>NW_028258377.1:31035000-31660000 GCF_053883595.1 Heterocephalus glaber
TTCCTTTCCCTTTTTTCCCTTCCCCTAACCCTCCCAATTCCCCTTCTCTTTTAGACCTTTTCTTCCTGTTACACAATATCAGTTATACACTTTTTAAATTACAATATTAAGATCTAGGAGACATTACCACAGATTTTACAGAATTTAAAAGGATATAGAAAGCATATTACAAAAATCTTTTTTGAAATAAATTTGACAACTTCTAAGAAGTACCCTGGAAGACAAATTAATGAAACTAACTGCGGAGGAAATACCAAATTTGAATAGCACCTATTAAAGAAAGTATTTTGCTAGCTTGAAAACCTACCTGTATGACAACAGCAGGCTCATAAACATTTTAACTGATAAATTATATCAAACAAAGCAGAAAAAAGAAGGAACACTTCTCCCCTCATTTTAGGAACTCAACATTGTGCTAATACTAAAACTGGATAAGGATAATAGAAGAAAAAAGTATGAACATAGATAGAAGTTTGTTTAACAAAACAAACTATTAGAAGTCAGATCTGGCAGGATGTAGAAAGTGGTTTTGTTATAGGGATGGCAGTGTTGGTTCAGCATTGGAAGATCCACCCCCAAAAGTCATCATTTTAACAGAGGAAAGGAAAAAGCCATATGATCCTGTCACTAGTTGGAGAAAAAGTATTGGACTAAATTCTACAGCTGTTCATGGTAAAAGCTATCAAGAGACTAGAAGTAAAACAGAACCTTCTCAACAGATTAAAGACATGTACCCCATACTTCCAGCGAGAATGCCTTATATGAATGGAGAAGACACAATGCTTTCTCCTTAAGGTGGGGAACAAGGGCAGATATGCTTACTCTTTATCTGTCCATTAAACTTTGAAACCTAGGCCCCACCAAAATAGTCTGGCAATAAAATTTCACAACTAGGATAGGATTGGCAGGGAGAAGCAAAATCTTTGTATGTAGATGAAATGATCATCTACAGAGAAAATACTTAGAAATCTCTAGGAGCTCCTAGAACTTGTATTTGAATTTAGCAGGATTAGAAAACACAAGGTATATATAAAAATTCAGGTCTGTGTATACTTGCTATAAATGAAGAATTGGATATTGAAGTTGAAAAGTTATGTAGGAGTACAAAGGACCTAGAAAAGTTTAAAGCAAAAAGTGTTGGAAGACGTTTAGTATCTAATTTTAAGACTTCTTCTAAAGCTACAGTAATCAAGGCAGTGTTAGTGTAAGGAAAGACATATAGATCATTGGAATAAAACAGAGAATCTAGAAATAGAACCACACATATATGGTCCACTGAGTTTTGAAAGATTATTTAACATTAGCATTTTATAGAATATAAACTCAATTCAAGAGCTGAGGAAGAAAGAGTGTTTTCAGCAAATGGCACTAGAACACCTGGTATCCAAATATAAAAAGTTAACCTCAACCCTTTATTTCCATACATGAAAATAACTTGAAGGGATCTATGAACCTAAATAAGAAAGCCTAAAAGTATAAAACTTTAAGAAGAAATTATAAGGGAAAATATTGATGAATTCAGGGTAGGCAAGAACTACCTAGGATACAAAAGACATGATGTAGAAAAGAAAAAAATTGATAAATGATTCCATCAAAATTTAGAACTTTAAATGACATCATTAAAATGAAAAGTAGTCCTTAAACAGACCATATTTCCAATGCATATAACCTATGACCAGAATATATAAAGAATTCTTACAGCTCATTAATAGACAACCCAATTAAAATGTACACATAAGAAGATGATAAATAGCCAGTATAGCACAAGGAATGGTGTGCAACTCTAGAATCAGAAAAATACTAATCAGTACAATAATAAGATTGAATTATGCACTCATTAGGGAGATGAAGTCAAAAGTTTTAAAAGTCTTGTCATGACTTTTTCTTTTTGTTGGATTCTCCCCCTTTGCGTTTAATTTGTCACGCCCAATGGATTCATTCTGCTGGGTTTCCTGGGGTTGTGATCCTCATTGTCTTTTCCTAGGGTATTGTCTAAAATGTTTTGGAGTGCCGGTTTGGTATTCATGAAGTTCCTGAGGTGCTCTTTATCATGAAAGTATCTGATTTCTCCATCAATTTTGAAAGATAGTTTTGCAGGGTACATCAGTCTGGGTTGGAGGCTATTTTCCTTTAGGGCTTGAAATCCATTACTCCAAGCTCTTCTTGCCTTGAGGGTTTGCATTGAGAATTCTGCTGTGATTCTGATGGACTTTTCTCTGTATGTGATTTGTTTCTTTTCTCTCACTGCTTGTAGAATTTTGTTCTGTTGGGTTTTTGGAATCCTAACTATTATATGCCTATGTGTAGATTTTTTTTTGATCAAGGCTAGCTGGAGTCCTATATGCCTCACTTATCTGTGTGTGAAGTTCTTTTCCCCTTTTTGAGAATTTTTCTGCCATCACTTCTGTGAAGAGTTTTTTTATGTGATCTGCACTCTCTCCTCTTTCTTCATTGACTCCAATCAGTCTTATGTTATTCTTCTTTGCATTGTCTAGCAGCTGCTGGATTGATTTCTCAGGTTCCCTTACAATTTTAAAGCAATTTTTCTTTTCCTGGTCACTAATTGCAATCTTATCTTCTATATGTGAAATTCTATCCTCACATTGGTTCATTCTGCTGTGCAGACTTTCGATGGAGTTTTTAATCTCTTGGAAATCTGTTTGTGTCTGTTTTATGGATTCCATTTGTTTCCTATGTTGGGATTCCATCTTGTTCCTCTAATCCTCTATTTTTTATCTGTGTCCTCTCTAGATTTATTAATCATGTCTTGCACCATGAGCAAAATCTTTGCTGTTATCTGAGTAATTATTTCTGATTTCATTTTTCCCAGATCCTCTTTTGTTGCCAGTTCAGAGAGTCCAGGTGGTTGAGTATCAGAGTGTTCCATCTCGTTTCCCTTTGGGGTTGCTGTAGGTGATCTGGAAGTCTGTTTTTGAGGCTTGTTTATGTGTCTTCTCATTTCCGTGGGGGGCGGGGTACACTTCTGGCGCCCACGTGGCTCACCTTCTCTGCCCTAGGAACTTGGGATGGCAGCAGGGGAGCTTCCTTCCAGGTTCTGGGACCGGCTTAGCCCTAGGAGCTTGGAATGGCAGCGGGGGGAGCTTCCTTCCGGGTGCTGGGACCGGCTGAGCTTCTCTGCCATAGGAGCCTGGGATGGAGGCGGGGAGCTTCCTTCAGGGAGCTGGGACTGGCTCACCTTTTCTGCCTTAGGAGCCTGGGATGGCAGTGGGGGAGCTTCCTTCCAGGTGCTGGGACCAGCTGAGCTTCTATGCCCTAGGAGCCTGGGATGGAGGCAGGGAGCTTCCTTCCAGGTGCTGGGACCGGCTCGCCTTCTCTCTTCTCTCTCTTTTTTTTTTTTGTTGCCGGGGATTGAACTCAGGAACTTGAGCTTTCAAGGCAGGCACCAGAACCACTGAGCTAAATCTCTGGCCCTATCTCTTTCTTTAACTATTCAAAAAAGAAGAGAGGTTTTTTTTTTGGTACCAGGGATCGAACTCAGGTCCTTGTGCTTGTGAGGCAGGTGGCAGCACTACTGAGCTAAATCCCCGGCCCAAGAAGACAAATTTTTTTGGATTGTGACTGAAAGGAAATTATTTCAGCAACATTTTCAATATAGTTAACTTTTTAAGAAATAGTTTACATAGTACTGTAAAGTTTTGATCTTCTGATACAATAATAAAGCACAGTTGTGAAGTGCATTACCTCAATTTTCTGCATTTGTAGATGAGTGTTTAATCATTTGAATTCAAATAGGATAATATTTTTAAAGTATCCCTTGAAATTGTAATAGTTTATCATATATGCATTAGTGTATGAGAGTTGGTGATGTTATTGTGTTATAAATGTGGAACTAGCCATTTGTACAAAAATTCATCTCCAAAAAATGGTTATCAAATCCAGATGTTTGAAATACCAGTCTTAACTGTTGATTCTGTGTATGTATTTAATCAATTTTATTTATTTGTTTGTTTGTTTATTTATTGGTACTGGAGATCAAACTCAGGTCCTTGTGCTTGTGAGGCAGGTGGCAGAACCACTGAGCTAAATCCCCAGCCCACTATTTAATCTTTTAACTATGCTTTCCATCTGTAATAAACAAAACTGAGTTATTTTAGTTTTTAGTTATGCACATTTATGTAAATACTGTTTTGTAGTAGTGTTTTAGACTTACCTAGGGAATTCTTTGCCCCGCCCCCACATTCACATCATTATTCAGGATGCTAGATAAACTGCCGGTCCCTGTAAAGTAGTCAAAGTATGGATTCTTGGAGTTACAGAATTTGAAATTCTTTAACTCAGATCACTGAGGACTACATTTTAAAATAATCTCAAGTCTTATTATTTTGCTTCATTTTAATATCTTTTAGTGACAGTGATGAGGAAAAGAAAGCAAGAAGAGGCAGATCTCCCAAAGGTGAATTCAAAGATGAAGAAGAAACTGTGACAACAAAGCATATCCATATCACACAGGCCACAGAGACCACCACAACTAGACACAAGCGCACCGCAAATCCTTCCAAAACCATTGATCTTGGAGCCGCAGCACATTACACAGGAGAGAAAGCAAGTCCAGATCAGAATGCTTCAACCCACACACCTCAGTCTTCAGTTAAGGTGAGAATGGCAGGAGTTTACACATTATATATGGTTTATTTTTATAAACTACTTTTAGAATTCCTGCATTAGTTGGCTTGAGCATTTGTAAGCAATCATATTAATTATGGATCATCTGGCATATATTACTTAGTCCGTAGTAGTAAGAAATCTCTTTGGGGGAAGAAGCCTGTCCAGTTGCTCAGCAATTGTCTATTTACCTTCTATGAAAGTAGAAATGATACTTTTGGTTCACTGGGAAAGTTTGTGAATCAGAGTGATGCATCTGTTTCCATCTAGATATCGCACAGCTTTATTCACTCAGGAAAACATGATGGAATATTTGGAAGTTTTAAAAAATGACAGCAGAGTTAGATATAGTGGTGCACACCTATAATCCCAGCTCTCAGGAGGCTGAGGCAGGAGATCACTATGAGTTTGAGGCCAGCCTGGACTACATAGTGAGTTCAAGGCCAACATGAGCTACATAGTAAAGGACTGCCTCAAAGTAAAAAAAAAAAAAAAGACAAAAGAAATTGATGCTTAGGAAAAATGATCTCATTTAACACTGAGATGGCACCTGTAAAGGGAGGTTTTTTTGCCTTGTGGTCATTACTGATCAGAGCTAGAAGGCACTGCCTCTTTTACCTTCTTTATTTTTTATTCACTACAGAAATGAAATCCACCTACTAGATAGCTGACAAGTTAGTCTTTCAAACAGAAATCTGCCAAAGGGGGAGTTTGCTCTGGAAGGTTAAATTGCTGTTTCTGTCATTATTTCACCCACTACATTTACCCAACAAATAACTTTACAACAGAAATAGTTAAAAGCTGAGGGATGCCAGGGATTTAGCTCAGTGGTTTCACTGCCTGCTGCGCAAGCGCAAGGACCTGAGTTCAATCCCTGGTACAAAAAAAAAAAAGCTGAGGGAAACAATTTTCTGATGTATCTAGCAAATTGTATGTGACTAAACATAAAAGTTAGGCCTGCTTGGTGGCCAAGTCTTTGCCAAGTCTCTTCTGGACTGGTGTATAATTTTCACACATTGTGATTATTTTTTTTCAAGTTTTGCTGAAAACCTCAAAAGTATCCAATCCAACTTGAATTGTAGTTAAATAGAGGAAATGGTTCTCTTATTTATTTGTGGTCTTAGGCTTCCCCTCCTGTTGTAGACAGTCTTATCTTACTGATTGCCGTGTAGGATCTGATAGTCAAAATAATTAAAAGCCAAACACATGGTGCCAGTCATAGAGAATTCATATTCATATATGGTTATGTGAGGAAAATCATCGAAACTGTAATTTTTTTTTACAATAAATTGAGTATTATCTCAAAGTATTTTAAATATCATATCTGGGAATTCCACTCTTTCCCTATTTCCTAGTAATTCAATTCTAATTCAGTGTGTATGTATTGAACATAGGAGGCATAGATGTCAGGTTCTTTAGCACTGTGATGAAGCTAAAAATAGAAGTCCAGGCTTCATTGTTTAGTTTGGGAACTCAATATAAAACAGATGTCAGGTTATATCCAGCAACAAGCAATTATGTTAACTGTGCGATATATAAATAATGTTTTGTACAGTTCATAGAATTTTAGTCCTAAGTAGGAATTTGGCTTCCAATCCAGTGGGTGTCAGTCTTCGTAAGGGGAGCTTTGTATGATTTTAAATGGCAGAGTCCCACCCTAGACAGTTACAACTCATTTTGTTCAGGTTTTTTAGTGATTCTGGTAATGTAGCACTAAGAATTAAGTGGAGTCTGGGAGATATATTTTCCAGATTGAAATGCAATAAGAAAAGGAATGAGTTAGAAAAAAAGTATGAATGTTAGGGACTTGTACAGTGTTGGGAATAGAATTACTTAATGCTTATGCCTCTCCATAATGAGCAAAGCTCTATGCTGCCTGCCTCACAAACACAAGGACCCGAGTTTGGTCCCTGGTACCAAAGGGAAAAAAAACAAAAACAAAGAGTAAAGCTCCATTTTGTTTTTCAGAAATCTAGATCTGTCCTTGCTTAGATAACTTTACAGGTATATGGGTCTAAATTAGGAATTATAGGTGGGTAGAATTGATTTTTGAAACAAATTAGTAGAAATTTATTTTATGAGCACATAATTATGTATTTTTTTAGACTTCAGTGCCTAGCAGCAAGTCATCTGGTGACCTTGTTGATCTGTTTGATGCCACCAGCCAGTCACCAGCAGGTGAGCTTCTACATTGGTTTTTTCTTTTTAGTCTCCTTGGTTTTAATCATTTAAGAAAATACCACGAAAAAAATTTTTTAAATGTCATGAAAAGATGAAATGAAATACATATATTTGTTATAATTAATGTGAAACTAGTGAGCCTGGAGCAGTGTGGGAGGAGAATTGTTCAGTTGCCTAAAACAAGGGGGGACCTGGTGTTTAATATTTGATAATTTAGCAATCTTTCAGTCCTCTTATTTTCTTTAGCTGCTACATCCTTTACCATTCTTTGGAAAATACCATGTTGATGTTTTTGTTTACCTGTTTATATATGCATTTATTTCTTAAAGTTTTCCCCTAAAAGACTTAACACCTGGTTGTACATCTCTGACCCTCAGACATAGCAAAACCTCTTTGTGGTAACATATTATTAAATACTGATAATAGTATCCTGAAATCACTATAACATAACTTACATTTTAATGATTGCTTGTACCGTAGTGCTTCCTCCATAATTAATAATGAATAGTATTTCAAGGTATAATAAACTTTTTGAAATTTTCCATGATTAAAGATTTTGGAGGCTTGATAGTTTTCATTTTTAATCTTTTAAAATTAATTTGGAGAAATGAAATTTACATTAAGACTGCTACCTTTGATTTCTTTCTCTGAAAAATTTACTGCCCTGTTCACTTTACTGATTTTCTCTAAATCTCTCTTCCAACCACTAGTATTGGGGGTTGAGCTCAGGGCCTTTGCAGTGAACAACATCCCCAACCCATTTTTCAGAGTCTTGATAAGTTGCCCAGGCTGGACTCAAACTTGTGGTACTCCTGCTTCCCACAAAGCTGGGACTACAGGCCTGCGCCACCAGGCCCAACTCCCAAAATCTTATTTCTTGCTGTCCACATGGATGTGCCTAGAGTTTGTTTCCCTTTCAGTTCATTTATCCAACAAATATTTTTTCAAGTAGATGCCAAGGTGCTTGTAAGATTTAAGAAATACGACTTCTGTTTAAAGGCAGTTTTTCTAAGCCTATTTAAATTTCACTTTACATTCAAATGTAGACCAGAAAAATTGGGGAATAAGTCATTTCCCTGTTATTTTCTCCTTGCCTGCTTGTTGGAGTAAACTTACAGGACTCCTGATCTGACCTGGTTTCCAAGATCTTACAGTTCTTCCCCCCTTTTTCTCTAACTGTAACTGTTCCTAACATTTTTCTTCAATCTTTATTGGGTTGTAATGCCCAAGGTTACAAACAGCTACATTAGTTGTTTAACAATTTATATGCTGTCTTTTTGAATGCTTAAGATTTGACCTGTAGTACTAACTAGTAGTTAGCATGTGGTCATATAATACAGACATAGTGTCACACAATACCAATTATTTTGGACTTTCGGTCATGAAGTATTAATGACCCTCTTTCATGCGTCTGTGGAAAGTTTTAATGGAGCAGTCACTGAAGAATTAACTAAGAAAGTCGGATGAGCAGATGTAATTTTTTTCCTTCATGATACCAAGATTGCTTGGAACAGAGAGAATTATTAAATACCAGCATGCTTCCTTTTGCTTGGCAAGAAACCTTTTGAGTGGTTTTTCTTCTCTAATGCAAATAGATTGACTAATTAAATAGAAATAGCAGTTAAAATTAATTCAGTAACTGAGAACAAAGTTTGACTGAAATCTGAAAGATTTCTTACCTTAAACTTTTATCAGTATTGTCTAAGGACAACTGAATGTGGATTGACCTCTTTTTTTAAGCTGTCTTCCATTTCAAACAGTGTATTTAACCAGTTACTACAGATCTCCCTCCAGTCAGTATATAAATTTACCCATCTCTTTAAATACTTTAATAATATATTTTAAATTGAATTCTGTAGTGAAAAGAAATTGGACATTAAATCTTTACCACCTACACATGAGAAGGTGTAAGAATCTACCATATTAACATTGCTGCTTGCTGTGTCATTTGGGTGTCATTTACCAGATGTGCCCATATTTATAACAGTACCATCATGCAAGTAATATGGGCACAAACTGTAAAACTAAGCAGATACAGCATCTGTACTGCTTATCAGATAAATAACTCCTTTGAGAAAATTTGTAATTATTTTTTAAATGTGTTAGTATATTCTTACTGTTACCATCTTCAAAAGTAGAATATCAGTGTAGATTATCTTAACAAGTTTAAAATTACACAGGTAAAACTTTATACATCAGGATTTACTTGAGATTATCTTGATAAATGTCTTAATATGGTGATTTTTTTTCAAACTGTACTTAAATGATGTTCTGGTGGTTTTTATATATAGCACATTTCTAGGCATTTTAAGAAATGCATAATTTTAAATATTTAGAAAGGAATCCAATTAGAAATAGAATGCCAAAAGCCATTCCTTTTTTAAAAAGTATAAATCCAGTTCTCTTCTTTGTCCCTTTATCATTTAACAGTTTAGATTTTGATTAACATACTATTATGTATTTCTAGCACAATAAATGAAATTGAAGAGGAAGTATAGTCAGTACAACTAAAATATTTTGGAATTCTAAGTTTAAAAAAATTTTTAGAGGACTGAACTCTTGATTTGCATTACATTTGAACCTATTGCTTTGTACTCAGTAATCACTTTTGCATGACTTGTAAACCAGCTTATTACGTTCTTAGTAGACCAACTTGTATTAGTATTTGGATGCAGATTGTCTTCTAGTTTTGACCCAAGATTACTGAAAAGTAAGTTTTTTAGTATATTCTTCTCACCAGTTACTAAAAGTATTGGATGCTTAATTTAAAAAGCAAAATTCAGCCTTAATTTAGGTACATAAAGCTAACCATTAATAACTTTGAAAATTATTTTTAAAATATTTCTGTGTATTCATTCTTATATTTAAGAATTTATTGCATGTGAAATCTTTCAGGCTTCTAGAAAAGGGATTTTTTTTTTTTTTTTGTAAACTGCTTTTTACCCAAAATCTTCCTGACCATTTCCTTACAATTGTATACTCTTACTGAATTTTTCATTGCTTTATAATCTTACATTATATACTTGTACTGTAATTTAACCAGTCTCTTATTTTCTGGTTACTAAGGTATTTTCTCCCCAATTTTTTCTCTATTATAAGTTAACTAGAACACTAACACCTTTCAAAATCTTTTAACTTGTAAGGAGAAAAACTTCTTTTAGATTATGAGTAATTTTTAATCATTATTTATGATTTTTTTGTATTTTATCATTTCCTTTTGTATATATTAGAATTCTTCATGGATAGGTTTGCTTAATGTAATCCAGATAAAATTCTTTGTTAAAGATTTCCATTTGTAGTATAAGCCCTATCAGGTCATAGCCGTATTTTTCTTGTTCATGGTATTGCTTTGGAAAATACATGTTCCCAGCTGGTGATTGTAAATAACCTCCTTGCTGCCCTGAAAAGGCAGATGGAAATGGTTCATTTATAATGACAGCTCTCGTGTGGGAATCGTGAAAGATAGCTCTTGTTGTGAAAATTAGCAGTCTTCCACATGCAGCAATTTTTGGTAGATTCTTTTATTTGTATTTCCTTAGATAGACATTATCTTGGGGAAATGCTTAAGCCAGAAAATTTTTGTTGAGCTTTAAGCATTGGTATGTATATCATGTACATCGGTATGGATTGTCCCTCCTAGGAGAAACTTTTTCTGAATGAAATAGAGATTTTTAATTTTGCAAACAATAAGTCAAACCTGCATTAAGTAAAGGTGGCTTCTAGTTGTAAAATAGCTATGTGCATGTCTCTATATTCCCAATATTCTTAGTTATGTTGAAATCTAATTCTTAGTAGTATGTGATAAGAGGAATAATATTGCTGTTGGTAAGTTGTGAAAAACCTATAATTTAGTGTGGGTGGCAGAAGGTAGAGCAGTAGAATAATCAAAGTATGTGTGTTTATCTGAAATATTAAATTCAGGAAAAGTAAAAATTTGTCCATTTTTAAGTTGTGATCTGTGGTAGTTAGTGCTTTTATCTGCAACAAGAATTTTCTTTGTAGTTTAGAGTAATCAAGATTAGAAAATTCCTACTTGTCATAATTACTTACGGATATGTATTCACTGCCTGGATGAAGCAAATTAAAATAATCTCATCTCCAATTTTCAAATCCCTTGATGTTATAATAATTGACTAACTATCATTCTGTTACCCAGCAGTATACTTTGATCAATATTTTTAATGTGAAAAGGACTCTACCAAATATTAGGCAGCAACTCTTTGCAACACTCATTTTCTTGCTAGTTTTATTAATATATATTCTCATTTATAGAGTTTAAACCTCTAGCTCACTGGTCTTTTGTGCTCATCACATTTTATCATGATATGTGTACCCTTTAAGAAAGAGAAAAGTAAGCCACTTTGCTATTACCATTTGGATGAATTAAAAAGACACAATGTTGATGAGAATAGAGAATCTGTGGTTGGTTTGGGCTCGCTGATAAGTGAAGATACATACATGAGCATGTGGCATTGTAATACTGAAGGAATAAGGAATTAGTTATGCCTGCTGATAACTGACTACAGTAAATATGCCTTAAAAAGAAATACGAAGTATACATGTATCAGAGTCTGATTTGTTTCTTTTATGACTGCTGGCCATTTATTAAGAAGGAGAGATGGTTCTAGTTTAATTAACCCAGTTGAGTGTAGCAGATGGGGCAGAATGTCTTGCAGCGATAAGACAATTCAGAAATGGCACCAGATGTTGGAAGTTCTCCCTGGTGATGTTTGAGTGCAGCCCAGATGTTCCAGTCCCACCTGGCTAGTTTCTAAGCACTGTAGGCTAAGCAGTTGTGATGTAACCTCTATAATGTTCACATAACACTGAAAGCACCATAATTGAACTACTTCTCCAGGCTTCTAAGGTTATGACTCTTAAGAGATGATATCTTTAAGGACAGTCAAAAATAAAGACAGCTACTTAAGGTTTTAGATCTTTCACTGTTTCATTGATAATTTAAAAAAATCAAATGTTAAAATTTGAAATAACACCATTTTCTTAAAAAAATTGAAATATTATTTAAATTCTAGATAAAAGTGCATATCCTTATCCATGGAGTGTTTAAAATAAGAACTTGCATGAGAATGAGATGTTATGCACACAGATTGATTTGCAGGCATAAGGTTTTTTCTTGAAATTTTTATTTTAAATAATTTTAAGCATATAGAAAATTTGTTTCATTTTCTTTCTCTCTACTTCTTGTTTTTTCTTTATAGTATTCTATTTGTTCTACATTGTTTGAAACAAAGTTCCAGATGCTATAATTTGCCCCTAAAATATTTCAACTTATATTTCCTTACAAGAACATTCTCCTTTGTAATCATAATATAATTATATTGAGAAGTTTAACATTAAAACTGTTACTCTCTTAGTATATCATACCACATTCATATTTCTCGATTTAGTTTTGTCCATATTTCACTTTTTTTTAAGCCCAAGGTCCAGTCAAGGATTGTGCATTTCATTTACTTGTGTGAATATCTTACTCCATAGCAATGTTTTACACATGCTTACGCATCCATGGAAGATTCTCATGAGGACCATAATTGACTAGTAAACTGTATGTCCATGTTGTACTTTTGAAACATGAGGGATAACTCTAACCATATATGTAGTATCATTTACCCTACTGCTCCTAAGACTGAGGAATGTGAAATAATCTGTGATATCGTACAGGAAACTAAATGAAAACCTAGGTCAAATAGCTTCTATAAGGGGTCTGGGGCCACTACTATATATATTTTTCATGTGTTGCTAAAAAAATCTTCCTGAGATTTCTTACACTTGTTCTCCAGTTCTAACAGCTTAACTTTTCCTTCTCTTCACTTCTAGGAGGATCAGCTGATTTATTTGGGGGATTTGCTGACTTTGGCTCAGCTGCTGCATCAGGCAGTTTCCCTTCCCAAGGTATGAGGTGATTTGATTGGCCAGACTTAGAGAGGTGGTGAAAAGGTTATGAAATACATAACTCCCTCTCCCTTAAATTAGCTTCTTTTCATCATTTTTGTCCTTGTAGTTATGATTCATAATTCCTAAACAGTTTATTCACAGAATGTTTTGGAGGACTAGTGTCCTAAATGTGCCAAACGAACTCAGATGGCTCTAAAGAAAATTGTCTGTATTCGTATATGACTCTGATTTAGCTGTGCAGGGAGAAGTGTGAATAAGTATAAGTAACATCATTTTGACAACAAAAATGCTATGATTTATATTTAGTTTATACGATTTTACAGGAATGAAACTTACCGATTTTCTAAAACTAGGAATAATACTACTTGTCACAATTCTTTAAAAAGATACAGCAATACTTATAGAAATATATCAAATAGAGACTAAGTTCATTATTAAATATCTTTTTTTCCTGTAGCTTGTGAAGAGATTATGATGTATGTTTTATAAAATCTGGACCGTCCAGAGTTAGAGAACATTTACAAATTTAGCTGTAGAAATCATACCTATGAAGGAAGGCAAGGAGAAAAAATGTAATGTAACTGAATTAGTCTTAGTATACATTACAAGTACAATAATCTATTCCTATTGTATTAAACTAGATTAAAATTTATATTTAGTATTGTCTGCTTTAGGTTCAATAGGATTATGAATAAAAATGTATACCTTTTAACATGGTTTGGGATTATTTCTGCAGCCTACTTTTATAAGTATTTCCTAGAAATAAGAATTGTTGAGTGATTAACTGTTTCATTTTGGAAGTGTGATTACACCTTCTATGGGTTGATACCTTACTTTAGGGAAACCAAAGTGGAAGATAAACATTGTCTTAATTTTACAGACTCCCTGTGTAATTCTCAAAGTTTTTATGTATATAAAGTTGCCTAGTATGCAGATATTTGAGTATGTTAATATTGCCTAAGTGATGCATCTCTTCATCTGTATGCATGTGATTAATATAACCTGATCACCATTGCACAGGGGGCTGAAACTGTTACAAAAATGATTAATCATTTCTGAACAATATATGCCCCATTAGAAATCTCTTCCTCCCATGATTAATCACTTCAGATGCTGAATTTTCAGACAGGGCAGTACATTTTGCCCGTTTCCCTTCATAGTCTGCTGTATAGATCAAGCAAATAAAAAATCAGCATAATGTTTACATTTACCCAGCAGCCTTACTTAAATGAATTCAAATTGTTTAATGTATAGAACTAATTTTAAAACTCTTAATATAGTCTCTTTTGCAAAGAAGATCAAAGACGTGTTTTTGTTAAAACCCCAAGGTAATGAATATTACTACACTTCTTGTATTAAATTGTTGGTAGAACTTGTGGCTTCTAAGTACACTGTTTTCTCTTTTAAGGATGTTTACATTTTAATATGGTAATAGAAGAATATAATTTTAAAGACTTCATGTTATTGTTCTCTCCTGATATTTAGCATAATGAGACACAATACTGCAGTGGTTGGTTACCTTTTAGGCTAGACTAAATGTATTCCCAAGTTGTAAATGAACAGGGAGTGCAAAGAGATGGTGTTAATTAACTTAGAAATACATACCATTCGCTTTCACATGACAGTTTTTAATGTAGTTTTCTTCACCTTTTTTCTATTGCTTTTTCAACTTTCATTTATTCATATTTATCTCTTTGTCTCTTTCTTAAGGAAAGGCTTATTTACTTCAATTCATATATATCTTACTTAAAAATTTCTTCTATCGCTTGCCTTTTATACTCATTGTATTCCAAGTAGTTAATATTGTGTATTTAGACTTAATAGAATTGACTTATTTTTTTATGTGCCACGCCCAAAGAGAAGAGAGTCCAATGCCTTGGCTCTCACCTGGACTTTCCCATTTAATCCAAAGTAACAATACCCAATCTTAAATGACACTTAGTATATACTAAATTATTTAATCTTCACCATGTGAATTTTAAAAGTGAGGCCCAGGAAGGTTAAGTAATTCACTAAGGGTCACACAGCTAGTAAGGCATAAAATCTGTGCTCTTAACCAGTCTATAAATTCATGTGTTACCAATTTTTACAGTGAATATATTCAAACTCAAACTTGTAATTATAATTCAAATGTAGTGATGGGGTTTTGTGTGTTTCTGATTTTTTTGTGATTTTGTTTTATTTTTAATGTTAGCACGAATTTCCTTTCCCTCTTTTTATTTAAATAAATTGAACATTCTCGGTTGAAGCAAGCAATGTACCAAAGGCTGTGTGGATTCTGCCTGTGGCCCTTCTGCTGTCATTGGGAACATAGACAATAAGTGAGAGCTTCCTAAGAGAATTTTACTAATCCATCCCTTAATTTTACTAGGTTGTTCCTCCATGCTTTCCTGTTTTGTTTCTAATGAATTTGGGATCTAAAAAATTACATGAGTATAAATTATAGTGAGATTTCTGTCTGAACCTTTCCGAACAATGAGTGAAATCAGTAAGTTGAATTCTCTAATTTTGTTGAGTATCTCCTTGCCTGATGATCCTGAAGCTCCCCAAAAATGTGTAACTAGTTTAGAATTTTCTCCTTGCTTTTTTGAATCACAGGTTATATCATGTTTGTTTAGCCAGAAGCATATTTAATATGCAGACTTGGTTAAATGGAAATGGTATGATATTTATGGTAGCTTCTGTGTGTCACCTACAGACCTGTCAAGAGATACGGGAATTTAATTTTTGGGTTTTGCCACCTTGTTAACACTAGTATAATATTTATGAGAAAGAATAATGTCCAGATGGAGATGGTACCTGCAGATGTTAATCTGGATGGACTCTGATCAGCTCTAATTACTTTCACTTCATAGGTTGTTACATTCTGTGCATTTCAGAAAGTTACTTACCTTTTTCTGTCTTAACAGCAACAAGTGGGAATGGAGACTTTGGTGACTGGAGTGCCTTCAACCAAGCCCCATCCGGCCCTGTTGCTTCCAGTGGTGAGCTCTTCGGCAGTGCCTCCCAGCCAGCAGTAGAACTTGTCAGTGGTTCACAGCCAGCTTTAGGGCCACCTCCAACTGCCTCAAATTCTTCAGACCTGTTTGATCTTATGGGCTCATCCCAAGCAACTATGACATCTTCCCAGAGTATGAATTTCTCTTTGATGAGCACTAATACTGTAGGACTTGGTTTGCCCTTATCAAGATCACAGGTAAGTTGTTTGCTTCCCTCAGAAATTGTGATTTATAATCTTTGAGATACTCTACTTTAAATAATAGATCAGTGTGAGAAAAATAAGCAAGCCCTTGGTGTGTGTATGTATGTATCTATGTGTGTGTGTGTGTATTCACTTGTTGCTTAAGGATCAGTGTAGTCTGAAAAATGTGCTATTAATGATTTTTGTCCTTGTGCTAACATGATAATATGCTTATACAAACTTAAGATGGCTACAGTGGCACTAGGCAATAAAATGTTACGTAGTCTTTTGTTGACCATCATTAGGTGGCACATGACTTTGTGTGTCAGTTTTGCGCATTGCATTTACCTTACACTCTTTCCTCTAGTAAAATCATTTGGGTTCTGGGGGACAAGGCCCTCTTACTCATCTTGTAGCCCCTGTAAAGACAAGTGTAGCACCTTGCACAGAGAAGGGACATGCTGAAAATACATTGAATTAGGACAGATTGCTATTTAATAGTGTTTTTGTTTTGTTTTGTTTTGTTTTTGGTACCGGGGATTGAACTCAAGACCTTGCGCTTGCAAGGCAGGCGGCAGAACCACTGAGCTAAACCCCCGGCCCTTTAATAGTGTTTTTAACGAAAAGAAATAGATACAGTTGTACCTCGGTTTACAAATTTAATTTGTTTTACGATTTTGGGGAGATGGCCATGGTCCTGTTTGTCATCCAATGTGGAGTTTGTAAATAGAAGCACAATTTTGTCAAATGTTTTTGTCTGGGAACTGAATTGTTTGCAGGCAGAAGTTTGCAATAAGGTTATTGCTGTGTATTGTTTCATCCATGGCAAGTATTAACTCAGTAAAATTTCTAGTCATGTCCTTAAGAAGTATCATTCGTGGCAGGCACAGTGGTGGACACCTGTAATCCCAGCATTTAGGGAGACTGAGACAGGAAGATCAAAAGTTTGAGTCCCACGTGAGCAACTTAGACCCCTACCTTCAAAGAAAAAAAAATCAGTCACTAGTTGTAAATAATCATCACTAATAGTATAGAAAAAATCATTGCCTCAAGTGGTGAATTTTTTTCCTATTTTAGGTCTGATCAATATTACATACACTTCTTATAGGATGTTCTTTCAACTTTTATTTTCTTATGGGAAACAACTAAAATAGCTTTGTAATTTACTTTTATAGAGTTAAATCCAAATTACCTAGTACTGGCTTAGTTAGAATTTGAACAAAATCAGGGTTGAAAAATAGGTATCTGAATTGTACCAGAAAATTGGCTATTTTGACTCTTGCATTGAGAATATTTATGATGCTAGTTACTCATTTTAATGTGTAGATTTTCTTGGATGTTAGGATGAAGGAGGGGAGAAGAAAAAGCAGAAAGATGACTTTGTGTAACAGATATTAGACCTAAATTTGACTTAATTATACCTGTGTTATATTTTTTTCCGTTAGTACATTTTAAATTTTTCTTCCTGCACTATGCCTTTCTCTTGTACTTTCCATAAGTTATCCTTAGAACCCATCAAGCACTTCTGCTTCTTCTGAAGTTCTGCTTTCTCCTAAATTGGCCATATCTGAAGTTCCATTAGTGTAGCTCATTTTAGGCAAAAGGGTGCACAAAGCAGAGAGATGTCAATCAGGATATGTGAAATAGAATTTGTTGTTTGATAGTTGTGCCTCATGTATGAAAAGCCATATCTTGAATTCTCTTATAAGAATAAATTTCCAAGCCGGATGTAGCGGCACACACCTGTAATCCCAGCGGTTTGGGTAGTTGAGGCAAAGAGGATCACAAATTTGAGCCTAGCCTGGGCAACTTGAGGACTTAGCAAGACACTGTCTCAGGCTAAAAAGAGGCTGGGGATGTAGTTCAGTGTGAACTACAGGCTCTGGGTTCAATCCCCAGCAACAGATTTCTACTTGTATATTTCCTTAAAACAATACTAATCACTTGTTGGTAGTTACCCTCCGCATTTGCTACGGAGGGTGTTTTCCTAGGCTTTGAGTTACCAAAGAATAATTATTACTCTAGATATGTCTTTGGTTTTTTCAGCTCCAAACCTGGACTGGGACTTCAGAGGGACCTGAAGTTGGTGACTCAGGGTATCGAAAACAATAGCATACACCATTTAGGGTTCTTTTGTTTCAGAAGTTTATTGTGATTAAGTTTTCCTGTGATAATCTTTATAGAACAGATGCTTAATTTTTAGAGCATTTCTTTATTTTTCAGCCTTTGCAAAATGTTAGCACAGTGCTGCAGAAGCCTAATCCTCTCTATAATCAGAATACAGATATGGTCCAGAAATCAGTCAGCAAAACCCTGCCTTCTACTTGGTCTGACCCCAGCGTAAACATCAGCCTAGACAACTTGCTACCTGGTATGCAGCCTGCCAAACCCCAGCAGCCATCGCTCAATACAATGATTCAACAACAGAGTAAGTCGCCTCAGCACACTCACTTTTGTGTACTTGTAATCTTTTGCCAGGGTGCCAGGACTACTTCAAGCACTGAAATAAAAATACCTAACAGAAGCTATGGTGAAGTGTAGTTTACTGAGTATTTACTTCAGATCTTTTTGGGTGATGCTTGCTTGATATCTCTCATCTCTCCTAGCACACTGCATGACTATATTCTGGTCTTGGTGTGATAACATTCATTGTATTAGGGTGGCCTGGTCACTAAAATAAAAATATATGCCATATAATCATTTTTGTAAGTAATGATAGAGAAAGAAAAATCATTTAAATTCTACAGTCTAGGTATTCACTATATTTTTTCCACCTTTTTAAAGGATATTTGTAATGTGTGGGATCATTCTGTCTATATTTCTGTTTCTTTTCTCATTCAACATAATTTTTTTGTTGAATATTATTAGGAAAAAGTGATTTTTATATTTATCCAAGTTCTTTTGGTTATTTAAATTGTTTTCAGCTTTTTGTTACTGTAAATTGTTCTGTGATTTTGTATAAATCTTTGTATTTCTGAGTTTTCCTTAATATACTGTTCTAGTAACAGTGAGTCAAAGGATAAGGATTTTCATAGATACAAGCTCTTAATAATATGTTAGATAAGATTCAACAGTAAATTTTGTAGCAATATTTTGGGGTCATGTATTTTACATCTCTGAAACCAGGGTCAACCCACCAAATATTTCTGAAGAACAACCAGTATAGCTGGACATGGTGGTACACACCTATAATCCCAGTATTCAGGAGCCTAAGGCAGGAGTATCGTGAGTTCAAGACCAACCTGAGCTACAAAGCAAGTCTCAGGCCACCCTAGACTACAGAACAAGACTGTTTCTCAAAAAAAAAAAAAAAAAGTAGTGCAAATTAATTGACTTCTCTTATAAAATCTCTGTAAAAGAGTTTATTAGGACTAGAAGTATTGATACCAGGAAAATTATACTATTTTTCTGTTCTTTGAATGTTAAGAATTTAGTTTGGTAAAGTTGTTTTGTCTCTTTTGTTCTGGTAGATATGCAACAGCCTCTGAATGTGATGACTCAAAGTTTTGGAGCTGTGAACCTCAGTTCTCCATCAAATATGCTTCCTGTTCGGCCACAAACTAACACTTTGCTGGGGGGACCCATGCCTATGAGTATGCCCAATGTGATGACTGGCACCATGGGAATGACCCCTCTGGGCAATGCTCCAATGATGAACCAGGGCATGATGGGCATGAACATGAACATAGGGGTGTCAACTGCTGGGATGGGCTTGACAGGCACAATGAGAATGGGCATGCCCAACATGGCCATGACTTCTGGAACTGTGCAGCCTAAGCAAGATGCCTTTGCAAATTTCGCCAACTTCAGCAAATAGGAGATTGTAAAAAACAGATTGAATGAAGAATTTTTAGCTGGGCAGATAGGTGATATTGGGATGGAAAACGCTGATCAGCTCCCCTTTTATCAGTTAATTAAAATAAACCTACATAAAGAACCAAAAAGGTTGTTTTATAAAAATGAAGTATCTAGTATTTCAGACCAAGCAAGAGCACTTCAGGTGAGGCAATCAGAATAATTTTTCTCAGTGAGGATAGATCACAAATAGGGCAATGAGACCACTGAAAGCCTTTATGAATTGAAGAGTTCATTTAACATCATTGGTGGGAAGATGAGAATAGGGCTGAATAAATGTGTTTGAATCTCTAATTTTATACTTTTCTTTTCCTGAGGAACTTGATTTTTCTGTCCCTGAATCACCTTGTCATAACTGGGTCTGTTCCTTTTACTACCCTCTTGAGTCCATAGATGAAATCATTAAAGTTGGATGATCAGTTTTATATAAAAATATATATTTTTGTCCAAAAAAGGCATACATATGTGATTATGGCTAAATCAAAGGTAACTGGAATGTACATACTTTTGCTAATGTTCCAGGAAAACTGCTGTTATACCATCCAAATTTTTATTATAACAAAACCTCTTTAAAGCAATTGGTGATCACTGTGGGACTTTTCCCATGTCTTCTGCTATAATGATCTTGTGCAGAACTAGGAAAACTATGTGTTTTTTCAGGACTGCTGTATGGTTTCCTTTAAAAAGAAGAAGAAAAAATTTCCATTATATTTTGTTTTTAGTAGTCATTTACAATTTGCAGTGATTCACTTGGCAAGGCTTCCTTCCGTGTTTATCCCTGTAGCCATCACTTAAGTTAGGAATAGTCAAAAGAGAAAAATATTTATTTTTATCTTTTTCAATGTCTTTTCAAAAAACTGAAAAGGTAAAAATCCATGAAAATCTTAAGTTAAATGTTAGAACTCAACAATGTTCACTTTTAGATTTTATACAGTGTTTGTTTTGTTTTGGTTTTGAGTGTATATAATATGGCATTAGCAATACAGTTCCACTAGAAAGGAATTAAATATATATTATTAAAGGAGACCTGTAGCAGTCAGAGATTTTACTGATTTAATGACAAATAAAGGAAATTAATTAAAATGTTTCTGTTTTCCTGCTGTAATTCTACATTAAGCTCACATGAAAATCATGGTTTTAGAGTTTGGAATGCAAAATTAATTGTTTCAACCTCGAGCTGGGAATATTTTTTAAAATAAATACTATAATATAGGTATCAAATTATTACCTCCCCACTTTATGTTGCAAATTTTTTTATTAAATTGATAAAACTTTGTTTCCATTGTACTCATAATGTTCTGTTATACATAACATTAAAATGTTCATTAAAATCAATGTTGAACTGCTTTTTTTTTTCATTCTGTTAGACATTTGAGACCATTTGGGGAAAAATAATTATAATTTGGGCAAAGTAATTTTTATAAATAATTCAAAATTATTTAATGACTTCTCTATTCTTTCCGATCAGGCTCTACTGTTAGGAATTAAAAATGAAGCAGCAAAGATATCCTGACCTGCTCCATTCTTGCTAATGTTCCATCTACAACATTTCTAATTAGGCAGAAATTCATGTACTTCAGCTAAGTGGTAATGAAAAGTGATTCATTTGCTGAATAAGAGATGAGAGAGAGTGTAATTAGCTGACTGCGGTTTTTAATCTTTCAACAATTCAATGTGTTTAAATTAGTTTCAAAGAATAGGAGCCTTCAAATGTTGTTACTTCAGAGTAATCAAGCCAACCTCTGGTGGCGGCATGGTAGATAGAATATTTTCAGTTTTATTTAAAAACCTGTAATTTATAGTTTTTTCTTTAAATTGAGAAATGTATGTTCACCTTATATGTGTGTGTGTGTATATATATATATATATATATATATGATTCTTGAAAGTATTTTATATCTGAACATTTGTGTTTAAATTTTTTCTAATAAGATTTCTGTCTAAAGCATTTTCCAGACCCTGCCTGTGAATCTCTGAGGATACACAGGATCTCCCCTCTTCTTTTTTATTGAACCTCAGCATAGTTTACTATCTTAACAGTGTTTTTGTTTAGAGTCCTCAAAAGAGAAAAGCCTAAAAGTTGCCTCATCAAAGACCTGATTTAATTATTAGTCTTTGTTTTGTTTGGTTTGGGTTTTTTTGTTTTTGTTTTTTTGGTGGTACTGGGGATCAAACTCAGGACCTTATGCTTATGAGTCAGGCACAGCACCACTGAGCTAAATCTGAGGCCCAAAGGATTAGTCTTTGAAGGTATGACTGAAAGCTACTTTGAAGAAAGACAGGAAGACTCCAAAATCATTTGGAGCTGGCAAGAAATAGTGTTCCTTTACCATTGGACTCCTTTCTGCCTGTCTACCCTTTCCCTTTTCAACCAGAGTATTTCTCTTTGTTTCTATTTTATATTGTGACTAAGGGAAGAGAGTTACTGTTCTTCACGGTTTACCTATGGTAGATCCACATATTCCTTTTTTATTTCCATTTCTAGATTTGTTTTTACTTCTCTGAAAGCTTTAAAAATCACTAATAAGTCAGGCCCAATGGTTACTTGTACTTAAAGAGAAGGGTTAGTACTTTTCCCTCAAATATTTATGAAATGGTAGTTTTCTTAGGTGAATTTGCCTTTTAGAACTTTACATTTGTCTTGGTAAGATCCGTCATCACAGTGTAGTTTTCTAGCTAAGACATTTGGAAATAAAATCTGTACTAGGCACAGAGCACACCTTATGGTCAGTGGATTTCTGAAATAAACTACCTTAATATCTCAGTTCTCGTGGACTGCACCACCACACTGGGGTGAGAACATGTACTTGAAAGCAGATGAAATCCTGTTTCAACCACTTACTATCTGTGTGAGCTTGATCAGTTTACCTGGCCTTCCTGGGCAGTGGTACCTTTTTCCTAAAATGAACTTAAAAGTCCCGAGGTGTTGGACAATGAAATGATGAGTGAAAGCCAGCAGCACTGACATATGTGCTGTAAATGTTTCTCTGCCTCCCATTTTTTATTTATGTAAATGTGCTCACATATCAACAGCTTTATTTGTGCCAGTCATTGTGCTTAACACTCCACTTGAATTAATTTAATCTGTGCCAAAAATCAAAAGTTCATATTCCTGCGTTATTGCTAAAAGCAGAGTATGTTACCAAAGCCCAAGAGACTGTTCTGTGTTGATTTCTAATGGAGGATTTTCCTGGCTACAAGATTTTTAACTGCTTTGTTGTTTTTTTTTAAACTGGCAAGGAAATTGTTAATGAATTGTTTTTGGCTCACATCTACTCATACATTAGTGCAGATGTGGGAGAGAGAACTATTAAAGTGAGCTCTTGGTATATGATTTGCCACACAAATGACTCACTAGAATGTTCTTAATTTTTATAAGCTGTAGAGATCTTAATTTATTGTTGATTGAATTCTTGCAATTTTGTTGATCAAGATCTTAACTGTTCTTCTAAAACCCAGATAAGCAATCACATATAAAGACAAAATCCATGAAAATGGGGCTTTTGTTTACTTTTTACTCAACATGACCTTAATTTTTGTGTCTTCCTTAATAATAATGGCAGCCTTGCTTGTCCCTTGTTCCCTCACAGACTTAAGTAGCTCCTGTTCCCCTTTACACTAGTCACCCTAGTTGGTGGGGAATGAACGTTTGCCCAATTGAGATGCTTAGTTTTCCAGACATTTGGGAATAAGTCCTGATAGGCAAAAATGGGTTTCATTTATTATCTGAATAACTATGTTCTGAACTGTGAAACTCTTCTTAACCATCCCTTTTAGAGTTGTGTTATTTTATTGCTCCGAGCACACTTTTCTCTATTTTATGAGATAAGAGTGCTTAGGGTTGGTATACGGAGCCATTTGGTCTCAAGACTCTGTTTACAGCCTTAAAAACTGAGACTCCTCAAAGAGCTTTTGTTTATGTGGATTATATCAATATTTACTGTATTTAAAATGAAAAAAATGAAAATTGAGATGCTTTAAAGGTATTAATTGGTTAATAAACCATTACATGTTAACATAAATTGTAATTTTATAATTTTTCCAAAATAAAAGTTTGTAAGAAGAGTGGCACTGTTTTATATTTTTACAAATCTCTTTAGTACCTGGCTTAATGGAAACAGCTGGGTCCTCTGTTTCTGCTTTCAGTCTGCCGTGGTGACTTGTTTTGGTAGAAGTGTGTATGAAAACAGTGAGGTCTCCAGGATAAGTGGGCAGAAATGGTGCGACCTTACAGCTCCTTGGGAGATCTCAGGGCCCCTTGGTAGCCCACAGTCTGCACTTGCTGAGCCGTGCTATGAAGAATTATAAGATGATTTCTTAGTATAGTGGATAATAGATCCATTTGCTTGATTTATTCTTATAAAGTGATCTGCTTGGAGTACAAAGAACCTAGTTTTGCCTTTCAGTGGTCATCAGTAAACACCCATTACTCTCTGGATACTGAATTTAAAAAACTGTAACACTGTAACATTTTCTCAGTTTTGAGATTATTCAGTTACACAGTACATATCTACTAGTTTTTATAATTATGAATGTAAGTTTTTAACCTGTTTGTGTTTTTGAGAGAAGTGTAGACTAGGTGTTAAATGCCTGCTGAGTTGTAAATTTTAAATCTATCCATTGAGAAGAGAGTGAAATTAAGACCTCTGACCTGTTTACAAGAGGGCCTTGCAACTTTGTGTACTTCATGGTCTCTACACCTCACAGAAGAGTGCTACTATAGAAGTAGTGCGTCCAGTCCCCACCATGGAAGGAACAATCCCGTAAAGTGGCAGTACCAACCCCTGGCTGGGCTTCTTACCTACATACTCCCTTCTTGAGACCTGTGAAACACTGCCTTGTGATAGAGGAGAGTCAAAAAGAAGCTTTGAAAGATTGTTATGGAAGATCCACCAAACAAAAAACTTGATTTTCAGTGACTGATCAGAATCCAAGGTCAGCCATTAGTAAATACACTTGGAAGGTTTTTATCATGGAAAGAGAAAGAGGATTTCAGGCAGAATTCCTCATTTCAGAACTTTGGAAAGTAGTAGGTAACAGAATTCTTTCTTAATGATTGAAGCATTGAATATGTGATCTTTGTGCCTGATAATTTATTTTCTTAGGCTCTAGTATTTAGATTTTTTTCATGATATTTTCATGGGTTTAGTCATCAAGAATTAATACCAAAAGAGTCACAGTAGTTGTAATGATGTAGAAAGCCCAAATCTTCCCAACTAGGAAATGAGATTGCAGTGCTGTAATGGACCATCAAACCAGTGGACCACCATCTAAATTGTCTTTGATGTGTTTATCCATACTCCTATGCATACTTCCTACACTACCTCAAGTTGTGTGCTATGGTAATTTCTGCAGAAACCTCTAAGACCACCAAGTGAAAGTGTGGACAGGTCTGAAGAGTTACAAATGGCAGGGTCAAGCTGCTGCTGGAAAAGAATAGGAATTTAGTGTCACTGCAATGGCCTCTTTGAGAAAGGAGGTTTCTCACAGAGAATAAGGAGGCAGCAGTGTCAAGCCAGAGGAAGTTGTTTAGCCCTGGACAACTGCATACGTGAAAGCCGAGAAAGAACTGCCAGAGGCTTAGTAGGTGTGAGTGGCTCCCTGTAAAAGCAATACAGTAGGAGAGATAGGCAAGGACATGCTAATAATTGGCATTCAGGGTGCAAAATAGTTACTTCACTCTCCTCAAGTTCCTCGGAGAGAACTATCACCAAAAATGGAATGTTCTGAGGGCATTGCTTACTTTCTTTGGTGTGGTTATCACAGGGCTCATTTACTTGGACTTTAAGAAATTTGAGTGTAGCCAGGCATGGTGGTGCATACCTATAATCCCACCTACTTCAAAGGCTGAAGCCGGAGGATCACAAGTTTGAGACCAACCTAGGTAATTTAGAGAAGTAAGAATGAGCATGCAGCACAGTTTGAAGGCCCAAGGTTCAATCCACAGTACCACAAAAACAAGTGGGAAATTGTATGGCAGTATTCTGATACTGTCAAGGTTCAAATCCACTCATAGTTTGTTTATATGTGAAAGGTATGCATTATTTATATATAAGGGCCACTTACGAGAGCAAGTAGAGTATTATATAACTTGCATTTGTTTATTACAGTTTACAAAGTGAATTTGCAGTCTTTCCTCCCTGATTTGTACAGTAGTCCTAAGCTAAGAAGGTAGGACAGTTACTGTCCCCTTGTTACAGATGAGACAGGTTGTAAAAGATCAAGGTAGCTAGAGAAACCACCCCTAGGACAGGTCTTTGGAACTCAAATCCAGTTTCATTCCATTGTCCCTCATTGCCCCTGTATTAATATTTCAGACTTCTGAATTTAGAGATTGTAACTGCCGGACAGATACATTGTCAGCTCTTTTCTTGCCTGTCTCTGAGCTCTGGCCAGTTTGCCCCCAAACCCCATGTAGTGTGCCACACACAGTAGACAGCTAGTTAAAATGTTTTTAACTAAGCTCTGAAATGTTTATGTAATCTGTCCACGTTTTCTAAAGGTCAACAGCAGGAGATGAGTTGCAGAGCAAATAAAAACTTATTCCTTGTGAAGGGTAAACATTTTGTTTGCTTTGTACAATGGTGATCTAATTTAGCATAAGGCACTAACCAAATCTCAAAAGCGGATTTGGCACTGGATTCCTTCATTATGAAATGAATCCATTTCAAAAAGAGCACATACAAGCCAGACCAGTGGTACAGAGCAGCACCAAGGGAGGCTGAGGCAGGAGGATCACAAGTTTAAATCCACACCAGGGTAACTTAGGCCCTGTTTCAGAAAATAAGTCCTGGGGATACAGCTCAGTAGTAGAGCACCCCTGGGTTTGATGTCCAGTACCACCACCACCAAAAAAAAAAAAAAAAAAAAAAAAAACCACACACGCAAAATTGGGATGCCCTTGCAACAAAACTAGAAATGGAATTTCTAGATTTATGTGAATTTGTATCTTTAAGGCCTCAAAGAGCATTTAAAAATAAATAGTGATTTGAAATAATACTTGATTACCAATAAATGAAGTTCTTTATGGGAGGGAGGTGGCTACTTTATTTCTTGGAAAATATAAAGTTTGAGGCATAGTTTATACAAGAAACCATTTTTCAAAGCCCTGTTTTATGGGAAAGTAATAAGCTTGTGCAAAAGAAACTTTAAAGTACTTAAGTTTGAATTAATTTATTAGGTTTATCAGTGTTGTCCTATAGAGCTAATTCCTATAATAAATCAAGAAAGGATATTGTAACTGCTAAATTTGTCGGTTAAATTTTTTTCACATCCCTTAATTCCTCCAATGTGAAGTTTGTCTCTGCACAATATAGCATCTATCTCTCGATATAATAAAGGTTGGATCTTAAATAGTCTCTTCACCAAATTTCTTAGATGTCCCAAGTGTTCTCAGATTTGAATGATAAAAAGGGTGCCATAAGGTACCACTTTAGTAATTAACTGGTTCTTTAATAAGGAGGCCTCAATTACTTTGTTTCATGATAAGGAAAAAAAATATGTTTAAGACAGAGTTACATTCGACATCTGGGAACCTCCTAACAGCTGGCTACCTAATGAATATGCATCTGCTTAAGAGGCTATAGACCATTAATAAACCAATAGATATAAAGCAGAAACAATCTTTGTCAGCTTCAAATGAGATTGGATGTAATGTGCTGTGAAGTGTCACTGTCACATTGAATTGAGTTTGGGAGGTTAACAGTCAACTGCTAGCTACTCGTGTCCTTGTGTCTCCACATTTGCACTAACCCTTTCCAAACTGGTGGCCATGTCTCCCAGGTTCAACTTTTTCCTGAGGGCCTGAGTTGAGCCTTACAGCCTTCGTGTTTCAAAAACATCTTCTATTTTGTCCTAACTGAATCACATGCTCACCAAGACTTTAAAACAAAGGACTCATCTCTAGATGACAAAGGCAGGAAAAGTCAGGATGAGGTGCAAGGTGGACTCCCAGGGAATTAGAAAATCCTTAAAATGAAATTTCTGTGTGCTACAAGCAAAGTGGGGACATTTGCTGAGTCCTTCTGAGGGAACCCCTTGCTTTCCATGCAGGCAACAACTTTCTAAAAGGAACCCCAAAGTAAGTAGTGCCTCCCTTTAGCATTGGAGCGATTATAGTCCTACTTCCCCAGTTTCTTGGATGAGCTGTTTTAAGAGACATTCATAGAAGCTCTGTTCGAGACCATATCCTCTGTGAGGGGAGATCAGACCTAGAGGAGCCTGCACTCTTACCACCAAACCTATACCCACCACTCTGTTCTCGTTAGAGTGCTCAGACACATTGGGAGAATATTAAGGGTAAAGGAAGAAGACTGGAAGTTTAAGTTTTGAGAATTCTCTCAACTACTTTCTGTATTTTTAATAGACTTGTTTTAAATTATGGTAAAATACACACTATTTAAATCACATAACGTGAATGTATGTGATAAATGTGGTAAAATAGTATAAAATTTACCATTTTAACAATTTCTAAGTGGCATTAATACCTCCACACTCTTGTGCTTTGTCACTGCTGTCCACCTCCTCGGGTTTCCATCTTTCCCAACTCTGTACTCATGGAGTCCACCTCCTCTCAGCTGCTGGTCACCGCCATTCCAGTTCCGGATTTCTATGTACCTCGTGTCAGTGGGATCACATAGCATTGGCCCTTTGTGACTGGCCTATGTTACTTAGCACAACATCCTCAAGGTTCATCGCTACTTGTACCATGTTTTAGAATTTTGTTCTGTTTTAAAGTAGAGTCACATTCCATCTTTTGTAAAAACCATGTTCTGTTTACCATTTATCTCTCCATGAACATTTGGATT
This sequence comes from Heterocephalus glaber, assembly GCF_053883595.1. Taxonomy (NCBI): domain Eukaryota; kingdom Metazoa; phylum Chordata; class Mammalia; order Rodentia; family Bathyergidae; genus Heterocephalus; species Heterocephalus glaber. The sequence continues at coordinate 31,063,561 of NW_028258377.1, forward strand.
GTTTCCACCTTTGGCCTATTGTGAATGATGCTGCTATGAACAGGGGTGTACAAATGTCTGTTAGTCCCTTTTTTCAATTCTTTTAAGTATGTAACAAGAAGTGGAATTTCTAGATCACATGGTGATTCTATGTTTTGTTTTATTTTTTAGGTGAAAAAATACGTTGCGAAACTGGTCTCAGACATGTGGACTGATTGATCTTCATGCCATAGTCTTCCAAGGAGCTAATATGCTTACTTTTTGAAGAGCTATCGTTTGTCTCCTTTGGGGTATGTGTTCTCCTTACCTTGACATAAGGCCCTTGATCAGATTCCATTTTCTCCTTGGCCAGCACCTCCCCCTCCCCTTCTTTGTTCTTGTTTGATTTGTTTTTGCAGTACTGAGAACTGAACCCAGGGCCTTTGCCCTGAGCTACAACACCCCTCCTCCACTTTTTAAGATTTTGAAACAGCATTTTGTTAAGTCTCTTAAGTTGCCCAGGCTGGGCTTGAATTTACAGTCCTCTTGAATCAGCCTCCCAGAGTACAGGGATTTCAGGAATGAACCACCACTTCTGGCCTCTTTGGCCTTTTCAAGGGAAAAGTCCCAGTAAGACCTTAGACTTCATTTTTTTTTCTCATTTCTTGGCTTGAAAATTCATACCAGGTCCATAATTAAAAATAATGGAGGGAGTGGGATGTAGCTCAGTGGTAACGTAGTTCTGTACCTAGGTTCCTTCCCCTGCACTAATAATAATAATAATAATAATAAAAAGAATTAAGATCCACAAAAGGACAGCAATTTCCAACAAATATGGTCTCCTATCACAAGCTGATATCACGGTAGCCTTTGAAAGAAGCCATGCTATTAAACACAGTACACATGGGAAAGCATATGAGCTCCCAGTTGCATGGGTTATTGGTGACCCCTTTGTGAAATAAAAGATCTCACTACACAGAGATCATTACCCTATCTGTAAGAATGTAAGATCCATTGCCCCACAATCACTACTATCTGCTCTAGTATGTTCATGTTACCAATGAAGGTCTAAGCATCAAAACCTTAAAATGGCTTAGTGACAGAGGGAAATGGTTTTGTAGGGGAGGACTGCGTCATTCATGTATATATGATGATATTCCATAAAATAATTCAGTGGGAAATCCTAGATTTAGGTGTGCAATAGTATTTCTCTATCCCTCAACAGGTGGAAAGTAGGAATATCAATGTCCCACTTAGGCAGATAGTAGAGTTTGTGTCATTTTCAGTATCAGTGTTATGAAAAACTTTTTTTTGTTGTTTTGTTTTGGTACCAGGGATCGAACTCAGGACCTTGCACTTGCAAGGCAGGCGGTAGAACCACTGAGCTACATCCCTGGCCCTGTGATGTAAAACTTAATGTTCTATTTTTTAGATAAAATTTAATTTCTATACAGATATGATGCTTCTCGAATGTACACCTGCATATCTTGGGCACTAGCAGATTCGTGACTTAAACTCAGGTGATATAAATAATATTCATCTATTCCTTGTAAGAAGACAACTTTCCTTTATTATTTAATTCTTTTTTGTTTCCCTTGCCCTCACCATGTTCCAGAACTCTTAAGAGGCAGACAGTAAGTAGGTTCAGTCAGTTTCAGTTGGGAGTGCAACTTAAGACCAGGTTGTTTTCCTCTGTCAAACTCATATAGTATCTTTCCCCTTCCTCTGTCACTGCTCACTTTTGAGCACAGAATTCTCTCTCATAAATGCTGGCAAACAGTGTCCTCAGTAGTTTTTCTAGCCTCTCCTTTACTCTGAATGTCTTGTTCATCTCTCCCCAGCTCAAAAACCACCAGCGCGTCCCATTCCCAACTGAGCCAAGCCCAGGTATTCAAGGCCGTTCTAAGCACAGGTTACTCTCGCAGACATCTATCCTCCGGCTCCTCTCACGTGCATCCACCAAACTGCCTCTCACTCCTTGCATGCCTGTGTTTCCTTTCTGACACTTCTCCAGGCCAATCCTGGCCCTGACCACGGAGGCCTCCCTTGGTCTCAGGGGCTGTGAGTGAGACACTCATTCTTGTTTAGGAAAATTCAGGGACCCCTGGGGAACTGGAGCTCTCTTTTTCCCTCTCTCCTCCCTTGGAGAATTACATTAATAATAACCATAGAGTAGGCACTGAGGTGTTCACTCTTGATGTAAAACAGTGCTGGCAATGTTACAGTCCTGATCACCTTAATCTTTAGTGTCAGCTTTGTGCAGGTGTGACACTTAAGAAATTTAGTATGTTGCCCCACTGGATTCTCATAATAGCCTGTGAGCTGGTGTTTCAGTGAGGTTATAACTTTTGTGGTTTTTACTTATAAAACTGGACTGTAAAAGCAAGAAAATGACAGATAGAATTTCCCTGGAAAATCCCTTAAGTTGCATGTTGTGTGTTGTGTTCATAACCCTACAGAACAACATATGTGTATAAACATACACAGTTATTTACAGTATATAATGAAGTGAGCCTAAATGGAGGATCATTTATGGCACTGAGACTTTAAATACTGGGGCACACACAAGGGTCCTATTATAGAAAGTAGTGTCACCAGGTGTGGTGGTGCATGCCTGTAATGTCAGCAACTTAGGAGCTAAGGCAGGAGGATCGCTGTGAATTTGAGGCCAGGCTGGGCTACAAAGGGAGACCTTGTCTCAAAAAACAAAACAACCAAAAAAGAGAAAAACAAAACAAAGAAACCAACCAACCAATAAAAAAGAAACAAACAAGAAGCATTGGCAACTGAGCCCAGCCAAGGAGAGCAGATTTGAGTCTCTCACTGCTTCCTCCAGGTCAAATGTGCAGGAGGAAACAACACATGAATCCACAGAGTGGTTTCATCCACAGAGAAGGAGAATATTGGGGCTCAGTAGTGTTGAAGAAAAAAGCAGCACAGGGGCCCTGGTAGCCTCTGCAGTTGCACCAGGTTGGTCTAATTCCAAAGCCCACACTGTTAGCCCATGTGCAGAAGGCATGGTCCTCTCTCGCCGTACTGGAACTGCACCTACCACGCACTGCCTTGCATTGCAGGTTACCTGTCTTTCCCTCAAGATGCAGTTGCATGTGTGGTGCCACAGGCCTGTGAGTCTGTGTCTGTATCTGGCCACCACAGTACTCAGTACTTATCTACTGGGTGAAGGTGACTTCCTTCCGTCTGGGATTGTACTGATCTGTATTCATCATACAGCATGCTTTTATCTGTTTGGGGTGGAGGAGGCCTCTCTTCTGCTCACTTAATAGTACGTATGTTAACTCAGGTTTCCAGAGAGAGAAACTGAGGTCCTATAACTTGGTTGACAGTGACCTAAAACCACAAACTTGAACTTAGTGTTTCCTGAGAATATAAAAGTAAATTTTCAAATATTTAGCACTGCTAACACCAAATAAGATCATTTTTTCTAAACAAAAATCTCCAGTACGGGAAGAGACTCATGGGTATTTGACAGCGCTGAGAGTTCTGGGTCTTCACGGGCAAGGCGGGTGGTTGAGGCTCTGCATCATATGCCTGTAGCACTTCGATTGTGGCCAAATGAGGCTGGAGCTGGCAAGCCTGATGGGACCCTGTCAACTTTACAGCTTCCAAGTGGAGGAGGAAAGCATGTGACAGAGCTGAGAGGTAACCCGTTGCTTGATCACAGGCATTGACAGCCAGTCAACCCTACCAAAGGAAGATCTACCAAATGCAGTGTTTCTCAGTAGCTAAATGCAATATCTCCCAATCTGTGGTGTTTTTGTTTGGTTGGTTGATTTGTTTTATAGTTCTTGGTGGTACACAGATGACTTTATTTTTTTCTTTCTTTTGGAGATGACTATTTTTTTTTACTTTTTATTTTTTGTACTGTGGATTGAACTTGGAACCACTAAGCTAAATCCCCAGCCCTGGAGATGACTACTTTTAAATGTAAACTTTTTGATTGCTTTCTATTTACAGCAAGTGAGGCTGGTATTTAGTTTGTGGTAGTGATAGAAAAGACCCTTTAAAATGTATTTATTTGCATAACTGAGAAAATTTAAAGAAAATTGTTTCTAAACTAACAGTAGTATAGTACTCTGGTGCAGCAAAACTTGTGATGATCATAGGAGAAGAGCAGAACCTTGGAAATGCTGGAGGCTGAAGTGACGGCATATCTCTTGGAAAGCTCTGACTAGGGTTCCCAGGGGGAAGCTCCAGGGAATGTCAAAGACCAGACTTTGGCTTGTTTACTTGTTTATTGCATTGTCCATCCAGGTTCCTATGGAAGAAGTGCTCCAAATGATCCTAAGATACTCCTAGCAGTAGACCTGTTTGCCTACCAGCTGGGGCGTATTTCTGCAGGAGCCCATGTTTCTATCAGCCTCTGCCTCAGTTGGGCAGAGCAGTGATCTTCCAGGTGAGTTCACACAAGCCCTGGGAGAATACCATGAGGCACAAGAAAATCCAGTGTTATTGATATTTATCTAACATAGGTGATTGATGATTAATATATAGTCTGACAATAATATAAGTATTTTATATGCAGACACATTTGGCAGAGGTACACTACAACTATTTTATGGATAGAATGCTCAATCCAAGACAGGCAGTCACTGCCAGGAGTGAGAAAGGAGTTGCTAAAACCCAGGACATGCACTGTAGGTGTGTTTGTGGGCAGCCCACTCCAGCACACTTGTTCCCTCTCACCTATCTATGCCTGAAGTCAGGCAAGGGACACTGAGGGGTCCATTCTTGAAAGACACTATGTGCAACCAGAGGGTTACCCTGTCATCTGAAGACTCACGGGTTAGATTTTTGGTTATAGTCATCTGGAGATCTCAAAACCCAATCATTTTGATCCAGTTCCAAATTTAAAGAGGAGGGAAGATCAAGACCACAAATGGAGTGCGTTGCCAAATTTTCTTAGTAATCATTTATAACTCAGAACTTATTTTTCTATAAAATGCTCTACAGTTTTCTTAGACAAGACCTATTTAATACTCAGTGTGGCAGACATAGATATTTGTAATGACAGCTTACATATTCTAATGCTGTTGAAATAGCCAGTGATTAAATAAAACAAAAATTGAATAAGAATAAATTTATTTTGAACTATGTGGTACACGGAGAAAAGCATGACAGTGAGAAATGAGACTTGTGAAGACTTTGGAAGGGCCGTCTAGTCTCCTTAGAGTACGTAAAAAATATGCAGACCCAAATTTTCCTTAACTGCGAAACTTACAGTTCTTCTCGTCCTTCACACTAGAATAGCGCTAGTATACTCTTTTCACTTAGATTCATAATTAGGACCCATTTGGGGTTGGTGGAGAAAGAACAACTATTCACCTGAATCTGAGGGAATTTCATTCACCAAGATAGTTATTCATTAATATAGGACTCTGGTTATATTTCATCTTTTCTTATCCTGTTTGGAAAAAAAATAATGTCCTTAACACCTCTGAAGGATAATTCAGCTATTGCTGGGACCTAGGTAAATATTGGTCCCCATAGGTATAAAAAAAAAGTCCCAGTAGCCCAGATAAGGGGCCCGGGAAGGGAAGGGTACACTGTTGGAATGCAATTTATTTCATTCACAGTTAAGAGATTAAGGGGACCCTTTCTGATATTTTCCCGTAGGTACCCAGGATAGTTTTTTTTGTATTGAAATAGCACCCACATCAGATTTATTGTTTGGGCTAAGCTGGCCTTCCCAAAGAACGTAGCATCCAGGGGACGATGTGGGAATTTATGAATATTTCAAAGTCCCATCAACACGTCATGAAGGTGCTAAAACAGATTGGAAATACATAAAACATAGCTGTAACCACTTGCAGAGCACGACTGGCAAGAAAGAAGAAAAAGATGAAAATAGCTCTCTCTGCAGTTTTTCACTTCCCAGGGCCACACACTAACAAAATCTTCACAGGTTAAGATGGTCTGATTGTAAACAGGTGTCCACACTTGGCCACATGATCATCCCACCCACCATGTCCCTTCCATCTCTTCCTGACGCTCTCACCCCACCTGGCCTCCCCATTCACCTCTACTCACTTAGAAAAAATAGGCCGAAAACAACTCCTTTAAGTTGTTGGAGACCCTCCAATCCATGTGCAAATGTCACTCCTCAGAGAGATGCCCTTACTGATTTAATCACAAAGAGCTGTCCCAGTCACCCTCCGTTACAGTCTTCTCCTCCTTCTTTTTCTTCCCCGCAGCACTTTGTATTGTCTGGAGTTCACGTTTGCGTTGTGTTTCCTGGTGGACTGTCCATCACCCCCAGTGGAATGTAAGCCCCATGAGACCAAGGGCTGTTCACCCCCCGTGTCCCCAATGCCTAGAACAGGGCCAGGTCTTAGTGCTTAGTAGATCAGTGTTGACCCCAAAATACAGAAGAAAAAGGGCAAAAACTGGGCACAGATTACAGAATGTATCCTGGAAAGAACCCTAGAGGGAATTACTCAGTGCATGCTGAGATGTGTAAGGATATTCAAGGAGGTAAAACAGGCTACTGACATAGTATTTGGTAGAGGAAACACTTAAGGAAGGATGGCTAGTGTATTTCTATTGTTGTATGTTTGTTATCCAGAAAAATGACCTGGCCTCTAGTATTTGACAATGTTCCTTCCCAGCCCAGGAAGGGATTTGGTTCCTCTGGCCTCCACCCTAATCCCAGAAATAAAACTCTACTCCCAGCCTGATAGCTGCCCTCTTCCCTCCCTCGACCTGCAGTCCCAGCATCTGTGTGCATTAGCAGTGTGGGGTTAGCATTACAGTCTACAGGCTCCTTTGAGAATATTGGGGGGAAGTCTACATGATTGGCCTCCGCTTCCTTTGTTCACACTGTTTGCTTTGAAGGCCTTCACACAGCGCTGAGAAATCAATAAGCAGGGCTGCTGCTGACCCCGATGTGCCTGCACCTGGAGTCCTCTGGGAGGCCTGGCTCTCTCCAGCGCACTGAGAAGTAGTGAAGAGCCTGCTCCGTCTGCAAAACAAGGCGCTTGTAAGTAATCAAGGAACACTGAGTGCAGCGCACTGCGGATTCTCCAACCAGATTGTCATTAGATGAGATGAAAGTACACATTACAGGTTTGTGTAATGAATAAGCCTCAAGTTAGGTTTGCCGCAGTAGGGTTATCAGTCATCGCATGAATTAATTATTTAGAAAAGCACTTTTTACAGTGTGGTTTCATTTAAGTTTTGCTCCTTGATGTATGTATATAAAAATGACTAATCCATCGGACACTGCCATTGTACTTGTGCATCTATCACTATCGGGCCCTTTTTCATAATTGGTTTATTAATTATAGTATCTTAATGACCTGTTTAAAATAAATAAACCATTTGCACCATTTCAAAGGTATTTTGTGAGGCTCAGCTGATATTAAAATAGCACCAGCCTTATGTGCTTTTTCAGCAAGTGACCTAATTAGTTAATAAAGTAATTGAATATTAAAAAGGATGTTGCGAGTGATTAAAATTTAAGAGCCTTCAGAATGTTATTAAAGCTATAAATCATACATCACTGTTTTAATTTGCATAGCTACAGAATTACTAATGGCCCCACATGCACACGGGGCTTGGCAATTAGTCCTTTAACAAAATGTTGGTGATGTTGAGGTACCATATTCTTTCAACCTCTTTTGATAACTACATAGCAACTTGCTTTTGCCAAATTAAATATCGAACTGTTGAAATTGTAGCTTGCTTCCTCTGACAGGTATAGACATCCATCCCTGTAACGAACATTTAGGAAAACCTAACTGCATCCAAGCACTGTGCTTGGGCTAGGTATACAGAAGCACACAAAAGACAGCATCCTGATGGAAGTTACGGTCCCCAGCTGGGCAGAGACACCAGCCGTGTAGTTCCCATGTTGTGTACAATCACAAATGGGTGATAGCAATGGGAAGGAAAAGTACAAGATGCTGTAAGAGTGCTTTGCTGGCAAAATGTGACCTCCTTGCTAGAATAGGAACCAAACACTTAATCCCAGGAGAGAGGATTGAGACCCTGCCCAGCAGGCTGTGGCAGTCTTGTTCGAGCAGGAAACGTTTGATGAATCTGCCAGTAGCATTTGATAAGAATGGGCTGAAATTCTTAGTTGTTTATCCAGCATCCACCACACCTTCCTAGCTAGGGAACTTTGATTCTGTTTGGATACAGTGCTAGCACTGTGTTCGGGGGATGTAGGCCCAGGCTAGTGATAATTCATGAAATATGTAAGTTGGTTACTATTATCCCATACTCATTTGCCTGTGATTGGTTTAAAGTAGATGTGTTCTGTGGAACTCTAAGGGGCTTTCTGGAAGAATTTTCCCCCCTGGTAAAAAGAGATGCACAAGAGAAAAGTCCCTCTCCTCCACACCTTTGGATGCCATCATGAGCAGAGGTGATGCTTGGAGCTATAGCAGCCATATTGAGATCAAGAGGAGGAATGTAAAATAAACAAATACAACTCCACACACTGTATGCTCATACTTCCTAAACCTGAGCCCTGATATCATCTGGTACAGATGGTATCAGTTGGTACAATGCTGTACCAACTATGAAAACTGAGGGTGTCTTAATGTATAAAGTAAAATTTTGCTTTGTTATTTAAGCCTACAGCATTTTAATTGAACCAGATGGGTTAAAAAAAAATGAAGACAATGGAAGCTAAAAGGACAAATTAAGAGGCTAAATAATTATCCAGGGGAACAGTGTTAAACCCTAAATTGCAGTGGTATGGGTCAAGAAGAATAAAAAGGGCAAGAACAGAGCTAAAGCACCATGGATGTAGAATCAACAGAACCTCCCCTCACCTGCCCTTTGTGGTACTGGATTCAAACATCAGGGGCTCTCTACCACTGAGCCACATTCTTAGCCTTTTAAAATTTTCATTTTGAGACAGGGTCTCACTAAGTTATCCAGGCAGGACTTGAACTTACAATCCTTCTGCCTTGTTTTCCCTCAGTGCTGGGATTACAGGTATGAGCCACCATACCCGGCTAGCAGAAAGTTTTAGTTATGCAAGGTGCTGGGTAACAGCAACTGTCACTCATGGAGTATTTCCTATGTGCCAGGCCCAGTTCTGACTGCTTTTCATGTGGTTTCTCACGTAATCATTTCAACGCTTCTATGAAGTAGTATTAGTCATCACCATGACTGAACCCTAACCATCTCTCCCACAAGAAAGCATAGCAGTTTCCCAGACTTCCTGAGACAATTGCTGGCTAGGCTATTGCTCCAAACAATCTTTGGCTTCATATCTGACATAAAAAACGATAATAATATTTGGGCGGGGGATTTAGCTCACTGGCACCGTGCCTGCCTTGCAAGTGCAAGGTCCTGAGTTCGATCCTTGGTAACAAAAAAAAGTGATAATGGGGCCAGGGATTTAGCTCAGTGGTTTCACTGCCTGCTGCACAAGTGCAATTCCTGGTACCAAAAAAAAAAAAAAAAGGTGATAATATTTAAACTACGCATTGAGATAAGTTGGATGGAATTTGGGATATCGAAATGAGACTTTGCACAAGCTTGTGTTACTCTTCATATTGTATAAGAAAATAAGATTCAAAATTAGGAAAGAAATTAAATGCTGAATTTGTATAAAATTCCCAAAAACTAATCTCTTCAATTTTTAATGAGAAATTTGCTTTTGTGGACATAGCTTTTTAGTATCAGATTTTATGCTTGAAGCAGCAATTCCTGATCAGACATTTTCAGTCCCATCAAGACCTTTTTTTTACAACATTGGAAATTGAACCCAGGGCCTCACACATGCTAGACAAGAGCTACATCTTCATTCCTTTCACATTTTATTTTGAGATAGGGTCTCACTAAGGCACACAGGCTGGCCTTGAGCTTGTAATCCTCCTGCCTCAGCCTCCAGAGTAGCTCTGTACTACCATGCCTGGTCTCATGAAGACTTTTTAATAATGGCCTCTTCAAGTTATTGACAGGTTAGTACCAACAATAAACTTAGCTCATACAAGTAAATGATTAAGAAAAGCAAAACATTTTTTTGAAATCATTAGAAATTTTATAACATTCAAATTATATTTAGGGAAACGAATGGTTTTTCCTTTGCTTTCACTGACAATTGCAATGTTGAAATTCCTTACAAGTGTATGAGTGAGGGCCGGGGATGTAGCTCAGTGGTGCCATGCCTGCCTGGCAAGTTCAAGATCCTGAGTTCGATCCCCCATATTGGGAAAAGAACAAAACAAAACAAACAAGTGTATGAGTGATTTCAAATCAAATGGAACTTAATGTATCCTAGAATGATGCCAGTGCTTTCGTGTGTAGACCACTCAGATCTAACAGAGTAGTCACTAAGCACAGCCGGTGTGGACACTGCTGAGGGGTACATCAGTCACAACAGTGGAGCTAATTCACTGTACATAAAACTCAGCGCTGTGTCTGCCAAGAGCTACGACCACCCACCCTTCTTGGTACTGCACACCCTGCCCCTGGCTCCACTCTGGTCTGCTCCTGTGCTTCTTGTGGGGTTGACTTCGTGGACATGGAACCCGTGCAGTTGCACATGGCCTCACCCTTAAAGGGCCTGTGCTTAGTTTTTTGTTTTGTTTTTGTTTTGTTTTGTTTTGTTTTGTTTTTTGAGGTGGGGTCTCACTGTGTAGCCCAGGCAGGCCTCAAACTCGGGGCAATCCTCCTAACTCTGCCTCTCGAGTGCTGGGAATACAGTTCTGTGCTGTCTCGCCCGGGTTTCCTGTGCTTTGTTTAATTCTCTGTTGACACCATCTTGACATTGTTGATCCTTTCTGAGCAAAGAGCCCCACATCTTCACTATTTACTAGGCCCCATGGCTTCGGTAGCCCCTGGTAGCATTTGGGGCCCCTGGAACATGAACTCCTGCAGTAGTTCCCTTATGCCCTTGCTTACTGTGGCACTGAGGCAGGAGGATCACAAATTCAGGGCTAGCCTGGGCAATTTAGGACTGGGAATGTAGCGCAGTGGTGGAATACTTGCCTAGCATATGTGAGGCCCTGGGTTCAGTCCTCAGTACTACAAAATAAATAGAAATAAAATAGCACACATGTATGTGTGGCCTTACCTACTTCATTTAAATATAAGTAAAAATAGTTCTAAGCAAAAAACAGTTCCAAGCCAGTGAGGACAGATGACTCCCAGCACAGGGGAAGGCAGCTTCTGCCAAAATACTTTTCACAGACCCACAGACATCCCTGGGCTCAGGGACAGGGAGGAGGTGGGGTGGGGGTGCTCGGCAGGGGTATAATTGGGCCTGGCAATAGCAGAGCAGAGACTGCAGCACCGGACCCAGAGTACCAAGCTCACCCATCGCTGTCTCCCCTCAGAGCCTCCGAACACAATGTGCATGAGTCTTAGGACAAAGCCAAGCCAATAGAATCTGAATAGATTTTTTTTTACAGTAAAGATTATTTTTATGCTATTTAAATAAAGCCTTGTACATCATTCCCTAATTATACAGTTGAACTGTCCTAGCAAGTATTATGCAACGAGAACTTTACAGATGTTCATCTTGTGTGGACTGCTTCTGTGTGGGTGTGTATGTGTGTGTGTGTGTACACCTGTGCATGTGTGTAAACTGGTTCTTCCAGTTAAAGTAGTCATCAAGTGCACAAACAATGAAAGAAAAGTGATAACTGCTTTCTCACTTTTTAATATCTTGATTTTCCCATCTAAGTAAGTGTTCTGGCTCTTATAAAACAGCTTGGCCCTCTTAGTAGCTTTCCAAAGACAATGAGAAAGCTAGAGCCCAGTAATGTTGAAATCACAGGGGTGGCTGCAATGAGAATCCACGCAAAAGAGACACACAAAGGTAAGAAGCTCTCACCTTCTGATCCTTCCACGTGCCACATGGCTTTGTTTCTCCACATTGCCAAAGTTGTGTTTTGTCCTGATGGAATATTAGAGCCTGACTGCATTTAAGTCCTTGCTGCCAACTGGGCTTATCTCTGCCCAGCCTGGGGGTGGGCAGACCTCGCATTCCCAAAGACTGCATGTATACATTTGCCGCACCTTCCGAGTGAGGCTATGCACACACTCATGGATACCCAGAGGACTGAAAGCTGTCCACCCTCCAACTTGGGTTTTTAAAATAAGCCAGAACAGGGGCCGGGGATTTAGCTCAGTGGTTCCAGCGCCTGCCTCACAAGTGCAAGGTCCCGAGTTCGATCTCCGGTACCAAAAGAAAATAAAAATAAAAAAAATAAAATAAGCCAGAACTTGTACCACCCTGCTTTGACATTCTTCTTTTTTTAATGCATTGGAAATCTGAAATAATGGAAGTAGCTAGGCTTCCTCTCAACCTCGAGGAGGTCGCTGTGTGTATGTGTGTTTTTATGTGCACATGACCTCTAATGCACATTTTCATAACTGGACTGCATGTAACATGCTCAGTTAATTAAGAGATACATTTTAATTACCAATACCACTATTGGTTCTACCTTGATCTCCATAAGGAACTGGCTGACCAAGGAGTTCAGTCTAAACTGGTTTATAACTGGAGAGGAACGTAGATGTGCAGCTAACACACCCACTTTGTGTTTTTGTGCTTTTTGTAAATCATATGAAGGTGATGAGATTGTATAAGAAGTGCCATGTTAATGTTTTTTCCAGTGGAGAGTGTCAACAAAATCCCGTGACTGTTGAGTAAAAGGTGAATTAAATCCTGGCTTTGTTCAGAGCTAAGATTTTATAGCTATCCTTTATGACTATCAGAAGGGCTCTTAGTATTGAAATTTCTGCTTGAAAAATAATTTCACTGCTTCATGTGTGAAAATTTCTAGTCACTAATCCTGACTTTTCCTACTAAAGCAACTCCTTTATATTGTTTTTGGTGATGTGATCATTTTATTACTGAACAGTGTGTGTGTATTATACAACAAACACATGTAGGTTTTACGTGTGCAGCACACACAGTCCCTCACTCACTGTGGCACAGGAGCTATTTGTAGATGGCAGGAAGACAAACATTTTAATTTCATTAGTTATATATTTTAATGTATACTTTTAATTCATGGTTATTTTCCCAATTTTCTTTGGAAGTGAGTCAATTTATAGAAAAAAATATTCAACAAATAAAAATGCAGTGGCCGGCTTGTGAGAAGAAAAAATTTTGTAAGGATAGTCTGTAAATGACCCCAGATTTGGAAACAATGAGCCAGGAAATCATATGAAAGAAGATTTAGGATTTGGGTTGGTTTCTGATAGTGACAAGAGCTGCAGTTACAAACCAACTTAGGCTGCTGCCTGGTGCCGCAGGAGCGTGCTTCCCATGTGACACTAATTGGCCCACACAAGAGTGAAACTGACCCATCCCTCATTAGCCACATGCTCAGACCAGCTGAGCTAGCTCGCTCTGGGTCACTGGGGTCCCTTGTAGGAAATTACCATTCCAGTGCCCCGTGGTCCTCTTGTAACCCCAACTAATGAATGTCCCATGGAGCCTCCTGTTGTTCCTGGGGGAGCACAGCACTCTCCCGGAAGTGAAGTTGATTTTTCTGGAGTTTTAACCCAGGGAGAACCAATTGATGAAGCTAATCACAACTTGGGAAGCTAAGAAACAGTCTTTCAAACAGTTATGTACTGGAAAAGAGGAGAACAACATCTATTCAGTTCATTTTTGTTGTTGTTGTTGTTGTTGTTGTTGTTGAACCTGGTCTCAAGACTCAGAGCAGAAGCACAGGGAAGTTAAGAAAACTGCTGATCCTTATACATCAGGCATAAAGACCCAAGCATGTGCTGCATGGGCCCAGCGCATTGCATCAACAACCCTGAGGCAGGTGGCCATCCCTATTTTAGAGATCAGGAAACAAAGCTTGGAAGTAATCAGTGAAAGCCAAGGATCTCCCAGGATCGCCACATTCTGGAAATTAGGCGAAGGGGAGTTTGATAAGATGGGGAGGTAGCATGTCTAACCTTTCTGCCTGTGCCCCCTTTTACGTCTCAGGAGAAAGACTACAGGGCTTCAAATAATCTTACTTTTCTGTAACTTTAGCACACCCATAGTTTAGCCTAGAGAAGACTTTCATTAGAAAAATTCATAGTGAAGGGCAAGAGAAATCATCCTTCCCGAGGGTTGGGGATTCTGTAAAGAAGGGGATGGTGGACCTTCTTGTTCTATCCTGAAAAGCTAGGAATGACCCCTGTTTATTCCATCTTCTTTTAAACAATCAATATTCCTTCCAGGGCCAGATAAATTCAGGGGTAAAATAGCACCCAGTGTTCACTTGACAGTTACCCTTCCCAGAGATCCTGGGGTGTGACTTCTCAAGCCACAGAGCTGTATGTGTCCACTCCTGGCCAAAGAACAGGGTGAATCATAAGGTACTAGCGCACCAGGCAAAGCACCAGGCCCTACTTGAACTCAGCCCTCTGGTTGATTAGGCTGATTTTGCATTACCCTCAAAATGTGCTGGTTAATGCCCAAGAACTATAGTATTTTAAAGATGCAACAGGCTAACAATAAGCTAAAGAACCAGCGAGATCTAGATAGAACCCCAAAGTTACCATTTATAGTAGAGAGATATTTGCAAGTTACTGGTCTTCCCTTAGTTTCAGTTCTTTCATATTGGTGATGAAGATAGGATCTTCTTCTCATGGTGTGTCATGGTTTATATCTAGATGTTCCCCCAAGGCCTCATGTGCTCATAGGTGAGACTTTTGGAAGATGATCATGGGGGTAATATAGCTGACTTGTTGGGAGGTGGGCTGTGGTCAGAAGAGGTGGGTCTCTGGGAGTGTGGCCTGCACAGGTTTCTCTCTCTTCCTAACTCCTCCCTTCACTCTCTGCTTCCATGCATAGCATGAGCAGCTTTCCTCCAATCAGGCCCTTCTACCATGCCTTCCTGCCTTGGAGCCAGCTGACCATGGACTGAACCCTATCAACACCATCAGCCAAAATAAACCTCTCCTCCCTTAAGTTGTGTCCCAGTGATATAGTAACTAAGAGGTGGTGGCTGCTTCTGAACAGAGAAATGCATATAATATGCTCAGCACAAAGTTGATATACTTGAAAATGACAATTTCTTATTGCACTATTTTCTGGCCCTTTAGAAAGTTGATTGAGTGAAATATGTTACCAAGGAACAAAAAGGCATAAGACAAAGCTCTTTGTCACTGACAGTTTGGATTTTGAAAATCGACTAAAGGCCCAGTGAAAAAGGCTTGTTCTGCAGGCTGGCACTACTGGGCGGTGGTGTGACATTTAAGAAGCAGGGCCCAGTGAGAGGTCTTTGGGCTATGGGAGTGTAACCTCAAAGGCATCCTAGTAGGACTCTAGCCATTCTCCTTTCTCTTTTGCTTCCTGGCCATGAGGTGAGTGGTTTTCTCCGCCACATGCTCCTGCCATGATGTGCTGCTTTGCCACAGGCCTAAATCAATGGGGCCAATTGATCATGTACTACAACTTCCAACACTGTGAGCCAAATAAACCCTTTCTAAGTTGACTATCTCAGGCATTTCATTATGATGGAAAGCTAACACAATTATAACTTTTAGTTAATTCCCTCGAAGACCAGTTACTTATTATCTCACATATTGCATTCCTCTTCACCATAGGCCACTGGAAAATTATGAGGTACGGAGGGTAAGGTCTCCTTAAGGCCTTGTCGTGCTGTACTAGGAGACAGACTAACACACTAACACTGTCCCTCCCTCTACCCATTGTTCCCAACAGAAAACAACCATTTTTCTATTTAGTACAAATTTTCTTGGATTCAAGAGCCTATTTGCTTAGTCTTGAAGTGGAGGCTCAGCTGTGTCCACAGAATCATGAGTGCTGCAACCTTTCTCAAAAATGGGCTTTCATAAGGGCCGGGGATTTAGCTCAGTGGTTCCACCACCTGCCTTGAAAGTGCAAGGACCCGAGTTCAATCCCCGGTACCAAAAAACAAAACAAAACAAACAAACAAACAAAAAATGGGCTTTCATGAATCATCACTGGAGAGAGTAAATTCTTTCAGAGATACAGGTGCTGAAAAACAAGGGCTTCAAGACAGTTTTTCTGAAGGTAATCTCTTGGTGGCAGATGGGAAGAGGGCCAGTGACAGTATCCTGACAAGAAAGCAGGAGCCCTCTGATATGAGAACAGGCGATTCTCTGAAACAGTGGACACTGGGAAACCTTTCTCTTACCACTCTTTTCCAAGTACTGTGCATTCATTACCTAAAAGTCATCAGTCCTGCCCTTCAAATTAGATAAATTCAACATTGGTTAAAAAATGTTCATTTTTTCCAGTTGGGTAATAAAGCTTGTTTCCCCTTGAACACTTCAGTCCAGACTTGTAGCATTTAAGGGTGTAAATCATAGCAGAGACTGGACACCAGGAGACTTGGGTCCTCCTGGGACTTCCCGTTACGCAGTTTTCTTTAACCCACTGCCACCTAGTGGTGAATGAGCAGATTTAAAATGCTTCATTAAATCTAAGGAAAGACCATGGGTAGCAAGGAATGTTTTGTTACTTGCCAGTCCTATCCAGGAAGCACTCCCTTGTCAGTATTTAACTATCATTGTATATTTCAAATTCCAAGCTATCTGACTCTTGTGCATTTATTTTGATCAGTGATGACTTTCTCTTTTAACCAAAACTCTGACATAAAAGACAAGCAAGGACCAGACCAAGAGCCTTGGATATGGGCTCAGTCCAAGTTAATACAGTAGTACCTTTTAAAGGGGGCGAACTGTGCCTTGACAGTTAACTTGACGTTTGCCCTCTTAAGAACTGATGTGAGTTTTATTTGCTTTCTTTACCAGGTAAAGGTGACCTAATTTTGGAAGCACACAGGAGGTCAAGAAAATCAATGTGGCAAATTTGTGGGCAGCTCAGCTTCCTTACATGCACAGAGGAAAGCTGGTGGCAAATTCACATATTTCTGGAAGCAGCTGATGACCAATTAGGGAAATCTGGCAAAACACTCAGGGGGAGCAAAATGGATGGTGATTTTGGCAGACTGTGAAGAGAATGGATTAATGCCACTAAGCGATTATGTAGCATAAATTCACAGGGCAATTACTATTGGGTGGTGCTTCAGAAGAGAGAATTTAAAAAATGGGCCAAACTCCTTTTCTAAGTATAAACTTAGGGGGAAAAATCCTCCTCAAGGATGGTGATCTAGATGTATGTGCTTTGGTTCAGGAAGGCACAAGATCACAATAATGAGCCTGCAAGAGGCTTCCCATATTTTAACTTTCTAGATGGTTATCTCCTCTTGGTAATGGACTCCTCCCAGCTGTCCCCTAAATCAGCAGTGACAAAGCAGTCAGTATAGTAATACAGTCATATTTATTACAGTTCAGACTTTCATATAACACATACCTGATGCAGAACATTGCAAACTAAAGTAACTAGTGGCAATTCTCCCTCAAACAGGAAAGGTTTTGGTTAACCTCACAATTAGGAGTATATACAAAAATGAGATTATAGTCATGGTTTTTCTTCTAGCAGCTGGTATATGAGTACTGAAACTATAAACACAGAGTCACCCAGCTTTAGGCTTGTCTAAAAAAATTAGTAAGTCAGTGTTGCCAAGTAGAAGGCTGATGTCTTTAGGTGTCACGGAGTAAGCAGATCACTTTCAAAGACCTGGCTTACTATCTGCTTTACTGTCAGGACAACAGAGAAAGAAGTGAACAGCTAGCTGCCCTAGAACCTGGCTGAACATAATTCAGCCAGATAACCGTACTTTAAATATCATCTCTGAAAATATCTTCAGACTTTTTTTTTCACAGTTCTAAAAACATAACATCAGACATTTGCTGCAAAAAACCAAAAATCAAAAGCAATTGCAATGTACTGGGAATAGCTTATATGGCTTTCCTAAGGGACAGTTCCCATCTTTTCAGTGAATGTTTTTAAAGGAGCACTAACTCTGGTAGCTTATCAAACTATTTTTTTTCTAAATAATAGACCAACTGAAGGTCTCAGGTGTTATGCTTCTTGCCCTAGATCTTCGAGCCAGCCAATCCCATTTCTTGATTGCTTTCACTTTTATTAGCAGAGGGCAAGGGAATGTACAAGAGTTTGAAAAATACTCAAAACAGTAAGGATAAAGGAGGGCCAATCCTTGAGAGCCCAGAAAATCATGTCAGGGACCGCAAAGGCCTATCTTAAACCCATCGAATGAATTTTCCAGACAGCACTGACAGACTGCCTACCTTTGAACACTGGCCCACATTAAGACGACTCCACTGTACAAGCACTAAGAAAAACCTTCTGGGAAAAGAAAGACACAGACTGGTGAACGTAAGCTACTGAAATGGGGCTGACTGCATTCTGTATGTGGTAGGTACAGAAAAAGAAAAGTTAAAACAACTGCAAGACTATTATATTTATACCATGATTCTCTTCTCCTCCATGAACCTTGACCTTCCCCCAGCAATCACTTCATTCATTAAAAATACATACAAAAAAAATGGAAAGCTTTGGGGGCAGCACCAGTGACAGCCAGCTGTCTTTGAATAACTTATAATTTTTTCCTAAAAAATTCAGAGAAAATTTATAGAAGCAATTTACAGAACCAATTCTATTTCATGGTTTTGGCCATGTTGGCTGCTACGGAAATAGTACATTTAAAAATACAAATATCCATTTTGTATCAAGTTAGGTTTCTATTTTTTCAGTTTTCATTTTTATTAGTACATGTTTACAGTACATGATTACATTCCTCCTGGGGAGTTGGTACATGTGCATAATGTATCTTAATTCTTCTTACTTCCCCTTCCCCCAGCTCCTCCCTGCATGTCTTGGTCCCCTTGCAACGCAGGGGCAGAAGTAAGTGGTACATTCAGACTTCTGTGAGCTCGTGGGAAATTAAGGGCAGCTCATAGTCCAGACCTGACAATCTCTGAACATACTCCTGTACTCTTTTCCAAGGACATACGGAACTGCTCCTGATCCACCAACAACTCACAGTGAGGATATCTATGCACCTAGATTTTAGTGTTCATGTTTTCTAGGCTTTCTGATTTGACACACACCATGCAGACAGAGCGAGGTGCCAAACGGCAGCTCAGACGCTGCTAACTCTGGCTAACCATTTCATAATCAGCCTGGTTCTGGTCATAAGATGATCCCAGACAGGAAGCATGAACGCTTCCCAGATACTAAATCAAACAACCTAAGTACATGTTCTACTAATGGTAGAGCAGAAGAATCACTTCTATGTACAAAGAATGGCACTTGAAATTGTTCTGCGTATGAAACTTTATGTTCCATTTCTTAATCACATTATTGTCTAACAAAGCTGGGTACACCAGAGAAGGCCACCAAATGCACAGGTCTGTCCTATCAATTGTCATGCAAACATAAGTCATTTGTCCAGAGATTTCTTTGAAAAACCAAGTTCAATGTTCCAAAATAGGTATTCTTTTTTTTTTTTTGTACCGGGGATTGAACTCGGGTCCTTGCACTTGCGCAGCAGGCGGCAAAACCACTGAGCTAAATCCCCAGCCCAAAACAGATACTATTCTTAACAAGTGATCCAGGGATCCCAAGCCCGATCCCTGGAGAACACCAGAGACCAGTTCTGTTGCTTTTCAGTGTGTGCAACCCTTCAGGTGATGTGGAGGTGGGGGTCAAGGGTTCTGATTCTCTACCATTATTTTCCCTTCTCCTGGGAAGATGTCAATTATTTCATAGCAATTTTCTTTCTATCTATCTATCTATCTATCTATCTATCTATCTATCTATCTACCTATCTATCACTGTGCTGGAGATTGAACTCAGGGCCTCACACATGCTAAGCATGTGCCCTACCAGGGAGCTACATCCTCAGTCACCCTAGCAATTTATCATAATGACCTACATGGTTACAATTTTTGAGCAGCAATACATTATTTGGGACCATTTTTTCTTTATTTTTGAAAAACTTTTCCAATAATAAAGAAAAGACAGCAATTTTAAAAAATGGACTGCTCTAAAAATAATTACCATGCTTTGTACAAAATAGTACACTTACTAAATAATATTCATTTTAGGAGCATTGCCTAAACCACTCAATAAATAGGGGGCATTACAGTACCTAAAAGCACACAGTTCAAATTTTTTTTCATGTCATGTTGGGGAGAAAAGAGTAATTTAATCCTTCTGTGAATATATGAAAGTTACACATAAACATAAAAACTTGTATGTGTTTAAAATCAATCAGGCTAGATTTAATAAGGCAATGGAATGAAATGGAAATTATATTTTTTATTCAAAATTTTTACATTATTGGGAAAACAGAGTATCTATTACAGCTTCTGAGGGACAGGAAGGCAGACATGAGGCTGGCAGGGGAGACTGGCAAAGAGATGCAGGCAGCATTGCCTGAAGATGGAATAAGATGACTATTAATCTGGGAATTGAGATTGTTGGACACACTAGTGAGGACAGAATTTAGACTGGCAGATTCCAAAGATAACTGTGGTCTTGAGTTTGTAACCTGGAATCTCTATAAAAACTTTAGTACATCTAATCTGGCTCTAAAGCATACTTTCAAATGCATTTAAAAATAAAAACAAATTAACAGTAAATAAATAAAGGCTTCTACAAATTCCCCTTTGGGGATGTGCCATTTTTAGATACTCATGTTCCTTTGGTATTATATAAATCTTTCTGACAATTATCAGAAAAACCTCGGGACTGAGATGAGGGGAGAGCAGCAAAAGAAACCAAAGTATCATTCTCCTCTTAATGAGATGTTCTGAGAACTTCCACTGTCCTTCTGGGTGGAGGAATGGAATATGGAAACTAGTTCCTCAAGTTTTCACTGCCTTCTGATGATAGTTACTAGACCACAATATGACACCTAGGAACACTTCATTCTTATATAGCACCTGCCCTGTTCATAAGATGTAGAATTCTTACAGAGCTGTGAAACAGAGTGAGTAAAAATTACTCATGGCACTTAAACATGTTTAGAGGCCGTAAAATGCCTTCCTAAAATTCTTTGTCACAATGTCCTGGTGAGGTAGGTGTCTCATAGGGGAAAGTGAGGCACGGAGGGGATAAATCTGCTCACGTTTCATTGTCTAATGACCCAGCAGTCTAGCTAGAAGAAGCAGGTATTCTGGTTCCCTAAACCTTATGCACACTGTGCCTCAGAAGTCTCAAACTAAACAATGAATACAACAGGAAATTTCTCTTTTCATACATTTTAACTAGTTAGCTGTTTCTTCTCACTTTGAATATGTTACTCAAGATAAAACAAATATAAACAAAACAAAAAGTCAGTATTGCGTAACAGTCTATGTCAAGATGCAGCCTATTCTGCACTGGCGATTTACAAAGCATATAATAGTATGATTCAAGTAGAAGCAGCCCTGGGTCCCATGGTGCTCCTGTTACTCCAGCCCGGCTGTGAGGAAAGTGTCCCTGTGAACAGGGACTCAAGGAATAAAACTACCACCACATGGCAAGCCATTCTGAAAGTCTACACGAAGCCGGCCCCACGTGGAAAGGGGACTCTCAGCCGTGTGTCTAGGTGTATTACTGAGTTCTTGCCAAATTCTTTGAAGCTGGACATGAAGGACAGTCTCCTAGCATGAAGCTCACAGGACAGTTCACATTACACACAGAGGCAATACCACAGGGGACATGCACTAGCACCATGCCACAGGAGTTAGCACAAAGGACGGGAGGCACCAACAAGCAAGTTAGTCTCATCTGGCACGCCATCTGCAGAGGCTACCTCTGGTGAGGGGAAGACTGAAGAGGGCCTGAACTCCCTTCCATAGCAAGGAGAGGGATCAAGACAGTGCTCAGCACTGGCTACTTTGAATATACCACCTACCTAAATTTCACCCCTATGTAAGTTGGTAATTTTCCTAGGCCTTATAGATATTCAAAGATAATAAATTTCATTTCTTGGTCAAGAGAGAATGGCGTTGAGCAAAACTCGAAGGTCAGTTATAAGATGTGGGTGCAGGGCTCAGGGCCATTTATACTGCTACTCTTAGAATCAAATTCTTGAGTACTTGGGGCACTAGCTTTTCAAAATAAGATAATTCTTTTGAGAGAGTTTTTTCTATAGTCACTGAAGAGTGAATTCCACTCATACTGTGATCCCCAAGTCAAGTGCAAAATCTTATATATTTGGCTAGCATGACTGAAGTAGACCACGACACCCAATCAGATGCATGGCTTCTACCTTGACATGAGCTCAAATGCCCACCCTGCCGAGGCCTGTCCTCCCCTTGAGCTCATCTTCCAGAAGGTCGAGCCTGCTCTGTCCTCTGCATGTGCAGGTCCAGAGGGAATCATTCCAACTCAGAGTTTCACTGGGATACTAGGGTACAGCACAGTAGTAACTCATGCACTTTATTTCTAAACACCAAAGCTCAAATGAGGCTGAGCTGGTTACTGTGCAAGATGAACCAGCAACACATTCTCACCTCGAATGAAAATCTGATTTATGTGTCGAGTGAATACCTGCTGGTAATCCACCTTGGGCTTTCGCTTTTTCTTACGGGGCTGGCCCTGGGAAAGGGTGGTGGCCCTGGAAAAGGTACCTCCCACACTGGACCCTTCTGTCCTTGTAGTCCTCCCTGACAGCTCGGACCTGGACTCCTCCCTAGCAGAGGCCTGCAGGGAAGAAGGAACGGAATGGGAACGCCTGTGAGAGCTTCGGTCAGTGTCTCCTCTTCCCCACACGGAAGCCACCTTCCAAGTTGATGTCTGCGAGTATCTGGACAGAGTGGAGTCTTCAACTGCAGACTTCGAATCTGCTTCCTTTTTGGAGGAATCCTGTAGTTTCAGCCGATCAAACAGCTACAAGGAAATTAATAAAAATATTAGCCTTCTCCTCAGCCTTCAACATCCCTCTTTCTATAGATAAAGCCAGATTTCTTTTTCTGCTCTTAGGACTCCCTGCATTTCAATTTTTAACAAGTTAGTAATAACTTTTCTATTTCTAGCCATAACTCAGATCAGTAAGCATGTCAGGAGAAAAGGCACCTTACTTATTTCTGTGATATAAAGCTGAAAGACTTGCAAATCTTACAGGAGGTAACTTGTTTATATATGCAGAAGTCCAGAGGCACTGGAGAGCAGCTGGCAGCACGACAGGGGAGACTAATGAAGATTCCGGTCCAGGCATACGTGGTTTGTGGGTAGTGGTTTCTCTCTAGATCACCCTGGTCACGGGGCTCAGTGATTCCTGAGCTGCAGAGGAGGTCGGGGGAACTACCTACCCTTGTGAGAGTCAACGAAGAATCCCGCTCGTATGCTTTGCCTAGAACAGGTTTTCTGTAGGTCTCATCCACATCAGTAAGTGCCTAGAGGAACAGCCCAGAGGGGAAAAAGGAAACAATTAAAAACAGTATTTTTAAAGCTTTTGGGGAAAAAGGCAGAATAACATCCAAATGTAGCAAAACTCAACAGGTAACCGAACACTTGGATAGAAGAAAATGGCAATACCTGTCACCTTCTGCACAGGATTTCCAAACTGCTATCACAATACAATTTTCTTCTATGCATGATAAAGGTCTTTACCACTGCATGGTAGAGGGTCTTACGTTTCAGTGTACATAAATATCCAGGAAGCTTATTAAAATACAAATCTGAGGCTACTCGCTTAGAAGTTCTGGCTCAGTAAATCTGAATGAAGCCCAAGAACCTGTTTAAACCAGAAACCCCAGCGCATCACAATACAGGATAGCTTTAGACCACACTTTGAGAAATACTACTGCTTCTTTACCCTCCTTAGTTTCTATGTCTTATGACTACAATAACAAAGATTAACCAGGGTTACAGGTAGAATTACTGGTGAGTTCTCATCACTGAGCTCAACCTCCCAGGACAACTGTTAAGGTCAAATGAGATTACAGAACATAAATTACTCTGAAAAAGGTAAATCACCCTACAAATAAAAGCTGATAATCTGTCAACAAGTATATTCTCTTAAATCCTTTCCCCTCAGAGGTAAAATTAAAATAATAAAGTATTTTGTCCTACAGCGGTAACTGACGCTCAGAGCCATTACCAAAGTTAACAAGTAGTGAGGCTGGGATTCAAATCTCCACCCAAGATTTGAAGGTAGAATTCAAATTCTGTAATGGTTGAAAACATGGTCTCTGGAGTCAAAAAGACCCAGGATAAAGTCTGGTACTTCCACTTAATAATCCTGTGACCTGGGACCAATCTTTCAGTTTCTCTGGACTCAATCTCTTCATTTATGAGATGGAATAGTAATAGGACCTATAATTCATTAATTAGGATAACAGATAAAGCCCTTAGTACAGGATGGGCACGTAGCAAGCAGTTCAAAACTACTGTATTATCCAGGAGAATGAACAGATGGGGATACAGCAAGGGGAAAAGGAAAGTTGGAGATGGGAAAAAACCCACTAGAAATCCTGATAGTTCTGTTAACTATCTAATCTTATAGTTGCACTATCATATACTGCTTCCCTCCTACTAATGTCTAGCGAGACAGTAAGCATTTGTAATGCTGGGAGTGTGTAGCACACTGTTTTGTAAGGGAATGTCCTGCAAAGTGTTTCACTTATTAATGTCTGTTTCACCTCTATCTTCCCAAATACTGTCCCTACCACCAGGTCCAGCCAAAGTGGGAAGCCAATAAATATTTTTAAATGAGTAAAAGAATGGTTAGCAGGAAATGATTTAAAATAACTAAATTAGATAATTATTCTTTTTTTGGTACCGGGGATCGAAATCAGGTCCCTGCGCTTGTGCAGCAGGCGGCAAAACCACTGAGCTAAATCCCCAGCCCGATAATTATTCTTTTTAGGCTGGGTCTCTCAACTTTGGTACTAATGGCATTCTGAACTGGATAATTCTTTGCTGGGGGCTGTCTTGTATATTGCAGGACTGAGCAGCATCCCTGCCCTCTACTTATTAGATGCCAACAGTATCTTGTCCAACAGGTATGACAATAAAAAAAAAAAAAAAATCCCCAGACATTGCCAAATGTCTCTGGGAGGGAGGGAAGAGCAAAATTACCCTGGTTTAGTACCACCGCCTTAAGAAAAAGGAAGCAATAAAAATAATTTTTGTTGTTATTGTCTAAGAGTATACAAAGATTTTAGTTCTGAGAAGTTATTTTGTAGTTTTGCTTAATAAGGCTACTCAGGTCTTTTAGACATATAAAATATTTAATCTCTAGTATAGATTCTCTATCCCCCTTAAAACAGGTTAATTACCATATTCCAGAACTTGTCAAATGCTACGAGGAAGCCTGTACAGACGCCCCGAAGTCCCTTGAAAGTGCGGATATGCACATTCACCTTCACCCCCTCCCGGATACAACGGTGGAGTTCACCCAGAGGGCTGCCTTCGTGCACTGCAACAAGGGAAGAACAGTCAGGACAGCAATGACATCTGCCTCCACTCCCAGAATCAAAAGCCGTGAGCATCCGACATGGCCGGAAGAACAAGGCAACAAGCACAGAAACAGGCTCTTTCAAAACCAGAAGACCTAGTGAGAAACGGGGCTTGTACAGCCAACACACACAGAAATGCCAGATTCCACCAGAATGTGGGTAAATTATATGCATGAGTATCATGTAAACATATCCTTTATTCTGTAATGTCACTGATTCTAAGATGTACCATAATTTAAAAACTTTTGTGAACAAAAAAATACATTAACTGTACATATCACCAGCTAGATTCTTCTCACTTCTACACCTTAAGACAATTCCTTTTTAGCATAATTCTTAAGAAACGGATATCTAGCTTGGGCTTTCCAAAGAACCAAAAATTTTGTTCCTGTTTTTTTGAAGGAAATGAACTGTGTAGCTTATCTGCCTTTAACATATGCCATGCTCTCAACAAGAACGGCTTTTTCACCCCACAATCTGAGCTACTCCATGTGCAAGTTCTCTGGGGCCACTGGTGTTTCACTTGATCTTAACCAAAAGGCCAAGAAGCGATACTGGTGTTTCAATGTACACGATCTTTACACTATGAAGAAAAGGACTGGTTGTAATCCAAGCCTTGATCCAAGGTGCAAAGGATACCTGCTGATCAGCATCTGGCTCTTAGGAGATTGACAGTAAGAATCACATGAAAAGAGCAATATGACAATTCATGGGAAGAAAAATGGGATTACAATTTTCAGTTTTTATTACAAAGAACGTTTTTCCTCAGAATTTCAGAGACGGATTTTTCTTACTTCATGTTAATTTAGCTCTCACAATGTACTGGCTTTAGTATACAAAACCTCCCAAAAGAATACTCCCCACCCCAACCTACACACATAACCCTGGTACACTGTATCTGTTTTTTTTCTCCCAAGTTTGCAAGGTAAAATTCTTTGGAGAGTATTTATTAATAGTAAACAAAACAAAACAAAACACACCTCTCTCTTGTTTCTAGTGCCTTAATAGAGAAGAGTCTTGCATTTCAGTTTGGATAACTAAGTCAGTTCTTCTTAACCACTTTATCCCTCATTCATGAGTTGACATAAAGCTGATGACCATGATTAATGAAAGAAAATACTCTTGGAAGAAAATTAATTAACAGATGAGAAGTAAGAGTTTTTGTCAGACTGAAAATTTGGCAGTAATGTACAGTTGGAGCCAAACAGCAGCCTTGGAAAGGAAGAGAATCTTGGTCTGACTAGTGAATTTTTACATTACTTTCAGGAAAAATCTTTATGATTCAATTTCTTGGAAGCTGATCACATTGCTGGATTACCCTTTGCCCACAAGCACACGAATCTCCCTGCCTTCAAACATATGTGCTTTTATAAGGAATGGAAAGACTATTCTTTTTCTAACTTGAAAAAAATAGGGCCATTTAATGTACTTCTTCCCCTATGCTTCTAAAACAGAGAGAAAGGGCAAGCATTATCTTAACAGTCCCTTATTATAATTAAATAAATGGCAAACTCAGATATTTCAACTTTTTAATTTTCTCTTCCAAAGATTTAACATGGTGTTAATTCCAGGGACCATTTCTCTCCTTGTGGGATCAAAAATACAACAGTAGTACCACCTGTAAGAGCAAACAGTAGAGGCAGAAATGAATGAGCTCCTCAATCTAAATCAGAATGCATTCTCTTTCTAACCGTTCCTGAAACAGACTCCAAAAGAAATGTGCCAGGGTTCTAAAATTTAATTTGACATAAAAACATCTCCCTTATCTTTGAAGTTATTCTCATAAGTCCCCACCTGTACTGCCACTATTCTTGGGCTATATCCTCCCAAATTCAGGTCATTTTTAGCCTACTTTCTTCTCCCTGTGTGTTCAGATAATAGATTCTCAAAAATTATGACCTTCTCTGTCCTTCTCTTTCCACAGCACAGCGCAGTCTGGAACCTTATTGATGACTGATTTACTCTAAGTTTCCTATCTTCCCTCACTCAGATCTACAACATTATCGTCATGATTACCACCATCATTATGACCCATTAGCAGCCTCATGTATGAGCCAGACCCACCCACTGGTAAGTCTAACTTTACATATATTATTTTAAGCTAATACATAAGTGCTCCTATCTCACCCCAATTTATAGATAAGGAAATTGAGGTTCAGAAAGATTGAAGTAACTTGCTCAAAGTCATTTATTAGCAAACAACTGAGCCAATTCTCAATATGGGAAGGTGATATCCATTCTGACTTGGAGCCTGTAATTATGAAAATCTGAAAGTAATAACCCCGAATAATGGTGACATTTAACATTCATTGCAAGTTTCCCTTTTACTGTTGTAAATGCTGTAAACGTGTTAACCAGTTTAATCCTTGCAATGACTGATAAATTCTATTATTGTTTTCATTCTACAAATCAGGAAACTATGGCCCAAAAGCATTTAAGTAACTTACCTAATGTAAAATACCTAGAAGTTGGAGGAGCAAGTGTTTAAATCTAGAGATTGTGTACACTTGTGGAAATACAAATTACACCGAGTAGTCTGATTTTTAAAAAATCATACTCAACCATGCTCATCCTTAACTTCAAAACCTAAAGCTTACTTCTCATAGAAACTTTCTTTAATAATCCTTGCCCATACTTCTTTCATTTTCTTGCTTTCTGAAGGTCATCAACTCTTTCTGATGTCAACTTGTCTGTATTATGCATAGCAACTGTTTCTAGTGCCATGATTAAAATTTTCAGCAACTAGTGCACATTCCCCGAGATGTTGATTCTAGGCAAATATTTAATCATAGGAAGTTAACACACTTCACACTCCAAACACTGTCATACCATTACAGCAAAGTGCTTCATGGTAAAGCAAAAACCACCTGCCACACAGACATATTTTTTTTCCCTTGACAATATTGGTAGCAAAGCGATAACTGATAGCATGGAAATAAATGTTAGAATCTGAGACTTGGAGTGAATTTCAACAACTGAATAGTGGCAAAACACATACTTAACCCCTCCAGACTCCCTCATTTTAGAAACACTCACACTTTCTTTCCTGGAGGTCAGGAATGGTGGGGTAAATTCTAGCTTAGGCTGGGATGTGCTGGCAAGGTAAAACATCCAACAAAGGCACCTATAACACCACACAGCTTTTCAGGATGTTTTTCCTAACAAATTTCTAGGAATGAAGGAAATAGAATCTTGCTAGCAAACCCCTCTATTCAAGTAGCAATTGCTCAGTAATGTCACAATTTAATTATCAGGACACAGATGCTTTGAATGGCTAAGTAGGTCATTGTGTTCACAGGGCAGATGTCAGAACTGCTTGCCAGATGACAAAAGATACAACCCTGGGCTGTTTTTATTCCATTTAAACAAGACCTAACTCACACATTAGAGCTCTGCTGTTTACAGCTTCACTCTAAGGATCTATTAGGAAGCTCCAAGAAATTCTCCCAGTTTACACTGGCAGAACTTAAAATAACCTGGCGCATATGGTAACCTGAGCCCACAGACACTGTCCTGCACCGGGCCACGCAGAGTGGCTGTGAAACAGTGCCTGTGTTTTAGTGGCCTTTATGCATGCTGCATTCCAGCACTTGTATTTAGTAACGTGAATATATGTGTATCAAGACCCTGTAGCCTTCTGTCCTGGTCATCCAACCCAAAAGGAGCTGTCACTTCCAGAGTACGGGTTGTGAGATTTTGGCCCCTGGTCCTATCTGAACACATCTCCCTACAGTGCACGTGATCCTCAAATCCCACTAACCACTGTCCTTCCCCTAGTCCTGACTATGCTCTCCCCCACAACTTCTGCACAACCCTCCCTCCCTTTACCTCTGTCTGTGGTCCCCAAGACCTCTCACCACCTCTGCGTACCCATGATGTCCCTCAAACTCTCCGACACCCCTGCCACTCCTACAGACCCTCTCTGCAGGCTCATCACCTCTGGAGACACCTGCATGAACCCCGATCTCCTCCGCAGACCGTCCCATGGCTCCTTACAGCCATACCACTCTTCCCGTACTGCTCTGGCAGACCCTCGATACTCCCCGCGCCCCCATTACTCTGGCAGACCCTGCTCACTCGCGGTTGTTCACTTCTCTGCAATAATGCAGCCTGCAGCAAGCTCACCGCGGCAAACACCCCGCCGGCCCCGCCCCGTCCCGTCTCGTCCCCGCCGGCCCTCGGACTCACGGGGCATTCGCGTGAGCACGTTGCGCGGCGCCTTCCGGCTGCGACCCGGTCCCCGCCGGGACGCCCCGGCCGTGCCATCCTCTTCCTGCTTGACCACCATGAGGCGACGCAGGCGCTGGATGCGCTCGGGGTCCGGGGCGGGGGCGTCCGCCCGGCGGCGGGTCCGGCCCGAGGTTCCGGCGGCGGCGGCGGCGGCAGCGGGGGCCCCGGCAGCGCCCCGCGCCCGCCCGCGCCCGCCGCCCCGGCTGCCGGTCCTGAGGAAGCTCTCATACTCCGCCAGGTTGTTGAAGCAGGGGGCATTGGGGTAGGGGATGGGAGGCAGGCGGGGCGCGTACAGGGCCAGCAGCGGGTCGAAGCTGTCTGAGCTGACATCCAGCCGCGGGCTGGGCGGGCTTGCGGGGCTCCCGGCGCGAGCCGACCTCGCCCCCCGCTCCCGCTCCTCCATGTTTGAAAGGCCCGCAAGCTGAGGCCGATGGGAGGAAGGAGCGGGGGCCCCCAGAGGGCGGCACTGCGCAGCCGCGGCGCGGGTAGCACTGCGCCGGCGCGGCCTCCGGGGGGCGGCATCAGCCCGCGCTTAGCCGCGCTGCCAGAGGGCGTGACGCGTGGCTGCGACCCGCTAACAGCTTGACGCCAGACTTAGGGTAAATCTGCTTTAATGCAGTGTTTCCCCGTCCGTACTGTTATCACTTGGCGTGTTTGTTAATACCCCAGACTCCCCGGGGTGGATCCGGGATTGGTAGGTTAACATCCTTGGGCCTTTCCTTGCTCACTGGTACTGCAACCTACTCCTAGCTTGAACTGGAGGGAAGGGGAAGGGCAGAATGCCTCGACTTGCTTTCAACTTGAGAACTGGGGCAGGGGATGGGCTTAGCCTTCTTGGGCCCAAGTTATTTAGCCTCTCTGGGCTTTTCTGCAGCATCCTTATTTCCTTTACCTATGAATAAAGAAATTTGCACTGATGATAGACCTTAGTGTCAATGAAAAATTTTACTGCTACTTTCTGCGCACTGCTAAAAACTGGAGGCGCTGAGGATTCACAAGATCTGACCCGTGCGTTTTTACTTTGTAGCTTCAGTTCAGCAAAACATTTGGTTTTTGATGTTAAATGAGTCTCCTCTAGATAGTGTTACTTCCGTATCCAACAGGGCCAAGATGTTTGCAAACACAAACCGCAAAAATCACTTTTCTAATTGCCAGCGCTCTCACAACTATCAACTAGTTTGAACTCTACTGGGT
Source organism: Heterocephalus glaber (assembly GCF_053883595.1). Taxonomy (NCBI): domain Eukaryota; kingdom Metazoa; phylum Chordata; class Mammalia; order Rodentia; family Bathyergidae; genus Heterocephalus; species Heterocephalus glaber. The sequence continues at coordinate 31,094,248 of NW_028258377.1, forward strand.
GCTTTTTTGTGTATTTGTTTCCTGGAGACTTGGAAAAAGAACACTCAGAGAATACTGTACAGTACCTTAGAGAGCAAGATAAAAATTAATGTACAACAGTGAATTACACACTGGAATGAATACTTATCTCCACAAAGATAAAATAACTAGCAAGCCACAGCTTCTAGTTAATGTTATTACTAGTTTCCTTATGACACTGGTACTAAACCCAATTTATTATTGTTTAAAACCCCCTGCCTGAACAGAACTCAAAGCTATAAAACTGCCAGGAATTCAGATGAGTACTTATCTTCCCATCTTATAACAAATCAAAGGATGGGCTTTATAGTATCCCATGAGACCCAGAGAAAGCACACATTTCCTCTGGGTGAATTTGTCCTGGAACTTTGTAGTTTAATGTCTACTTGGCAATACATATTTGATATAAAATGCTATCAGTTTACCTTTAAGTGAAATTTGCCAACCAAGAGCTACATTATTTTACTGCTCATCTGGCCTGTCAGTGTACTGAGGGCCTGGTTTGTTGAAGGAGTTATCTATCAACCATATGTATCAGCAGCCCAAAGCCTCTGGGGTAAAACGTCAGACTGCTGAGCCCCAAATATTCAAGGAGCCTCAAATGGGCATTTAAAATACAGATTCCAAGTAATTTTTTTTCCAATCTGTAGGTGTGTGAACCTCTCGTAATGAGGGTTTATACATCCTGGCTTACCCAAAGACAGACACAAAAGTTAAGACTTACATACTGTATTTTTTGTATTATGAAATAAATGAGTAAGTAGCCCCAGGCAGTTGAAGTCCTTATTTTTTTCTCAAAGAGGTTTTAGCAATTACCAAACACAAGCTGTATCTCCTCTTCCTGTGGAGTGGGGGAAAACAGGAAGGAAAAAAATGGCATCGACAGATGGGGTGTCAATTAGTGACGGATGAGGCCAGCCGTTGCTCTTTGAAAAATACATTTTCTTCTTGGCTACAAATTCTGCAATCCAAGACCAGGCACTGGGACGTGGGCTGTCTCTTAAGTGATTCTTAATAGAACCAAATAATCTTTTTCCTCTAAAATACAAAACAAGGACAGGAGGAAATGGGAGTTATGGCACCACAAGCCCATGACCTCCTGCTTCAGAGTCCAACAGCTTGGTAACATGAGATTAACACTGCTGTTCTCTGCTGTTCCTCTCACACGTGGAGCTACTGACTCCCCTGACATTGCTACCTGGAACCCCAAGAGGCATGCTGAGCCCTCTGCTCTTGAGTTCAAGTTTCACTGTTCTGATTATATACAGGCTACTTGAGAATCTCTTTCATGAAGTCCAACAAGAAGACAGCTTTTAAAAGTGTCAAGAGGACAGAGTAAATGTTTTTTCACCCTCATGCATGCATTCTCACACAGTTTCTTTCTCTCATACAGATATACACCTCTGCCTGGAAAAAGGCCTTGGAAACTCTGGCCCTGGCGAGATCACATCATCATGCTGAAAATTCCGTAAAATCAGTGCATGGGATGTGTGCACAAGGATATCCAAACCACTACTTATTTGTTCAGCCAAAGTCGGGAACTTGGAGACTGACACAAAGCCCCGCGTCTCCCCTGGGATTTGTGAGTTCAGAGGCCTCATATAAGTGTGAACCCATATTTATCTTTCGGTCTTCCAGAGAGGAAGGCAAGTACATGGGTGGCAGATGTGAGGTTTTTCAAAATCACTGGGTTCTCTAGTTAGGAGCAGGTGGGAGAGAGTAAAGTTTGGGCTCCTCTTCTATCATAGATGAAAAGAGCTGACAGGTTTTTGTAAGTCTTATGTCACAATCTAAAAATTATTCATCCTGCAAGGCATGAAACAGTTCTTGCTTTATAAAAATAGTACCACGATTAAAAAAAAACCCAAAGCAGTCATTTTCTAGCATTACAAAAAGGGGGTTCTGCTGAAGCAGAACAAAAGGCATCACCCTATTCCTTCCTTCCTTCCCTGTTCCCTCCCATCTTGAGTCATGTCGCCCGGCACAGTGTCCTGGGTGGCATGAAAGCTAGGATCACCTAAGAGAAGAGACCCGGGAGGCCTTGCATGGTCAAGCACGCCAGAATTAAAGAGTGAAGGCTCAGCTGTCCTCATCGAGGATCTCTGGATGTTCTTTCCAGAAAGCATCTCCAATGATATCGCAGTGTAGAGGCACTGGCTTTGTCCTGGTCCGGGTCACTGTCATCTTTTTTCCTTCCATTTCTGCTGGCAGCTTAACTTCTTTTGTTGTGACTTCATCCACCTACAGGTAAAGAGTGGTGACAGTGTTAACTTGACAGTGAGTTTGGGAGAGAAGGAGAGGACGTGGAGGAAGCTCACTTTTATACACTTCTGCCTGCCAGATTTTCAACAGGCACCAGCCTCTTTATGATCACAAACACGTTAAAAAAGGTTATGTTACTATAATTTGAAAAGGGATCTTGGAGTCAGGCATGGTGGCACACACCTGTAATCCCAGCACCCTGGGAGGCTGAGACAGGAGGACTGAAAGTTCCAGGCTAGTCCAAGCAACTCTGTGACTTAGCAAGGCCCTATCTCAAAAAAGAAAAAGACAAAAGTGACCTTGGCAACAAAGAACGGATTTTATGTTCCTCATTAGTGATGACTGTAGAATTAAAGGTATTTCTTTTCTCCCACTTGCATTAACAAGTGTCCAAGTCTGTCCCAAAGAACAAATATGTTTTGAAAATACTGTATTAATGACAGCTGAGGTCGCCAGTGGAATGACTAGCTCTCCACATACCCTTTAGTACTTGCAAACATGCATTTCAGAAAAAACCATTTAACAGAGAAGGAAATGAATTTAGAAAAATAATTAAACCAAAAGCTGATGAGAAAATTATGGTAGAATTAAGGATTTAAGCAAATGCAAAGACTCATCACAGAATATTAAGGTAACTGTGAATGGAGACTCTGGAAAGTGACAGAGCCCTCACATATAACATCTCTTAGCGCTTCATTGTAGTTGCTTCGTTATAGTTGTCATGGATGGATGAAACATTTAATGATATTCTCCAGTGTGGGAGAAAGTATTTTTAAATGTTCTATGAATGCAAAAATCCCTGCATCTTTACTGTACCCGTTTAAAAGAACGGCATACTTGATATGAGGAGAGCTTATGACACACAGATAAGTGCTCATTTTAAATTCTGTACTCTTTACATCTACGTAATGGGAAATTCTAGACTACAAATGACAAAGTCAGCATCCAAACTAACCCTTTTGAAAGGATCTAGCTCATGTCAGTGACTAGAGCCTTATTAGCAGGCAAGACAATGCCTGGAATGGATACAGGTTCTCTCTCTGCCTGACCCCCATTTTCCTTTGAACACAACAGCATTACCTTCTGCCATATCAACACAGTCCCTTTCCTGTACATCAGCGGCTCGTTGTTGTAGTTGACATTGAATTGAGAAAACAAAATCTCATTCTTATCCGCTGCAAGAGTTCCCTGGAAAAATAGCAATCGATATAAAAAGGTTCGTATACCATCTTAATGCTGTCTCTCTATACTATCTAAACATTGAGGAACAAGTCAAGATGTGGAAGAATGCTACCTAACATCTTACACTAATGAATTTTCATTTTAAGTACAATTCGAGTCTCATTTAGATAACCACATTGACAAAATTTTCTGTAGCAAATGGTGGCTTTGTAAGTAAAGGCTGTGAGGAGGCTGAAGGAACAAATAGTAATTAATATCTAGTATGCACATAAACTTTATGTTCATTTTTCTCATTTTATCACTATACCATCTTTATTTTAAAGATGAGAAGACTGAAGCTTAGGAAGATTACACAAAATACCCAAGGTTGAAGGCTGTCTTTATTCTTCTACTAAGAATCAAACTGGATATATCTACTAGTATTCCAATTGTTGCTGTGTATGTCTTCATCCTTAGTTCCACTAATCACAGCAATCACTGACTAAATATAATTTCCCAGGTATTGGACTAGGAGCTATTACATGTTACCTCACTTCATTCATTCATCCCACAAACTGCATGTGATCTGGTAAGAAACACCAGTATTTAATGCACTTACGGTGTGCCTCCTACTTTTGTGTTTTATGTGCATCGTGCCTTTAAATTCTCACCATAGCCCTATGAGGTAGGAACTATTATTTTCTACATTTGACTTATAAAGACCAAGGCAGAGAGTGAGAAAATGAAACAGAAGCATGATTCTATATTGTGGCCTGACCCCAGAAAGAGCAGGGACTCTTATTATACACAGGGGTTCGAAACCTAAGAAACAGGACAGAGAACTGATGAAGTGACAAGGAAGAGCACAGGCCCTGAAGGACGCTCAGGACACAGTCAGAGCCAAGTGTCAGCGGGTGAGAATGCAGAGCCGGTGTCCGTGAGTCCATTTTCCAGCTGAGGACACTGAGGCTTGGGGAGAAATAGTCATTCACTCAGGCTTACAGAGCAAGCAAGCAGCAGATATAATTTTTATATCTTTTCAAGCTATAAAGGGAACATTAAAAAAATGTTAATGGGAGACACTACCGCAAACTGTCCCCAGCTAAATAATAAAATCTTCATACCTTTAATCTCTCTTGGGCTTGTTCGGGTGTTAATCCAGATTGTTGTACAAGTGTCCAGTAAACTGTATTATAAAGATTATTGATGTGACCTGTGAGAACAACACAGTAAAGTTTACATACACAGAATCTTTGTTCAATAGTCATCCTTTAAGGAGTCCTGCCTCTCCTCTCTGAAGATCTCACAGACACTTACTGATTTACTCAATGTCCTACACAAGAACAAAGAGGCAGGAGTAGGCAGCAAAAAACTTAGGCCTAATAACAGCTTTATTTGGTCATTTCATTTACGTTTTACACAAATCTGTTAACTTAGGTGCTAATTTTAGAAATACTTGCAAAGTTATTTGACTAACATTATTCCAATCTCTTTTCCAGTCATTCTGGCAAAATTAAAATATACCACATGAGTAAAAGTTACACAAACATCATCACATGGGCCAGGGATTTAGCTCAGTGGTGCCACTGCCTGCTTCGCAAGCTCAAGGTCCTGAGTTTGATCCCCGGTACAAAAAAAAAAAAAAATCATCACAGAAATCTAAAGGAGGGACCACAACACAAATACCTACTGAGGCTATCAGGAATATAAATGCATAAAGCAGTGCATGACCCCAGGGGAACCACAGACTGTGGGAGACTGCCTCATGTGTGCATGTATGTATAAAGGCCACTGCACAGGCTGTGCCTGATACTAAGAACGCAGACTCAGTATTGACACCTCTTTGATGTTAAAAATACTGCATTTCACACAAAATACACATTAGCAAACCTGTATCTGACACCTTTAATTCACAGAATTTGTGGTTTAAATCTGTTTATTTGGTGCCACTTACAATCTGCTTGCCGCCAGCTGAGGTAGTCCTTTAAGGTCTGGTTGCTAGGATACAACACAACTCTTCCATCAAAGCCTGGAGGATACAGAAGGGGCTGATCCTCAAAATAATCCCGCCAATAGAACACGTAGCTAGAGGCGAACTGGGAGGCCACGTGAGTCATGAACTTACTTGCAAATACAAAGTACATTGGGTGGAACAAGAAAAGAGAAAAATGTATATTAATTCAACACCAATATAGGGTCTGTGGGTACCACAGAGAGGTTACACAAACTTCCCAAAATGCCAAGAGATAAAATACATTTGGCTAAGAAAAACTATTTTAATATCTTGTTTATGCATTTTAACCTGCTATTCTGGTTATTTGCTAATACAGAATTTTTCTCTTTAGGATGTGATGTAAATTTTTGGCTTAAGAATTTTTTTTTTTGGGTACCAGGGAAAGAACTAGGGACCTTGCGCTTGCTAGGCAGACATCAGAACCACTCAGCTAAATCCCTGACCCTTTTGTTTTTTTTATTGCTCTTAGTCTTGGAAGAAGAGAAACCACTCCTTTAAAAAAACACACTAATACATGCTTTGTGTCCTAATAAGAATTTTAATACTGCCAAATTAAACATCAGATTTATACACTTCATACTGAGATTTTCTGTCAGTAAAAGTTTAATATTGCAACGAATGTAGAGACTGACAGTGGCTAAAGCCAACCTAAGAGTCATTAATATTACTTTTTTATGGTCTCTTTCTATTCTAAATGCTTGATGCCAGGTCAGTCTAGAAGCTAAGCTGATGGGGCATGGAAGGTAAAGAATGAGTGAAAGAAAGTATACACAGTGCTCAAGTATCAGATCAAGGAATATAGTCTAAACAGGAAATATACATTCACCCTGCAGCTGCAAATACTGCAGACATCGTTCGTAATATATAAGCCAATATGAACAGAAAAGCAGATGCTGGCAGGAAATATTCTGAAGGAAGGAAGCAGGCCATAGGACTACCTGGCTCTTCTTTTAAACCAGTTGCTCTTCCGCTTGAACACAAAGCTGTATTCATCGCTCTGTCCATATGCAATCACAATATCTTCCAGTTCTTCCATTACAGTCTGAGCACATTTGGTCATCAGGTGGAGAGCACGGATATCATTGGGTTTTGCAAAGCTGTGCTTCTCAGCAAACCTTCATAGAACAAGAAGAGGGAAAAGGGTGTGGATGGAAAAGTCATTAACCACACAGACCACTGAGGTGATTCTAAGAGGAAAACACTGTAACAATGCTACTACTACTAACTATAACCCAATCCATTTCCTTAAGAAATGTAGTTTCTTACTCTGACTCTAAGAAAGGGACATGTTTGCTACCCCTCAATTTCTTTTTCTATGAACTGGGGAGACAGTATTTACCTCATTGGGTTGTTCTGAAGACGAAGGGAAGATTAAAAAAAAAAGATAATTATGCCTGGTTCCTATTAAGTGCTCAATAAATGTTATCATGGTTATTAGTAGTAGCCCTTAAAAATTAAATTCTCATTTTTGTTTTTCCTCTTTTTAGAATCTATTCTGTTACTGGCAGTGAAACAAGGGCATACTATATATTGCTGCCCACTGCAGGGCCTACACAGACCTTTAAACAGCACTCAAAGATACCCAGCAGGATAGCAAGGCTGTCCTGGGTTTAAGTACTGAATGCGGGAGCGATTCTTCCAGCCCTCCTCATCCTCCTTTGGCCCCAGGTCCTTGCAGTCTGGTCCCCAATCATTTAAATGGGGCCCTTCAGGTAAGCTCCTTACTAGGGGCGCACACTGCTCCTTTTAACTACCCTGACCATCTGGCATGCAAGCCCAGACAGCAGCCGGCAGCGGGACGCTCAATGCAAAACGCTCATTGGCTGCCGCATTACTCTGGTAACCACGCGGTGGAGGGGACGGGGGCTGAGAGCAAAGGTGTCGGATCCCGGAAGCGCCAACACATCACGTGGTGCCCTGCTGAGCTAGCTCACCGATGGAAATTCCTGCCATCCAGCCTCACTACTGCCCAGCAGTGAGGTAGGCAGGTGTCGTCAGCCTCGAAGTTCCGCACGTACTCAAACTTGCTTTTTGCCATGAGCACTCCCAATCTCAGGCATCGTCTCAGAGTGACGGAAGTAGCGGCCAAGCAATACCGAATCTTAAGGGAGCAGGGAGCCCACATGCACCGACGGAAGGCAGAGGCCTAGGTAGCCCCGCCCCGGAAGTTCCTGCTGCTCTGCGTGGCCACTCTAGCCAGAATGGAGGTCGTCAGCTCTCTGGCTTTTCCTTATCGTTCTTAGTGTTCTTCAAAACAGAGGGACCTACCCTTCATACTGTCCAGGTAGCTCTCCTTTCTTTCCCCATTCTTCAAAGAGTCACTCTCACGGCCTTTAAACCTTCTTTTCTGACCAAGTTTGAAAGTAATAGCTGTGAATTTTTTGCTCTTTCTAAATAGGATTAACTCACTGTAGAAATATGGATATACCGAATTAACATTAGCTTTTTTTCTGGCTCCTTCTCTTTGTGTATATAAATTCAAACGGAACACATAAAACCAGAATCTGTCGCTTGTACAATTTTTATATTTTTTCCAACGAGCTGGATTATTTTCCAATGCCACTGATTAGTACAAAATGCAATTTGTAAAAGAAAAAATGGACCCCTAATATTCCAACATATGTACTAAATTCCACCATTAAAGAGGCAAAGATGTTTGATTTGTTGTTAGTATAAAGTGGTAACAATACAATCCACGTATTTGTGTGACTGAGAATTTAATACCTATTTACATTTTTTATCCTCAGGAAAAATATATAGTAAACAATATGGAAGATTTGTGGTGAACAGTTACCAACTTCAAACTTCACATATTTTATGTCATTTCTCGTATATCCAGAGAGTCATAAATCCACCAGTATGCCATCTTTCCTTTCTTCCTGAAGTCAATAACTTATTATTACTCACCATTTACTTTTTCATCCTCTTGTCTCCAAGCTAACCAAGAGACAATCAAATCCTATCTCCTCTAGGAACACTACGTTCATCAGGTGATTATTTATTTATTTTTCTTCTTCTTCTTCTTTTTTTTTTTTGAGACAGGCTGTTGCTACGTTGCCCAGGCTGGTCTTGGCCTCAAGTGATCCCCCTGCCTCAGCCTCCTGAGTAGCTGGAACTACAGGCATGAGCCATTGTGATGGGCCATCAGGTCAATTTTAAATTTTACCTATCAGCATGAATTCATAATTTTAAAAAATGAATTTCCCACGTATGTCTATTGGGCAGAGAAGAAATGATGCCCTTAATGTAATAAGCATCCAGTCCTTAATTTCTAAATACCATTCCTCATTAAGTAACTCCTTGGAGAAATAGCTAGCTTCAAGTTCTGTTGAAAAAAATTTAAGGTGAGCTGGGGACATCATGTTGTACCAGAAAGAAAATAAATGCAGAGAGTAATGAGGGCCTGTAAAAAGATGAGCCAACTTGAAGAAGCTCCCACTGGCCACATTTGAGATAATTTGAGGATCAATAAGAATAACTAGCCAGGCATGGTGGCAAAGGCCTGTAATCTTAACACTGTGGGAGGTTAAGGAAGAAAGATTGAAAATTCAAGCCCAGCTTGGGCAATCTAGTGACCCAGTGAGACTATATCTCAAAAAATAATTTTTAAAAAAGGGCTGGTGATGTAGCTAACCCCTAAGGCCATAGGTTCAATCCTCAATACCACAAAAACAAAGCAACACACACAAAACTACATTGAGTAAATAAATAAATAACCACCCCTCCATAACAACACTCAGAGAAAGCAAAACTTCATCTGCTGCAGTTGGAGATGATTATCACACTAACCTCTTACTCTGAAAGTTGATTATAGGGAAAGGATTAGGGATTTGCCTTACCTTTTTATGTGGAATATATATAGTTCAACCCCAGTTGACGAGAGAAAGTTTTTACAAAACAGTGCTGGATATTTTAATAACAAAATGGCAGATTTAGAAAGGAAGCCTTTGTTAAACATCTGTGGGATAATTGATTCAAACAAGTATCACTAATGGATATTGTGGCCATTACTTATAAGATTTATAGAAAACAGTGTATTCCTCAAATGTTGTGATATTGTCCCACTGATTATTTGATGATTACAAAGAGAAAAACATACAATTAAAAGGGACAGCCTGACTGTGCTCACCTTACACTAGTCTTCAAAGTTAGTGCCACTAACAGTGATATAACATGCATCTACAGGAGCTCCCAGTGTGGCACAACATGACAAACACAACACTGCAAGCTAAAACTGACCCAGCCATTAACCCATGATGCACAATCTTCCCTACACATTAAAACCAACTGAAGCTACTTTTAAAATTCCCAATTCCCAGGCTGCATGCAGGCCAATTAAATTAGAACCTTTGCAGGTGTATTTTAGAGCTCCCAAGGTGATGTAAATGTTCAACCAAGACCAAGAAGTACTGGCTTAAAGAGGAAATGTTTAAAATGCATCAGGAGAAGAGAATCAGACAAATTCAGAGTATGGTACATCATATAAGATTATTGGCTTGGCTTCCCCCAAAAATATATTTCATTAAAGATAAAGGAGGATAAGGAAGGAAGGGAGAAAAGAAGTCAAAGGTAGGTAGGGGACTGTTTTAGAATTTTAGAATAAAAGTGATTTTAAAGACATATAAACCAAATGAATTGCACAAGTCTTGACCAAATACTTGTCTAAAAGGTACAAAAAATAGCTTTAAATTCACTGAAGAAATCTGCAATTATAAATCCTAAATTTTAGTGATCTACAGTACATTTTTTAAAAGTTTATTTCTTCCTTAAATCATTGGTTTTACTGCAGGTAGCCATTTTGAACCCTGTATCTTCTTGTTCCCAAATGCAGGAAGAGATGTGAAAAGCTTCTGCACTGAAGCCAGGCATGGAGGCACATGCTTGTAGTCCCAGCACTCTGGGAGGCTGAGGCAGGAGGATGGTAAGTTTGAGCCCAGCCTGGGCAACTTAGCAACTTAGCGAGACCTTGTCTCCTAAAGAAAAGAAAGGCTTCTGCACTGGGTGGTGTGCATCTCCCAACCACATTTGTGTATGTTAGAGCAGCCAAGTGTAAAAATTATAGGGCAGGGGACATTATTGTCTTACAGGAAAGGAGAAGGAAATAAGTTTGTGGAATAAAACAACCCATTACAAGTGTCTATTAGTTGATATTAGGGAATTATTTACAGGCATGATAACAGTAATGTGGTCATTTAGGATCATGAAGTATTTAGAGATGATTGCTTAAAGAACAGATTGATAGAAAAAGCAAAACTGGCAACATGTAAGGAATTATTGAATCTAACGGTAGTTATGGGGTAGTCATTGTACTGTTTTTCAGCTTTTCTACATGTTGTGGCTCACACTGTGTCCCCTTCCCTCCAAAATATGTTGGTGCCCTGACACACCTGCCTGTGCATGTAAGTTTATTGGGAAGTAGAGTATTTGCAGATGTAACCAGTTAAAATGGTATCATCAGAATTCATTCTTAATCCAATATGACTGGTTTCTTGTTGGGAGCAATGCTACATAATTCTAGGAAAAAATCATTTGAGTAGGCCTAGTTCTCCTGCCTACAGGCCAGCTATTGACATTCCAGACATAATTCCATTTTGGCCTTGGGTCACAAGTGAGATCTCAATGATTCCGTGATGCAGAGTTTGTGCTCATAGTCACTGCTCAGTACTACTTCTCCTTTTCATTCTGTTTTTTGGGGGTTTTTTTTGGGTATCGGGGATCGAACTCAGGTCCTTGCTCTGGCTCATTCTGTTTTTATTTGACAGCTCTACAGTAGGTTTTGTCTGTGCTAATTATTCAGTGCCTAACTGGAGAATGGGACCCTTAGAGGTACAAGGATCATCCTATCCTTGAATTCCTAAACATATTTTATTTATATAGAGTCATTACACATGTTGTCATACCCATTGCTAGGGTTTGAATGTGGTTTGGTTATATTCACCAAAAGCTCATTTGTAGGAAACCTGGTCCCCAGTGTGATGGTATCGGGCTGCTAGAACCTTCAAGGGATGGGGCCCAGTGGAGAAGGTAATTAGATAATGAGAGCTTCACCATGAATGAACACTGGTCTGGAGGAATGCATTAGCTACTGAGAATGGTCTGTCATAAACGATTCTGGTACTGCCACCGAATTCTTCTTCCACATGTATCACTTGCCACTTTTCCACACTTGTCAGCCATTGTGATGGTGTCTGCTGTGAAGCCCTCATCAGAGCCAAGCAGATGCTAGCACGATGCTCCTGAACCTCTGAACTGTGAGCTAAGCAAACCTCCATTTTTTTTTTCCAGTACCAGGGATAGAACTTAGAACCTTACACTTGCAAGGCAGGCGCAGCACCCCTGAGCTAAATCCCTGGCATCCTCTTTTCTTTATAAAGCATTCCTACCTGTTTTTGCTATAGCAACAGAAAACAGGTTAAGACATCCATTTAACCTTTTTTATTAATGTTTTATGTCATTTCTCTTCTCTTTAATCTTTGAATTGAAAATAGACAAATATATAAATGTATACATAAGAAATTTACATGTAAACACAAAAAAGATGGTATAACCACCGACCAACCAAGACAAAATACAGCCAGCCCCAGGATCCTATCTCACTTACTACCCCTCCCTCTTTTCTGAAGGTGAAGGCCTTCTTAACATCGGAAATTAAATTACACTCATTTGTGAACTGTTTTGTATTCCATTTTTTTATTAGTACGTGTGCAGTACATAATGATTACATTTGTTGTGAGGAGTTGGAACATAAACATAACACGTCGTAATTCTTTTTTATCTGCTTCCCTTCCCTCCCTTTCAACTTTCTCCATCTCTTGGTACTCTTCCCTTTTGCAGAGTTTCTATTTACCTGTTTCCTATTATCTATCTTTTATTTTACTCTTAATTTATACTTTGGGTTTCTCAGAGAAACCATGCAATATTTAAGCTTTGTGTCTGATTTATTTCACTCAACATTATGGTTTCAAGGTGCATCCATTTTCCTACAAATCATTCAAATTTATCCTTTTTACGGCAGAATAATACTCCATTGTTTATAAATACTACATTTTCTTTATCCATTCATCCAATACTCAGCTATTATGAGTTATGGTACTAAAAACATGGTGATGCATGTGTCACTGTAGTATGATGTCTTTAATTCTTTTTGGAAGATACCAAATATGGAATAAGATCGGCCAAATGGAATTTTTTCTTTTTTTTTTTTTGTACTGGGAATCAAACTCAAGACCTTCTGCTTACCAGACAGGCGTGGCACCACTGAGCTAAATCCCTGGCCAAATGGAATTTCTATGTTTAGCTTTTTGAGGAATCTCCATACTAATTTCCATAGTGGTTAAACTAGTTTACATTCCAACCAACAGTGTGGAAGGATTCCTTTTTCCCTGCAGCCTCACCAGTATTTGTTATTATACAATACAATTTATATTTCTCATTGGGTACTTGTACCTGTACATGATGTATCTTGGTTCTTATTTTTTCCCCATTCCCTGTCCTCTCTTCACCCCCTCCACCCTTCCCTATTTACAAAGACATTGTTTCCATTTTTTCCTTTTCTCATAATTTTTCCTTTCCCTTCTTTCCTTCCCCCTTTCCATCCCACTTTCCCTACCCCTGTGGACCTTTTCTTTCTATTTCAAATTATCAATTATTCGTTTTCATCATTTTAATCCTTATTTACACTTTCAGTTTCTCAAACCAGAGAAACTATTTGTTATTTACACGTGTGTCCTATTGATTTCACTTAAGAGTATGGCCTCAATATGCATCCATTTAGCTATAAATGTCTCTAGTTTCTCATTCTTTATGGCTGAGTAGTACTCCATTTTATAAAAAAACAAAACACATCTCCTTTTTCCAGTTTCCAGTTGATGGGCACTTGGGCTGTTTCCAAGCTTTAGCTATTACAAACTGTGCCACTATAAACATGGGTGCACATATATCACTGTGGTATGATTCTTTTAATTCTTTGGAGAAGATACCCAGCAAGGGAATGGCTCGGTCAAATGGAACCTCTAGTCCTAGTTATTTGAGATATCTCCATACTGATTTCCACAGTGGTTGCACCAGTCTGCACCCCCACCAACAATAGAGAAGGGTTCCTTTCTCCCCACACACCCCCCCAGCATTTGTTATTGGTTGATATCTTGATAGCAGCCATTCTTTCTGAGGTGAGGTGGAATCTCAGTGTTGTTTTCATCTGCATCTATGACCAGTGATGTTAAACCTTTTATCATATGTTTATTTGCTGATTTTACTTCTTTGAGAAATGTCTGTTCATTTCAGATGCCCATTTTTGAATTGGGTCTTTAAATTTGGGGGTCTGATTTTTTAAAGTTCTTTATATATTCTAGATAGTAGTGCTTTGTCTGAGGTACAGTTGCTAACAATTTTTTCCCAAATTGTAGGTTGTCTCTTAGCTCTGTTGGTGATTTCTCTTCCAGTGCAGAAGCTTTTTAATAAGATGAGATCCCAGTTGTTGATTCTTTGTGCTAGTTCCCATGCTACTGAGGTTTTGTTTAAAAGTATTTTCCTATGCCAATGTCTTCAAGAGTTCTACCTAACTTATCTTCCAGCAAGTTTAGTGTTTCTGTTTTAATATTTCGATCTATAATCCATTTTGATCTTAGTTTAGGGCATGGTGATGGATATGGGTCTAGTTTTAATCTTTGGTAGGTTGAAATCCAGTTTTTCCACCACCATTTATTAAATAGGCTATCTGACCTCCAGTGAGGGTGGTTGGCTCTTTTGTCAAAGATGAGGTGGCTGAGTATGTCTAGAGTTGTTTGTTCATCTTCTAATCTATTCCACTGATCCTTGGGTCTGTTTCTTTGCCAGTACCATACTGTTTTTATCACAGTAGCTTTGTAGTACAGTTTCAAGCTGGGGCTTGGGATACCCCCCTGCCATGTCTCTGTTACTTAGAATTGTTTTTGCTATTCTAGGTCTCTTCTGGTTCCAAATGAATTTTTGGATTGTTTTCTCTAGTTCTGTGAAATATATTGTTGGAATTTCAATCAACATTGCATTAAGTCTATATAACAGTTTTAGAAGTATGGCCATTTTCACTATATTGGTTCTTCCTACCCAGGAACAAGGGATGTCTTTCCATTTTCTTATATCCTCTTTGATCTCTTTTTTCAGAGTGCTGTAATTTTCTGTGTAGAGGTCTTTTACTTCCTTTGTTAGACTGATTCCTAGATATTTCATTTTTTGGATGTTATTGTAAAAGGAATTGTTTCCCTAATTTCTCTCTCAGTGAGTCTGTTATTTGTGTACAAGAAGGTTATTGTTTTTTGAGGGTTGATCTTGTATCCAGCTACTCTACTGAATCTGTCACTTAAGTCTAGAAATGTTTTGGAGGAATTTTTGGGTCTTCTATGTAAAGTATCATATCATCAGCAAATAATGACAGTTTAACTTCTTCCTTTCCTATCTTTATTCCTTTTACTTTTTTCTCTTTTTCTCTTTTCTAATAGCTGTGGCTAATGTTTCCAGAACTATATTGAACAGGAGTGGTGATAGTGGGCATCCTTGTCTTGTTCCTGATTTTAGCATGAAAGTTTTCAGTTTTTGACCATTTAATATGATGTTGGCCGTTGGTTTTTTATAGATAGCCTTAATCAGGTTGAGATAAAGACTTTCTATTCCAATTTTCTGTAGGGTTTTTTTTATCATGAATGGGTGTTGGATTTTGTTGAATGCTTTTTCTGCATCTATTGAGATGATCATATGATTTTTGTCCTTGGCTATGTTAATATAGTGTATTACATTTATTGATTTACATATGTTGAACCATCCTTACATCCCTGGGATAAATCCAACTTGGTCAGGGTGTATGGTCTTCTTGATGACCTTCTATATTCTGTTTGCCAGTATCTTGTTGAGGATTTTTGCATCTATGTTCATTAGGGAGATTGGCCTGTAGTTCTCTTTTTTGGTTGGTTCTTTCCCTGGTTTTGGAATCAAAATAACACTTGCTTCCAGGAATGAATTTGGAAGTATTACTTCCCTTTCAATTTCACTAATGAGTTTAAAGCATAATGGTGATCGTTCTTCTTTAAATGTCTTGTAGAATTCAGCAGTGAAGCCATCAGGACCTGGGCTTTTCTTTGTTGGAAAATGTTTAATTACGTTTTCAATTTCACTCATTGTAATTGGGGTGTTTAGAATTTCTATATGTTCTTCATTTAACTTTGGCAATTCATATGTATCTAGGAATCTCTCCATTTCTTCTGTGTATTCCATTTTATTAGAGTATAGGTTCTTGAAGTAGGTATTGATGATCCTCTGATTTCTGCTGGATCTCTTGTGACTTCACCTTTTTCATTTTTAGTTTGAGCCTTTTCTTTCCTTTTTAAAATAAGGTTGGCTAAAGTTTTATCAATTTTATTTATTCTTTCAAAAAACCAACTATATGATTCATTGATTTTTTGTATCGGTCTCTTAGTCTCCATTGCATTGATTTCTGCTCTGATCGTTATAATTTCCTCTCTTGTAAGAGCTTTGGGTTTGTCATGCTCTTCTTTTTTTTTTTTTTCATGATGTTCTTTTTCTAGGAGCTTGAGGTTCAGCATTAGGTTGTTTATTTGAGCTCTCTCTGTTTTCCTAATATAGGCATTCACTGCTATGAATTTCCCTTGTAGAACTGCTTTCATTGTGTCCCATAGATCCCTGTGTGTTGTACTGGCATTATCATTTACTTGTAGAAACTGTCTAATTTCTTCTTTAATTTCCTTCATGACCCATTGGTTGTTCAGGAGGGTGTTGTTCAATTTCCATGTGTTTGTGGGAGTTTTGCAGTTTCTTATATTATTGATCTCCAATTTTATTGCACTATGGTCTGATGATATACAGGGGGTAACTTCAGTTCTTTTACATTTACTTAAACATGTCCTATGAGCTAGCATGTGGTCTATTTTGGAGAATGACCCATGTGGGCCTGAAAAGAATGTATATTCTGATTTTGTAGGGTGGAACACTCTGTAAACATCTGTTAAGTCCATTTGTTCAATAGCTTGGTTAAGTTCTAGAATTTCATTGTTGATTTTTTGTCTAGATGATCTGTCTATTTGTGATCGTGGGGTATTGAGGTCCCCTACTACAATTGTATTAGTGCTTATTTGGTTTTTCATGTCCATTAGTATTTGTTTTATATAGTTGGGGGCATTCATATTTGGTGCATATAAATTTAGGATTGTCATCTCTTCCTCTTGGATTGTTCCCTTCACAAGGATGTAGTGACC
Source organism: Heterocephalus glaber (assembly GCF_053883595.1). Lineage (NCBI taxonomy): Eukaryota > Metazoa > Chordata > Mammalia > Rodentia > Bathyergidae > Heterocephalus > Heterocephalus glaber. The sequence continues at coordinate 31,110,946 of NW_028258377.1, forward strand.
ATCTTTGTCTGTCTTAGTTTTGGTTTGAAATCTACTTTGTCTGCAAATAAGATTGCTACCCCTGCTTTTTTCCAGGTTCCTGTCACGTGGAGAATTGTTTTCCATCCTTTTACTTTCAGTCTATGAATTTCTTTTTGAGTTAGGTGTGTTTCTTGTATACAGCATATTGTTGGATTTTGCTTCTTAATCCATTCTGCCAGTCTATTTCTTTTTTTTTTTTTTTGGTACCAGAGATCGAACTCGAGTCCTTGTGCTTGTGCAGCAGGCGGCAGAACCACTGAGCTAAATCTCTGGCCCTGAGTCTATTTCTTTTGATTGGTGAATTGAAGCCATTAACATTGATGGTTATAATTGATAGATATTGACTCATCCTTGTCATGATGTTTTACTGTTGTTGGCTCTTTTATTTTTTATTTTTCCCCCTTTCCCTTTAGTTCCTTGCCTTGCTTGGTGACTTCCCTCTGTTGGGCCTCATGGAGTTGTGACCTTCATTGTCTTTTTCTAGGATATTGTTTAGAATTGTTTGGAGTGCTGGTTTGGTATTCATGAAATTTCTCAGGTGTTCTTTATCGTGGAAGTATCTAATTTCCCCTCAATTTTGAAAGATAATTTTGCAGGATACAACAGTCTAAGTTGGAAGTTATTTTCTTTTAGGGCTTGAAATACTTCACTCCAGGCTCTCCCTGACTTGAGGGTTTGTGTTGAGAAGTCTGCTGTGATTCTGATGGGCTTTCCTTTGTAGGTGATTTGTTTCTTTTCTCTAACTGCTTGTAGGATTTTGTTCTTCTGTTGGGTTTCTGGGATCTTGACTATTATATGTCTAGGTGTAGATTTTTTTTTATTGCGGCTAGTTGGAGTTCTATATGCCTCACTTATCTGTATGTCCAATTCTCTACCTCTGTCTGGGAAGTTTTCTTCTAGTCTGTGAACAGGTTTTTTTTTTTTTATGTCAATTGTACTTTCTCTTGCTTTTTCATGGACTCCTATCAGTCTTATGTTATTCTTCTTTGCATCGTCTAGCATCTGCTGGATTGATTTCTTGTGGTCCCTTACTATTTTTAAGACATCTCTGTTTTCATGGTCACTAACTGCAATCCTGTCTTCTATATCTGATATTCTATCTTCACATTCCCTTAATCTGCTGTGAATACTTTCAATGGCATTTTTAATCTCCTCAGTATCTGTTTAAATCTGTTTTATGTTTTCCATTTCTTTCTTATTCTGGGCATTCATGGCTTCCAGCGTGGTTCTGAGCTCACCTATTGTTTTTAAATCTGTTTCTGTTCTAGAGCCTCTAATCATGTCTTTCACTCTGCTCACCATCTCTGTAGTTATCTGGTAAATTATTTCTGCTTTGAATTTTTCTAGAGCTTCATTCATCTGTTTTGTGCCTTGCTGAAATATCTTCTCATTTTTGTTTTTGGTATTGTCCTTGATTTAATTCCTGGGTTGGTACTTCAATATTGCTTACTGTAAGTATCTTTGTTGCTTGTATTCAGAACCGTTATGGAATGATTGCTTCTCAGAGGTCTCCTCCAGATATAGCTGGTTTTTAGGTTTTGAGTCTCTAATGACTCTCAGACTATCTTATTTTCAGTATACCAGGAAGGACAACTGATTAGATCAATCAGAACTCCTTAGCCCAAGTGATACAATCAGCAACACCATAGCATCAAGCACAACTTAGAAAATGACAATTTGTCATAGTTATTAATCTATCACCTTTAACTGTGTGAATTAAACAAAAATTGAAGACCAGCCCAACATATGTTTATAGTGAATAAACTCTTCAATATAGCAACTTTACCCTTCGGGATGGGGAGTTAGAAGGAGTTGGGGAGTGAGGGATAGATAGGTACAAGGATAGGGAAAGGTTAGGAGTGAGGCCAAAGGACACAGGAAGATCATGCAAACTCTAAGAAACTGTTGAACACAAGAGGAAAAGACAGAATGAAAGAACAAAGACGAGAACAGAACAACCTAACAACAACAGGGAGACTAGAAACTGAATTTACTTTCCATAAAAACTAATGACAAATGAGAGAAGGAAAAAGAGAAGAAATGAAAAATAAAGAAGAAATCCGAATTAGGGCCAGAACAGGGACAAAAAGGGAAATAAAGAACAAGGTGGGATAGTGAGAGAATGAGTGAAAGAAAAGAGAAAAGAAAGAAAAAAAGAAGAGAAAAATAAAATTTTGAAAAGAATAGAAAAAGAAATTAAAAATTAAAAATAAGATAAAAAAAATTGAAAATAGCAAATAAAAAATAAAAATGAAGGGCCCCCTTCAGGCTGTGTCTCTGCTGTCACAATAGACAATGTGGGCAGCAGTGTGCAGATATAAGTCAATGAGTCTCAGCAATCCAGTAGCAGACCCATGAGATTCAGGCAGATTTCTGCCTGCAAGTCCCAAGTTGAGCTCCCTGTCCTCTTGCTGGGTTTAACTCTGCAAGGTTCTATTGCAGATTCCAGCTGCCCTTCCCCTGAAGATAGTCCAGGTTCCAGTGGGCGGTGATGATCCCTCCTACTTACCAAGTACGGTGGTCTGGTGTGCCTTTATTGCAGAGATTCTCTTCACTTTTCCAGTGGGCTTCAGTTTTCATCGGGGAGCCTGAGAGAGGCCCTCTTTCTGTTGTTCACTTGTGCTCTATCTTCTGGAGCTCAGGACAGTGGGCTTTATGACCCCCTGTGTCTCTGTAGTGCGGAACCAGGTAGCTGCACAACCAGGAGGCCGGAGGTGGGGGACTTGCCCATTTGTTGATTCTTGAAGTTATTTTTTGTGTAGTTGGGATTTTTGTTCAGAAAGTCCTTGCCTATTCCTATGTCTTGAGTTGTACCTATTTTCTCTTTCAGCAGGTTAAATGTTTCTGTTTTAATAAATCTTTGATTCATTTTGATTTTAGTTTAGTACATGGTGAAAATATAAGTCTAAATTCAATTTTCTGCATGTATATAGCCAATTTTTCCAGCACCTTTTATTAAAGAGGTATGTTTCCTTCTGTATATTGTTTTGGCCCCTTTGTCAAGATGGTTGAATGTCCCCAGGATTGTTTCTGGATCCTCTGTTCTTTTTCATTAATCCACATGTCTGTTTTTTGTGCCACTGCCATGCTATTTCTTTAAAAAAAAATTTTTTAATACCATACTATTTTTATCACTTTAGCCTTTTCTTATATAGGTTGAAATCTAGGATTGTGGTGTGTCCTGCTTTGTTCTTATTGTGCAGGATTGCTTTTGCTTTCCTGGGTCTCTTCTGATTTCATGTGAATTTTGGGAGTGTTTTCTTTAGCTGTGAGAAATATTATTGGTATTTTGATCGGAATTACATTAAATCTGTATATCAGTTTCAGAAGTATGGCCCTTTTGGCAACATTGGTTCTGCCTATCCAGGAATAGGGAATAGCTTTCTATTTTCAGTTGTCCTCTCTGTTCTCCTTTTTCAGAGTACTATGGTTTTCATTGTAGAGGGTCTTTCACTTTCTTGGTTAAGTTCATGCCTAAAATTTGATTTTTCTGGATGCTACTGTGAATGGTATTGTTTTCCTAATTTCTTTCATGCTGAGTTCATTATTGGTAAACAGGAATGATACTGGCTTTTGTCTGATTTTTTTGAAGCAAAACATTTATTGGTACATTTTAGATATACATAATGAAAAGATTCATCACAGAGAATTATTACCTGTACATGATAAATCTTCTTTTTTGCCAATCACCTCCCCTCTCTTTGATCCCTCTTTCCTCTTTGTCTTCTAATTTACAAAAGCTTTGTTTCCATTTTTCCTTCTATTCTCTTTTTTTTTCTTGTCCATTTTTTCCTTCCTTCCTTTGGCCCCCTCGTTCCCCTTCTCATTTGAACATTTTCTTCCCATTTACCAAAAACTATTATACATTTTAGTCCTTACTTCCACTTTTGGTTTCTCATGCCAGAGAAACAATGCAGTATTTAAACATGTGTGTCTTATTTATTTCACTTAAGAGTATGGTCTGAAGGTGCATCCATTTATCAAAAATGTCTCAAGCTCATCCTTCCTTATGATTATTACTCCATTGTATAAAAAACCCCACCACATCTTCTTTATTAATTCATTGGTTGATGGGCATTTGGGCTGTTTCCAAGATTTAGCTATTAGAACCTGTGCCACTATAAACATGAGTGTGCACATATTGCTGTAATATGATGCATTTAATTCTTTTGGGAAGATACCAAGAATGGGAATAGCTGGGTCAAATGGAACCTCTAGTTTTAGTTTTCTGAGGAATCTCCACACTGATTTCCACAGTGGTTACACCAGTCTACACTCCCACCAACAGTAGAGAAGGGTTCCTTTTTCCCTACAGCCCACTAGCATTTATTGGTGGATTTCTTGATAATGCCATTCTTTCTGAAGTGAGATGGATTCTCAACATTGTTTTAATTTATAACTCTCAAATGACCAGTGATGTTGAACATTTTTTCATGTATTTATTTAATGTTTCTACATGTTCATCTGAGAAGTGTCTATTCATTTCAGATGCCCATTTTTGCATTGGGTCTGTAAATTTGGGGGTCTGATTTTTTTTTTGGATTCATTATATATTCTAGATAGTAGTCCTTTGTCTGAGGAACAGTTAGCCAAAATTTTTTCCCAACATTGTGGGTTGTCTATTCACTCACTCTGTTGGTGGTTTTTCTTGCGGTACAAAAGCTTTTTAATAAGACAAGATCCCAGTTGTTGATTCTTTGTGATTATTCCTGTGCAATTGGGCTTTTATTCATAATGTCTTTGCCTATACCAATGTCTTCAAGTGTTCTATCTATTCTATCTTCCAGCAGATTTAGTGGTTTTTTAATTTATTTTTTTTCGGCACCGGGGATCGAACTTGGGTCCTTGTGCTTGCGAGGCAGGCGGTGGAACCACTGAGCTAAATCCCCGGCCCTAGTGTTTCTGTTTTAATATTTAGATCTTTGATCCATTTGTATTTTAGTTTAGGGCAAGGTGAAAGATGTGGGTCTAGTTTTAATCTTCCACAAGTGGAAACCCAGTTTTTCTAGCACCATTTATTAAAGAGGCTGCCTGTCTTCCAGTAAGGTGTTTGGCCCCTTTGTCAAAGATAAAGTGGCTGAATATGTTTGGAGTTGTTTCTGCATCTTCTAATCGATTCTATTGGTCTTTGGATCTGTTTTGGGGTTTTTTGGGTTTGTTTTTGCCAATACCATGCTGTTTTTATCATGGTAGCTTTGAAGTATAATTTCAAGTCAGGGATTGTGATGCTCCCTGCCTTGCCTTTGTTTCCAGAATTCTCTTTGCTATTCTAGGTCTCTTCTGGTTCCAAATGAACTTTAGGATTGTTTTCTCTAATTCTGTGAGATATATAGTTGGAGTTTTGATTGAGATTGCATTAAATGTGCATAACAATTTTGGAAGTATGGCCATTTTCACTATATTGGTTCTATCTACCCATGAACAAGGGATAACATTCCATTTTCTGATATATGTTGTTTGATTTCCTTTTTCAGAGTATTGTACTTTTTAATATAACAATCTTTTACTTCCTTTCTTAGATGGATTTCTAGTATTTCATTTTTTTGGATGCTATTATGAAAGGTGTTGTTTCCCTAATTTATCTCTCAATGAGTTTGTTATTCACGTACAGGAAGGCTATTGATTTTTGAATATTGACTTTGTATTCAGCTATGCTGCTGAATTTGGTTATTAAATCTAGGAGTCTTTTGGTGGAGTTTTTGGGGTCTTCTATGTAGAGTATCATGTCATCTATGAATAATGATAATTTAACTTCTTCCTTGCCTGTCCCTATTGCTTTTATTTCTTTGTCTAGTCTAATTTCCCTGGCTAGTATTTCCAGAACTACATTGAATAAGAGTGATGACAGTGGACATCCTTGTCTTGTTCCTTATTTTAGAGTGAAAACTTTCAGTTTTTGTCCATTTAGTGTGATGTTGGCCATTGGTTTGTCATAGTTGGCTTTTATCAGATTGAGATGAGGACTATCCCAGTTTTCTGTAGGATTTTTAAAAATTATGAATGGGTGTTGGACTTTGTCAAATGCTTTTTCTGCATCCATTGAGATGAGTTTTTGTCCTTGGCTCTGTTAATATAGTGTATTACATTTATTGATTTGAGTATGTTGAACCCACCCTGCATTCCTGGAATGAATCCTACTTGGTTGTGGTGTTTAATGTTTTTGATGAATTCTGTTTGCCAGTATCTTTTTGAGGATTTTTGCATGTATGTTCAACAGGGAGATTGGTCTGTGATTCTCTCTTTTGGTTGGATCCTTTTCTGGTTTTGGAATCAGGGTAATCTTTGCTTCCAGGAATGAATTTGGGAGTATTGTTTCCCTTTCAATTTCATTAAAAATTTGAGAAGTAGTAGCATTAGGTCTTATCTAAATTTCTTGTAGAAATCAGCCCTGAATCCATCAGGGCCTGAGCTTGTCTTTGTTGTTAGGTTTTTAAATACATCTTCAATTTCATTCGCTGATATTGGTTTATTTAAAAGCTTTAATTTTCTTGATTCAGGTTTGGCAATTCATATGTATCTAGGAATCTGTCTCTTTCTTCTGTGTTTTCCATCTTACTAGAATACAGCTTCTCAAAGTAAGGTTGAGCAGGACCTGTTGTGATTTCACCCTTTTCATTCCTAATTGCATGGATTTGAGTCTTTTCTCTCCATCTTTCTTTCTTTCTCTCTCTTTCTTTCTTTCCTTCTTTCATAAGGTTGGCTGAGGATTTGTCAATTTTATTTAATCTTTCAAAGAAACAAAACTTTTCGATTCATTCTTTGTATTGTTTTCTTAGTCTCCATTGCATTATTTTCTGCTCTGATCTTTATCATTCCCTCCTTTGTACAAGCTTCAGGCTTCACTTACTCTTATTTTTCTAGAAGCTTGAAGTTCAACATAAGATTGTTTATTTGCGCAGGCTCTGTTTTCCTGATATGAGTATTCACTACTATAAATTTCCCTCATTGTGTCCCATAAACTCCAGTATGTTGCATTGGCCTTCTCATTTAATTGTAGAAATTGTCTAATTTCTTCTTTAATTTCATCTGTGACTCATTGCTTGTTTGGGAGGGTGTTATTTAATTTCCATGTTTTTATGAAGTTCTTTTGGTTTGTTTTGCCATTGATTTCCAATTTCATTGCTCTGTGGTCTGATAGTATGTATGGGATGATTTCAATTCCTTTGCATTTACTTAAGCATATTCTATAAGCTAGGATGTGGTCTATTTTGGAGAATGTCCGTGTGTAGCTGAGAAGAATGTGTATTCCGATATTGTGGGGTGGAACACTCTATAGACATCTACTAAATCCATTTGTTCAAAAGTTTGGGCCGGGGATTTAGCTCAGTGGTTCTGCCGCCTGCCTCACAAGCACAAGGTTCTGAGTTCGATCCCCAGTACCAAAAACATAAATAAATAAATAAAAACAAAAAGTTTGGTTCAGTTCTGATATTTCTTTGTTGATTTTTCATCTAGTTGATCTGTCTTGCACTTACTCTGCAGAACATTTTTTTTCCTACCTTTAATAAATGTAAAACCCCACTACCTCTTGCATGTTTCTTGTCCAATGCTTTGTCGAGGACAAGAAGAACCTGGAAAGAATCTCTAGGAGAACCCCATAGCATCAACACTGGTAATAGGATAACACCAGAAACTCTGAAATATACTTGTCCTGTAGTTTTTCTGTAGCTCAGTCTTAGGGCTTCTTATTAAGCCCTCTCAAACATGGCAGACACTACACTGAATTTGTTCTCCAACTCCAGCCTGCCATGTGGCAGGACTTCATTTCAGAGTAAAGCACCACTCTCTTTTTCCACTTTACAGTCACTGTGGGCTTTTCTTGGGACCAGCTCCATCCGTTGTTTCTCCCTGGGGCTGTCAACCTCTCTGGGATTACCTGGTGTCCAGTGAGCTAAGTCCCCCTGCCCCAAGGTTCTGGGTCAGCTTTCTAACCTGCTTCACTCTTTTTTCTGCATTGTGCTCCATTTCTCCAGCTTCTCTATGTTTTCTAATTTTCCTAAGAGCTCCCTCCCAAATCTCAGAGATCTACTCCTTTTTTAATTATTAATTGAGTGGGGTTTTTTTTAGGTGTTTTGATTCCTGGTGCTGAAGACGTTATATTTTGCTACCAGTTCCCACTCTGGGTTTTTAGTCCTCATTTGTGAACTTTATAGAAAGTCAGTCTTATTTATATTTTGACATCTGATCTCTTTAAATTAACTTTGTTTTTGAGATTCAACTGAGTTGCAATGTGTAACTGTAGTCCATTAGTCTTTGTTCCTGTGTATTATTCCATTGTTTGGCTGCACCACAGTTTATCCACTCCATGAATAGACATTTGGGTAATTTCCTTTTTGGGTTGATTACAGACAATATAGCTATGATACTCTTGATCACGTGTAGTATACATGTGCCTGAATTTATGCTGGATGGGATTTATTTTTCATGGGGAATCTGTCAGCTCCATTTTAATAGATAACATCATACCTTTCCCAAAATTATTTTTATCAATTTACATTCCCAACAACAGTGTAGGAGTGTTCCTGTTGCTCTACATTGTCACCAACAATTGGTATTGTTAGTCCTTTTAAAAATTGTGCTGCATCATCCTGGCTTAAATAATGTTGAGCAATTTTCCATATTCTTATTGGCCATGTGACTATCTTTTATGGTGAAGAACTTGTTCAAATCTCTTACCCATTTTTTCCCTTACTTTTTCTGCTTGCATACATTTGTTAAAACTCTGTCATTACTGTAATTGGAAAATGAGTATCACATATTGTTTTGATTTATGTCCAGAATGTCTCCCAAATTCCTCATGTGTTCAGAGAAGGTGCTTTTGGAAGGTGATTGGATCATCGGGGCACTGTAGCTCTCACTGTTAGGAGGTGGGGCCTTGTTAGAGGCAAGCCAGTGGGGGCAGGAGCTGGAAGGGAATATCTCCCTCCCTGCCTCCACCTTTATCTCTTTACTTCCTGGCTGCCATAACATGAGCTACTTTTCCTTTGCTTAGGCCCTTCCACCATGCTGCTCCTCAATGTCAAGTGAGAAGTCAGTGACAGAACTAGGTCTGGCTCAGAGTAACCCCCCCTTCTGTGACTTATGAAAATGTTAGAGAGAAGGAGGAGATCAAAAGCCAAAAGAGAGTTCTCCTGAGTCCTCTCCTAGATTTAGCAGTTAATATCCGGGCCCATTTGTTAAACATCTGCTCAATGCCAAGCACTGTACTAGTCTACATAGACTATCCTGTTCGTTCCGCACACTGCACCTTTTGAGGTTGGTTCTTCCACGCTGGTATAAGGTTTCTATCTCTGATGTCCGGAATATGGTTTCTATCTTTGATGTCTAGCGCTCCAGCCATTGCATCTATAGTCCAGGTAGAAAGAAGAAAAAGGAAGAGAGCAAAAGGTCATACCTATCAATTGAATCATTTCTCTTTGTGGAGTTCTTACTAAAGCTGCACAAATTCTGCTTATATGTTGTTGATCTTTTTTAACTGCAAGGCTGGTGGGGGAATAGTTCTGTTAGCTGTATGACACATGAGGAATTTGGGAGTTGTTCTAGATATAAACCAAAACGGCATGTGATACTCATTTTCCAATAACAGTAATGACACAGTTGTTTTTTTAAAAAAAAGTATGTATGCAGAAAAAGTAAGGAAAACATGGCTAAGAGACTTGAACAAGTACTTCACCATAAAAGATAGCCACATGGCCAATAAGAATATAGAAAGTTGTTCAACATTATTATCACCATGAAAGTGCATACCACAAAAGATTTGCTACACTCAAGCCAAATAGAATATTTCTATTTGGCTACATCCAACAATTTAGAGGGTTTTTTTTAAGGAAAAAAGTAAGAGAAGGATATCAGATGGGCAATGGCTTACAAAAGGTCATCACCCTAACTTAAAGGGTCTAATGGATCATCACCCTAAATGTCTTGGTGTCTTTCCCCTTTACCCTATTTACAGCCAATCTACAAAAGCACAAGAGAGAGAGAAGGGAAGAAACCAGAGATGGGTTTGGAGTCCCTGGTAAAATGTTACCCCCTTCCCTCTTTATATTTTCTTCTACCATTTCCTCCCTGGCTCTGTTTCCCAGTGCAAAGACAAGTAGTGTAGGGGTGGGGAGAGGCTTCTAGGGCAGCCCAGGAGGAGGACTTCTTCCTCACTTCCCAAGTAGAGTGGGGGAATCTGGAGACCTGCAGAGTTTTCCTGGTGTGGCTGCTGTAGAAGGGCACTGGAAGAGTCCCCAGTACATCCTGATGGTTGTGAATGTAGAGACCAGTGACTACATGACACTTGGGGGTCTCTAGTGCATCCTGCACAGGTGGATGAGAAGGAACAGTATTTTGGTGTGCCTGAAGAGAGGATAGGACTGGCAAATTGCAGTCCCTCTCAGCCTGGCACAGATAGGGGCTGGGAAAGGTAATCACACATGCCATAAGAAGAACCTCAGGAGTTAAGAGGGGGAGGCAGGAACTAGGAAGTCCTATGAGGTTATTGGGCAAGTAAAGTCAGCCCTCTGACAGAGTATGGAAAAGGGAATGCTGGTAGGTCCAAAGGGAGCTAAGGCTGCTCTTCTCCAAGGGAGCCTGAATAAAAATGAGGAATCACGGTAGTGATAAAATAACCCCATGGACAACTATGTACTTTGCCAAAGCAGGAAGAGAGAGCATTTCCTAGCCTCAAGTCCAAGCCTACATATACTGTTTCCCCTATAACCCAGCCCAGCCCTGAGTAATTAACCCTTGAAGAGAGCAGACAGTACAGAGGACCTCAGAACTAGACCCTGCCTCCCCCTCCGTTCCTTGCTGTCAGATGGGGGGCAAAGTGAAAGAGGAGATGGGAGCATCTACCCCAAGCCCTGCAGTAGTAGACCTAGTCTGTGCTAGGCAAGGTGATAGCAAAGAAGAGAAGAAATGAGGCTTAAATAGCATTGAAATCACAGATTTCAGTTGCAGAAACTGAGCTTCAAGTTATCAAAGTGATTGAAAGACAGTGGTACCTTGGTTTGCAAACTTAATTTGTTTTACCATTTTGGGGAGATGGCCTTGATCATGTTTGTCACCCAATGCCAAGTTTGCAAATGGAAGCAAAATTCTGCCAAACGTTTTTGTTTATGAGCTGAACTGTTTGCAAACACAAGCATTTGTGAACTGCAATATTACTGTATTATGGAATCTGCCCAAAATCAGCCAGGGTGATTTGACAGAGTGCCTTTGGATATACTAGTAGGAAATACAGTAGTATATATTGTTTCATATTTAAACTTAGTAAGTTAAAATGAATCAATTAACTGGTTATAATAAAAGATAACTGCTATTTATTGAGCTCTTGCATATTGCTATGTGATACTGCATAAGCTTTTTCTAGGTCATCTCTTTATCCTCAGAATGGCCCATTTTACACATGAGAAAATAAACAGAGGCTTACAGGGATTAAACATCTACATTTCTGGGCTGTGGGTGTAGCTCAATGGTGGAGTGCTTGCCTAGCATGAGTGGGCCCTGCATTCAACCCCCAGCAACACAGAAACAAAACAAAACAAACTACATTTCTAGCCGCACACTGTTTCATTAATAATTTGCATAAACCATGTCCCTGGTGCTGTGTTAAGTGTTCAAGTCATATTATCTGGATTCCCTGCTGAAAGGCATTACACTCTGGTTTTAGAGATGAATCCAATTTAGATCCTACCTACCCTAGGTGCTGACAAATGGGGAAATATACTGCAAAGGAAAAAGAGAACCCACAGAGAAAGCATGATGAGAATCCCCAGGAATGCTACTGAAGGGGAAAACTAAGTCCTAAGTTTCTTTGCAGCTCACAACACTGTTTCGTAAAATTCTGCTCACAGAGAATATCCACAGTATAACTTCTATGGAAAACATAAGAATTCCTCAAAAAATAAAAAGTACTATTACTATATGATCCAGCAATTCCACTTGTGGTTATATACACAAAAGAATTGAAAGCAGGGTCTCTAAGAGATATTTGTACATTGTGTTCATGGCAGCATTACTCACAGTAGCTAGAACAAGGAAGCAGCCCAACTGTCCATTGATGAATGGATAAAACAAACATGGGGTGATCAAAGATACAGTAACTATTTAAATTTTTTAAAACTTTTTATAGTGATAATTATAGTAATAAACTTATTATGGTAAAGACATATTGCTAAGAATGATGGGATAAGTATGTTGAAGTGAGGTAGAGTAGTTTGAGAAGGACTAATGGCAATGTGTCTTTTACTATAATTTCTTTTTTTTTTTGGTACCGGGATCAAACTCGGGACCTTGCACTTGCAAGGCAGGCACCAGAACTACTAAGCTAAATCCCTGGCCCATGTAATTTCTGTCAATTAAAAACATTACAGTCATTTTTCATCTACCTTATTGACTGGAACTGGCACTGTGTGACTTAGGGCTATTTCCCCAAATCAAAATGACCATGAAAGGTAAATGTTTTGAATTGATTCAGAACATCGGGCAGCAATGACAGCATAACTAAAGACACTCATGAAAGAGGATTTCCAGAAGCATTCCAGAAAGTGGCAAGAACTATGGAACAAGTGTGTTCGAAGCAAGGGAGAGTATTTTGAGGGGGAATTAATGACAATGTGTCTTTTACTATAATAATTTTTTTAAAAGCCCAAGCCCAACTATTCACTATATTTTATGATCATTCCATATAATACAATGGCATATCATTCAGCCTTAAAAAAGGAAGGAAATTCTGACAAATGCTACAACATGGATGAGCCTGGGGACATTATGTCATATGAAATAATCTAGTCACAAAAAAATACAGTATGACGGCACTCATATGAGATGCCTGAAAAAGTCAAATTCAAAGAGACAGAAAATAGGATGGTGTTTGCCAGAGTAGAGGGGAATGGAGGGTTGTTTTATGGATACAGAGTTTTAAAAGATGGAAAGAGTTCTGGAGATTGATCCACAATGATGTGAATGTATTTAACAATACTGAATTGTGGAGTTAAAAATGGTTAAGGTGGTATTTTTTGTTAAATATATATAATATATATATAATATATATTTCCACTATGAAAAATAAGAGATTCTGAACACAACAGATGTTTATGACCTAACTAAACAGTGACCCCTATTTTTATTAGTTTTATTACTTGGAAGATCACTTGCTTACAGCAGGCTAATGGAAAGGAAACTAATTGCCTTTGCTACGGAAGTCATATTTCACTTTGTCTTCCCTGATGCTGACTCATTTCATTTGCACTAAGAGCTGCCTTATGTAAATGAAATTCAGGATGGAACGGGGTAAGAAAAAGGAATAATTTGTCTGTAAAATCTCCTTCCCCTTTGGAAGCACTCTAATCCAATTTCTGGCTGTGAATCACGCATAAGCTTCCAGGAGTGACTGCCTACTTCTGTCGTGGTTGGAGGCAGATAAAAGCATTAGAACATACCAGGGTACACAAGGATATGACATTTAAACCATTATTGTAGAATACATTAATGATTGCAGGGCTTTGGGATAGCTGTATTTTTCTACATTTTTGAGATATTGCTCACATAGCTGAGAATGAGATTTTATTTCTAAATAGTTGTTAATTATATGTCCTTAAATGGACATGTTTAGTCAACTACTCATTGTTTTTCTCCTTAGCAGAGGTTCCAGAAGGATGTGGTACTGGAGGGCTTAAAGGAAGATGTTAGGAGAACGGAAAGGGGAAATTAGATGCACGTTTTTCCTAGTCCACTTGACCTTGTTTCATATGGTTCTATGAATTTACTCATTCACTGAACACATATTTTTAAATATCTTACTATGCATGCACAACAGGATGCAAGGATACACAAGAAAGCCATGCTGCCTGCCTAATGGGGTTAATGGTCGGTCGGGACAGATATTAAGTGAAGATTTTCCAAAGTAATTGTTGGATTACAACTGTATTAAGTGTTGTGAAGCAGGCTGTAGTGCCTGTTCTGTTTGGAAGCCTGGGATGGTCCATGAAGTTTTTCTTGAGGAAGCATTATTTAAATTGATACCTGAAAAAGTCAAAAGAAAGCTTGCATCGTAAGTTCCTGGAATCTTTGAATTTTAATGTTGAATGAACATTTTGCCAAAACATTTTTGTTGTAGTATATAAGATTTTGAAAAAATACACAGAACAGTAAGAGTTTCCATATCCTACACCAACTAATTAAATACATCTGTTGAACACCTTCAATGTGTGAGGGCTCTGGGGTGCGTACTGCCTGGGAGGATATAACTTTTCCAGCATAAGAAGTTGACAGTTTCCAAGCCACATTCTCATACATCACTTTATTTTATCCCCTCAAGAGTCTGTAGCTTAGGCAAGATGTCTTTAGTTTAAAAGAAAACCCCATGAGGGCTGGTAAGCTGATTTGCCCAGTGTTGCATGTTCTCCAGAACTAGGACTAGAACTCAGTCCTGTACACTCCAAGTCTAGGGTCCTCTCCACTCTACTTCCTTGCCCATTCATGCCTTTAAGGAACGAAGTAGATAGTTATTGTTTTTGCCTACCCAGCATCCAGTCTTCTAACTTTTCCTTTCCTCACCTGAACCACAGGCCTTAGGTGCTGATTCAGGTAGGGATAACTTCGTCTCACCTTTGCTCTAGGATAAGTGCATGGTCAAGACCATTGTGGTGTCAGTGTGCATTAGAAAAAGGTCTCCTCCCCAGGCCAATGCAGAACTGCACCAGGACAGAGGCTTTGGTAAGTGCAGCTCACTCTGGATATCAACCCCTATGTGTTTGTGCAAGGTACATACAGATTTCTGGTGGTCTTTCCAATGTCTGGAACCTGGCTAGCTCAGAGATATTTATCTGACCCAAGCCAGGCCAGTGAGATAGTCTGGCATTTTTTTAGAGAGGCTCTCTTCTCATTACAGTTGCTGCATGGGTGTTCATGTTGCCTTCAATAGGGAAGAGCCTCCTCAAGACTTGGCCTACAGAGAGATGCAAAAACAAAGTCTAATGACATTGAGAACCATGGCTAGATCCAGAGCTCTCCCTCACCCAGGTTTGTGGAGGTCAGGGGCTTTGCTTAATATTTTTCAAAGCCTTTTGAGGAGGTAGGTGTCTGTAAACTACCAGTGACCTATTAAGGTGACTTTGAACTTAGAAGTAGATTACTTCATATCTTACCTTCTCAATCTGGGTATTTTAGTATGCTTTTGGAACAGTAAGAAAAATCTCTCCCATCATCCTGTGTATTAGGTTGGAGTTGGATCAAAAGTAATCCATTATAGATGGATTGATATCATTTTGTATAATGCTAACAATTTTGATAACACTTTGTATAAACTCAGGAATGTCAGTGATATATACAAAGTGGATCTAGAGACATGTGAAGAGGTGAAGAGAACTGGAAAGCAGGCAGTAGGAGGAAAGTCATTGGAGACAAAATCAGACTTGTGGATATAAAGTACAAGCTCAGGATGGCCTTGACCTATCTACTGGTGTTTTAGGAAAGTTAACTTGGCTAAGGTGTGATGGGTAAAAGAATGAAGGAAACCTGGAGGTGTCCAGGCCAACTGAGAATCTACTTAGATATTTCACATATGCAGTGAGGGTTAAAAGGAAAAGATGAATTTAAAAACAAACCAATTTGTTGTTCATAAAATGTTTTGAGGTCTTAAATCACAAAGACTTTAATCTTTTTTTAGAAAAAGAAAGACATTTTGAAATAATATAAAGATTATTACAGACGCCGAGTTGTGTTTAATGAAGTATAAATTCTACCACATAACTGGGAGTTATTTATAGGGCTGCATATTGAGCATCCCATAATAATTTGGCCTTGAAAGGGTCATAACTAGGTAGCAGATCAATACAGGCATATATATTTGAGTTTATTTTTTTTCCTAGTGACGGGGCTGGTTAGTTGAATAAATGAATTTGAAATCTTCATGCCCATCTAAGAATGGAATGTGAAATGTGGATTTGGCTTATACTATTACTTATTCCCATGCAATGGGAATTAAAGATAGAAGGAAATCCAATAAAGAATTTGTAATTTTCTTAGGAAGAATTATTTCCTAATCTGAGTCCAATAAGATCTTTTAATTATTTTAGCAAAATGGAAAATGTACAATAAACACTACTACACTTACTCAGTTTTTATTACCTTTTCTAGCTAGTTGAGAAAACTGCTTTCTTGATATAAAAAATTTCCTCTCTAGATATTTCTGACACAGTTTTCCTGTGATTCAGAGAAACTGCTGAGGAAACATTAAATTGGGAAGAGAATTCAGAGGATTTCAGAGGCCAAACTACATCATATCTCTGACCCTGCATGCATTCACACCATTTAAGGAAATTTTTTTTTCCCTGTGTATTTTGTTTTTGAAGATCACCACTTGATAACATGTCCTTATGTAAAATATCAGCAACTTTTACTCCTTGGATTTGACTCATCTTAAATACAATCTGAATGTTTCTATCCTTTTAAAGTTACTACATTTATAAAGTATGATTCTGTAATTAGAATTTTAGGATGAATGACTGTAATGTAAATCAGAAGCTAAGCAGAATAAATGTATCTACTTAAACATAACCAAAACATTTTTACTCTGTAATCATAGTTAGGCTTTGTTTTACACGTCTGAAGATGAACAGCATCTTTTCTATTTCTACATTGAGTTTTGGTCAGATTTATCCTCATTTTTCCAGTCAATCAGGCTTGAACATTTGGAATTGTTGTCTGTGCTCTTTCCTTGTTCAATAATGGTGGCCAACAGATAGAGTGTTTATTAGGTGCTAAATTCTGTGTTCAGCCATTTACATAGAATATTTATCATTTAGTGCCATTTTCAGTATTTACTGTTATCATCCTTATTTTATAGCTGAGAAAACAGTCTTACAAAGATTTAGTGACTTACCCAAGATCACATAGTGAGTGGTAAAGCCAGGATAAGAAGCCAGGAATGTAATGGAAAATCTTATTAATCCACTTTTCTATACTGCTTCCCCAAAACATCATCATGTTGATCTATGTATTCATTTTATTGGTAATTTCTTTATTCATTCCACAAACATTTCTTATGCAGCCAGTGGAAGTCAGAGACCACAGAAGGTGCTAGGAATTAAGACAAGGTTCCTGCCCTAACAGTTTAGGGAGCCAAACATCAACAACAATGAAAAAAATCAAAGCATGATACAAATATTTTAAAGATGTCATTTTTATTCCTTTTTCTATACATTCTTTAGGCTGCAAATAATTGGTAGCATCACTAACAATAGCTTAAGGAATATGGAAATTTGCTTATATCACATAGATAAGTTTGATGTGTAGTGGCTCAATGATATTGTGATGATTGGCACATTTTTGATTCTTCTGCTGCATAAGCAAAAGCACAGTGGAGCTGTCACTCCTCAGATTCACAAAATGGTTGCCATGGTTCTAGACATCTTGTCCTCCTACTTTAGCATCTAAAGCAGAAAGGAAGGTGGTTAAGAGAAAGGAGCTTTTTTAAAAAAAATATCTGCTCTCTTTTACTAGAGATTTTTTTTTCTCCAGAATCACCCAACAGACTGCTTCTTATGCACATCTATACTAGCCCTTAATAAAGGATAACAGAACTTGGAACACTACCTTCTAAATAAAAGCAGGGTTCTGTGAGCAAGGATTAAAGAGGAATGACTAGGGAGTAGGCCATATCTACCAACAGTGTTTGCCTTACCTCTCTTCCAGTATGAGTGCCAAAATAGAGGTATATAGAAAGTGCAGTGACTACTTTAGATACAGAAGGGTTTCATTTTGCCTGTGAGAACTGGACCTGTGTCTTTAGATAATGAGATATTTAAGCTGCAGCTTTGATAGTATTTTCCACATCTGCCTCATTCTCCTTTTCTCTAATCCATGCCTCTAGCTAATGCAGAGCCATCTCATGCCTATGGTAGCTTCCTTGCTATGGACAACAGCGACCATGTGTGGTACAAGTTCAAGAAAATGTAAATGCAAGAAACCTTCTGCCATCTGTTCAAATGCTTCTTAATCAAAATAGACAACAAAGGACACATTAGGCACACTGTCGGGGTCCCAAATATTTACTCCTTTTCCAAATGCTATGCTCCCTTTTCATTCTTTTCCTTTTATTAACTGTCTTACTCTCATTTTAGGTAATACCAAAATTGAAAAGCTAGAACATTTTAAATTTTTCTGATAGCAATGAAATAGAAATTGGAGGGTACCATGTTTCAGAGACCAAAGAGTTTCACTTTTTTTTTTATTCAGTATGACAGCCATGAGTTATCCTTTGGTGTACAAAAAGTTACTCTCAAACTTAGTGGCTTAAAACAAACATAAGCTTTTATTGTTGCACACATTTTCAGGAATTCCGGAATAGCATCCCTATGTTTTTGGCTCAGGGTCTCTCATAAAGTCGTAATTAAGACGTTAGCAGTGACTTTAGTAGCTTGAAGGGTTGGCTTGGGCTAGAAGCTCTGCTTCCGATATAATTTACTTTCATGGCTGTTGCCAGTGGCTGCCATTTTCTCATGTGATCTCTTCACAGGGTGACTTTATGCATCCTAGAGGCAGGTTAAAGTAGGCGAGAAAATATGGCTTATTGGATGACGTTCAGATAACTAGATTATTATCTAAAATGAATTTGGCTCTCTATTTTTTAATGTTTGTATAAAGGAGAACCCCATATAGACTAAACAGCTAAATAAAAAAGGTAAAAATATAGAACTAATAGAAGAAATTATAGGAGAAAGTCTGAGAACTTGATGTGGGCAAAGATTTGTTAGTCAAAATTCTAAATACAAAATATAAGGTGAAAAAATGGATTTGACTACATTAAGAATTTCTGATCAGCAGAGGGTATCAGACAAATTAACAGGTAGGTCCGATTTTTATGGCCTTGTTTAAACCTCAATACTTCTTTCACAGTTCCATCTCCAAATACAAGCACCCAAAGGGTTAAGGCTCAGGAGTTTGTAACAGTCATGAAAAAGAACCAATCCTAATGCTTGCATGTTTCTGTGAAGACAGCTGAAAAACGAGAATGTATACCAAACTAACAAATTTATTCTCTCACAGTTTTGGAGACTAGTTATTTGAAATCAAAGTGTGGTAGACTGGTACCTTCTGATGGCTCTGAGGAAAAAATCTGTCTAATGCATTTTCCCTAATTTCTAGTGACTCCCAGCAATTCTTGGCATTCTTCAGCTTATAAATATATAACTCTAACCTCTGCTTTCATTTTTACGTTGTCTTCTCCTCTATATCATCTTTTTTCTTTTTCCAGTACTGAACATTGAACCAGGGCCTTTACACTGAACTACATACCCATACATTGAGCCCTTAATTTTTTTTTAAATTTTGAGACAGTATCTAAGTTTCTAGGTTGCTCAGTCTGCTGTTGAACATGCAGGCCTTCTGTCTCAGCCTCCCAGAGTGCTGAGACTTGAAGAACAGTGACAAGGATTCCAGTACATATACAGGGGAGTTCCAGAAGGAGAAGGAAAAAAGTATGAGTGAAAAATATATTTGAAGAAATCATGGCTGAAACTTTCTAAATTTGATTTTTAAAAAACCCAAGCAAACAAAAGAACATTTTATGTATCCAAGAACCTCAACAAATTCTAAGGATAAGCATCATGAGAATCACACATAGATACATCAAAATTAAACTGTTGAAAGCCAAAAACAGAGAAAATTCTGAAGACTTGAGAGAAAAATGGCTCATCATGTATGTGAGAAATATAATTATGATTCCTAGCTGACTTCTCAGAAACAAATAATCTATTAAGGTGCTAAAAAAAGAACACATCACCATGAATTCTATATCCAGTGAAACTAGCCTTTTACAGACAAAAGCCTTTTACAGACATATTTGCAAATGAACAAAAACTGAGAGAATTTGTTGCTAGCAGACTTCTATTCCAAGAAATACTAATGAAAGTGACACTGGATAATAATTTGGATATGCAAGAAAGAACATGGAGAATAATAAATATTTGGCTAAATTAAAAGATCATGGATTTTTCTCTCTTTTCTTAATTTCTCCAAACCAAGATTGTTCAAAGTAGTATTTTTCTATTATTTGTTTTATTACTTTTATAGGTATAATATACAATGTATAACAATAAAAGCATAAAGGAAGGAGGTGAAAATGGAGTTTTACTGGTAGAATATACCTATACTGTATTTGACAAGAATTAGGTCAGAAGTAACCTGAAGAAGACGATGATAGGTGAAGGATACATGTACATGCATATATGTGCATATACAACAAAAGCCCAAAAAGCAACTGAAGAGTTTAAATGGTGCACTAAAAAAAACTGTGTGTATTAGTCAGGTTTCGCATTGCTGAGGCAAAAATACACAACACCTACAACTGAAAGAAGGAGTTTAATTTGGCTCCCAGTTTCAAGGAATTCAGACCATTGTCAACTCTTCCAAGGCAGTAACTTCATGGTGGAAGGGCATGATGGAAGAAAGCTGCTCAGTTCACGGTGGCTGGGAAGCAGACCAAGGAAACAGTGCCAGAGAGTAAGGGGCGAGGGACCATACATATGTAATATCCAAAGTCATGCAGTATTATTTACCTAGTCACATCCAGGAGCATGCTTTACTAATCTACTAGATGCTTCTTCATCCAATCACGTTTACAAATCAGGATTAAGGGTCACAATGTACATTTAAAAAGTGAGACATAAATCCAAATATATCAATATCTACATTCAAATTTACTGGACTAAAAGGTCAAATCAATGGGCAAAAATCATCAGATGGGAACAGAAGTATATTTTGTGTATAGAAGAAACAATTTATATTTGAAGTACAATATATTGAAAGTAATAGGATGGGAAAAGAAAAATACAAGAAGCAAACAGGTAACCATAAGAGATCTGGAAGGCTATATTAAAATATCAATAAATATCTACAAGAAATATCACTAGTGACTAAGAGGAACATTTTATAATGCTAAAAGAGTTAATTTATAACAAAGATACACCAATTATAGATATACTTGCACAAAACCAGAGGGCCACAAAATACCTGAAGCACAACTGACAGTATGGAAAGGAGCTGCACTATTCAGGAATTATAATCGTACATTTCAATATTTTTTCTCACTAATCAATAAATGACTGGACAGTAAATCACAAAGGATATAGAACACTTGAGCAATAGTACCAATCAACTGGAACATTCCACCCAACAATAGTAAGAATATACATTCTTTTGAAGTACAAATGAGCATTTTTCAGAATCAGCCATATGTAAGGTCATATTATATTTACATGGTGTGCTTGAAATATACAATGTTTAAACTTTAAAAACTTTTTACAGTAAAAGACACATTATCATTAATCCTCTTCAAAATACTCCCAACTCCCCCACCCCACGCCTCTTCCAACACACTTACTGCTTTCATGAGTGGCTTTACAAGTCATGATCCAAAATACAGTGAATGCTGATGCTGGGTGAAATCCAGTGGAAAGGCAGCCTTGTAAAAACATTCTGGTGTGTTCTCATCCTTTGTATTCACTGGATCTGGCACCATGAGACTTCTGGCTCCTCCCAAAAGTCAAAATGATCATGAAAGGTAAATATTTTGAACTTTGAGGGAGCCATACAGCACAACAAAAAAACACTCATGAAAGAGGACTTTCAGGACTGCTTCAGAAAGGGACAAGAACTATGGGATGGATGTGTGTTTGAAGTAAGGGGAATATTTTGAGAGGGATTTGAAAATTTAAACTGCCACGGTATCTGATGATCACACCTCATAACACAAGTAATGGAATGTAGGTTTAACAATACATAGACAGAAATTAATGGTCTTAAATAATGAAAAGAAAGATTTAGAATCAATATCTAAGAAGAAATAATAAATAAGTTTGAACCTTAAGAAACTAGAAAAAGATGAGGTAAAGAAAACAGAGTCATGGGAATAATAAAAGGCCACAGCAGAAACCAATACAAAGAAAACAATAAAAAATAAAACTGAAAAAGTCAACAGAACCTAGATTTCTTTCTTTCTTTCTTTCTTTTTTTTTTTTTTTGGTACCGGGGATCGAACTCGGGTCCTTGCTCTGAGCAGCAGGCGGCGAAACCACTGAGCTAAATCCCCGGCAGAACCTAGATTTTTTGATCTTTGAAAAGATATAAAAAACTGATAAAATTTTAGCAAGATAATTATGGAAAAAGGAGAGAGAATAGTAAAGTTACCAGAAATAGGAATGAAAGAGAATACTAACAATTTTACAATGTACATGAGATGGCCAAATTCTTACACAGAAGTGATAAAAGCTGATTCAAGAAGAAATACAAAATTTGAATAGATCTACATAAAGTAAAAGCATTAAATTATTTAATTAAAATCCCCAAACTAAAAAAAAAAAAGAAAGATAAAAACAAAAACTTAGGCCTACATGGCTTTACCAGTAAATTCTATCAACATTTAAGGAATTAATAATATCAATCCAAAATAGGCCTTTTCAAATGGAAAATAAAAGGGAACACTTTCCATTTCATTTTACCCTGATGCCAAGATTTAGATAACGATATCACAAGAAAACTGTAGATCAATACTTTTCATGAATATAAATGCTAAAATTCTTAAGAGGAAGTTGGATTTAGTAATGTATAAAATGAATTGTACATTATGACTAAGAGGGTTTTTTTCTTTTTATAAGAATGCAGGTTAGCTTAACATCTGAATATCAATTAATGTGATACATTTATTAATAGAATAAAGCAGGGGCCTGAAAATAATACTCCTAGGCCAAGTCTGGAATACTTTTTTGCTTTTATAAATAAAGTTTTATTGGAACATAGTCAAACCTATTCATTTATATACTATTATTGCTTTCATGCTACAAATGCCAAATTGAATGCAACAGAGATCGTATGGCTCACAAAGTAAAAATGTATTTATTATATAGCTATTCCTGAAAAATTTTGATCCCTATAAAGGAGAAATCCATAAGATTATCTCAATAGAAGTAGAAAATTCATTTGATAAAATCAAACAAAGCTATCAATAAACCAAGAATAGATGGAAATTTCCTTAATTTGATGAAAGGCAGCTATAAACCTACAACTAACAAGAAGTTAAAGGTGAATGACTGAATTGTTTCTCACAAAGATTGGGGTCAAGGCAAGGACGTCCACTTTCATGACTTCTACTCAACATTAGACTGGAGGTTTCAGCAGTGCAGTAAGAGAAGAAAATAAGAATACAAAAATCAGCAAGCAACCAAGTAGAAATGAAATTAGGAAAACAATTATATTTGGAGTAGCACCAAAAGAATAAATTACTCAGGAATAAATTTAATGAAAATAATGTAGAACTGTACACTGAAAATTACCAAACACTGCCAACAATCTAAAAATCTAAATAAATGGAGACATGTCCCACCTTTGCAAATTAGAAATTTAATATGATTAAAATGTCAATTTTCTCGAAATTGATCCATAGATTCAATGCATTTCCTACCTAAATAACAGGAGATTCTTGAAATTGGTAAGATAATCCTAGGGTTTATATTTTAAATTAGAAGGACCAAAATAACCAATGTAGTTTCGAAAAGGACAAAGTTCAAGGACTTATATAACCCAATTTAAAAATTAACCATAAAGCTATAGCAATCAAGACTTTGGTACTGGCATAAGAATAAACATATAGAATGAAGGGACAGCATAGAGAGTTCAGAAATAAACCCCTCAATACACGGTTGACTTTCAACAATTCAAATTGGAAAAAAAAATTTTGGATATAAACTAAAGTCTTGCCCCAAATCAACACTAACTTGACTTCGTCTTTTTTTGTCCAACCTTGCACACACCTATCTCTTTTATTTATACCTTAGTTCGGTGGTTCTCAATGCTGCAGGGACTGATCCTATCAGAGCATTTGCTAGGTTCAAACTATTTTCATAATAAATGAGGCAATATATGTACTTCTGACTCAGTAATTCATGAGTACACCACGAAGTTTTACAGAGCCTACAGGACACGTGAGTCACAGATTGAATGCAGAAGCAGATATGAGAATCCAGCTGGTTTTTTTCAAACCAAACATTAGCTTCATAATGCAGCTCTTCTAATTATGCCAATTTTATCATTTTAGTACTGAGGATATAACTCTGGAGGAGGGGTGTTGTACCATTTAGCTACATGCCTGGCCCTTCTTTATTTTATTTTTTAATTTTTGAGACAGGATCTTGTAAGCTGCCCAGGGTTACCCTTAAATTTGTGATCCTCCCACCTCAGCCTCCTGAGTAGCATGAGATTACAGTCTTATGTCACCAAACCCCACAAACACAATATTTTCTCCCTTTAAAATGTGTTAACACATAATGGGTTTATTATTATATACATATATATATATATATTTTTTTTTTTTGGTGAAAATGGCGAAGTCATTTTTATTTCAGTACTTGACAAATATATTTTTTATTATATTTTAAATGAGTTGCTGGGTAAATCTTTTTAAAATTTCAGTTATTTATGATACATTAAGTATTGATAGATAAAACACAAACACTAAAGCTCTTTGGGATCTTCAATGGTTTTTATGGGTGTAAAGGGTTCCTGAGATTAAAAACTTTGTGAACAACTGTCCTTGTCTACCTGCTAAGCCTGACTTTCTATTCACCACACTTGACAACAGAGGATTAGAAGGATGATTGGATTTGGTTTTCACTCCATTTCAAGATAACTCTATAGCTCTTAGAATGTCATTTAGAAATATAACAAATGTTAATACAGGATCTGTCTTTTTCTTGGTGATATATGGCAGAAATAAATACAATTGTAGTAAAATGAAATGCATGAACTTGGAGAAGACTTGTAATAGTGCCCAGTATAAGACAAAGCCTGTAGTATAGGAAGTGACAAGTACTATTTTATTTGACTATGACATTCTTTTTCATTCAGCAAGTATTAACTGAATGTTTACTGTGTGCTAAGCTTCATGGTTGGCACTGGGAATTCAATGATGAACAAAATACAAGAAGTTCTGCCCTAGGTTAGTTTACAGTCAAGTAGAATACTCATATATAGAAATATGGAATTAAAACTGTGGTAATCGCTTCTCTTCATCACTTCTCTGATGCTGGGACAAAATACCCAGCACTCACAACTTAAGGAACAAAAGGTTTATATTGGCTCAGAGGTTTTAGATGATTCAGTTTATAGTCGGCTGGCTGCAAGACAGAAATGGCATGGTGGGAGAGTCTGGTGAAAGGAAAGCTGTGGACATCATCGTGGCCTAAAAGGAGAGAGAGAAGGGACCAGCCAGGGAGGGAGATACACCCTTCCTAGTCCCATCCCCAACCACTGCCTCTTCTAACCAGACCCCACCTTCTCGGCACATTCAGTTCTGAACTTTTCCGTGAATTACACCCGAGAAGTACAGTACCCCCATGATCCAATCACCTTCACCTCTGAACTCATGAGCCTTTGGGGATACATTCTAGATCTAAACCATAATAGCAATTTAAACAGTGATGGAGGGATGAGTACATAAGGGATATTCATCATGATTTGCAGAAATAGAGAAGGTTTCTCTCAAGTTCCGGGTACTGCAGTTTCAAAAATGAGCAGGGATTGAGGAGACACAAATAGGAGTCTGAACATGTGGTAAGCAGGAATCATATGGGAGCCAATGTGGCTAAAGTACACAGGGAAAATTCATAGTGTGATGAATACTAAAGAGCCCAAGCCAGGGGATTCACAAGTCTTGCCAAGGATTTTAGATCTTTATCACATGGTTAGTGGAGAGTCATGGATACAGGAAATGGTGTGCCAAGACTAGGATTTTATTTCTAAAAGATTACTGGTAGTAGGAGTGTTAGTGTAACAAGGACAAAAAGCAAGGAGACAGGACGGTGATGGCAGGTTCCAGGTGAAAGATGATGAAAGCTTGGACATAGAAATGGCGGTGAAGCCCCAAAGAAATGGATGAATTTGGGATACATTTTGCAAGTAGGGCCTATAAGACCTGGTGATTAAAGATTAACTGGCACAGTAATTCACTGACCAGGTCAAATACCCTTCCTAGATCAACTAATGAAGTTATTGAAAAGTTGGAAAATCTCCCCCACTCTTTGACAATGATCCAAAACGCCCGGGTGAGGATCAGAGCCATTCGTGTATGCTGGACTCACTCTTGTGTACAGGCCTCCTCGCAAAGCACACGCACAAGGCCGTTTCCCGGCCCCCACAAGAAACGTGTGACATTATCCCTAGAGGTCAGTGGTGCAGAACAGCACTGGTTCCTGGGCAACGCCATTGTTGGCTCTCCGGATGGCGGAAGGGTAACTAAGGACAACTGCTGGGAGAGAACTCCGGAAGAACGGGACACTCGGGGAAAATGGGGAACACGTGCTGTTCCCCCGGCTATCGCTGGTGATTCGAGGCTTCAGCTCTAGGCGAGAGAGGAGGCCGGGAAGAGCCGAAAAACGCGCCCATGATTGGCTGGCCAGAGGCACTGAGACCCTCATGATTGGGCCGGCTGAGTCGCAGGGCGCATTTTTGAACCGCGTAGGGTTCTGGGTAACAGAGGCCTCGGAAGGGTCTTAACCGAAAAGGGGAAGGGGGAGGGGGTCGCGAACAAACGGCTGAGCTCACAATCCCGGCCACTACCAGGCTGAAACGTCCCCCTCCCCCTATGGAGACAGCCAGGCCTGAGCCACCGCCTCAGCCACCGCCTCAGCCGCGCCAACTGCCGCGGGCGACGCCTCTGCGCCCTTTGCGCCCCGCTCCACCCTTGCTGCTGGTAGAGGGGATAACCTTTCGGGCAGGGGCCTCCGATCCCTTGCCATCGCTGCCTGCCCCGTTCGCGGCCGCCCTGGCCTCGTCCTGTGGGGAGGCTCCGGCGTCGGGCATACAGCCCAGGACGCGGCGGCTGCTTCAGGTGAAGCCGGAGCAAGTGTTGCTGCTGCCCCAGGGGCCACTACTGTCTCAGGTCCAGGACGAGGGCCCCGCCGCCCCTCCCGCGCAGGCTCAGGCGCGGCTGCTGCAGCTGAGACCCGAGCTGCTGCTGTTGCCACCGCCCATGTCGGAAGGCGCCCACTACAGGCCCAAGCTGCTCCCAGTGCAGCCCCAGGAGCCACAGGTCAAGGCCCAGAAGGCAGAGCTGGGCCCCGGCTTGGACCCGTCGGTGGGACCTCGGAGGGCCGTCGAGGCTGGTCCTCGAACCTCCAGGGCAGCCAAGGTGGACAGCTCCGGGCCGGCCCTCTATAGCCACAGAGGGGATGAGAAGAAGGGCAAGCTGGGGGCAGAGGAGGTCATGAGGGATGCGGCGACGGGCCCCGAGGGCAAAAGTGTGGCCGCTGTCGGGGACAGAGCCATCAAAGCCGAGGATCCTGAAGGACTCCGTGAGGACTGCAGGCAGAGGACGGAGCCTGCGTCCAATGGCCCGGTCCATGGCAACAGCGCCTTTGGGCTGCAACAGCAAGACCTCAGGATCCCTTTGACCCTCCACTCCGTGCCCCCGGGGACCAGGATCCAGTTTCAGGGACCTCCATCTTCAGATCTGATACGGTTGGCCAAGGTCCCCCTGACACCAGTGCCTATTAAAATGCAATCCTTACTGGAACCATCTGTAAAAATTGAAACCAAAGATGTCCCACTCACCGTGCTTCCGTCAGACGCAGGTATGCAGGGGAATCTGGTTTTCAAAACTTCATCTTTGTTGCCCCATAGCAGACATGTCAACAATTCAGAAGCCTAAAGCAGAAAAATAAAATCAAAGAACTGATTCTTAGTCTGCACAGGTATCCCTTCTGATTGACTTGTACATATTTCAATAAAATGGACTAACACATTCAAGATTTTCACAAGGACAAGTAAGCAATGAGATTTCGATAACTAATGTTTATACACAAATATTCTTGCTAGGCAACACAAAGCCCTCAATTTGTATGTTACAACAATCAACATTGAAATATTCAATACTTTTATGTGTATAAAAAATACAAGGAAAAATGGTGTTTAATAAAAAAGGTTATTAAACAAGGAAGTTTATACCGAGTATAGAGATTATGTTTTTAGAAAATGAACTAACTTTTTCTAGGAGAAAAATCCGTAGTTAAATGTAACATTTTCTATTCTAAAATCTTAAGGACTTAGAAATATTGATTGAAAATGAAGATATTGTAGAATAAGCTAGAATTGTTTTAAAATGACTACAGTTATAACTGTAACAACTACAAGTAAACATGTCTTTCCAATATTTCCAATATATAGTTAGCGAATTTTTTAAGATTTAGTTCAGACAGAAGACTGTCAATAAATGTCTTTGAGAGTTACATTAATATTCAGTTCATAGTTTCATTCACTTCTATGCTTTTTTCTTCACTGATTCTTCTTACCCCTTTAGGTTTTTCCTTCAGCAGTTTTTAGGTGTCTTCATTTTCTAATGGAAATAATGGGATAGCTTTCTTTACACTAAGTATTTTACCTTTTATATATTTAAAGTTTTTTAATAAATCAAGTAACTCTAAGAGAAACTATAAGAAGTTTGTAGATAGTATTTTATATACTACATAGAGATGTAAATTTAGCCAACTTTATTGTAATTTCACCTGGCTCTTTGAATCTCAGTTACTTTTATTATTTTTCTCTATCTCCCAAGACATGGGATTGCTCCTGAGGGCTGACTGACAGGCACTTCACAATACTGAAATATAGCTAATATAGTATTATAATAAATATTTTTGCTTTAAATGACACTTCAAGATCGTGTAAATAAGTCTCTTTAAATATGTAGGTAACACCTAACTTAGTGCTAGGATTATAGTCATGAATAAGTCATAGTTCCTACCCCCTAATGCTAGACTATTTTTAGTGGGAAAATGTTTGCCATTTGTTAGACATATTAATGGAGCTCAGTGAAATAATAAGCTAACCATTTACTATGTCTTCAAAATGATTCCACAGTATCTTCAACAATATTTTCTTTGAGGAAAAGAGTCTTTATAGACTATATATTAGAATGCTGAGTTCAGAGATTATAAGGAATTCTGGGATATTGAAAGTTCTTCGTTATAATGAAGTGTGTTTTCTTTAGATACTTAAATAGTAAGTATAGATGAAGGTGCACTTCACTTTAACATTGTGTGTGTCCCATGAAGTCTCTTAATTTTTGTCTTTTAGGAATACCAGATACTCCCTTCAGTAAGGACAGAAATGGTCATGTGAAGCGACCCATGAATGCATTTATGGTTTGGGCGAGGATCCACCGGCCAGCACTAGCCAAAGCTAACCCGGCCGCCAACAATGCAGAAATCAGTGTCCAGCTTGGGTTAGAGTGGAACAAACTTAGTGAAGAGCAAAAAAAACCTTATTATGATGAAGCACAAAAGATTAAAGAAAAGCACAGAGAGGAATTTCCTGGTAATCAATGAAATGAACAAAGGCTCTTTTATATCTCTTTTAAATTTATTAATAAAGATTGTTAGGATGAGACTGAAAAATAAAAATATGTAATTTTTCCCCTAATCTGCTATGTTCAAGAAAGAGAATAATGGCTAATACTACGGTAATGCTTGAGACCAGGCCTAAGTTTCCTTAAAACCAAGGAGGGGGATATTTGATTTTATACTTACAAATGCAAACCAGAGACATACAGTTTTATTTTATTTTTTATTAAATATATAGATACTATAGATGTAAATTTAAGGAAGGTAAATATCTAGAATTCTAGGGTATAATTTTGCAAATATACTAGAAATATTAAAATCAGGGCAACAGAAAAAAATGTGCAGCAACACTTATGAGAATCCAGGGATTAACACTATGTTCCATTTTAATATCATGATTATCAGAACATAGATTTTTCCCACTATAATATGTAGCTTGAAATGACTGATTCCTGTCCATCAGTAAAGTAATTGAGATTAAGCATAGGAAAATGGATAGTGTATAGCGAACATAACTATGCAAGGTGGGAAGAGAATTTCTGAAATATGAGCAGAGAGGTTTTAGGAAGAAGATCAGAGGTTGCAACTGCAGGGAACCAAAGATTCTTTCTGGCTACAACTGCCAAAACTTCCTTCTTCCAACTTTGGAAGGAAATTGAGTTATTTGATATGATTTTGAAGATAGCCAAATCTGCAAGAGTGACTCTTCCTGAACTAGGCATAAAAATAAGTGACTGGTTATTACTATTACATTGTAAGATATAGACAATTGTATCTTATAGAAAGGAAGCAGGAGGTGATGAATAATGTCTTAGTAGGGTATTGTTTTATAAGTGGAGGAAAAGCATTTGGATTCAACCTAAATGGCTTTGATGTAGATTGTACTCCATATTGAGTGTGTGTCACTGGATTAAGACATTTGACCTTTTAATTATGGGTTACAAAATTGGCCACCAGTTAGTTGCTGTATAGGTATATATCTTACCAGTGGAAGAGTCATTCACATAAGTAGTATCAGAGAGCCGGAAAATCTTTTTTTTTTTTTTTTTGAGCCAGGATCTCTCTATGAAGTTCAAGTTGCCCTTGAACTCACCTTGTAGCCTAGGCTGGCTTTGAACTCTTGGCAATCCTTTTGCCTCAGCCTCCTGAGTGCTGGGATTACAGGTGTTCACCATCATACCTGGTGTAAAAAATCTACTTTAGACAACAACCTACTTTTTAAAAACTTTGAAGTGTTTTGTATTTTAATGCCAAGTTGAGGCTATACATTTATATTAAAAATAGTCTATCTTCTTCTATAGGTTGGGTTTATCAGCCTCGTGCAGGGAAGCGAAAACGCTTCCCGCTAAATGTTTCCAGTGTATTTTCTGGTACCACACAGAATATTATCTCTACAAATTCTACAAAAATTTATCCTTATCATTCACCTACCTACTCTGTGGTAATTCCCAGCCTACAGAACACCGTCACTCATCCAGTTGGTGAGTTGGTTGTATTATAGATTACTTTTTTTAAATAGTGGTGTGAAAAATTTTACCTCTTAAATTGAAATTTAATTTCGTTAGACTTAGAATTTGAGCATCAATATTAAGTGGGAAAATCAAGAAGAGCAAAAGTGAGAACATTAAATAGAAGAAGGGAAATTTTCAGTCAACATCAAAGCACTTATTTTGTCAGAGTAGCAAATCCAGACCTTTTAAGCAAGTCAGGATGAGTCCCTAGATTAGTCAGATAATGCTGGAAATGACTGAGGTAATTCAATAGGAAATAGGAGTGACTTTTTACTCTCAGAATAAAAGAATGGCTTGCTAATGGGGTATGAAGCATCCATCCTATCCTGGAATTTAGTAAATACTGATCATTTTGTCACTGTTATAAAGAAACAATGGAAGTAATCCATTTTCTGCCAAATACTGTTTTGTTCATGCTATTCTCTCTAAATTTCTTCATTATCACTTCTTTACAACATTCCTGTCTTGATTGTAGGAACCCCAAATTAAGTAGCTTGTATCTTAATAGCCTACTGTAGTACTATCATTGGTTTGTTCTTTCAGAAACTATT
This sequence comes from Heterocephalus glaber, assembly GCF_053883595.1. Lineage (NCBI taxonomy): Eukaryota > Metazoa > Chordata > Mammalia > Rodentia > Bathyergidae > Heterocephalus > Heterocephalus glaber. The sequence goes on from NW_028258377.1 coordinate 31,142,407, forward strand.
TTAATCACCTCTTAGGGAGAGCTTTATTCATTTATTACTTGCTATCACTTGTCTTAAAACTACTTAAGATAAATCTTCTTAAAACAGCTCTTTGTAATGTCTATCTCCTCAGAGCCTCCTGAAAATAAAGCCTCTACAAACAGATTTAGATACCTTGAAAATTGAATTATTAGAATCATGCATTTTAAATTTTAAAAAATGTATGATTTTAGCAATCAGAATCAAAGCCACATTCAAGATGTCTAGTCTTAAAAGAAAGAGGGAGAAAGTTAATACTGTAGCCTTGTTTCCCAATGCAGTCAGGGGCTCTTACCCATCACTATTTGGTAGTATTGCCTTTAATCCTGTATTTCAAAGTAGGGTTACTTATGTCTTTACTTACCTTGTTTTTATGCTGATATTTATGACTTTTATTGTCATAATACTCATTCTTTTTATCCCTTTTTCTTGACTTCACTTACATCTGCCTCTCACATGTTTTCTCAGGAATAGATTTATCCATGTTCTTATTAGAGATCTTATACTATTATTAATTTTACACCTTCTGAGAGAAGATATAGGGTGAGTAGAAACTGCAAATCTTTCTTCTGATGTTGATAGGCTTCTTACATCCAGGTTATTGTATTTAAGGAATTATAGGAAGCATTTTAGAACCATACACAGTAGTAACCAAGGATAATATAATGATTATTATTATTTGATGATACTCTTTATTTGTATTAAGAACTAGAGTCAGAAAAAGTTCCTTTCTTGGATCTCAAATGATAAGCAATTATTTTCCCAGATATATGTCTTAATAAGTGATGAGATTTATATGGCATCGTGCTGTTCAGTCTTATGGCTTTGAAATACGTTATTTTAGTTTGCTCTCATCAGCTTGGCGTTATATCACCTAGAAGAGTTAATACCACTTGCAAATTTGGAAATTTCACTACATATTTCATATTCTAAGTCATTTATAAAACCGTTAAATAACAGAATAATTTAGAGAATCACAATTTTAATCTCATCATCTGCAGATGTTAATTTTAGACCTTTTGTTTCTCTCAACTTTAATTCTAAATATAAAGTCATTCTAAAGTCATAGTAATTTTGTTTGTCAAGCATGTTTGTTTTACTTAATTAAAAGAAAAATGCAAGGTATTAAGGTATTGTTTTTCTTTTACAGCGACAATGTATTCTTTTTTCTACCAAGCTTTGTACATTAAAAGGATACTGTATAAACCTGACCAGCTTTTCAGCTATAGAAATAAACTCACCAAGCTAGAGTGCTGAAGTCACCACTTTGACTAGGTAGAAGTTACGTTGACTTTCCAAACATTCTCTGGCAGACCCTATTTTTACTTACTTTAATATTTTCTTAGTTTACCTTTGAATTTCTCTACAGTTCTTAGGTGGAGGCCACCTAAAATCTATTTTTAAATTCATTTTGTCAGTTTGGATTAAAACATCCTGTGAACTTGCCACTATACTGTAATTAATCTGATATTCTGAAATTACTTGCTCTGAAAATTAGAGTTTAGGAAATCCTAAACTCTTTTGTAGTAAGAAGGATTTTATTGAGTTTTAGTTGTGTTTTCAGTTGCCTTTTATATTATAATGACTAAATAATTCCACTGATTTTTTTTTCTTTCTGAAACACAAGATTAAAGTATCTAAAAGTCAATTAGTGCAACTTTGAGGTCTCTCAGACCTGGCGCCTTCAACATTTGGCTTGTTTTCCACATTTGGACAAGAATATAATGGGTTCTCTTTGATTTGTCCAGTTAGTTACAGCACCTTTTCAATTTGGAGGCACACTTTTTTTCTTCTGAGCTTTTACCCTCACGTTATATGTATTTTACGTTTACAACAGCCTTCATTTTTCTATGTTCTTTTTATTCTATTATGCTTATCAGTCTCTTTCCCCTACCCAATATTTGCATTCCAAAAATTGAATAACTCCAGGGTAGAGGTTTTTTTTTGGTATTTTCTAATTAGTCAGGAATTTAAATGTAGAAATGTTGTAATTATTACCATATAATATTTCATATACTAAATTTATGGATTTTTCTAGTAATTTTTCTCCATCATTTGACTTTCATTGAAGCTTTTAATTCATTTTATTATGGGTCTACTAACCCCATTTGCTCTAATAAGGAGTCATTTGTGTTGCACCAAATCTTCCCAGAACATTTTTATCTTATTAAGATATTTAGTCCATTTGAAAACTGAAAGTGTAATTTGGTATTATCTCTGTTTCAGTGAATTTTTGTATCTCAGATGTTTTCTGAGTAAGTTCTAGTGCTACATTTGCATCCCTGTCTGCCTGCCCTCTCCCCTGCCTGATATTTATTAAATACCTCTGCTAGAGAACTTTTTATTTATCAATAAATACTTTAATTCATTTATTTATTCATCTAAAAATAGGTTAGAGACCTGTTCTATGGCAGTCAGAATTTTGTACCTGGGAAACAGTAGTGAACAAAGAAAAAAAGGGTCTCTCATTTATAGTCTAGTTGAGAAAGAAAGACAAGAAAGGTATATAGACAAGAAATTACAATGATTTCCATTTGGTTGTCCTATAAAGGAAATATAGTGGTTTGATATAATGATGCTATGAGGTAAGATGGTTAATGAAGAGCTCTGTTTGAACAGTTCACTAGATTTCCTGAAAAGAAGAACATGCAATGATCTAATTAATGCTTGACCTATGCTATTTGCTTTTATTCCAGGTGAAGCCCCACCTGCCATCCAGCTGCCCCCACCTACAGTCCAGAGCCCAAACCCCATCACACTTTTCCAGCCCAGTGTCTCCAGTAATGCCCAGGTGGCCATCCAGGCTCCAAGTCTGCCACTGTGCCCGGCAATTCCACCTCAGTGCTTTCCTGGGCCTTCCCAAGCCAACACAAATCTGCAGCCTTCTGGACCCAGTCACTCTGTGAAGAGACCCACTCCTGTCCCTCTCGAGAGCAGCAACAGTATTTCAACCAGCGCAAGTACTGTCAATGCCAGATTTGCAGCCCCAACCATTCAACCTCCCAAGGAGTACTCCGGTGTTTCCACATGTCCCAGAAGTGCTCCCATCCCCCAGGCTTCTCCCATTCCACATTCACATGTCTACCACCCACCTCCCCTTGGCCATCCAGCCACACTGTTTGGGATGCCACCACGATTCTCTTTCCATCACCCTTACTTCCTACCTGGACCTCACTACTTCCCATCAAGGTAAATGAATATTTTTTTCTTTTCACCTAAAAATATAGCTAATGGGTTTTTTTTAACTTATGAAAGCATCTCTTTTTACTCAAAAGGAGGAGAAGAATTTATCAGTTCTGTTTGGATTCGAATTTAGAGGCTAAATAGGAGCCAGGCAGTTAACAAAAATGGATGAGGGGAGTGAGGTAACGACTGTGGAAGCCAGAGAGAGTGCATGCACCACCTAATGGGGCAGCTACTACTCAGCAATTGGCAGCTTTCACCACGTTAGAGTATAGGCTCCCATGTTGTCAGACATGATTTTTACAGGAAACAACTAAAAGGGACCTTAAGATCATCTAGTCAAATCCCTTTATTGAATAGAACTGTGCTTCTTAAAATTTAACATGTATATAAATTATGTGGCAACTTGTGAAAATGAAGATCCCTAATTTTTTTTTTTGCTGTAGAATTCTTTTTGTGGTTCTCTTTGTTTTTTAAATTTATATATTAATTGGTACATTTTAAGTATACAATACATTTATATTTATCATTGGGTGCTTGTACCTGAACATGATGTATCTTAGTTCTTATTTTTTTCCCCGTTACCTGTGCACCTTTCACCCCCACCACCCTTCTCTATTTACATAGACTTTGTTTCCTTTTTTTTTTTCTTTCACATAATTTTTCCTTTCCTTTCTTCTCTTTCCCCTTCCCCTCCCGCCACCCCTCCACCTTTGGACCTTTTCCTATTTCAAATTATCAGTTATTCGTTTTAATCATTTTCATCCTTATTTACACTTTCAGTTTCTCACACTAGAGAAACTATTCGGAATTTACACATGTGTGTTCTATTTATTTCACTCAGTATGCATCCATTTAGCTATAAATGACTCTAGTTTCTTGTTCTTTATGGCTGAGTAGTACTCCATTTTATAAAAACCCCACATCTTTATCCAGTTTCCAATTGATGGGCACTTGGGCTGTTTCCAAGCTTTAGCTATTACAAACTGTGCCACGATAAACATAGGTGCACATATATCGCTGTGGTATGATTCTTTTAATTCTTTGGGGAAGATACCCAGTAGGGGAATAACTGGGTCAAATGGGACCTCTAGTCCTAGTTCTTTGAGGTATCTCCATACTGATTTCCACAGTGGTTGCACCAGTCTACACTCCCACCAACAGTGGAGAAGGTTTCCTTTCTCTCCACACCCCCGCCAGCATTTGTTTTTGGTTGATTTCTTGATAGCAGCCATTCTTTGTGGGGTAGGTGGAATCTCAGTGTTGTTTTCATCTGCATCTCTTGAATGACCAGTGATGTTGAACATTTTTTCATATATTTATTTGCTGTTTTTACTTCTTTGAGAAATGTCTGTTCATTTCGGATGCCCATTTTTAAATTGGGTCTTTGAATTTTGGGGGTCTGATTTTCTTCAATTCTTTATATATTCTAGATAGACCTTTGTCTGAGGTACAGCTGCTAAAAATTTCTTCCCAGGTCCGGAGATTTAGCTCAGTGGTTCCGCTGCCTGCCTCACAAGCGCAAGGACTCGAGTTTGATCCCTGGTACCCAAAAAAAAACAAGAACCAATTTTGGGCGGGGATTTAGCTCAGTGGTTTCACCGCCTGCTGCGCAAGCTCAAGGACCAGAGTTCGATCCCCGGTACCAAAAAATTTCTTCCCATATTGTAGATTGTCTCTTAGCTCTGTTGGTTTCTCTTGCAGTGCAGAAGCTTTTTAGTAAGATGAGATCCCAGTTGTTGATTCTTTGTGTTAGCTCCCGTGCTACTGAAGTTTTGTTCATAAAGTCTTTTCCTATGCCAATGTCATTGAGAGTTCTACCTAACTTAGAAGATCCCTAATTTATTAGGTCTGGTGTATAGAAGTTTCTTATCCTGGGATATAATCACCTGGTATTCTGCATTTCTAATAAGTTCCCAAGTAATGTTGATTCTGGTATTTTGGGAACCACATTTGGACTAATAAGGTATAGAGGCAAGCTTTCTGAGAGAGGCTAAATGATTAGTTCAAAATAACACTTCTGTTTAGTGTCCTTTTTACCAAACTAGAAAATTTCACATGTAAATTAACCAATAAAAAGAATTGATTTTTCAGAGGAAAGTATCTAGAGAAAAAAAAATTTATGTTACCTCTGGAAGTGATAGAATTTAACTCCCTTGCAAATATTCTGAGTGGTAATGAACTCTTTTTCAGTTATTGTTAAATGTGTAGACAGATGGTTTCCATTGAGATTGGGGTGTTAAATGTTTAACACAAATCAATCTTCTTGTTACTTAGAAAGTAAGAGAAAAAAAAGAAAGTAAGACTAGTCCCCAGTTGGGTATGTATACTGCTCCTCAAAGGAAACAGCTTTTGAGGATAAGACCATTACTGTGTTGCTTCAATTCCTAGTGGGATTTGTTGCTTTAAAATACTTAGCTCAGGAACAGAAGAAAGTGAAAGAGAGGATTTAGAACGGGAGAAAGAATACTTCGTTATTGGAAGTTTGTTTTATTTTTATTTATTTATTTATTTTTTGTATACTCTTTTCATCCTTAGCAGTCTTCAGGAGTGTTTTAGTTCAAGAGGTCAAACTGAAGGGACTCCTAAAGCCAGGGATTGATGTTCTCATCCCCCCTGCTATCTGCCAAGATACAGATTTTAAAGAAATTTCAGAGAATTTTATAAAATATTTCTTAGAAGAAGTGTATCACAATTAAATGAATTAGTAGATTTGGTGATAGTTGGTTTTAGTTAGAACTTTGATATCAATAAGTAGATTGCAGAAATCTTGTTAGATAATTCATTTTATAATATAGAGAAAGGCTTGGGCAGTTTTATAGAAAAAGAGAAAAAGAATCAGTGGGAAAGGGCATGTCCCACCACTTCACTCTAGCTGTTGTTTTTCATAGTTTGTAGACCTATATTTTTTCTTTTTAGTATTTTGAGAGCTAAGAATTTTTACATGTAATTCTCTCAACAATCCTGTGATGTGGGTATGATATTCACTTACTTTTTCAGATAAATTGATCAGATGTTTAATAGCTTTATCAAGGTTACATAATGATAAAGTTAGTAGTCAAATTTAAGTTTGTCTATGAATTTGCCATTCCATATTTATTTTTTCTACTTTAGTAAGACTTCTCAATATAATGACTCCTCTTGATTGGCAGCTGTTCATTGCTAGCAGATAATCATATAGAAAATATTTTCAGTGGTTTTGAATGGAACCTCATGTAGTCAGGTCAATATTTGAGCACACATTATTTCTTTTAATATTAAATAGATTAAATAGTAAGAAATCTATATTCCTTTATGACAAGGTTCATTAGATTTGAGTATTAGTGTACAACTTACTTGACACTTTTTTTTTTTATGACTCCCATTGTGATTTTATTTATTTATTTATTTATTTTCCCCATTAACTTTATTAGTACATTTTAGGTATGCAATACAGTTACATTCATTATTGGGATCTTGTACCATTACATGAGTCTCTTGGTTCTTATTTTTTTTCCCCTTCCCCTGCCCTCCCTTCACCCCCTCCACCCTTCCGTATTTGCAAAGACCTTGTTTCCATTTTTTTCCTCTTCTCATATTTTTTCCTTTCCCTTTTTTCCCTTCCCCTACCCCTCCCAATTCCCCTGCTCTTTTAGACCTTTTCTTCCTGTTACACAATATCAGTTATACATTTTTTAAATTACAATATTAAGATCTAGGAGACATTACCACAGATTTTACAGAATTTAAAAGGATATAGAAAGCATATTACAAAAATCTTTTTTGAAATAAACTTGACAACTTCTAAAAAGTAACTGAGAAGACAAATTAATGAAACTAACTCTGGAGGAAATACAAAATTTGAATAGCACCTATTAAAGAAAGTATATTCCTAGCTTGAAAAGCTACCTATGTGACAACAGCAGGCGCATAAACATTTTAACTGATAAAGTATATCAAACAAAGCAGAAAAAAGAAGGAACACTTCTCCCCTCATTTTAGGAACTCAACATTGTGCTAATCCTAAAATTGGATAAAGATAATAGACGAAAAAAGTATGAACATAGATAGAAATTTGTTTAACAAAACAAACTATTAGAAGTCAGATCTGGCAGTATGTAGAAAGTGGTTTTGTTTATAGGGATGGCAGTGTTGGTTCAGCATTGGAAGATCCACCCCCAAAAGTCATCATTTTAACAGAGGAAAGGAAAAAGCCATATGATCCTGTCACTAGTTGGAGAAAAAGTATTGGACCAAATTCTACAGTTGTTCATGGTAATAGCTATCAGGAGACTAGAAGTAGAACAGAACCTTCTCAACAAATTAAAGACATGTACTCCACACTTCTAGTGAGAACGCCTTGTATGAATGGAGAAGATACAATGCTTTCTCCTTAAGGTGGGGAACAAGGGCAGATATGCTTACTCTTTATCTGTCCATTAAACTTTGAAATCTAGTCCACACCAAAATAGTCTGGTAATAAAATGACACAATTAGGATAGGATTGGCAAGGCAGAAGCAAAATCTTTATATGTAGATGAAATGATCATCTACAGAGAAAATACTAAGAAATCTCTAGGAGCCCCTAGAACTTGTACTTGAATTTAGCAGGATTAGAAAACACAAGGTATATATAAAAATCCAGGTCTGTGTATACTTGCTATAAATGAAGAATTGGATATTGAAATTGAAAAGTTATGTAGGAGTACAAAGGACCCAGAAAAGCCAAAAACAAAAACAAAAACAGTGTTGGAAGACGTTTAGCACCCAATTTTAAGACTTCTTCTAAAGCTACAGTAATCAAGGCAGTGTTAGTGTAAGGAAAGACGTATAGATCATTGGAATAAAACAGAGAATCTAGAAATAGAACCACACATATATGGTCCACTGAGGTTTGAAAGATTATTTAACATTAGCATTTTATAGAATATAAACTCGATTCAAGAGCCGAGGAAGAGATAGTGTTTTCAGCAAATGGCACTAGAACACCTGGTGTCCGTATATAAAAAATTAACCTCAACCCTTTTATTCCATACATGAAGATAACTTGAAGGGATCTATGAACCTAAATAAGAAAGCCTAAAAGTATAAAACTTTAAGAAGAAATTATAAGGGAAAATATTTATGAATTCAGGGTAGGCAAGAACTACCTAGGATACAAAAGACATGATGTATAAAAGAAAAAAATTGATAAATGAGATTCCATCAAAATTTAGAACTTTAAATGACATCATTAAAATGAAAAGTAGTCCTTAAACAGACCATATTTATAATACCTATAACCTAAGACCAGAATATATAAAGAACTCTCACAGCTCATTAATAGACAACCCAATTAAAAAGTAGACACAAGAAGATGATAAATAGCCAGTACAGCACAAGGAAAGGTGTGCAACACTAGAATCAGAAAAATACTAATCAGTACAATAACAAGATTATATTATACACTCATTAGGGAGATGAAGTTAAAAGTTTTAAAAGAACAAATGTCAGCTTGAATTGTCTAATACTGCTAATGTGAAAGTAAAATGATAAAACCATTTTGGAAAACAATATAGAAATTACTGTTAAGAACCAACAGTTCTGTTCTTAAGTTTTTACTTAAGAGGAAAGAAAACACATGTTCACAATAGATTTGTACATACAAGTTGAGTATTGCTTATCTGAAATTCTTGGGACCAGAGCATTTCAGATTTTTTTTTTTGGTACCAGGAATCGAACTTGGGTCCTTGTGCTTGCACAGCAGGCGGTGAAACCACTGAGCTAAATACCCGGCCCCGCATTTCAGATTTTGATTTGAAATCCACTTGATCTGCAAAGAGGATAGCTACTGCTGCTTTTTTTTGGATTCCTGTCACATGGAGTATTGTTTTCCACCCTTAACCTTTCAGTCTGTGAGTTTCTTTTTTAATTAAATGTGTTTCTTGTATGCAGCATATTGTTGGATCTTGCTTCTTGACCCATTCTGGCAGTCTGTTTCTTTTGATTGGTGAATCGAGAATATTAACATTGATGGTTATAACTGATACGTATTGACTTGTCATTGACATGACTTTTTCTTTTTGTTGGATTTTCCCCCTTTGCATTTAATTTCTTGTCACGCATGACAAATTCATTCTGTTGGGCTTCCTGGGGTTGTGATCCTCGTTGTCTTTTCCTAGGATATTGTCTAAAATTTTTTGGAGTGATGGTTTGGTATTCATGAAGTTCCTAAGGTGCTCTTTGTCATGAAAGTATCTTATTTCTCCATCAGTTTTGAAAGATAGTTTTGCAGGGTACATCAATTTGGGTTGGAGGCTGTTTTCCTTTAGGGCTTGAAATACGTCACTCCAAGCTCTTCTTGCCTTGATGGTTTCTGTTGAGAAGTCTACTGTGATTCTGATGGGCTTTCCTTTGTATGTGATTTGTTTCTTTTCTCTAATTGCTTGTAGAATTTTGTTCTTCTGTTGGGTTTCTGGAATCTTAACTATTATATGCCTATGTGTAGATTGTTTTTGATCACTTTCGTTGGAGTCCTATATGCCTCACTTATCTGTATGTAAAATTCTTTTCCCCTGCTTGGGAAGTTTTCTGACATCACGTCTGTGAACAGTTTTTTAATGTCATCTGCACTCTCTCCTGTTTCTTCATTGACTCCAATCAGTCTTATGTTATTCTTCTTTGCATCATCTAGCAGCTGCTGGATTGATATCTCATGTTCCCTTACAATTTTAAAGCAATTTTTCTTTTCCTAGTCACTAATTGCAATCTTATCTTCTATATCTGAAATTCTGTCCTCACATTGGCTCATTCTGCTGTGTAGACTTTCAGTGGAGTTTTTAATCTCCTGGAAATCTGTTTGTATCTGTTTTATAAATTCCATTTGTTTCCTGTGTTGGGATTCCATCATGTTCCTCAGCTCCTCTATTTTTTTTATCTGTATCCTCTCTAGATTTATTAATCATGTCTTGCACTATGGGCACAATCTCTGCTGTTATGTGAGAAATTATTTCTGATTTCATTTTTCCCAGATCCTCTTTTGTTGCCATTTCAGGGAGTCTAGGTTGTTGAGTATCATTGTTCCATCTCGTTTCCCTTTGGGGTTGCTTTAGGTGATCTGGAAGTCTGGTTTTGAGACTTAAGTGTCTTCTCATTTCAATGGGGGGGTGCTGTTGGTGCCCACACAGCTCACCTCCTCAGAGCTGGGGTGGGGGTGTGGTATGGTGGCCCTGAAGCCTCCTCCTGGGCACTGGGAGTGGCTCACCTCCTCTGCGCTGTGGGGTGGGGTGGTGGTACAGCAGCCTGAAAGCTTCCTCCTGGGTGATGGGAGCAGCTGACTTCCTCTGCCACTTTGTTCTTTTCTATCTGCCCATTTCTCCCTCTAGGAATGGGGAATGTTTAACCTGTGCCATTGTATGTCGGAAGTGTTTAACTTCTTTTTGCTATTTACAGGTGCTCACATGTAACTATTTGCATCTCAGGTGCTCTTACAGGTGCTCACATCTAACCATTTGAGACTCAGAAGAGAGTTTTGATTTGTTTTTTTTCAGCCATGCTGAAACCATTAAGACTCTGGCAACTCTAAGAAATGGACTAAATGTATTTTGCATAAAAAAATGCATGTGAGTCTTTGGAGCAGGGGTTGATTGTTACACTTTGAATCAAGAATGTCTCCTGAAGTCCTCATGCACTCATAAATGGGGCTTTTGGAAGGTGATAATAACCATGCGGGTGATATAGCTGATTTTCTGTTAGGAGATGGGGTCTGTTTGGAAGAGGTGGGTCACTGGGAGCATGTTGTAGAGTGGTATACCTCCCTTTCCTGGCCTATATGGCACCAGCAGCTTTTACTCCACTACGCCTCTCTACCATACAACTTCTGCCTTGGAGCCATGGACTGTAGCTATGAGCCAAAATAAATCTCTTTTCCTTTAAAGAGTGGGTGTTGGGTATTGTGTCCCAATGATGAGAAAGTGGTTAAGACATTTGGCATAATAATACATGTTTACTTACATGCATAAACTTTTGCCTGGACTTTGAGGCAGAGGGAAACTTATGGTGCTCAAATAAATGTGGTCTTCAAATATCTTCTCCTGTAACTACCTAGAAATGTTGAATTTAAATATGAACAATTTAATATCTAGCTGAAGCCACCTAAAACGAAACTAAGTCCCTATGAGCCAAAGTGATTAACAAGCAGGTAACCATTTATAGTGGTTCTGAAGATGGGTTTTTTTTTTTCTGAAGATGGTTTTAAGATTCAGAAATAGTCTCAGTGATTATAAACTGGTTTTAATGTTTATGTAAGCAGAAGAGATGAAATTTTGAGTCTGCTCAAAATGCGGACTAAAACTACAACTTTTCCATAAGCCAGAACCCTGGAAGGATGTTTCAGTCTTGATTTAAAAAAATGGAAAAGTTGGGGCAGGGATTTAGTTCAGTGCTGCTGCCTGCCTGGCAAGTGCAAGGTCCTGAGTTCGATCTCTGGCACCAAAAAAAAAAAAAAAAGTTGTATCACTGACTCAGATAAAGTACAAAGAGAAACTTGTTTTTACCTATGACTCTATGTGATTTCCATTAGAAATCAAAACCCTAAGGTGTATTGCACACTGGTTTACAATCACTTTTTTAATTTTTAAAAATGTTAGTACATAATGATTACATTCATCACTGGGATTCGGTATATATACATAATACATCTTAATTCTTCTTACTTCCACTTCTTGCCCTCTCCTTCCCCAGTCCCTCCATCTCTTGGCCCCCTTCCCATAAATAACCCCACCTATTTTTGTCACTTGGGTTTAATACTTTATTGAAAGTTTAATTTAGGACAGTTAGACATGAGAAAGAAATAAAAGGTTATTCAGATTGTAAAGGAAGAAGTAAAATTCTGTTTACAGATGATGTAATGTTACATAGAAAATTCTAAGGAATAAAAAAGGCTACTATAGATACTAAAAATTCAGAAATTTTATAAGATGTAAGAGCAATATTCAAAAATCAATCGCATTTCTGTGCAATAGCAATGAAAAACAGAAAATGAAATTGAGGAAGCAACTCCATTTACTATAGTATCAAAACTAAAAGATACTAAAAAAAACCCCTAAAAGTACCAAAAACTAAAGAAGTATAAAACTTATACTCTGTAGTTAAAAAAACTCTGTTGGTGTAGAATGCCATTGAGAGTGGCAGAATAGGGACCTGTATGGATCTGTTTCTAATACAACAGCAAACTAGTAAAAATTATTAGACTGTACTTCCTTTGAACTCTGGAATTGAATCAAAACTTAGGAAAGTGTAGGAAGTGCTTAATGAAGTATAAAACTTGTAGATGTTGGTAAGAGAGAATTCCAGGATTTTTGTTTACCCACGCTATTCCCCATTTTCCAGCTCAGTAACTGCCAAGGGAACATTGGCCCATGTTCCTCATATAGGTTGCTGCTGGTAGAGGAAGAAACACAGACCACTTCTCTGAGAACAGTGCTTGTGTGTTTTGACAAACATCTGTTTGCTTCTTGAGGAGAGGCTCTGGGGCTTGTCTTTGTTTCACTACCCTTGGAATTCTGTCAGGGCTGGAAGTATCTCCCAGGGGTGATTATGGAAAATATTTAAAGGCATACAGTATCTGTAGCTGCCTGGAGTAAGGGACAACAGATAGAGCAAACAGAAAGACTAAAACGTTTATAAGAGACCAAGGAAAAAGATACATGGGGGAATACTTTGTAAAACACCCAGGAATATTAGGGAATCCAAACAGCTGTAGACATGTAAGTAGCTTAAGCATGGTCAGAATTATCCAAAAAAACCCCTGACATTTCACCTCTGATTAATCTTTATATAGGCTTTGTTTAAGCAGGAAGTGAATAATAAGGCAGAATTGAAGATGGCCTAGCTAAACACTGAAAGACTGCTGCAACTCAGACCCAGTCTGCAAAGATCAGGAGATTATGTTTTGTTTTGTTTTTTGTCTGTAGGTAATTCAGGAAATCTCAAATGACCACTAAACTAAAAGAATAGAGATTTTAATGATTGTGTGTGTGACAAAAATACATTTTTTACAAAAATAATTTTTAAAACTCACTAAACAACTACAACTGTGAAACAAACAACAAAAATCTTGTGTAGGAGAAAAGTTTTGATTTCTGGAGGCCTCACATTATAATATTCAAAATATCCAACTTTCAAAACCTAAAAAGTATGTGAAGAAACAAGAAAGTATAGCATTTACAGGGGAAAAAATTAACAGTATCTGCCCCCAAAGAAGCCCTGACATTGGATCTCCTAGACAAACTTTAATTCAGCTGTTTTAAGAAAACCATGGATATCTCTTCTGGGGATGGTATCTCGAGGTCTTCACAATGGTCTAGTGCTTAAACTACTGTCATAGGTGTTCTTATAATATAGCTTCTAACAAAACTAGTCTGTCCTGAACGTCAGGAAACAGAATTGTTTACCTCTGTACCAAGAAGATTGAGACAGCACCCAAATCTGCACGTAGTGTTTTTCCAAGCAGACTTTGAGAGGTTCATGCCATGGGACCTAAAGTTCTTATGAGATTGTCTAAAATGAAGGAGCATGTTGGCAGGGCCTATGGTGGCTCCATGTATGCCAAATGTGCCCACGACAGGATCAAGAGTGCTTTCCTTATTGAGGGGCAGAAAATCATTGTGAAAGTGTTGAAGACACAAGCACAGAGTCAGAAAGCTAAATAAAAGATGAATCTCTTCCAAGTAATAAAAGATGGAAGGGCTTAAAAAAAAAACCCATGGTTAATGAGCTAACGGAAAACAGGAGAACAATGTCTCACCAAACAGACTATGAATAAGGAGGTGGAAATAAAAAGGAACCAAATATAAATCAAAGAGCTGAACATTACAACTGAAATGAAAAATTGATTAGGGCCAGGGGTATAGCTCAACAGTGGAATATTTGCCTAGCATATGTGAGGTCCTGTGTTTGATCTTCAGCACTGATAAAAAATTGATTAGAAGAGATCAACAGCAGATTTGAGCAGGTAGAAAAAAGAATCAGTAAACTTGAGCATAGGTCAATTGAAGGATCCAAAAGCAAGAAATGAAGAAATGAAGAGACCTTTGGGATACTATTTAGTGTGTGTAAACGTAAACAATTATAGGAGTTCCAGAAGAGGAAGGAAAGTATATGAAGAAATGATGGCCAAAACTTTTCAAATTTGAAGAAAGATATGGATCAACAATCCAGGAAGTTCAATGAACATAAAGACAGGCACACTAAGATATGTTATCAAACTGGAAGGCACCAAAGGTTGAGAATCTTGAAAGCAGTGGGACATATGTGATTCACTGTGTTCAGAGGATTCTCAATAAGGTTAACAGCCAACTTCTTAGAAATCATGGAATCCAGAAGGCAACAAGATAATATAGTACTGAAAATCAACCAACCTTAAGTGTGTGCTGGTGCAACAGAAAATCTGAGTCTAGGTAATTTACAAAGGACTTCCTTCATGATGTGTGATCACATGTAAGGCAGGAAGGCCAGGAGAACCAACTCTCTCCATCAAGCACCTTTGAAAGAGCACCTTAATCCTATTAACCAGAGAGGAGCCAACATGGCCTAATTAGGCCTGGAAGGCCTCACTTCTTAATATTGTTATATTTACAACACCTGAATTTTGGAGGGGACATGTTCAAACCATAGCAACTAAGAATTCTATAATAACAAAACTATCCTTTAAAAATGCAGGAGAAATTAAGATATTCCCAAATAAGAGCTGGGAAATTTGTCACTAATAGACCTGCCTTACAATAAATCCTTTTTAAAAATGGGTCTCACTATATTGCCCAGGCTGTCACTGTACTCATGATCCTCCTGCCTCAGCCTTCTCAGGTGGGAATATAGGTATGCACCAACCACCATGCCCAGCTCCTACAATAAATTCTAAAAGGAGTACTTTTAGTTAACATTAAAGAGCAGTAGACAGTAAATAAAGGTCATATAAAGAAATAAGAGTGGTAAAGAGTACTACAAAGGTAGATATAAAAGCTAGTATTACTATATATTTGATTAGTAACATTTTTATCTAAATGCTTTAAAAGGCAAATGCATATAACAATTTTTATAAATTTATGTTAATACACGAGATGTGTAAAGATAATTTATAAAAATGAATATAAAGGGGGTAGAATTGTGTATGAGCAGAAATTTTGTGTGCTGCTAAAGGTGTTAGTATCAATTCAACCTAGATTGTTACACATTTAATATGTCAATGTCATTTCCATGACATCCATTAAAAACATAACTTAAAATATATGAAAAGGAAATGAAGGAATCAAAATGGTATACTAGAAAAACCCATTAAACAGGAAATAAAGCAATAATGGAGGAAGTGGGAACAAAGAGGACATAAGACATATAGAAAGCAGATAACAAACTGGTAGAGCCTTTCCTTATTGACAATCCCTATAAATGCAAATGCATAAAATTCTCCATTAAAAAGGCAGAAATTGGTAGAATGGACAGAAAAGCATTCAAGCACATTCTTTTTTTTTTTTTTTTTTGTGGTACCGGGGATCAAATTCAGGACCTTGCACTTGCACGGCAGGCGCCCGAACCACTGAGCTAAATCCCCGGCCCCAGAAAAGCATTCAAACTATATCTTGTCTACAGGAGACTTAATTACAAATATACAACTAAATTTAAAGTGAAAGAATTGGAAAAGATAGCTCATGGAAATTGTAACTGTTTATAGTTTGGATCTTGAATGCTCCTCAAAGGCCCATGTGTTGAAGGCTTAGAATGTAGCCTGTGGTGCTATTGGGAGGTGGTGGAACCTTCAGGAGGTGGGCCCTAATGCAAGGAAGGTAGATTATTGGGGGTGGCAAGTCCTTGCAGGAATATTTGAACCCTCAACCTTTCCTGTCTCTCTCTCTGCTTCTTGGTTGCCATGGCATGGACATCTTTCATGTGCTCCTGGCATAATTTATTATGCCATTACATACTCAAAGCAATAGGGCCAAGCAATCAGAGGTTTGGCTGAAATCTCTGAAATTTCCTTTTTATGAGTTGATTTATCTCAGGTATTTGTTACAGTACTGGAAAGCTGACTAACACAGTTAACTAAAAGAGAGCTAGGGAAGCTATAATAGTATCAGGAAAAATAGACTTTAAGTAAAAAATTATTACAAGAGAACACTACATATTAGTAAAAGTGTCACTACATTAACAAGATATAACAATTATTATCATATGGGTATGCAACAACAGTGTCACAAAATACATGAAGCAAAAATTGACAGAATTGCAGGGAGAAATAAGCAGTTATGCAATAATAGAGAACACACTTAACAACAGTGTCCACATTCTTCTCAGCTGCACATGGAACAGTCTAGGATAGATAGATAGTGTTTTAGATCACAAGAGTCAATAAATTTAAAAAAAGATTGAAATCATATAAGGTATCTTCTCCAACTACAATGAAATAAAATATAGACTTCAGTAACAGAAGTAAAATTGAAAATTTTCACAAATATGTAGAAATTAACACATTTTAAAACATCTAATGGATTAAAGAAGATATCACGAAGGAAACATAAAAATAATGTGAGATGAAGGGAAATGAAACCCAACTTACCAAAACTTACCAGATTTTGTATTTAATAAAGTGCTTAGATTTAAATCAATAGCATTTAAAAAGAAACCTCAAATTAACTTAATTTACCTCTTAAGAAACTAGAAAAAGAACAAAGATAAAGTAGAAGAAAGCTAGAAAGACTAAGAAAAAATGAGAGGTGGAAATTATTGAAAGCGAAGATATTACTGCCATCCTTACAGAAATACAAATGATTATTAGTGAATATTACATACAAGTATACACTAACAAATTAGATAACTTCAGTGAAATGAAAAACTTTCTAGAAGTGCACGAATTGCCAAATCTGACTCAAAAAGGAATAGAAAACTCTGAACAGACCTGTAATATTTTGAATCAGTAATCTAAAATTCTGATCCAGATAGCATTATTGTTGAAACCTACCAAACATTGAAGAAGTATTAACATTAGTCCTTCTCAAATCCTACGAAAAAAGAAAAGGAAAGACTTCCAAAGCCAGCATTACCCGTTTACCATCACCAGACAGAGATAGCCCAAGAAAATAAAATTATTAAAGTTTATTAGTATAGATACAAAATATACTCAACAAATACTAGCAAACAATCCAGTAGCATATTAAAGGGAGTGTGAGCCAAGACCAAGTGGAATTCATTCCAGAAATATGTGGTTCAATATCTGAAAATTCATTAGTAGTACAACTTACATAATCATTTCAATATAGGCAGAAAAAGCATGTGACAAAAATCTTAACACCCTTTGCTGGTGAAAAATTACTGATTTCAAAACTTACTCATCAAACTAGAAATAGGAGGGAACTTCCTCAACATGGTAGAGGAATTTGTTAAAAACCTATAGTGAACTTCATACTCAATAATGAAGGATGGAAAGCTTTCCCCCTAAAATCAAAATAAGACAATAATGCCCATTTTCAACACCGTACTGGAAGTTCAAGCCAGATAAATTATGCAAGCAAGAAAAACTAAAAGGATTCTGAAATGAAAAGAAAGAAGTAAAACTATCTTTATTTTCCCTTGGCATAGTCTTATATGTAGAATATCTTAAAAGATTC
Organism: Heterocephalus glaber; assembly: GCF_053883595.1. Taxonomy (NCBI): domain Eukaryota; kingdom Metazoa; phylum Chordata; class Mammalia; order Rodentia; family Bathyergidae; genus Heterocephalus; species Heterocephalus glaber. The sequence goes on from NW_028258377.1 coordinate 31,160,223, forward strand.
CACAAAAGTGTTAGAGTTATTAAACAAATTCAGTAATTTCAGGGTATAATGTCAGTACACAAAAATCAGTTAAATTTTCATATACTAGCAATGAATAATGCAAAGTGGCAATGAAGAAAACAATTCCATTTGCAATAGAACCAAAAAGAATCAAACAAATAAATTTAATCAAGGAGATGCAAGAGTTGTAAATTGAAAACTACTGAAAGAAATTAAAGGTCTATATAAATGGAAAGACATTTGTGTTTGTGGATTGGAGATGTAATATTGCTTAGATGGCAATACTTCTCAGAGCAATTTACAGAGTCATTGCAATCCCTTTCAACATCCCAATTGCCTTTTTTCCTCAGATATAGAAAAGCTGATCTTAAAATTTGTATGGAATTATGACTTACCTTAAATAGCTAAAACAATCTTGAAAAGGAGAACAAAGTTTTGAAGGACTCACAAGTCCTGATCTCAAAACTTACTGTAAAATCAATAGTATCAAAACAGTATGGGATCAAGAAAATGCCAAGCCACAGACCAAGAGAAAATATTTGCATAAGACACATAATAAAAAACTAATCCAAAATATACAAAGAACTCTTAAAACTCAACAAGAAGAAAACAAACCACCTCTATTAAAAATAAGCAAAAGATTTGAACAAGTACCTCACCAAAAGAAGGTATTCATATGACAAATGAGCGATGCTCAACATCCTATGTCATTAGGGAACTGCAAATTAAAACAGTGAGATACCACTACACACTTACTAGCATCGCCAAAACCCAAACACTGGCAACACCAAATGCTAGCAAGAATATGGAGCAATAGGACCTGTCATTTATTGCTGATGGGAATGTAAAATGGTCCATCCACTTTGGAAAATAAGTTGGCAGTTTCTTACAAGACTAGACATGATCCAGTAATCATATTGCTTGATAACCCAAAAGAATTGAATGTTATCCCTACAAATAAACCACTGTAGTAGGGATGTTTATAGGGGTTTCATATGCATAGTTTCTGAAACTTGGAAGCAATCAAGATGACCTTCAGTAGGTTAATGAGTAAACAGTGTACCCATTCTGATCCAGTATGATCTCCTCTTGCTTTAATTACATCTGCCTGTTTCCAAACAAGGTCACATTCTGAGATTCTGGGTAGGTCTGAATTGGGGAAGGGGACTATTCAAGCCACTGCATGGGCAGAACCACTGTCTGGAGGCTGTAAAAGAGAAAGTTCACTTCCCTTTTCCAGGTTCTAGATATGACCTACATGTCTTGGCTCATAGTCCTGACCTCAAGTCATTCTGACCACTGTTTCTATTCATCTCTTCTGATTCTAGCACCTCTGTTTTTCTTCTTATAAAATTGCTTGTCAGCTGAGCATGGTGGTACGGGTCTGTAATCCCAGCACTTGAGAGGCTAAGGCAGAGGATCATTGCAAGTTCAAGGCCAGCCTGGGTACATAGTGAGTTCCAAATTGAGTGATACCCTGTCTCAAAACATCAACAAAAGATACTTGTGATTACATTGAGCCCACCTGAATAATCTTGGTATATTTTTGAATCTCAAAAACCTTAATTTAGTCACATCTTCAAGGTTCCTTTGCTCCTGCCATAAGGTACTGTACTACTGCATACCCAAAGCAGCAGGGCCAGTCAGAGGATGGGCTGAAGGGGTTGGTTCACAAGTTCCAGGGACTAATATGTGGATGTCTTTGGAGGGGCTGTTATTCAACCTAGAACAGCACCCTTGTTTCATGCTAAGTCCTCTGCCATGCATTTCTATTTAAAGGCATGTTTTTTAACGGTATTGAAAACGTAGTCTTTAGAGGGATTGTAATATGCATTTTGTGATTTTCATATTTGGAGATATATTTACTACTTGTCCATGGATTTATTTAGCACATATTCAGTGGACTGTGTACAGCAACTCACCAAAAACCTGTTGACTCCCTGCCCTGAACTGTTTACCAACCCAGTGACTTTACTTTCATGGAAGATGCAGTTTATTTTGAACAAAATAAAATAACACAATAAACTCTTAAGCCGTAGGTCAGAGCACTCCAGGTTAGTGAAAGGGGAAGAAGCAAGTACAGATCCATTCATTATCATTTTGTAATTGTATTTCTCCAGCTGCTGAGCGTTCTCAAAGGAGATCAGACTTTCTGACAGGCCTGATGCAGCCTCTGCTAGGGTTAAAGACACCCCATGCTTGCTACCCGCCATATCGGAGTGATTATCTCTAGGGCAATGAGTATGAAGGGTGGGCTTTAAAAGAGAATGTCGGGGGTGGGGGTGGGGACCAGAGATTTAGCTCAGTGGTTCCGCCACCTGTCTCACAAGCGCAAGGTCCCAAGTTTGATCCCTGGTACCAAAAAAAAAAAAAGAGAGAATGTTGGAACAGAGGGGAAGAAATTCTTGTCCCCTTCACCAGAGAGGAGAAACTTGCTTTTAATTTTTCATGAATAGCTTTTTGTTTTAGTTACCATTTTGTTATAGAAAATTTTATTTGCAAAACAGAAGGAATGGTGCAACATAATGAATCTCCAGGTACCCATCACTCTGCTTCAACAATTTACATTTTTACTATTATTGTTTCTTCTACTTCTCCCTACCTTTGGGGGGGTATTGTTTACCATGTTTCACTATCACTTATTTTGCCTGTAAAATGATTGATCTTGAAACTTGATTAAATTCAGGATCTTTTCACAATGATATGTCATAGGTGATCCATAGTTTATAGTGCATCATAACAAGAGATACACAAAATTGGTTTTTCTTTTTATGTTAGTAATGTTAAGAATGATCTATGAATTCAGGTGTTATCAGTCTAAGTTTCCCCATCAACCTTTCACATAAACCAGTGCATCTCAATTCTTGGCTGCACAGCAACAGCAGAGGAGCCTAAAAAACACTCAGGTACAGACCCTGTCCTAGGTTGAGTGGACCAGGATCTGGGTTAGGGCCTAAGCAAGTATTCTCTTTCATATTGATTGAAACATAATATTTATACACCTGTATGAGATACATTATTGTAATTCAATACATGAATAATCAAATCAAGTAAAAGGTATTTTTATCTTTTTAAACATTAATTATTTTTATGTGTTGGGAATTTCTACTGTTCATTTTGAAATGTATCAAAAGTTGTTTTAACCACTAGCTATCCTACTGTGCTAGAGAAACAAACAGAACTCACTCCTCCTGTGTTTTAGTGCCCCTTATTGAACTTCATTCTACTCTCCCTACCCTCTGCCTGTCTCTGGTGACCACTACTTCATTCCAAGATTAACTTTTTAGTTTCTCCAAATGAGTGAGAACATTTGGTATTTGTCTTTCTGTATCTGCGTTATTTTGCTTAACATAATAACTTCTAGTTTTGTTCATGTCACTTCAAGTGAAAGGATTTCATTCTTTTTAATGGTGGAATAGTATTCCATCCTGTATGTGGACCTCATTTTCTGTATGTGCTCATCCCCTGTTGGCCTCAAGCTTGATTACATATTTTACCTACTGTGATTAATGTTGCAATAAACTTGGGAGGGCATGTAACTTTTTGGTATAATGATATCATTTCATTTGGATAGATAACTAGAAATAGAGTTGTTGGATTGTGTATTTTTAGTTTTTTTGAGGAATCTCCATACTATTTTCCATAATGACTGCACCAGTTTACCTTCCTACCAACAGTGTATAAGAGTTCTTCTTTCTGGCTACTCACCAGCATTTGTTATTTTTCTGTTGTATCAATGATAGCCATTTTGGCTGGGCTAAGATGATATCTCATTGTGGTTTGAATGTAGTTCCTGTGGGATAGGAACATAGGAGATCCTGGCTTCTATGATAACAGTAACTACAGACTCAAGGCTATGGAATGTGATTGGGTCCTTCTCTAGATCCCGTAGGGTCATTGTGGGTGATACTGGTGCTTTTAGCAATTGTAGCCACTTTCCTGGAGCCATAGTACCCATATGAGACTTCCTCCAGGTCCCCAGGGGTAAGTACAAGTGTTATCAGGGCTTTTGATACCAGCAGCAATGGTCTAATCTCTCTAGGTTGTAGAAGAGACTTTCCTTGATGCCTTTGGGTCATATACAGGTAACATTTGGGATTGTGGCACTGGTATCCATGCTCCTAGAGTTGTAGCACATGGAAGAGACATTCCCCAGGTTTCACAGGTTCCACTGTGGGTGATGCTGGGTTTTTGTGACTTCAATATTTGTCCCTGAAGCTGTAGGATGTGGATGAGAATGTTTCTATATCATATGGGGCAAACTCTGGTGGGGCTGAGGCCTGGGACATTGGTAGACAGGGTCCTGGAGCTCCAGGTTGGGGATGAAACCTTCCCCTGGTCTCCAGGAACAAACTTGGGTAATGCCAGACCTTTTTGCACCAGCAGCTGCAGTCTCAAGGCTGTGGGCTAGGAAGGAGACCTTTTCTAGTTATTTTGTGGGGCAAATTGGAGTGGAATTTAAGCCCATAGCTGTGGCAGCCACTAGTCTTGAAGCTGCAGAATGCTGAGGGGCTATCTTCTATTCTGTGAGGTGTGGACTAGCCAAAGGCTTCTTGTGTGGTCAGGGGGCTGGCTGCTGGCCCCTAAAGCAGGACGATGTCTAGCAGTAGCTACGGTAGCAGCTTGTACGTCTGGGTTTTGAAGAGGCCCAGTGTGAGTTTCTTCTTTGGAGCAGAGCACTCAGACCAGCCAGCTCCTGAAATGGATTTAGAGCCTGTAAGGACTTGGAATTCTCCTGCAGTTAGGACATCCAGTCTGCTGCTTTTCCCAGCAGTGTGGAATTACCTTCCCTTCCCACCGAGAGAGCCAGGATTGAAGTTGAAATGTACTTTGCTCTTTTCTCTAGGTTCTTTTCTGAATTTCCACACTGTCTGGGTATCACTTCTTTGGTTTTTTCCAGAGTGCTCCCTCAATCACTCTTCTTGAAATACAGTTTTTCATTTTTTCCCTGGTTCTTCTTTGTGGCAGAGTCACATTCAGGGCACCTCTATTCAGCCAGCTTTCATAGTGTTCTTTAAAACGTCCCCAAGGTGATTCTAATAAGTAGCGAAGATTAAGAAATACCATCTAATGATAACAGTAGCTGTGGTGATTGTTGCAGAGAACATGGAATTGCAAAATGGTGATTTTTCTGCTGCAATATTTCTTCATTCATTATCTGGAATTCTTTTATGAAGAAAACCTTTTCCTCATTCACTATATGTTGTTACTCTAAAATAGACGAAGGGCAGGATAAACACATGATTCTTTCCCCCATATCAATGAGTCATGTTTTGTTTTTAGAAGATTATTTTCTAAACAAGTGGATTTTTATATATTTGATATGTTTCAGTACATTTCCATCTTTAGTCAACTATTTTGTTTTCTTCTCTTCTCTTTTCTCTTCTCTCTTGTCCTTTTCCTTCTTGATGCTCAGTTATCCAGTGGTGGCAAGTTCGCATCTGTATACTCAATATTTGATACGTTTTTGTTCACTGGCACATTATGTTTCAGGCTGCTTTTCTGTGTTATCTATCCCAGATCTGGAATAAACCAATTCACTCAGAAACTCCAGTTCATTTTGGTAAAGATGATATTTAAAAATTATAATTCCGGCAACAGAGATGTTTATTGCCACTAAATTAACAAAGCATTAAAGCCTTGCCTATGAAAATTATTAGAAAACAATTTTTACTAAGAAAGATGTATGAGCTTGTATTTATATTTCCAAATAAAATATTTAAAAGTTTTAAATTGATTTTTATAGGATAGTATTTTCCTGAAGCTAAAATTCTTAGTTTCTAATAATTATAATTACTTATTTATTTTATTAAACATAATTTTCCCTGATGTATCTCTATAGATATATCATTCTATCAAGAATTTAGTAGTAAAACAACAAAAGTAATGGTTTCAAAGCATGAGTACCACTAACAATACAACTATTGATTGTGGTTTAAGATTTATGATTATTTTTCTCTTTAGGATATATGTTACCAGGAAGATACAATAAAAATACTGGATTTAAATTATCTTGAGATGTATTTGTCTGTGTAGTTGAGTCAGCTAAATTCGATATAAACTTGGGTTCATTTGTTTTTGCTTGTTTTCATTTTTAGGTATTGGTCTCTTTTAAAAATTAAATTTACTTTAAAATTATATGACCTGTTTGTATGTTTTCAAAGTCAAAGCCATGATTCAAGGTATATTAAAAAAGTCCAGCTTCTATATCTCTATTTCTTCTCTCCTTCCTCCCCACTCCACAGAGGCAACCATTTATATTAGATTTTGTCCTATTTTGCTGTCTTTCTTTTTGAAGACAAAAATGTACATATGTGTATTTATGAACGCATTATTAAGTATAAGTTCCTGTGAGACCTACCAATCATATATTAAAATAGTTTTTGTAGTTTCCGAATTATTTACATACATCCTCCCGTTCTTCATGTCAGACCTTTGAAATTGGCAGAAAAGCCTATTGTTATTCCTGTTTTCTGTAAGAATCCAGGAATCCAATAAATGAAGATTTGCCTAAGGTTACCAGGTTTGTATATGGAAAAGCTAGAACTAGTGCCCAAGTAAATGTGGCATGGTATTCGGTAGAACAAGTTTTGGAGTCAGAATGCCCAGTCTCTCTTACCACTTACTAATTACTTGACTTTAAGCAATTTGCTTAACCTCTTTAATGCTCAGTTTTTTCATCTGGGAAGTGGAGATATTTATAGTATCTATCTCATATGGTTGTTATGAGGAATAATTGAGATAATAAAAAGTCCTTAGCCAGTGCCTAGGAAACATAGTAAATGCTTATTACATGTTGGCTAATATTATCCCACCTGATGCTTTTCTTACTACATTGTGATGCTTTTATAGGTATTCATTTTAATGTGTAGCATTCTAGGGTTATCTTTGTCTTAGTTGATACTTTTGTTTTCTGAACATGATACATACATACTTGTCTTTACCACACCAATACAGTCTTTGTGTTACTGTCATTACAAACTTTAGCACATTTGTAGTACATGCCAACATTTTAGGTCTTTTTTAAATTCTCCAACAAGTCTTGCACAGTATCTTGCCTACATTGAATCTTGAGGATTTACTGGGTTAATTATTTCTATCTGAAGTGAAGCCAATAGGCAGGAGGTAGATTTGGATGAAGAGACCTGAAGGTGGGAATCTGCATGAGCAAAATCATATAGCTAGAAGTACAGTATAGTTAGGGTACACATATGAAATGTAAAATGGCTAGGCATGGTGGCATGCCTGTAATCTCAGCACTCAGGAAGGCTGAGGCAGGAGGATCACAAATTCAAGCTCAGCCTGGGTAATTTAGCAATTTAGAGTCTATTACAAAGTAAAAAATTCATACAAGGCCTGGGCATAGAGCTCAGTGTGAAGGCTTTGGGTTTAATTCCCAGTATCCCTCCTAAAAGTGCCTGCATTAGGATGTGATAATAGGAATGAAAATAATTTAGGAGTTTGGTATCATATTTATGATTTTAACATAAGCAAGGTACTCAGTACTTGAAGATTTGGGAGTGTGACATAGTTTTGAAGAATGAAAGTAAGGAAAAATAAGGAAACAAAATTGAGTTTTTTAAAAAAATGTAGGAACATGTCATGAATTTGGCTAATGAATGTGGTCATTATATTTATGTTCTCTGTCACTAGATGGAGTCCATGAGCCCAGGGAAGTATTGGTTGGACTTTTCTATACCTCTTCCTATAGTGCTGTTTTGTGCCTTTAAAAGACAGAAAAATGCTTTTTTAAAAATTGAAAAATGGTTTTGAATGGCAGAATTATTGGATTTGCATTTTTAAAAATCAGTGTATAAAACTTCAAAATAGTATTTTCTTCATAGTCCTAATTTCTAAAAAATTTTTTCCAAACAACCTTTAACATCACAGTTTAATACTAGTTCCAAATCCTTATGGTTTAGTAAGAATATTTTTAATTAGCAAGTTTATTTTATTAGTGAATGTCAGTTTAAAAATTGTTACCCTCTGCTGCAGTGCTTTTGTGTTCAGATGCTCTTGATTTCAACCTGCTTATACCATGAGCTTCCTTTCAAATACCACTAAAACAATTGTTATATTGTTACTGTGTCATCTCTTAGCACAGCACAATATATACGTGCATTTCTAAAACTGAAATTGTATGAGTTATTACAAGAGAAAGGCCAAGATAAGCAACTTTTCTTATCAAGTTTGGTAAATGGTAAGATGCCACATGCTAATAATAGAAAATAAATGCTGGTGATAATTCCAGCCATAGGCTTCCTTTGCTCTTTATTTGGGATTGGACTGGGCAGTGGGAAGAGAGCAGGTGAGTATGTGAAGGCGTTACAGAAAGAATTTTGGGTACTTTCCAGGACCCAAGAGAATGCAGTAACTTGCCCAGTTAGTCTGTATGCAAGGCATTATGAGGGCAAGATCTGATCTAATTCTTTGTTGTGTCTTTTTGCCACAGCACGTGCCCTTATAGTCGGCCTCCCTTTGGCTATGGAAACTTTCCAAGTTCAATGCCAGAATTCCTGGGTTACTATGAAGACAGATATAAAAAACATGAGTCTGTATTCTTAGCTTTAAATCAAGACTATCCTTTTAGAGACTACCCAGATGAGCGCACACACAGTGAAGATTCCCAGAGTTGTGAGAGCATAGATGGGACCTCTTACTGTAACAGTCACAGCCACAGTGGGGAAGAATACTCAAATGCCATCCCTCAGCTGGACATTGGAGCCTTGGAAAACGTCATCACCGCCTCAACATCAACTCCCTCTGGCATCCAGCAAGTCAATGTCACTGACAGTGATGAGGAGAAAGAAGAAAAAGTGCTCAGGAATTTATAATTTTAAGACATACATGCACAGAAAATAAACATTTCTTAAAATATATTCTGGGTCAGTTGGTGTGAGAAAAAAAACCCTAGACTGCTTTGCTGAGAGTTTTCAGACATGATTTGAGGAGTCAAAACCAAATGCAATTCATGTCTTCATAAAGTTTTGATTAGTGGAACTGGAGTCTTGACCTGATATTTCATCTTAGGAATATTTAAAATATGAAGTACTTTATTTTTTTATGGCCGAAATTTATGCCAACATGTATCGTTATTTTATTTTGGAACATGCAAAATACAAAAGCCTCACAATTGTGAGGAGAAATGGAGTATAATACACCAGGCGTGACAAGTGTGATTTGCATTTTATCTCAGGATACATTCATTTACTTATCTTTTTTAAATACTTTTTTTTGGTGTTTATATAATACTTATGGATATTGTCCGTGTTTTTGTAACATTTTGAAAATATTTTGATAACTTTTAGAAGTGAACTGGAACTCAGTTACTAAATTTAATTCACAGTAATAATCAATTTTAAGTTGCAAATGTGTTTTAATGGCATCTGAGTAATTCAGTTATATTTAGTCATTACTCCTTTGAGACAATTTTATCATCATATTTGAATATCTTTTGCCATTTGGTATGCATTGTTACATTTTTGTTATAATTAAATAAAGAGATAAAATTGTTTTTGCTGAATGTTTTCTGTTTGGAGGATAGAAAAAAGTACAGTGAGTATTTTTCATTTAAAATGATTTTTCATGCCACATACAGACATTTATTTTTATCTGCTACCTCCAGAATTATAGAGAACCCTCTTATTAGCTTGCATAGGACTTGACATTTTATCAACAAAGAAGTGTACATATTCTGATGCTATTTGGATACTGTATTACATGTGTATACATGGGATTTAAGCACTCCAAAAGGGAGGTACCTTTCCAGATTTGACTCAGGCTGCTGTCTTGAAAACCATGGAGTTTACTTAAACTATGTGGAATTTATTTAATGCAAAATGTACGAAAAAAACCCTACTTGTGATATAACCTCTTGGCAAGCATGAACTTAGGGAAGACCTTCTTAGAATAGGATCAGGACCACCAGAGTTGGGATCATGGTGAAAGACAGATATAGAAAGGCACAAAGTGAGTTGATGATGGGCAATTGTTGCAAATCCGTACACTTTTCCCTTAGTTATCTGTATAATTTATGCAAAGTGAGGTATTATTACTTAAATCTCCTTGGAAATTGTGTACGGAAACCTATTCTAAGCTTCAAACTTCTTCCTTCAATAAACTTGCATTTGTTTCTTAAACAAAGGCTGTTAATGTAGTACGTTTCATGAACTCTGTATTGTATGTAACATTTTCACTCTGAATACAATTTTTATTTTCATATTTTATATTCTTCATTACTCAGCACAGTGTCATTTTTGTGTGGTTAAAGAGAAAAACTTGAGTTTTTTTGATTGATAGCAAACATGTTACTTTACATCTGAACTAAATCAACATTTGGTTGTCTACACATTTCAGGTCTGTACAAGTAGTGGTGAACCTATGGCATGCCTACTGCAGCAGGCTATTTGTATCACTGAAAGCTCTAGAAGGTTCGCCACCACTGGTCTATACCATGAAGGAGAAATATGTAAAGCAATTTGATCTATTTTACCCCACCTCACTCTAATAAGAGTACCTTTGTGACTCACTAGCTTTCTTCAAGGACCTCATTCTTTTTTTTTTATTATTAAATTCTTTTATTGGTACATTGTAGGTATACAACACAATTACATTTCTCATTGGGAATTGTACCTTTACATAATGCATCTTGGTTCTTATTTTTTCCCCATTCCTAGCCCTCCACGCCCTCCACCCTTCCCTATTTACAAAGACTTTATTTCCATTTTTTCCATTTCTCATCATTTTTCCTTTCCCTTCTTTCCTTTCCCCTGCCCCTCCCACTACCCCTACCCCTTTGGACCTTTTCTTCCTATTTTACATTTTCGATTATTCATTCTAATCATTGGTACATTTTAGGTATACAATATAATGACATTCGTCATTGGAAATTTGCACCTTTACATAGTCTCTCTTGGTTCTTATTTTTCACCCTTGCCCAGCCCTCCCTTCAACCCCTCCATTCCTCCCTATTTACAAAGATTTTGTTCCTCTTTTTCCATTTTCTCATATTAATCCCATTCCCTTCTACCCTTTCCCCTAGCCTTCCCACTTCCTTCCCCTTTGCCCCTTTTCTTCCTATATGTAATGTGAAATAGGAAGAAAAGGGGCAAAAAGGACCTCATTCTTACAAATTGGTTGGGAGAGAATCACTTTGCAAAGCAGTGGCATAATATAGAGCATAGTTCAGTATTTCCTAACTACTTGTTTTCAGGATAGCCTGGCACCTTTGATTGCTTCCCCAGTTTTTTCCCTTAATGGGGACTGGACTACTCTTTTGGTCTTCTTCATCCTCTTCTTTAGTGCTGAGATTAGAAGTCCATTTAGATTGTTTATAGATCCATGGCTTAAATTGGCTGAGAAATATGCTTACTGCTTATTTTGAAAATGCCTGGTTTCAGATTAGTTTGCTTAACTACAAATGGTCATATCTGCTCATTTATAGTTCTTTAAACCACTAACTAGAGATCTACGTATCAGACAAAGCTCTGCCTCATCAGCAACAATTCATCTGCCTCTCTAATCAAAGGTGTAAGACAAAATACTTTCTAATAAGATTCATTGTCTTGTTTGTTCTTACCATTGGAATTTATGATATTTGTTATAAAATAGTCTTTCTCAAAGTGTGTTGAAATGTCTATGTTTAGGATCTCATTCAAACTGTTTTGTGCTTTGGATATAACTGTCTTGGGCATTTGCAAATAATTAGTTTCAAATAGAAAGAAAATAAATTTAGTCCCAACTTCCAAAGAGTTCTTATTAAATTTAAAAAGACAAGAACAGTGTTTCTACAAGGGTGTTAGAACCAGACCTTCTAGATATTCTGACAAAATTTGGTCAATTTTGGGAAACAGATACTATGGTTCCACCTTGAAGAATGTCAGTGTCCATCATTATTATTCTGTCTCACATGTAGAGTAAAGAAACACTTTGAACTCTGTTTATCTCAGTGTTTCACAAACTTAGCGTGAGATAGCTCCCCTGTCTCTCTGTCTCTGTCTCTGTCTCTCTGTCTCTTCTCTCTTTCTCTCGATGTGTACTAACATCTCGCAACACACTTTGGAAAATGCTGATACAATTGTAGCTGGGAGCTTTGGTTTTAAAATCATTGCCTTCACATATGGTTTTCTGTATTTGTTACCTTAAATCCTTTATTTTGAAAGAAAGTGGCTGAATACACTTTTTTGAATTAAGTAACAATGTTAAACTGGCTTTTTAAATGAAAGTTGATATTAAGAATTCAAGTGGGCAAATATACTAAATATACAGTATGTTTCACTTGGTCAACCAGTTGTCAGGATTATTTCTGAGACAAAAGTCTGAATGCTTTTGAAAGTCATAGTTTGGAACTGCCTTTGAAGTGAATGTCTATGAATTGTATTCTATGAGATATTTGCAATACTCTATGAGTTGCTTGCAGTATTTTCAGTACTATAAATTGCTGGCAATATCAGTATAATTTTGATGTGGGGAGAGTAATTCTCAAATTATTTGTCCTGCCTTTTGAACAGATCATGCTAGAATACACCATTTTAAGCTTTTTTAATCATCTTAATGACTTTTTAGTATTTAAGAGAAATTACAAGTGCATCACAAAGAAAGTACTTACCTGAAGAGTACTTATGTAAGTACTCTACCGCTAAGTATCTCATTGAAGTACTTATCTAAGAAGGAATTACCTTTCATCTAATCTTACTTGGTGAAAAATTTCACATCCTTTTGAAATTTTCATCTTTTATGTTTTGCATTCTGACTACCTGATCTTGCCTTTACATTTGTCCTTTGTGATGATTTAACTAACATACACAAATCTTAGTAAAGTTTTCAGTAAGTAATGAATGCCTCTTGAAAGAGGAAGAAATGGAGATGGCTGCATGCTATATCCTTTTATCTGGCTCCTCTGAAAGCCCTTTAGGGAAATGTCTTCTTTCTAAAAATAATGACCCGCATCTTGAATGTATTCTTTTTCAAAATAAGATGTTTAGAAAACTAAATTTTTGCCTGTGTTCCCTGGAACACTGGACAACCTTTCCTGGAGAATGTCATGTCTTTTAAGCAGTATATAATTGTGTAGGTTATAGGCCAGTGGTGGCAAACCTATGGTGCACATGCCACTGTTTGTATCAGTGAAAGCTCTAAAAGGTTCACCATCACTGTTATATGCAATAGAAAGGTGTAAAGTGACTAACCTTTCTGCCCCCAGCTTTATTTATTTGAAATCTATTTTTTGATATAGATGTGTATTGCTCTAAACTACCCTCCTGTACTACTTCTGCTGGATCCCCTAAGTTTTGGTATGTTGCATTTCCACTTTCCTTTGGTTCAAGAGATTTTTAAATTTCTCTTTTGATTTCTTTGATGACTCATTGTTTATTTCAAAGTGTGTTGTTCAGTCTCCATGTATTTGTATAAGTTTTAAATTTTTAATTAAAATTCTAGGTTTACACCATTATCAGATATGATACTGAGTATGATTCTGATTGTTTGAGACTGTTGAGACTTATTTTGTGGCCTTAATATATGGTCTATTTAGAAAAGATTCCATGTACTTTTGCATGCAGTGTTTTGTAAATGTTAAGTCCTTTTGATCTATACCATAGTTTAATTTTGATGTTTCTTTGTGGAGTGAACTTTTTATCTCAATGATCTGTCTGTTGATAATAGTGGGGAGCTGAAGTCCCCTACATTATTGTATTGAAGCCTAAATCTCTCCCTTCAGTATAATAACGTTGGTCTAATAGTATTTTATAAAATTGAATGGTCTGACATTAGGCACGTATAAATTTACAATCATATCTTCTCATTGAAGTGATCACTTGATCATGATGTAGTGACCTTCTTTGTCTCTTTCTTTGTCTGAAAATCTATTTCTGTCAGATATAAGTATAGCTAATTTTGTTTGGTTTAGATTTCCATTTGCTTACAATATCATTTTCCATACTTTCACTTTCAGTCTTTGTGAATTTACTGGTGAGGTGTGTTTCTTTTAGACAGCATATTGTTGGGTTTTGTTTTTCTATCCATTCAGGCAATCTGACTCTTTTAATTGAAGAATTTAGTCCATTTATGTTCAAGGTTATTATTGATAGGTAATGTCTTACTCCTGTTATTTTGTTAACTTCTTTCTAATCATTTTGAATACTCTTTGTTCTTTTATGTTTGTGATCTGATGGTTTACCATATTGATAATATTTGATTCTTTTCTATTTCTTTTGTATATCCACAGTTCAAGAGGGATTTTTACATTCACATGCTTCTTTTATGGTAGTTGTCTTTCACTTCTGAATGTGGGACTTCCTTTTGTAAAGCTAGCCTGGTGGGCATGAATTCCCTCAGTTTTTACCATGAAATGTCTTTATTTCTCCTGCATTTCTTTTTTTTTTTTGTATATCCTTTTTTTTTGGTACATTTTAGGTGTACAACATAATGACATTCATCATTGGAGATATGCACCTTTACATACTTTCTTGGTTCTTATTTTTCCCCCTTCCTCCACCCTCCCTATGTACAAAGACTTTGTTTCCATTTTTTCATTTTCTCATATTAATTCCATTCCCCTCTTTCCTTTCCCCTACCCCTCCCACTTCTCCCTCCCCTTTGGCCCTTTTCTTCCTATTTCACATTATCTATTATACCTTTTAGTCCTTATTTACACTTTCCGTTTCTCACACTAGAGAAACTATTTGGTATTTACACATATGTGTCCTATTTATTTCACTTAAAAGAGTATGGCCTCAATGTGCATTCAATTAGCAATAAATGTCTCTAATTTCTCATTTTTGATGGGTGAATAATACTCCATTTTATTTTTTTAAAACCCACATTTTCTTGATCCAGTCTCCAGTTGATGGACATTTGGGCTGTTTTCAAGTTTTAGCTAATACAAACTGTGCTGCTATGAACATGGGTGCACATATATCACTGTGGTATGATTCTTTTAATTATTTGGGGAAGATACCCAGCAGGGGAATAGCTGGATCAAATGCAACCTGTAATCCTAGTTCTTTGAGGTATCTCCATACTGATTTCCACAGTGGTTGCACTAATCTACACTTCCACCAGCAGTGGAGCAGTGTTCCTGTTTCCCCACAGCCCTGCCAGCATTTGTTGTTGGTTGATTTCATGATAGCAGCCATTCTTTCTGGGGTGAGGTGGAATCTCAGCATTGTTTTAATTTGCATCTCTCGAATGACCAGTGATGTTGAACATTTTTTGATATGTCTATTTGCTTTGTCTACTTCTTTGTGTGAGAAATGTCTGTTCATTTCAGATGCCCATTTTTGGATTGGGTCTTTAAATTTGGGAGGTCTGATTTTTTAAAGTTCTTTATAGATTCAAGATAGTAGACCTTTGTCTGAGGGACTGCTGGTGAAGATTTTTTCCCACATTGTGGGTTGTCTCTTCACACTGCTGGTGGTTTCTCTTGCAGTGCAGAAGCTTTTTAGTAAAAAGAGATCCCACTTGTTGATTGTTTGTGCTAGTTCACGGGCAACTGAGGTTTTGTTCATAAAGTCTTCTCCTACCCCAATGTCTTGAAGAGTTCTACCTAACCTCTGTTCCAGCTGGTTTAGTGTTTCTGTTTTATATTTAGATCTTTAATCCATTTTGATTTTAGTTTAGTGCATGGTGAGAGATATAGGTCTAGTTTTAATCTTTGGCAAGTTGAAACCCAGTTTCTCCAGCACCATTTATTAAAGAGACTATCTTTCCTCCAGTGAGGGTGTTCGGCTCCTTTGTCAAAGATGAGATGGCTGAGTGTGTCTGGCCTTGTTTCTGCATCTTCTAATCTGTTCCACTGGTCTTCAGGTCCGTTTCTTTGCCAGTACCATGCTGTTTATCACAGTAGCTTTGTAGTATAGTTTCAAGTTTGGGGTTGTTATACCCCCTGCCATGTCTCTGTTACCTAGAATTACTTTTGCTATTCTAGGTCTCTTTTTGTTCCAAATGAATTTTTGGATTGTTTTCTCAAGGTCTATGAAGTATGCTGCTGGGATTTCAATTGGGATTGCATTGAATTTATATAGCAGTATTGGAAGTATAGCCATTTTCACTATGTTGATCCTTCTTACCCAGGAGCAAGGGATGTCTTTCCGTTTTCTGATATCCCCTTCAATATCTTTTTTCAAAGTGCTATAATTTTCAGAGAAGAGGTTTTGATTTCTTTTGTTAGGTTGATTCCTAGGTATTTCAGTTTTTTAGATACTATTGTGAAAGGAATTGTTTGCCCTATTTCTCTCTCAGTGAGTCTGTTATTCGTGTAGAGGAAAGCTATTAATTTTTGTGTGTTGATCTTGTTATCCAGCTACTTTACTGAATTTGGTTATTAAGTCTAGAAGACTTTTGGTGGAGTTCTTGGGGCCTTCTATATACAGCATCATGTCATCTGCAAATAATGACAATTTGACTTCTTCATTTCCTATCTTTCTTCCTTTTATTTCTTTCTCTTGTCTAATTGCTGTGGCTAATGTTTCTTAAAGTATATTGAACAGGAGTAGTGATAGTGGACATCCTTGTCTTGTTTCTGATTTTAGTGTGAAGGATTTCAGTTTTTGGTCAAAAACTGAATTTTGGTATGATCTTGGCTGTTGGTCTTTCATAGATGGCTTTTATCAGATTGAGGTAGAGACCGTCTATTCCAATTTTTTGTGGGCTTTTTATCATAAATGCATGTTGGATTTTGTCAAATGCTTTTTCTGCATCTATTGAGATTATCATATGGTTTTAGTCCCTGGCTCTATTGATATAGTGTATTACATTGATTGATTTGCGTATGTTGAACCATCCCTGCATCCCTGGGATGAATCCCACTTGGTCAGGGTGTGTGATCTTCTTGATGATCTGCATTCTGTTTGCCAGTATTTTATTGAGGATTTTTGCATCTATGTTCATTAGTGAGATTGGCCTATAGTTCTCTTTTTCATTGAGTCTTTCTCTGCTTTGGGGATCAAGGTGATGTTTGCTTCCAGGAATGATTTTGGGAGTATTGCTTCCCTTTCAATTTCGCTGAAGAGTTTAAACAGTAGTGGCAGCAGTTCCTCTCTAAATGTCTTATAGAATTCAGCAGTGAAGCCATCAGGACCTGGGCTTTTCTTGGTTGGTAAGTTTTTAATTACATTTTCAATTTCATTGATTGATATTGGGTTGTTTAGAATTTGTAGGTCTTCTTCATTCAACTTTGGTAATTCGTATGTGTCTAAGAATCTGTCCATTTCTTCTGTGTTTTCCACCTTGTTGGCATATAGGTTCTGGAAGTAGGTTTTGATGACTCTCTGGATTTCTGCTGGGTCTGTTGTCATTTCACCCTTTTCATTCCTAATTGCATGGATTTGGGCCTTTTCTTTCCTTTTCCTGATAAGGTTGGCTAAGGGTTTGTCAATTTTGTTTATTCTTTTGAAGAACCAACTCTTGGCTTCATTGATTTTTTGTATTGTTTTCTAAGTCTCCATTGCATTGATTTCTGCCCTGATCTTTATAATTTCCTCCCTTGTATGAGCTTTGGGTTTGTCCTGTTCTTCTTTTTCTAGAAGCTTGAGGTTCAGCATCAGGTTGTTTAATTGGGCACACTCTGTTTTCCTAATATGCATATTCACTGCTATGAAGTTCCCTTGTAAGACTGCTTTCATTGTGTCCCATAGATTCCGATATGTTGTATTGTCATTGTCATTTAATTGAAGGGACTGTCTGATTTCTTCTTTAATTTCCTCTGTGACCCATTCATTATTCAGAAGTGTGTTGTTCACTTTCCATGTGTTTATGAAGTTTTTGCAGTTTCTTTTGCTGTTGATCTCCAATGTCATCACACTGTGGTCTGATAATATACAGGGGATAACTTCAATTCCTTTGTACTTACCTAAGTACATTCTATGAGCTAGTATGTGGTCTATTTTGGAGAATGACCCGGGTGCAGCTGAAAAGAATGTGTATTCTGATTTTGTGTGGTGGAACACTCTGTAAACATCTGTTAGGTGAATATGTTTAGTAGTTTGAGTTCTAGTATTTCGTTGCTTGTTTTTTGTCTAGTTGATCTATCTATTTGTGACAATTGGGTATTGAGGTCTCCCACTACTATTGTATTAGTGGTTTTTCATGTCCATTAGTATTTGTTTTATATAGTTGGGTGCACTAGTGTTGGTACATGGATATTTATGATTGTCATCTCTTCCTCTTGGATTGTTCCCTTTACAAGGATATGGTGTCCTTCTTTGTCTCTCTTAATCAGTGTGGGTTTGAAATCCACTTGGTCTGCAAAGAGGATAGCTACTCCTGCTTTTTTGGGGGTTCCCATCACATGGAGTATTGTTTTTCACCCTTTAACTTTCAGTCTATGAGTTTCTTTTTGAATTAAGTGTGTTTCTTGTATGCAACATATTGTTTGATCTTGCTTCTTGACCCATTCTGCCAGTCTATTTCTTTTGATTGGTGAGTTCAGACCATTAACATTGATGATTATAACTGACATGTATTGAGTTATCATTGTCATGACTTTTTCTTTTTATTGGATCCTCCCCCTTTGCTTTTAATTTCTTGTCATGCCTGGTGGATTCATTCTGCTGGGCTTCCTGGGGTTGTGATCCTCGTTGTGTTTTCCTAGGATATTGTCTAAAATTTTTTGGAGTGCTGGTTTGGTATTCATGAAGTTCCTAAGGTGCATTTTGTCATGAAAGTATCTTATTTCTCCATCAATTTTGAAAGATAGTTTTTCAGGGTACATCAATCTGGGTTGGAGGTTGTTTTCCTTTAGGGCTTGAAACACATCATTCCAAGCTCTTCTTGCCTTGAGGGTTTGTACTGAGAATTCTGCTGTGATTCTGATGGGCTTTCCTTTGCATGTGATTTGTTTCTTTTCTCTAACTGTAGAATTTTGTTCTTCTGTTGGGTTTCTGGAATCTTAACAATTATAGGCCAATGTGTAGATTTTTTTTGATCAAGACTATTTGGAGTCCTATATGCCTCACTTATCTGTATGTCAAATTCTTTCCCCCTGATTGGGAAGTTTTCTGCCATTACTTCTGTAAACAGTTTATTTATGTCAGCTGCACTCTCTCCTGTTTCTTCATTGACTCCAATCAGTCTTATGTTATTTTTCTTTGCATTATCTAGCAGCTGCTGGATTGATTTCTCATGTTCCCTTACAATTTTAAAGCAATTTTTCTTTTCCTGGTTACTAATTGCAATCTTATCTTCTATATCTGAAATTCTGTCTTCACATTGGCTCATTCTGCTGCATAGACTTTCAATGGAGTTTTTAATCTCCTGGAAATCTGTTTGCATCTATTTTATGGATTCCATTTGTTTCCTATGTTGTGATTCCATTATGTTCCTCAGCTCCTCTATTTTTTTTATCTGTATCCTCTCTAGATTTATTAATCATGTCTTGCACTATGGGCACGATCTTTGCTGTTATGTGAGAAATTATTTCTGATTTCATTTTTTCCAGATCCTCTTTTGTTGCCAGTTCAGAGAGTCCAGGTGGTTGAGTATCACAGTGTTCCATCTCATTTCCCTTTGGGGTTGCTGTAGGTGATCTGGAAGTCTTGTTCTGTGGCTTGTTTACCTGTCTTCTCATTTTGATGCGTGGGGTGGGTGGGATGTAGGATGGGTCTGTGTTCCTGGCACCTGCACAGCTCACCTTCTCTGGGCTTGGAGCTGTGGCACGCCTACCTGGAAGCTTCCTCTATGCTGGGGGCTGCAGCACACCTATCCAGAAGCCTTCTGCTGCCTGTGAGCCGTGGTGCACCGATCTGGAGGTCTTCTCTAGGCTCTCCTGCATTTCTGTAGGAATGCCTTATAGTTATTTTGTTTCAAGATTTGGGAGGCATCATTCCATATCCTCCTGCCCTGTAAGGTTTTTGCTGAGAAATCTGCTATTAGTCTAATTGACATACCCTTAAATGTGATTGGTGCTATTCTCTTCCAGATTTTAGAATTTTTTTGTTTGTCTTATATTTTTGACAGTTTGACCATGTTGAGAATCTTTTCTAATCAATTCTATTTGAAGTTCTGTAAGCCCTTCTGTACATGGAGTCCATATCTTTCCCAAGACTAGGAAAGTTTTCTGCTATTATATCATTGAATAGATTCTATGCCTTATCTTTTTTCTACTTACCTTTAGGTATTACAAAAATATGATTGTTTGTTCACTTAATGGTCTTCCAAAGGTCTTGAGTACTTTTTCATTCTTTCTATTTTTTTCTTTGTCTGATTGGGATATTCAAAATGACCTATTTTCAAGTTCAGATTTTTTTTCTTCTGCTGATTTAGTCTGTTGAGGCATTCAACTGTATATTTTTTTAACTATTGAGCTCTTAATTGCCAATATTTCTATTGGATTCTCTTTTTTAAAAATCTTTGTCTCTTTGCTGAATTTCATTCATATTCTAAATTATAATCTTAATTTAACTTTTCATATGTACTCTCTTGAATCTCTTTTAACTTTTAAAATTGTCATTCTTTTAAATTCTTTATCAGGAATTTTATTCATATCAGTTTCTCTGGGATGTGTCACCAAAGAGTTTTAATTTTAAAAAAATTTCTTGTATTCCTGTTTTGAGATATGCACATTTTGTAGATCAGATATCTTTACCACTTTTATGGATGGACTTCTTAGTAAGTGACTTTCTTCTAAAGATTTGTCTTGAAGTGTTGGTTTGTATGCTGGCTTTAATTTCTAGCTGAGCATCATACTGCAGTCTCCCCATAGTTTTTTTGGCTGTGACTAATGATTCTGTGTACAGTGCATACTGTGCTGGAGTCCCTTGATCTTCTGATTCTCAAGGAGAATGTCCTATGTTCCCTTTATGCCTCAATACTCATCCCCTTTCATTGCAGAGCAACCCATGGGCTTAGTCACAGTCACTCTGTTGGGTCAAGTTGGGCTCACAAAGTAGTTTATCCTGCAAACCAATGCAGTGGAATTTCTGTGGAGCTGGGAGTATACAAGGGTTTCTTACTCCAAGAGGAGCCAAAATTCAGAGAGTAGTTCACTTCTCAAGATTATTCTTGGCTGTAACACCCTGGGTGTTTGCTAGGAGATGTAAGATCCTTTTACAAAATCTGTTATGTAGATTTCAGGTTACTTATTTAAGTAGGTTATAAGCTTGTAGGGATCATGAAACTTTCCAGTAGCTAGGATTTCCAGTATTTGCTCTGATAGAGTTTGCTGGGACTTTCTTTTTCATCCTTACCTCTGCAAAGGAGAGACTCCCCCATCTCCATGTGTGGAGATAGAGTGTCAGATGCTGGGGTATTTTGCTGCTCTTACTGTGCTTTTATCCCTGGTCTTTGAATCTTATGAGATTCCAATCCCTCTGATTTTCAGTGTTCTCCCATGTCACTCGCCTCAAAATGCAAATATATATTTGTTATCTTGGTTCTTTGTGGAGAAAGAGATGAGTGCTTGGCACCTCTGTTTAGCTATCTTGGACTTCCCTGTGGATTTTTTTTTTTAAACGTGTATCTCTAAAAGATCAGTACTCTTATAAAGTTTAACTTGTAATTATTCATTAATATTATCAAATATCCAATGTCAATGTTTCACAGTTGTTTGAATTGGTATTCAAACAAGGTCTACACACTGCCCTTTTTTTCTTATCTATTATGTCTTTTCTGTGTATGCTGTCTTTTTTTTTTCCTTTGAATTTTTATTGTTGAAGAAGAAACAGGATTTGCATCCCCTTGGTAGCATTTAATATGGCCCTCTATCTCCTAATTTTGCTATAAATTGGGTGATTAGATCTAAAGTTTTGAACAGAACACTTTCTAGGTAATAGATTGTATGTCCACTAGGAATTTCTACTGTAAGATACAACTTTTAATGTTCTATTTACTTGTATAATATCTCTCAACAGTCACTTGTTACAGACCAGGCATCCCTAATCCAAAAATCTGAAGTCCAGAATGCTTTAAAATTTGGAATTTTTTGAGCACTAACATGAGAACACAAGTGAGAATTTTCATGTCTGATCTTATGTGGCAGGTGACAGTCAAAATGTAGGTACGCCAAAACTATCATATAAAATTACTCCAGGCTGTGTATATAATTTGTATCTGAAACATGAATGAATTTTGTATTTAGACATAGGTCACAAGCCCAAGGTATCTCATGTATGGAAATATTCCAAAATCTGTAAAAATCCTCCTACCTGAAACATGAAATATTTCTGGTCCCAAGCAATTTTTTTAACATTAAGTTTATTGGTACATTTTAGGTATACAATACGATGACATTCATCTTTGGGAATTTGTACCTTTACATGATATATCTTGGTTCTTATTTTTTTCCCCATTCCTCTGCCCTCCCTGCAACCCCTTCATCCCTCCCTATTTACAAAGACTTTGTTTCCATTTTTCCTTTTCTCATATTTTTCCTTTCCCTTCTTTCCTTTCCCCTACCCTTCCGGTTCCCCTTCTCCTTTAGAATTTTTCTTTCTATTTCACATTATCTATTATTTTGATCCTTATTTACACTTTCAGTTTCTCACACCAGAGAAACCATTTGTTATTTACACATGTGTGTCCTATTTATTTCATTTAAGAGTATGGCTTCAATGTGCATCCATTTAGCTATAAGTGTCTCTTCTTTCTCATTCTTTATGGGTGAGTAGTACTACACTTTATTTAAAAAAAAAAACACCACATCTTCTTCATCCACTCTCCAGTTGATGGGCAATTGGGCTATTTCCAAGTTTTAGCTATTACAAACTGTGCCACTATAAACATGGATGTGCATATATCACTGTGGTATAATTCTTTTAATTCTTTTGGGAAGACACCCAGCAGAGGAATATCTGGGTCAAATTGGTCCCAAGAATTTTTAATAGGAGTTACTCAACCTGTATTGTATTATACATTGTTTCTGATATTTATTGTAATTACCAACACTAAGATGACAGTGTCTTTGTAGCCAAAACAAATATTCTTTAGAATAAATTCCCTTTAGTCAATCCAGAACCAGAGCTCATGAGTATGATCTTTTAACAGATTCTCAGGAGTTAAACTTGCTAAAGAGCCTCTTGTTTACTCTGAGCTAAGCTTATCAAAGAGATGTAGAGTGTGGGGCAATATCTTACTTTAATGACCTTGCTCTTGCTTAGATTTTCTATTGCCTAAGCCACAAAGTGGTTCAAAGGCTGCAAACAGGATCAGGGACTCATGATGGCAGATGCAGCTCCAAGCCTCTCTATTTCATGGGGAGATTGCCCACCGTATTACAGTCTCATCACCCAGTGGAGTCAAGGGACTGCCGGGCCTTAAGGGCACATTTAGGTTCATTTCCATGGATCCTTTATTAGGTATTTTATAAGCCTGGAATCTGAGATCATAACTTCTTATGACATCACAGGGCTTCACTTAGCTGCTCCCACACACTCTCTTGTTGTAAGAAGTCAGGCTGGCCTGACACTCCACCACAAGTTTTTGTCATGAACTAAGACTTCTGAACCATTTGGTATCTCAAAAGCTCAGCTCTTCACCAGAAGCACTAGAAAGGGGAAGGGAGAAAATCCCACCTAGCTCTATCTGAAGAGTGTTGAGCACTTTCAGTGATACTAGCCAGAGATGGGCAGTGGTATATCAGGTCAACTTCTGACTCCCCTTGCTCTGAGAATATAAAACAGAGCACTGATAAATCCAGAACCCATCTCACTTACCAAGCATCTTACTGAGTGGGAAACAGGGCCAAGCACATGACTCTAAGGAGCTTGGTAGAGACAACTAGGACACAGGTGTAGTATTCTTGATGCCTCCGTCTTGGAAAGTACCATACTTTGCAACAAATCGATGAAAGTTGGAGTAGACCCTGAAGTTAAGATGCTGAATATAAACAAAAGTGATGATAGAGGCTACCAATTCAGGACACTGAATCTGCTTCTCTGAGAGGAATCCTAGAGTTAGCCTTTGTAATAGTCCAGCCTAAACCTGGATAGAGAAAACCCCTAGTATCCACCCACTCTATCAGGAACAAGTCTGGGCAAGCTAAACAATGTCCATCCAATGCCAAGACATTTTGATGATTTATTTCTGGTCACCAGCCAAATGTAAATTGATAACTTCAACCCTCATCAGTCTTTATTCATGTGTGAGGTCAATGCCCCTTCTTTTAAAAGCACAAAGGGCCATTTTGAAGGGGAAAGTCCCACCAAATCCTGCTGAAACAGTGCCCACATTTGGATCATCTTTCTGAACAGTATCTTGGTTTGGAAGGCACAGTTGTTACTCAGATCCCTGAATACAGCCTGCTGCTCTCTACGGAAGGTATGGTAGATTAGTGTGGTTAACATGAAATGGAGTAAAGCCCTCCAGACTGTCTGTTCCTCCAAAGAGACAAGTCCCTGAGTGCCACATGTTGAGTTTTGCCAAAGAATTCATGTTTGTGTGTTCGTGGGCAGAGCTGGGTGTTGCTTAAGCTTTACATATGATTTCAGGAATGACATCAGCCCTCTGTGGGCCTTAGTTTCATTGAGATTGAGTCAAGACAGGAGTGGGCTCCATTTCATGCTAGGAAACATGCACTTAGCCCTTCTGCTGTCTGGGAAATTAATAATTAGAAGTAATCTTTTTTTGAATGAACACCCATAAGTGTGGCGTTTAGAAAATTCTATGAAACATGATACATGGACCAAGCACAAAGCCAAGATCAGGTTTATGCCTCTAACAGCTGTGGCTTTCAAACTATTTCAGGTTGAAGAAGTTGAAACAACAGCTGCAGATTTATTTCTTGCTCATGTGATAGGAGGTGACGCGTGCAAATACAAATAAAACACAATGTCATGGGCCTTTTTTGGTAGTAAATCTCAAGTTGTGTCTTGGGTTCTACAATATAAGTGGGAAAATTAGTGATCCAGTTTAACCTAACCAAAATTATGTTAGTGGTAACATATGTTAGTGGTGACCTAACCAAAAAATGTTAGTGGTACCTCAGTTCATGAATGCTTTTGTTTGCAAACAATTTTGTCCTCAAACAGAAGTGTTTGGCAAAATTTTGTCTTTGTTTGCAAACTCTGCATTGGGTGACAAACATGACTGGGGCCATCTTTCTCACAGAAACACAAACGTGTCCATCTTTTCCAAAATCGTAGAACAAATTAAGAACATGAACTGAGGTACTACTGTAGCTAGGTACCTCAATTCCTATCACTTTGCAAATTAGGATTAAATACTTTTGCTGAAAGATGCCCCAGACTTACAAAGCTGTATGGGATCTTTCAGTTGTCTAGTCTACACAGAGGAACTTCATGGCTTGCCTGTGTCATTTCTCATTCTTAGGTCCATGACAGACATTACCAGTCAGTCACCGAGCTCCTGCATTCCATCAAACATCCCTTATCACAGACATGGTTCAGGGAGTCCCTAAAATGACATGGAGTTGTACTCAAGGTAAAAGTCATTTCCTACCCCTAACTTAGCTCATGCCTTTTACGATGGAAAACCAAGAGATTTGAATGGGAAGAACTTTGCCAGTGTCATATAGTGAATCAGTGTATTTGTAGGAATTTAAAGGTCCCAGAGCTCTGCCAAGTAAAAATCAAGTTTTTGCTCACTTACCATTGTACTGTATTTGTTTTGTTTGTTTTTTAGGTTGATTAAACTATTTTTCCTAATTTGGGGTTTTTTGTTGTGTAAAAGCAATAGTTCTTTATAGAAATAGAAATATTCCCCCTGAAAGATCCCAAAGATCCAGCCACATATAAAACCTCTGATAAGCCAAAGTCTATAGACCTTTTTCTATATGTGTGTGTATAAATATCTCTACATCTGTATTTTCACATGGGAACAATTCAAGCTTGCTTCCTTAGAGTTTCTGGTTATAATCAATCCTTCATAAAAACAATGCCTCAAGTCATACCCTCAAAATGAACTCATATGGTATGTATTGTTTTTTGACCAGCTTTGTATAAATGTTCATCAGTTGTTATATCTAAATATATAATTAGATTGTTACACATTTAGACCATTACCACACTTATACTACTCCAAATAACAATATCCAAGCTAACAATTTGATAACAAGCTTAATTATTCTCTTAAGAAAATGTCTAGAGGGTATCTGGGTCACAAGGCAAAAATATTTAAGAAGCTTTGCAGGCTTAAGGATCTAGCTCAAAGATAGAGCACATGCTTACTGTGTGTGAGGCCATGAGTTCAATCCCCAGCACTAGAAAAAAATTATCTTAAAAACGGTTTTTGACAAGTCACTCCTCAAACAAAGCTCAAAGTAGGGGTCTAGCTGAAAAATGAAAGTGCGTATTTTTAGCAGCTTCTTCAACACGGGGTATCATTTCTCTTAATCTCCTCCTTGTATGTTTTCTGTAGCAAAGAGAGTGTAAGATTCTCAAACACAAAACTGCATTTTTGTTGCCGTGATGGAAGACATGATTGAACACATAATAATAACAACAATGATGAATTAATATTTTCTAAAAATTTATTAAGTGGCAGACACCAGGCTTCAGCTCGTAGGGTTCACAACAACCCATTTGTAAATGAAGCTCAGAGGGGTTGAGCAATACATGGTGAGAGCTCAGGTAAGTCTGACAAGAGCCTCCACACTAACACTTTTGCTGTGCTAACTCCATATAGTCAGTGTAAACAAATCTCTGTGCATTGGTTTGTACATTGATTATTTTTCCCTGGGAGAACAGCCGTGAACAAAATGCAATCTGAGTTCTCCCAGTCAGTCCTGATTTAATAGTCCCAAAGGATCCTAGCAATGTTAAGTTGGGTTCGAGGGTATGACCTGAAGTAGTATTTTTGAGGATTTCTTATGACTGGGAACTCTAAGAAGGAAGCTTGAATTATTCTGTATAAAAATACAGCCATCTAAGATTATCAGTGGCATTTCCTTTTTATAGTGTTTGGCACTATTAATAGCCCCAAACTTCTCAACCCAACTTTTCAGCTTTTTAAAAGAACAGTGCAGTACTTATAAGACTGTCTGAAAGCTTATGACTGGCAGGATTTATTCCATCCAGTATTGTCTTCAGCTTGCAAGGAGGAGTGCGTAAAGGGGTTCCAGAGACAGAGGCCTCCTAGTTTCTGCTGGGAGCCTGGATTCCTAAGGAAATAAGGCAGGGAGTGTGGGGCAGGAGAAGGGTGGCCTGAAGGGTTTTTGATTTTTTTGTTTTGTTTTGTTTTGTTTTGTTTTTATGGAACTCAGAACCAAGTAAGATGATCTGTCCCAGGTTCCACACTTCTCTCTCCACATTATTGGCATGCACCAGCCAGTACCTGCCAACATTTCTGTTTCTAACAGTGAATCAGAGATGGCATTGCCAACCTCTAAGAGCATGAGAGGTCTTGGCAATGCTGGGAGTGATTTTATAAACTTGTTTCCTGTAGGTGCCCTGTCCTTTCTGACTTCCATATTTCTTCCACACCATGTCTATCACTACAGGCCTTCTTTCTGCCATGGTGCTTGTGGAACACTTCAAGGATTTTTTTAAAAATTATTTTTTTGATGTATAATTTACATGTCTACTATGGTCCCATTTTAAATGTACAAACAACTTGATAAATTTTGACTGTGTATCACAGTAAAGATTAAAACTTTTTTTATTATCTCAGAAAAGTCCTTCCTGTCCCTTCCAGCTAGTTCTTTCCAGCCGACTTCAGTCTCAGGCAACTGCTGATCTACTTTCTGATGCTACAGCTTACCTTTGCCTTTTTTGGAAGTTCTTATAATTTGAATCATGCAGTATGTAGTGTTTTGTTTCTGGCTTTCTTCACTCATAAAGCATACAGGAAGGAGTCATCAATGCTGCAAATGTTAATTGTTGAATAATACACTGTGTTGTGGACGTGCCATAGTCTGTCTAGCCATCTGAATTACTGCCAGTTTACGATTACTGTGAATATAGCTGCTATGTGCATTCACACACAAATCTTTTAGGGGAGCACAGGTATTCATTTGTCTTGAGTAAAGGTCTCGGAGTTGAATTGC
Organism: Heterocephalus glaber; assembly: GCF_053883595.1. Taxonomy (NCBI): domain Eukaryota; kingdom Metazoa; phylum Chordata; class Mammalia; order Rodentia; family Bathyergidae; genus Heterocephalus; species Heterocephalus glaber. The sequence continues at coordinate 31,188,157 of NW_028258377.1, forward strand.
TGGGTCTTAGGGAAAGTGATAATAAACTGCCAAACTGCTCTCCAAAGTGGAATGTTATTCTTGTAAGTGGTATAAAGTGGTTTCCACAGTGGTTTAAATTTGCATTTTCATGATGGCTAGAACATCTTTTCACATACTTGCTGGCCATACTTATACCACCTTTTTTGAGAGGTCAGTTCAAATTTTTGACCTATTTTTTTTAATTGAGTTACTTTGTTTTCATTGAATTAAAGAATTCTTTATATGTTCTTAGTATAAGTCTTTTATCTGATATTTGCATTGCAGATATTTTCTTTGACTCTAGCATGTGTTTTCTCAGTAGTATCTTTCAAAGCACAGAAATTTTTTTTTTTTTTTTGGTACCAGGGATCGAACCCAGGACCTTGAGCTTGTGAGGCAGGTGCGGTGCCACTGGGCTAAATCCCCGGCCCCAGAAATTATTTTTATTTTGATGAAGTCTGATATCAATTTTTCTCTTATACTTTATCCTTTTATATCTTGCTCATGAAATCTTTGCCTGTCTCAAGATTGGAACATTTTCATCTATGATTTCTTTTAGAAGTTTTGTTGTTTTAGCTTGTACTTTGTCTCTATTATTTATTTCAAGTTAACTTTGAGTGTGATGTGAGACAAAAATCAAGATCCCTTTTTTATGTGAATATCCAGTTATTTCAGTAATACTTATTGGAAGGTCATGCTTTTCCCATTGACTTATCTTGACATTTCTGTTAAATACCAGCTCACCACAGTGTGTGTTTAGTTTTGGTTCTACTACTCACTAGCTTCATGACCTTTGACAGGGACTTAGCATCTCTGAGGCTCCATTTCTTTTTCTGAAAAATGGGAAAATAGCACCTAATTCCAGGATTTTTTTCCTTCAAATAATAAATATATGTCAAAGTGTTTCCACTGCGCTTGGCATAGTTGGTCCTCTCTAACTGTGGACTCTTACAAGTGTGGTCTGAATTCTAACATCAATTATATTTACAAGGCTAGTTTCCTTTCACAAGATACTTTGAAGTACATTAATTGGTATGGTCTCATATTCTTCCATCTCAGGCTATGAACACCCAGAGAGAGAAAATTGCCAAGTAGTTGTCCTTACTGTTAAACTGTATTCAACAGAGGTAGATGGACCTGTACTTTCCTGGGAGGCACGTTTTGTGCCTCTTTGCATTCTCTCCCAGGACCAGACAGTGCTGGGCCATACACTCTAAGGACCAAAGGAAGTGTGGTTTCATTTAGTGGGATAAAAATTTATCTCAGTTCATCTTAATATTAGTCGTATGTCTAGTCTTTTCTGTCTTTTCTCCTGTAGAGATCCCACTGGTCCTGACTGTGCTTCAGTCATCAGCTGGTCCTGATGCCCTCTGCTTGCTTGCTTCTATCCTCCTTGTGTTTCCAACACCATGACACACAGGCTATGCCTAAAGTCACATTCACTGGTACCTGATGAATCAAAACTCTTGGTTACAAAGAGCATAAACTCATTCAAACAAAAAGCAGTGCTTATTGAAAAGCTACAGGGGGAATCTCACAAATGAAAAATGAAGTACAGCTCAGGATGGTAGGACAGCTTGCTTAGAACTAGAACCCCCCAGGGAGAACTTCATAGATTAATAACCCTTGATGTGAAGTCTGGCTACATTTGGAAAGGTGAATATAGCATGAGAGGCCTTTTCTAATGGATGGAACAGCTTGTTTTAGGGTAAGAAAATGGGAATGTGCAAATCATTCTCAAATACTGCATGACACTGGTTGAGAATCCCAATCATCTTCCCAACTGGATTGTGACTATAAACCTGATCTTATATTTATTCATATTGCATTAGAATAAAATGATAAGAATTGTCAATACAATCATCACCATCATCACCATGAATACTACTCATAGAACATTTTGATGTACCAAGTGCAAGAACTAAATTCTTTCCTAATCCTCAGAGAATCTTTGAAATTTTACTGCTGAGGAATTTGAAACCCCAGGGATGTGTTTTCTGGAATTTGACCAAAGTGATTATTCAAAAGGCACAGTGAAGGTGGGTATGGTGGTGCTTGTAATATCAGCACTCAGGAGGCTGAGGCAGGAGGATTGCCGTGAGTTCAAGGCCCACCTGAACTGCACAGGGAGACCCTGTCTCAAAAGAAAAAAGGCACAGATGAGAGACTGGAATCCAACTCAGAGTCTGCCTGATCAGTATCAATAGCAAAGCCTTTCCTATGCATTCTCTACTACTGAAGTTCTCTAAGTAAAAAGCAAACCACGGAACCCCCTAAAAAAGCAGCAGTGTGCCTAACGCTTAGCAATATTAACTTAGGAATGGCTCCCTCCCAGTGTCAGTAAACCTGGAAGGCTTAAGGATTAAGATGCTATTTGAAGAAGAGCTTGTCTGAAGAAATAATGATTTTTCTGTCTTTTCAAAGGACCAGAACCTCTGTAATGGACAAAATCATCATTAAATATGGTTATTTCTGGATGGCACCAACAGTTTAATAGTTACAGCTGATTGTGAGGAAATTTCCAGTTCCAGTGATATGCGGCTTTTTCATTCAACAGAGTTAAAATCTTGTTCTAAAGAGGACCTAGAGTTCCACATTAAGAAACAACGGAATGGGCCAGAGTATTGATACTGATCAATAAGCTTCAAGAGGTGGGAAGGAATTAATGGGCTTAGAGGTCCTTGGAGACTCTCCCTAAATCAAGTGCACAGGTATCTGCAGCAGCAGTTTTTTATTCTCTGTGTGCCTGTGCCTTTCACTATTTCTTGTTTTAAACCCATGGTTCCATCTAGAGAAAAAGACTGCCTTATATATTGTACATTTGTTGCACTCTCTTTGACATGCCATTTTTGGGGTCATCAAATAAAACTCTCTGCTTTCTATTCTCTAAATTGTGGTTTCTATATGGCATTGAAATTACATACAGTCTGTAAAGGAGGATGTGGAGTTGTGGAGGAGGCCTCGGCCCCCAGGAAGCAGCATGAATGACTCAAATGATGTGCCTGGGGCACTATCCACTGTCAGCATTAAATCCCAGTTCTATCCCTCCTCTGCTCTCTGTGTCACCTCCCACTACCTGCTCTGGCAATGCATAATGTGTCTAATAAATGTGGGTCAGAATTAGATACTAGCAGAAATTACTTGCATCTGTATACCTCTGAAGTTTATAAGAATTTTGAATCATTTATTGATACCTGCATCCATCCATCCATCCAGTAAATATGCCCTTAATAGCATTATTGTGGGCCCAGAATGGGACTAACATTGTTCCAGACATCAAAGCCATGATGATAATCAGCTCATACAGTCATGGTCACTGCCATGATGGAGTTGGTATTCTAGGGTAGTGGTTTGGATTTCTTAAAGATAATTCACTAAAATTCAGATCAATGTAATATAAAATGTATTTCTCATTGAAGATCACAATCAAAAACATTTGAAACACACTGGTTTAGCAGAGGTTATTATCAAAGATTCTCACAGTTCCTGGAGAGTCCTGAAGACTAGTGTAGGATAAAGCAAATATTATTATTATTATTGCTGGTTAGGTATTATAGTTTGCTGGGGAAGTGTGAGTAATCACACATGCTCATTCTCTTCTTCATTCCTTTTGGAACCCCCCATTGCCCCATATGGTCAACAACACTGGTTGCTTAACACCTTTATCTGACATAGAAGCCACTTCCTGATGTGGTCTTGGTCTGTATCTCTGGCTCCATTGCTTCTATCACTTCCTCTCTCCTCCTCATGTGCCCTCCTGATCCCATCTGCCTGACCTCCTCACCTTTCAATGCTCAAGCTGTGTTGCACTTCCTCTGTGAGCAAAACCAATTCTTGCTTGGCCTCCTACTGTCGCCATTCTAATTTCCCTTTTTCTTCCAGGCATATTGCCCTTCCTTTGGGAAAATCCTTTGCCTTTCCAGCCCCTCACCACGTGATAGTGACAGCAAGCAGGGCTCACAGGGAGGACTTATGGCCATAGTAGTTGTACTAGTTTACATTCCCACCAACCATAGAGTGGATTCACCAGCATTGATCACTGATTGCTTTTGGTGTTCCAGATGATAGCCTTTCAGACCGGGACCAGATAAAAATCTCAGAGTTAATTTACATTTTCCTAATGGCTAAAGATAGTGAACATTATTCTTGTACTTCCTTTTGAGAAATGTCTATTCAGTTCATTTGCCCATTTTTTTAATTGGGCCATTTGATTTAGGGGAATATGCTCTCTTTGAAGGAAATTTATTGAAAAGCTTTCTCTAGAAAAAACTCAAAAATACACACAAAAAATTGTTAGACACATACTCCTACCCAAAGTATTTTAGCTGTCTTTATACAATGCAGATATAATACTCACATTTTATATAATTAGAATATGGTTGAAATTATTTTATAACTCACTTTTTACTTAATCTACAATGAAAAATTTCCCATGTTATTAGATATTTTCTACATGATTTTTATTGGTCATCTATCATTCTGTCATATGAATAAGATGTATTGTGATCTAGTTGTGAAAATTCTACTGGAAATTTATTTATTTATTTTTATTAATTTTATTGGTACATTTTAGGTTTACAATATAATGACACTCATCGTTGGAAATTTGTACCTTTACATAATACATCTTGGTTCTTATTTTTTCCCCATTCCCCTGCCCTCCCTGCAACCACTCCACCCCTTCCTATTTACAAAGACTTTGTTTCCATTTTTTCCTTTTTTCATATTAATTCCATTTCCTTCTTTCCTTTCCCCAACCCCTTCCAGTCCCCCCCCCTTTAGACCTTTTCTTCCTATTTTACATTATCTATTATATATTTTGATCCTTATTTACACTTTCAGTTTCTCACACAAGAGGAACTATTTGACAACTGTATTTACATATGCCTGTCCTATTTATTTCACTTAAGAAGATTGCCTCAATATGCATCCATTTAGCTATAAATGTCTCTAATTTTTCATATTTTATGGCTGAGTAGTACTCCATTTTATTTTTTTAAAACCCCACATTTTCTTTATCCAGTCTCCAGTTGATGGGCAATTGGGCTGTTTCCAAGTTTTAGCTATTACAAACTGTGCCACTATGAACATGAATGCACATATATCATTGTGGTATGATTCATTTAATTCTTTGGGGAAGATCCCCAGCAGGGGAATAGCTGGATTAAATGCAACCTGTAATCCTAGTTCTTTGAGGTATCTCCATACTGATTTCCACAGTGGTTGCACCAGTCTACACTCCCACCAGCAGTGGAGCAGGGTTCCTCTTTCCCCACAGCCCCGCCAGCATTTGTTATTGGTTGATTTCATGATAGCAGCCATTCTTTCTGGGGTGAGGTGGAATCTCAGCATTGTTTTCATTTGCATCGCCTGAATAACCAGTGATGCTGAACATTTTTTCATGTTTATTTGCTAATTCTACTTCATCTGAGAAATGTCTGTTCATTTCAGATGCCCATTTTTGGATTAGGTATTTAAATATGGGAGGTCTGATTTTTAAAAATTCTTTATATATTCTAGATAGTAGACCTTTGGCTGAGGAACAGCTAGTAAAACTTTTTCCCACATTGTGGGTTGTCTCTTCACGCTGTTGGTGGTTTCTCTTGCTGTGCAGAAGCTTTTTAGTAAGAAGAGATCCCACTTGTTGATTCTTTGTGCTAATTCATGTGCAACTGAGGTTTTGTTCATGAAATCTTTTCCTATGCCAATGTCTTCAAGAGTTCTGCCTAACCTTTCTTCCAGCTGGTTTAGTGTTTCTGTTTTAATATTTAGATCTTTAATCCATTTCAATTTTAGTTTAGTGCATGGTGAGAGATATCGGACTAGTTTTAATCTTTGGCAAGTTGAAACCCAATTTTTCCAGCACCATTTATTAAAGAGGCCATCTTTCCTCCATCTACTGGAAATTTAGATGGTTCCCAGTATTCACTATTATAAAAATGGTGTGACACTGTAAGAATTGGTCTTGTCACTAAATGATGCTGAGATTTTTATATTACAAGTGCATTAGTATTGTATTCAATTGCTATTTAAAAATATTACCACAACCTTTTTCCTTAACACAATCTTACATTTTCTATAGACAGAAGTCAGGAATACTTAACTAAGTGCTCTGCTTCAGGGTCTCACAAAGTTGTAGTACATGTAGGCAAGGGCTGCAGTCTCATCTGAGGCTCAACTAGGGAAGGATCAGCTTTCTAACTCATGCGGTTATTGGCACAATTCAGTTCTTCACATGATGCCACATGCAGGGCCTCAGGTTTTTGCTGGCTGTGGGTCACAGACTGCTCTTGCCATGTGGCACATCTCCATGGAGTGACCCACAACATGGCAGCAGGTCTTCAAAACCATCAAGGAAGAATCTTCTGCAAACTTGGCTGTTATCTATCGTATGTAACATAACCAAGTGCTCACAGTCTCATACATCCTGTCACCTGTGGTGTATTCTGTTGGTTAGGAGAAGCCAGATGTCCCACCTGTACTCAAGAGGAGGGGGATCAGAAAAACATAAACACCAGGATGGGAAACATGGAGTCTGTCTGCCTCGGCCAGGTTCCCAAACTCTCTCCATACATGTCACCATTCATGGCAACCTTGGGTCAAAATAAGTACCTAACGGTTCTGTTTATTGAATAGTTAGTTAAAAAGCCTTAATTAATATTTATATAAATTACTCAAAAATATGTATGTAAATCAAAAGAAAAAATAGTATTTTATTTTATTTTTAGGCAGCAATATTTACTAATCAATTTGTGCTCCTTTTGGATACTCAGGGCTCAGAATTAGGCTGAACCTCTTAATTCTCATTTCCTGATTTTATATGGTATTTACTTTTTAATCACAACAACCTAAAAAAAATCCACATTGTAAAAATATGATGTCATTGGAGGGAATGTAGTATGATTCAGTGTTGAAACTGTGAACTATTTCAAATTAATGGTTTAGTGGTATCCAACAGATGTCACAGAATTTCCCTAAAAAGGTAAAATATCCCCTGCCATCCTTGTAAGCACATTGTGACACTCAAGGGTGACCCGGTGAGTCTGGGAACCATGAGTAGACAGGAAAAATGATCTTAATCTATATACCTCACACTATAAACAAAAAAAAATTTCAGACAGATTGCAGATGTAAATGTACAATGAAAGCAGTAAAACTTTTTTGAGGAAAATAGAATACTTCTGCTCTTGGGGTAGGAAATCATTTCATGAATGAAACTCAAAACATCCTGGCCATAAAATAATGATTAATTCTATTATATTAAAAAATTTAATCATGAGAGTAAAAATGTACCTCATGAAGTGGAGGAAGATATTTGCATACATATCTGACCAAAACCTTGTAGTTAGGATGTCTTGCAAACCAAGAAGAAAAAGACAGACTTCTCAGTACAAAAATGGGAAATAGACTGGAACAGACTTCAGAAATAAATGACCAATGCACATAAGAAAAATTTTCCAACTTCATTAATCATCTGGGAAGTGAAAATTGAAACCATAATTCGATACCAACACACACCCACTAGATGGCTAAATTTTTTTTAAAATGGAAAATACCAGTGTTAATAGACTTGTGAAGAAACTGGAACTCTCTTACAAAGTGGGTGGGATATAAATCAGTACAGTTATTCTGGTAAATTGTTTAGAAATATCTTCTAAAGCTGAATATATATATATATATATATATATATATATATATATATATATATATATATATCTGCGTGTCTCAGCAATGTCACTCCTAGATTTATACCCTCCAAAATGTAGTTGTACATTAAGCAGAAGAATGTTCACAGTAGCACTGTTTATAATCATTTCAATCTGGAAACTACCCAAACAACTGTAAATAGTGAAACATAAAGAAATTTGTGGTACATTTTAATAATGGAATACCAAACAAAATAAACAATCTAGAACTTCATAAACAGTATAGGGGAATCTCACAAACACAAAATTAAACAAAAGAAGGAAGGACTTTCCCACACCTCTCTCCCAAATGCCTAGTTACATGTTGTGTGATTCCATGGATATAAAGTAAAAAGAGGAAAAATTAATCTAAAGCAAATTAATCTAGAAAGCAAATAGTTACTGTTGATTGGAAGGGGGGGTTGTGACTAGGAGAGGGAAGGAGGGCTTCTGGAGTGCACACAGTGTTCTTTCTGCTACTTTGTACTAATAATTTGGGTGGATTCGGGTTGTGAAAATGGTTGAATTGTAGAGTGTGATATATACACACTTCCATATTTCAAGTCAAAGTTGAAAAAACAAATAATGCTGTAATGAACATTCTGATAGCTGTATCTTGGCAGAGTCTTTTACTTTTGACTAAATTCCCAGAAGCAGAATTGCTGAATCAAATGGTTGAACATTTTTATAGTTTTCAATATATTTTGCCATCTTATTAGGGCCTACTTTTATTTATCTTTGTTTCTTTGTGCCTAGCACTGTCACTGTCCAGTAGGTGTTTGTTGAATAGATGGATAAATGAATGAATGAAAACCTTCTTTCAGTGCCTTGAGTGAATCAAGTACTTTCAAGCCTAAGAGCAGTTGCTGTTTTCTTTGCTAAAAACTCTTCTTGCTCTTCATGCTATTACTGGCCACACTGGTCTATATGCTTGGTTGGGTTCCTTTGCTTGCCACTGACCAAATAAAAGGAGGCCATATATTTTGGTAAAAAAGGAAAATGGACTTATTAAAAACTGGTTCTGAGGAACTGATGCCTCTAATAATCATCTCCTAGACTATAGGTGGGCAAGGGTTTTTTATAGTAAGGAACAGAGCAGAAGGGGAGGACGGTGGGATAATGCAAATCTCCATGCTTGCTTTATCACTTTCAGCCATCATCAGCTCACTGTCCCCTTTTGGTGGAAAAGAAACTGGGCTCCAGGCCTCTTGGTGTCAGCATCTCCATATTATGTCACTTCATCTGAGCTGAAGAGATTGGGGGAGGGGGCGTTGGTTATGTGCTTAGCAGGAGGAAGTTTGGAGAAGTTGCTTATCTCTAAAAGAAAAAAATCTATACCACTGACCTGCTTATAAGAAACTCACAGAGAGCCTTCCCCACCATGCTTTCTAGGGTAGTCCTCTTTTTTCTTTTTAGCCTCTCTTGTTTACAAACCTCAACGTATAATTATGCATTTGACTCATTTATATATTTGTTTGCTTGCTTTTTATCATCTTTCATATTGGACTATACATGCTATGAAGATAGTAATGACATGTGTCTTGTCCACTCTTTTAATCCCAGCACCTAGCATAGTGACTAGGATAAAGGGGGCCTTTATATTAGTGATGCATGTTCAACCACAAGTGACACATTCATAACTCTGGCTAGCATGAGCATAAAAGAAAAGTCTTACATAGTTGAGAAGTTTAAGGGGAAGGAGGACTTCATGTCTGACTGGACACACAGGTTCAGATAATATTATTGAAACCCATTCTCCCTGTTTCTCTGTCCTACTGCTGTTTGACTTTAATTTCAGAAAGATGCTCTTGACATGGTGGTAAGAAGAGCACTTCTAGCCTCAACTTACATTGCTTACCATATTACAGGAAGAGGAAATAACTCTTTGATAGGGCTGCCAAGAATCTTGGGGAGGATGTGCATTGGTCCAGCATAGGGTCACATAGCCATCACTGAGTCAAGCAGAGTGGGGCTAAGGATGCAGTTCTACACTCCGCCCTTCTTTCCTTAACTATCTCTGACCAGATGGGTGGGAGAGGAAGCTCTACTCCACTCAAACCACAAGAGCAGATGTGAAGAGGTAAAAAACACCTAGTGCTGACTCATTTGCCTAATTCTTGTCCCAACTGACTTTCACCCAATCAGCTGTAGGGACTCACATCTCTCACTTGGTGGGTGCAGACACCAACTTAAAATCAGGCAACTGAGACCTACAAGCAACTGAGCTATTTTTTAGCTAAGTGGGGTCAACTGAAATCTAGTGCTTCTTTGAACCTCAGTGCCATTTTTAATTGGGCAGTGGCTGGGTTTTCCCCATATGCTTTTGTACTTTGCAGATTATTTGGGGCTTAGGTAGAAGCTTGCCCTTGGTAACAAACAGTGGTGGAATTTATACATAATGTTTTCTTTCTTCCCAGTCCTTATCCTTAAACATGTCTGTTTATATGGTTTTTTAAAATTTAGAGATCATCACCCCATTCTTCTCATTTTATCTACTTCCTTCTAAACAGCAGATCAGCCAGAGTTGACTGAGTTAAGTCACAAACAGGAATTTTCACATTGGTATGCAGAGGTAGTACAGACACATAAACTCACTGGCAGCCACAATATCCACTGCCTTGCAGACTCATCACTTTAGACTTTTAATTTGGCTTTGTTTTCAGTTTGTCCATGACCTTGAGGAAGTCAGTTTCCTCTTCCTGGACCCTGATATCTCTAGCTATAAAATTAAATAATTGTCTTGTCTGAAGAAAAGACAGTGTCTGTAGTCTTTCTTAGATCTCTGCTCCTTAAATTACTTTTTCTCCCCACAATTCTGATGATGAGATCACCTTCAAATATGGATTCCAAACTTTCAGCAGGCATGTGATTTGTGGGACCTAATACAAAATAAAAATACAGGACCCCTTGTCCAAAAAATTTAAGAATGTCAAGATGGAAATAGCAGAGCATCAAGCAAAATGTGATGGTCTTCTTAGGCTAGGATCCTGTGCAGTTTCCAGGAAGCCACCTTGGGAGGCCAAACTCATCATATGGGATGCAGGGACAGGAATAACCAGCTATGCTCTTGCTCCAAATTCTGCATAATGTCTCCATCATCTTTTGTAGGGATAGCAAAACCAAACACCTACAAAATAAATGGGTGATGGGGCGAAAGGTAATGGTGTCTGTAATGAAAGAAAGAACAAAATGTTCCACCTAAAGGGAGCAGCTAATATTGAGCTCCGGCCAACTGTTACTATGGCACAAGTCAGGCTTACTACTGAGGGATCCAGTTTTTCAAGAAAAGAGTTTAAATTAATCTGATTTTTGAATATTGGTAACTGTTAAGAAAAATTATCTAAAACTTGAAAATGAATCAAAAGGATGGCCAGAGACCCTTTCAATGGCTTCTCAGAGCAGCAGTTCTGAAATTGTGCTCCCTGATCAATAGTATCAGTATTACCTCAGAATGAACCATCAGCGTCTCCCCCATTTGCAGATCCAAAAATCCCAGGCAATTCTGGGTGATTCTGATTTAAGCTTAAGTATGAGAATTACTGCCCTTAATCATGGTCTTTACTGTTTGCACTATTGTCCGACTCCAGGGGAATGTGGCATGGCTTGATCTGTGTCTACTATTTATTATTACAGTCTCAGCATTTTATAACTTTCTAATGTTGGATGTTAACTAGTAGAAAACCAATAAAATGCCACTAATTCTTTTTTGTTTAATAGAGCTACAAACAATGTCTGTCTGGTAGAAAAGATAACCATAACGAATGTGGTTTTATTGCCCCCAGGTCATTAACCAGTTTTTGATCCAATACACTCTTAGAGTTCCTTTTTTCCAACTTTTCCTATCCTCTTTTGAACCATGTTGGAAATCTTGCTGGTTCTCTGATTAATTAAATAAAATGTGATAAATAGGGACCAAGAGAAGGAGGGAGGGGGCAGGAGGGAAGTGAAAAGAATTAAGATGTGTTATGTACCTGTACCAAATTCCCACAATGAATGTAATTATGCACTTCAAACTTGTACTAATAAAATTTGTAAAAATTTTAAAAAATATTATGTATTTCTAGAATACATGTTTAACATTTTGAAAAAAATTTCAACTCAACTATAATCCAAATTATTTTTAAAATACTGTGTGGGTAAATTTTGAACCACAGATCACTAACTCATGACCCCTGACCTACAGAATTCTACTTGCCTTACTAATCACATAGAAAAGGTCCTTGATCCTCTGTTTCTGTTCTTCTTAGCTTTGCCTCCCTCTCCCCATCCATTACTTCCCTCTGGTTTTATGGGAATATTTGCCTTTGCCCAAGCCCTGAGAACTTCCCACCTATGTACATACCCTTTGTTCTTTATAAACTTTTCTCCTTCAAGACTTAGTGGACATTCTCCTCCTTCATGGAGCCTATGGCAATCCTGATTTATGCCCAATCTTTACCAGATTTTGGGGTGCTAGAATCTCCGTTTGCAGGTGGCTTCTGGGTTCTTTCTGTCCCTAGCAAAGAATTGGTCAAGACAAGTGCAAACAGTAACAAAGTTTTATTAAAGGTAGGAAGAGACACAGGCTCTGCAGATGAGTTTTGGGCCAAGTAAAAGTAGGAAAAGGAGTACAGTGTGAGGGTGGGCAACCATGGAAAAAAGAACACAGTGGGAAAAACTCAATGTGGACTGTCATTTTTGTATCACTCACTCCTCATGCTTACATCAGGTCTAGGCCATACTATCAAAAACCTACAGGGCTAGAGATTTAGCTCAGTGGTTCCACCATCTGCCTCACAAGTGCAAGGTCCAGAGTCCCTAGTACCAAAAAAAAAAAAAAACCTACTCTAGTTCTCACAAGAAGTCTATGTGAAGGGCTTTGGGAACTGTTCTATGTGCAAATCCTGGCATTTTGTAATCAACAGGCTACACCTACTTCCCCAGCCATCTTTACCACTCCTTAATCTCCAGTCTCATTTCCTCCGGAGAGACACCTATCCCCATAATTCTTTATGGGGTACTGAGGAAGTGGAAGTCTCCATCTTCTATATCTTTTTCTGCCTGGAAGGGGCTGTGGACCCTACCTACTGGGGAGTATCTTCTCTCCAACTACTTTGGAATGTTGTGGCTCCCTCCCTGGCTGGGTTGAAGAAAGAAAATCTGTCAGAAGATAATGAGAAAAGAGTTAGTGACTATTGAGTTGTCTGTTTGATGAGAGAAAGAAAACAACTTTACTATTATGTTGGGGGTGTAGAACCCAAATATGAGAAGCAGATAAGATTTCCACTCTTCTTGTGGAGGACAAAGTATGGCAAAGAGGGAGTTTAGATAAATGACTGAGGGCCTGAGAGCCATAGCCTTAGCAAGATTATCTATATAATGGATCTAGTTAAAAACAGGAGCCTCAATATGTACTCATTTAAGCTGTGGTGAGCTAGGGTCATTAGTGACTCTATTTATCTGCTCCCAGTGCAATACTGGAGTCTTTCTTTCTAAAGAGGACCCTTGGTTTTCCTAGAGGTTCCCAGGAGTAGCTTTCTTTTTAGTCCTGAGAAAATTCTAGTGACCATTTCCTATGTAAGACTTTTATAGCTTGTCACTGTATTCCTTGAGAAAGGACCAGAATGGTTTCTCAGGAACTGGGAATAAGGCTAGGATGTTGATGGGGCTGTAGGGCTGCTCTGCTAGTCTCCCTATCAGCCTTTTGATTTCCCAAGGAGACTTTGGACATATCTCTTTTGGATCCCTTGCAGTAAATGACAGTGACCTGTGTGGAAAGATAGACTACCTCTAAGAGTTGTAGAATGTCCTGCTTGTGTGTTCCAGATGATTGCTTATTAGTCAGCAAGCTTCTTCTTTCCAGATTGCTACATGTGCATGTAGCACCAGAAAGGCATATTTGAAGTCTGTATAGATATATAGCTTATTGCCTTTTCTTAATATCAATGCCCAAGTAAGAGCTATGAGCACTGCTATTTGAGCAGAGGTCCCTGAGGGGAGGGATTTCATCAGTGAACCACACCTCTTCATGGTCTTGGACATGCATATCACTGATGTCCTGCCTTCTTGCATAGGTATGGGAGATCACTTGTTCACAAAAGTAACTAACTTTTGGGCCACAGGCATCAAAAACGCAGGATTAGGGTTAATGTAAGTTTTACAATAACCTCAGGGGTGTCTAAGAGCATGGCCTAATACTTGGTAAGCCTTTCACCTGTTAACCACAAGTAACCTTTGGTTTCAAGAATCACTCTGACCTGATAGAGTCAGGACTTCTAGTTTCTATCCTAAAGTTAGTTTTGCAGATTCATTTGATAGCATAGCTGTAGCTGCAACTGTTCTGAGGCAAGGTGGCTATCCAGCAGGCACCCCATCTAACTTTTTTGAAAAGTACGCCACTGGGCAGAGTTCTTATCCTAGCCTTGGGTTAAGACACCCAAAGCAATTCCTTTCTTTTCTGATATGTAGAGGAAGAAGGGTTTTCTTAAGCTAGATATTTTAGTATACCATGCAGCAGGATCCACCTGTTGGCTAATTAGGCCAGGGAGACCTGGCATATTCCTAACAGGTAAAACTTGTTTTGGCTTTTTTTGGAATTTGAGAATTGCCCCAAATTTTACTAGTAAATCTTCTCTTAGAAAGGGAGTAGGACACTGTGGGACAATTAGAAACTCATGGTTAAATATTTTGCTTTCAAAATAACACATCAGAGCAGGAGCAAAGCATCTCTGACTAGGGGTCCCCTTGACTCCAACTGTGGATACCAATCCAAAGGAAGGTTTTCCAGAGAAGTAAGTCAAAATAGGATGATGTATTACCCAGGGTTCCTCATAGGAGATGGTAATATTCATGGACAGGGGAATTGTAGGTTCCTTTGGGTCTCTTCAGAACAGAAGACAAGGGTTTTGGCTGGCCTAGCCCCTCTCTTGGAGCGGGGACAGTCAACCCTCTGGTGCCATGAATCAGGCTGCCTCTCATTTGGAGCAAGGCCAAGGCAGTAGCTTGGTGCAGTCACGTGCCCAGTGTCTAGACTTCTTGCACTTAAAGCAGGAACCTTGGTTGTACTTGGGTTTTTCCTTAGATGACCTGGGTGAGTTTAAAGCATTGCCAATTGCAACAGCTATAATCTTAGCTTTTCTCTTTTGACCCTTGTCCAGATCTCAATTATGGAACACAGAAAAGGCCATGTCAATGGGGTACAGGTGGCTGAGGTCCCATCTGCAGTTTCTTTATTAAACAGATGGGAGAGACCCATATCCCCCTGAGAGACAGGTGGAGATGTGAGGACAGGATCATTAAAGGTATCTCTCTCTTCCTCAGGGGCCCCTCTAAATACCATAGTTTTGGGGCTTTTCTTGAGAAAAAAGGGTCACAAAAGCCTGAACATCAGGGATTTCGCTTCACTTTCTATGTTTTAAGTAGAAACAGTGTAACTGAAAAGGTCTCATAGTTTAAACTGCCATCCCATACCCATCTCTCACCATTTCCTAGTTCATGCTGAACACAAACTGTGTTCCAATAGTAGGTAAACTGTTCCTTTTTTAAATTGGCAGGGTCAAATCTTTCCCAGTGATCAAGGATATGGCCTAGTGGAAAAGTTGGTGGAATCTGCAGGGCATGGACCATGAGATTTCCCATGGCTCATCTTTGGGCCTATAGAAAGAGACAACTAGGTCTTGGGTCCTTAAAGTGGCATCCCATGCAGAAGGAGACTGAATGAGCCCACAAAGCATCCCTTATGAGGCTCAAGTATTCACTAGACAGATATCCCTGTCTGAAGCTAGGATGATACTAGCATCTTTCATAGAGTCATAGAAGAAACCCCTACTGAGGGCTTGTCTCCATATGGGGGCCCACTAACTCTCTAGGGAGAAGGGATTGAGCCTCTTGATTTCTCTACCTAGCCCTTCAAAACTCCCATGAGATCAGAGTGGAGTCCCTCTTGACTGGTACTCTCTTAGGCATGTTGAGCCAATTGAAGGCTCTACTTAAGTTGGGTGGAACCAGTTGAGAAACACTATCTCTTGCCTTTACCTGATAGTAAAAATTGTGGTATTTTAAGGCAGTAGAGATGGAAATTTCTTTGTTTTCAAGAAAAAAAATCCTTTAAAAATCCTAAGAACGAGAATGATTCTACCTTTGACTCAGTCTCTTGAGTTAAGCTTTACTGGCTGTTCTTTTATTCTGCTCAGGCTATCAGACATGTTTCTAAATTACCTGCATTTTGTTAGAAGAAATAAAATAGGGAAACAAATGTGGTGGAACCCACAGGGATCCAAAACAAACGACCAGTCAGATGACATGACAAGATGGCATCCAGTCATGTGATGAGACAAGATGGTGACTGTTGTAGTCAGAGTTTGCAAGGGAATAGATTTAATACAGGACACATAATATATAGGATCATTTTATAACATTCACCCAAAAAGTCAAATGCAGAGGGGTGCAAGAGATTAGCCAGATGCTGGATTCACAGAGAATATAGCCAAGGACCTGGATCCCATAGCAGTGTCCCACATAAGTCTGACTGAAAGCCTAAAATCCAAAGCAATGTCTTCCATGAGTCCAGCCAGAGGACTAGAGCCCATGGCAATTTCTCATGCTTGTCTGTATCGAAGATCTCCACCCAGAAGGCCCAAAGTGGTGGAAGCCAGAAAACTTGTGCTGGTGGATTGAAGGATTTGTGCCACCAGGCTGAGGGATCTACATTAGAGCCAGGAAGTGATGCTCACAGTGAAGATCAGAGCTTCCTTGATGAGGACAGCAGCCACTCCCATTGACAGTAAGGATCCGAGCTTCTCCAGCAATGAGAACAGCCAAGTTCACATCAGGAAAACCAGCCACAGAAAGCTTCTCCCAGAAAATCAACACCCCCCAATCTTCCTTTCCAGTTGTCTTTATATGCCATCAGAAGAAGGCCTGGGAATCCAGGCAGTGTGCCCCTGAGGAGGCAATGTGTGAAGCTGTGAGTGTGAAGCCAAATGTATGGTGGAGACCCCAGAAATTTGGAGATGCTAGGAGCATGGATCATCTAAGGGAAGCCACAAGATCCACAAAACCTGCCCAAGAGAGAAGCCATGGGAGCTATGACCACAGGCAGTGACATAGGGGTGGAGCCACCCAAGCCCTTTGGAGGTTACAACTTGCCACAGATTGCCAGGTATGCTGGAAGTGGAATTGTGGGATTTAATGTTTGCCCTGCTGGATTTTGGACTTGTCTTGGTCCCATTCCTTTGTATCCCCCTATTTGTACCTATTGGAATGGGAATGTTTATCTTGTGCCATTGAATGTTGGAAGTGTTTTAACTTTCTTTTCATTTGTACAGGGGCCCGCAGCTAAGAGTTTGCCTTAAATCTCAGAGGAAACTTGGGACTTTGACTTTTCAGCAATGCTGAAACCATTAGGACTTTGACAACTCTTAGAGATGGACTAAATGCTTTTCTGCATAAAAGGCTATGCATGAGTCTTTAGGGGACTAGGGACAGAATGTTGTGGTTTGTGTTTGGATGCCCCCCAAAGCCTCATGCACATGAGGTGTGACTTTCTTTTTCAGAGGTCATGGAATCTGGAATGTGTGATGCTGGGGTTAAGGGCATGTGATTACTAAACCACTACAGTTAGTGATTGGTTTGGCACTGCCCTAATCTCGGTAGTCTGAATAAGATAAAAGGGGCAGAAAGATGCTGTTAAGCTCTCCCTTGCTTTTGCTGTTTCTGCCACCATGAACTTGGCCCTTGTTGCCTTTGCTACCTTGTCAACACCATGTTGTTTCTCCTCTGCCATGACTGTTTGCCATCGCTGCCTTGGAGCCAGCCAATTATGGCCTGAAACCTCTTCAATCTGTGAGCTAAATAAACCCTTTCCCTTTTAACTTTGGGTGTTGGATATTTTGTCTCAGCAACGAAAGAAAAGTAACTAACACAGTGACCTTGGATAAGATAACATCCTGAGAAAGAAATGGCCATCTAGAGGGCAAGTGTGGATGAGACTGAACACAAAAAGGAGTAAACTGGGGCAGGCAGCTACTCAGGCAGGCCACCAAATTACAACAGCTATTTTTCCTCAAAAGAGTGAGAAAGCTAAGCAAAATATCATGCAGAACAGAAATGCAAAACAAAGGCGTATAATAACAGGCTTTCTGGCTATTTAATTCATACCCACGAAGTGACCACAAATGGGAAAAAAATTTTTAAAAGAAAGATAAAGTGGGCCTACAGGCCTCCTATGGGTAGAAGAAAAACACAGGCCATCCAGTCCCCTCCTCCCCTCCCACATGGTGGGTAAAGCAGGAAACAATTCCTGGAGCCATAGGAAGTTTCCTGAGATTCCCAGCCCAGGGAAGAGAGATAGGGAAAGAAGAAAAAGAAGACAAACAACTTGTAGCATTATAGAGGGAAACAAACAAAAACAACAACAACAACAAAAAATGTGCCAAAAAGCCTTACCTGTTTTCCTGGCAGGCTAAACCAAATATGTTCAAATTCTAGCAACATAATCTCTCATTTTCAGGGCTTCCTCAACCCTTAGCTTCCATTCCTGGAAAAAAAAAATCTCCCTACCATATATAAAATGAAATTTTACTTACTGTCTTCTAACAATACTTTTCAAATTTTAATTTGCATACAATCACCTTATTTTGTGGAATCTTGTTAAAATATAGCTTCTGTCAAGCACAGTGTCCCATACCTATAATCCCAGGGTGAGGCAGGAGGATTGTGAGTTCCAACTAGCCTAGGTAAATTAGTGTGAACCTGTCTCAAAATAAAGTTTTAAAAGGGCTGGAGAAGTACCTCAGTGGCATAGTATTTGCCTATCAGGCATGAGGTTGTTATAGACAGCACACATGAATCCACTTGTTTAATAGGCATTTTGTGGTGAAAAAGAAAAGTTTATTCCAATGAACAGAGACTAAAATCAGGGACTAAACCAGAGAGATTCTAGCAGCTCGCAGGGAAGGATAACTATACTTGTCTGTTCAGATGTGTAGACAATCACTGGACTTTTCAGTGCCAGAGGGATTGTACACTTTAGTTTGAGTCCATTTGTCCTATTTACTGAGAAGCTGCTGTTGTCTGCTGAAAACAACCTGTTTGCTTTGTCCTGTTTGTTTAGGCCAGGTGTGACAGAGGCTCTGGGTTC
The DNA here is from genome assembly GCF_053883595.1 of Heterocephalus glaber. Lineage (NCBI taxonomy): Eukaryota > Metazoa > Chordata > Mammalia > Rodentia > Bathyergidae > Heterocephalus > Heterocephalus glaber. The sequence goes on from NW_028258377.1 coordinate 31,206,961, forward strand.
AATCCCTGGTGCTGGAAAAAAAAAGTTACTTCTGACTCTGCAGGCCTGGAGTTGGGCCAAGATTGTGCATTTATAACAGACATCCTGGTTGTTACCTGCTGCTGATCCGTGGATAGTCTAACTAGTGAGGTTCCAGAAAGCAGAGGCTCTTAACTAGACATCTTTACTTCCAAGAGAGTCTGCAGTGTTTTGCAGTGGAATTAGAAGCAGCAAGGTATCCAAGATGAATGGAGAATTCAAAGACTCAAGTCCCTTGGGTATGGCCATGAATCCAAAAGGTTGCTGCTCTGCAATGTGTACCTTTCCCTCAATCCACATGGGATAAAACACTCACATTAGAGTGCTACCTTTCCCCCCTTTTTCCTCTTGGGATTGTGTCCTGGCTGGGTTCACAGCCTGGAATGCCAATTTGCTCTTCTATGAAATGGGATCACTAATGGTCAGCTCACGTGGCTTTTCAAATGGATCAAATAAGGGCCAGAGATTTAGCTCAGTGGTTTCACTGCCTGGTGTGCAAGCGCAAGGACTCGAGTTAGATCCCCAGTACCACACACACAAAAAAGGATCAAATAAGATAATGCAATGAAATGTCTCTGGAAAAGGTTGGTACAATCTTGGAATCCCAGCAAAACTCTATCAGGACAGGAAAGAAAAATAAAAACTGCCTGGGGGATGGCAGCTGGTAGCTGCAGAAGGGAAACAGCTGCCGGAAGCTGACTTCTAGCATACATTTTGCATTATCTCTATCAAAAATATTTGACTTCCGGCTTCCAGTCTGGCATGTAAAAAGCTTAGGAATCACCACTCCATTCTAATAGTAAGAAAAGGGCTTAACAAACCAAATAATCAACAACTCTGCTCAAGTCCATTAGAGAAGTGAAGTTCCATGACAAACTGCTGTTCCCCAAACTAGAGGACATCTGATACAGAGAGTCACAACCCACTGTAACAGAAACCTTCTGGGATCGAGTGCTGGGGTTAGGAAATATTGGAGGGCGATCAATCCTCCGATCTGCCTAGAAAGGGGGATGGAGAGGGCTAAACAAAATAAGACAATAGAGACTTGCGTAGTTTCAACGTACATGGGGACCAGGAGATCAGCGCCTCAGACAAAGAGACACTCTGAGCTGACCACTATTAATTGGATTCATACAATAACTGGAGGGAGGATCAGGTGACTCAGAGGGTGGAGGTAATCTCATGTTGATGTGGCTTTTAGGTCGATGAGGATCATATGTTGATGAGGACGGGTGAGATGAGCCAAACATTCTTCCAATAGTAAGTGGGACGAGTTAAGCTTATAAAGAATTTGTACCTTCTCAGGTGAAACCTTTCTCTTATTTTAATTGCTACTCAGTTCTCAAAGAACCAGGATGTCTTCAGCTGATGTAATCTTGCCCTTAAGTGTCACAGCATCATGGGACCATTGAGGCCTCAGCTGTGACCTGAGGCAAAGTGGAGTTGTTTCCTCATGCCAAAGGTGATTTTCAGGTAAGAAGACCAGGCCTCAGGCAGCCCTGATCATAATTTAATTATGAAATTATTTTCTCCCAAATTACTTAGAATGACTCTGGACAAGAAAACTAGAACTGTAATTGACAGTTGGTGGATGAACTGTGTGGACATTCCTAAGAGTTAAAAACTCTGTGGGGATGCAGTTCGTAGGAGGGTCCCCACTCCTTTGTGAGTGTTAGCTTTAGGATCTTTACTAACGTACACAGTGAAAGTCTGAGAAACAACTTCTTTTACCTTGGGAGAAGCAGTGCAAAAAGAACAATTTTGAAATACGCCAAAACATTTTTTTTTACTTAAGGCCCGACCTCAGGAGAAGTTATTTTACCAGGGACTAACCTGATGGGCTCTTATCAAAGCCCACTCTACCAGAGGAAGGGAAATCCAACAGAAGTTCCTTATGGTGAAAGGGAAAGGCACAACTCCAGCCACTTAAGGGGTAGGTGCACATCGGTGTTCCTCACAGCCCAAGGGCACAGGCTTTCGCAAAGACTAAGACCCACTCACAGGACTATAGAATGCTCTGTCTGCCCCCCCGCCCAGCATTACATTACCAGAAGCCTATTCACTTCAGTTCTTTGCATTTAATATACCATGTCCACCTTTCATTGAAAATTACAAGACATACAACACCCCCCCCAAAAAACCCCACAGTTTAAAAAGATTAAACAATCACTAAGACCATAGTCACATATGGTAGGGATGTTAGATTTTTCATACCAGGTATTGCAAAAATCTATAATCACTATGCTAAGGGGTTTAAAGGAAAAAGCAGATATGAAGAAACAGGTAATGTAAAAAGAGATAAAAGTCCAAGGGAAGCAAAAAAATGCTACAGATAAGAAACACTAACAAAAATGAAGAATGTTTTTTAAAAGTGCACAAAAAATCATTTATAAAGGAATCCCCACTAGAACTACAGAAGTCTTCTCATCAGAAACCTTATAGGCCAAGAGAGAACTGGATGATATATTCAAAGTCCTAAAAGGAAAAAAAACCCCGCCAACCAAGAATACTATACCAAGCAAAACTGTCTTTCAGAAAGGAGGGAAAAATAAAGACTTTCCAAAAAACAAGCAAAACTGAGGAAATTAATCACCACAAGACTAGTCTTTCGAGCAATGCTTAAGGGAAGCCTATGCTAGAAGCAAAAAGATGGTAACTACCATCATGAAAACCCACAGAAGTACAAACCTTAACAGGAGAGCAGATACACAAAAGTTATCAATACAGGAAATCACCAAACCACAAAGATGAACAACAAGAGAGGAAGAAAAGAGCAAAAGATATACAAAAACAACTGGAAGACATGCCTTGAATGTAAACATTGAATTCCTCCATTAAAAGATGTAGACTGGCTAAATAGATTTTAAAAAGAAAACCAACAAAATACTAACTATAAGAAAACTCACTTCATCTATAAAGAGATACATATAAAGAGATACATACAAGTGAAGGGATAGGAAAATATATCATACAAATGAAAACCAAAAGTGAGCAGGCACAACTATATAGTATCATATCAGATAAAATAGACTTTAAATAAAAAATTGTAAAAAAAAAAGACAGAATGTAATGATAAAGGCATCAATTCGACAAGAAGGAATAACAGTTATATACGCACATGGTGCTTGAGTGCTCAATTATGTAAGGCAAACATTAGATTTAAAAAGAGAGACTCTAATACAATGGTAGTGAAGGACCTCACCTGTTTTATCAATGGGCTGATCATACAGAGAAAGAAATTCAATAAAGAATCATTGGAGTTAAAATATACTATAGATCAAATGGATCTAAGAGACATTTACAGAATTTTTTTTTCCTATTTGGCAATTGAACCCAGGCCCTCATGTGTGCTAGGCAGGCATTCTACCACCCAGGTACATCCCCAGGCTTTTTATTTTATTTACAAACTTTTTTTTTTTTTTGGAGATGGTGTCTTGCTAAGTCAGTCTGGCTTCAGACATGATTCTCCAGCTTCAGTCTCCTGAATAGCTGGGATTACAGCATTGTGTGACCTTCCCCAGTCAGATCATTTGATTCAACAATTTCAGAATACACATTATTTTCATTAGCACATGAAACATTCTCTGAGACAAACCATAAAAAAGTCTGGACAAATTACAAAAATTGAAATCATAGTGTGTATCTTCTTTGACCAAAGTGGAATAACACTAGAAATCAAAAACAAGGACTTTAGACATTGCACAAATACATGGAAATTAAACAACATACTCTTGAACAAAAAATGGGTCAACGAAGAGATCAAAAGGGAAATTTGAAATTTTTCTTGAAATATATGGAAATTGAAAAATAACATTCCAAAAATTATGAGATACAGAAAAATAATTACTAAAAGGAAAGTTTATAGCAACAAAAAGTAAAAAGATTTCAAATAGAAAACCTAATGATGCAACTCAAGGAACGGCAAAAGCAAGAACAAACCAAACCCCAAATGAGGAGAGGGAAAGAAATAACAAAGAGCAGAGCAGAAATAAAATAGAGACTAAAAAACAAAACAAAGCACAAGGGCTGGGGATTTAGCTCAGTGGTTCCACTGCCTGCTGCTCAAGTGCAAGGACCCGAGTTTGATCCCTGGTACCAAAAAAAAAAAAAAAAAAAGCACAAGAAAATATAAAAGATCAACAAGCCAAAAGCTGTTTTTTGGAACGTTGACTGGCCTTTACTTAACTAAGAATTTGCAGCAACATGAATAGAACTAGAAGACATGTTAAGTAAAATAAGAGCAAAAAGATACTATATGTTCTCATTTAAATGTAGACGCTAAAATCTTGTCAAAGAAATAGAGAATAGAACAGTGGTTGTTGGAGCCTGAGAGGCATATTGGGGAGGGAGGAATGGAGAGAGGATAGGTAGTAGGTACAGGGATACAACTGGATAGAGAGAATAATTTTTAATGTTTTCTAGTAGAGTATGATAATGATGACTGACAAATTAATTGAATATTCAAAATGGGTAGCAGAGGAAATCTGGAGTGTTTCCAAAACAAAGAAATGCTACATGTCTGAGGTGATAGATGTGCCAATTACCGTGATCTGATCCATACATATTGTACACATGTATTGAAATATCACTCTGTAGCCCATTGCTACAGCTTGGATCTGAAATGTCCTCTAAAGGCCTCTGTGTTAATGGCTTGGTCTCCACCCCATGGTGCTATTGGAAGTACCGGAGCCCTTAAGAAGTCAGGCTTTGTGCGTGGAAGTCACTACACTGGGGATGTACCCTTGATGGAGACTGTGGAACTCTGGTCTTTTCCTTTCTGTTTTTTGCATGCTGACCATGAGGGGAATGGCTCTCCCCCACAGTGTGCTTGTGATGCTCCACCACTGGTCCGAAGTAGTGGGGCCAATTGGCCATGGACTGAAGGCCCCAAAACTGTGAGCCAAATATTTTCTCTTTCTAAGATGATCATCACAAGTATTTGTTATAGTCATGGAAAGTTGAATAACACACCCATAAATATGTGCAATTAGGGTCTCTATATATTGGTATTTATATATATATATAGTCTATATATATTTATATCTATATCTATATATCTTCTCCTCCTCCTTTTTTTTTACAGTACTGAGGATTGAACCAGAGCCTTTGCTCTGGGCTCCCTCCCCAGAACTTTTTTACTTTTGAGACAGGGCCTGTTAAGTTTCCCAGGCTGGCCTCAAACTTGTGATCCTCCTGCCTCAGCCTCCTGAAGAGCTAGTTGATTACAGGCACATGCCACCACACCTGTCCAAAAAAAATATTTTAAGAAAGTAAATAACAGCAAAAGACATATCTGATAAAAGATTATTATTCAAGATATATAAAAAAACCTTTTAAATCTCAATAATAAAAATGAACATGATTAAAAATGAGCAAAATAGCTAACATGCATTTCATCAAAGTAGACATATAAAAAAGAACATAAGAAAAGATGTTTAGCATCATACGTTGAGAATTGCAAATTAAAACAGCAAAATATAATTACCCACTTATTGGAATGGCCAAATTCCCAAACAGTAACATCAGTATTGGCAATGGTGGGGAACAATGGGAATTCTCATTTATTGCTGCTGGAAACGCCAAGGAGTACAGCCACTTTTGAAGAGAGTTTGGCAGTTTCTTTTAAAATGAAATAGTTCTTAGCATAGCGTCCAACAATCATGCTCTACCCAAATGAATTGAAAATCTGCCCACAAATATTTTTTGTAGCTTTATTCATAATTGCCACAAATTCCAGAGCAACCATGATGTTCTTCAGTAGGTGAATGGATAAGCAAGCTGTGATAGTTCTAGATAATGAAATAAAGAAAGGAATTATAAGATCGTGAAAAGACAGAAAGCAAACTTAAATGCATATTAGTAAGTGAAAGAAGTCTACTAAAAAGGCTACTTGCTATATGATTCCAACTACATCATTCAGGAAAATGCAAAGGTATGGAGACAGTGAAAAAATTAGTGGTCACCAAGAGCTGGGTGGAAGGGCTGACTTGGCAGGGTATAGAAGAATTTTAGTATAGAGAAAGTACGCTGTATGTAACTACAATGGTGAATACGTGTCACACATCTGTCAAGACTTGTACAATCCACAACACCAAGAGTGAACTCTAAAGTAAACTCTGGACTTTGGTTGATAGTGGTATATTATATCAGGTTCACTATTGCAGTAAATGTACTACGGTGTAGCTCAATGATGATCATGGGCATGTACTCATGCGGGGAAAGGGCCTGTGAAAATTCCCTGTATGTCTCAATTTTGTTGTGAGCCAAAAACTGTTCTAAAAATGAAGTTTATTAGTTAAAAATATTTTTTTCTTTTAGGGTCACATGGGAGCAGGTAGGTATTGATGACTGTTTTGCCAGTTGAGGGGTACCATCAGGGGTAAAGCTAGTCTAAGAACAAGCTGAATTTAGCCCAGTTTCCAGAGTAACAAGGAGGCAATGACTAATGAAAAATGACTTGGCCAGGAGTTTGAAGCTGAGACGCCATATCACCTAGGACATGATAGAGCTCACAGCCTCATGCAGGAAACTTCCCCTCTTCAAGCCTGTGGTTATAACACAGAGTAGCACTGTGGCTGTAATCAGTGGCTTTGATGTTACTCAAGTGAGCCTGAATCTAGGTTTGTCGCCAACCTAGCCACTGTATGAACATTCTGTAGTTACTTTTCTACTGCCACCATCAGTCTCAGTCACCTCATCTGCAAAGTAGGATATCAGTGGTACCACTTACACAAAGTTTTCCTGATCAAACAGTGAGATAACATACTGGGCTTTATCGGATTCATTGTAAGTATTGTTATTAGCTTAAACCATATGAAATTGCCATCATTTCACTGTCTATGACTTATAGTACACTTTTCATTATTATTATGAAATACCCAAGGCTAGACAACTTCAAGAGAAGAGATCTGTTTAATTCATACTTCGGAGTTTCAAAGGCATCAATCTGGCTTTGGTGAGTATCTTGTGGTGCACGGCATACAGTGGTGGAAATGCATAGGGGAGCAGGTGATCATAGTGCTAGATAAGAAAGCAGAAAGGCTGGAGCCCAAACGTCCCTTCTGAGAACATACCCCCAGTTGACCCAAGCACTGCCACTAGGCTCTATCCCTGAAAGCTCCCATACTACCTACCTCCCCACTCTGCTATAATGGGACCAGCTCCCCAACACATGAACTCTTGAGGGGTAATTCATATCCAAACCATAGCATCTATGAAATCACAATTTCTTGTGGTCTGACCTAATATCCCTTCACAGGGTTGTTATGGACATTAAATTAGATGATGTAGGTGTTCTGCTTAGCACCAAAGTGCTCAATAATTAATAGTGATAATGATTGATATGAACAACCTTGGGGACAGTGCCCAATGCTGATAAATCAAAAGACCCAAGTCACACCAAGAAACTTGATTATCCTCTTAATCAGTCATTTAATTCACTTATCCAGTTCCTACTTCCTTTTTTTTTTTTAAACCCACCTCTCCCTACCATAAGTGTTATAGTGTAGCTTGTCTTAGACATCGCTATAGATTCTAGCAGATTTCAGGAACATAAAAGGAGCTCAATAAATCCCTGTTGAATGAATAATTTTTAAGAGCTTTATGAGTTTTCAAAGGGTTGGGGCCATTTGCTTTTCCTATGGATCACTGGGAAAAGACCTGGAATTAAGACTAAAGTCTTTAACATTTCCAAGACATTTGAGTAAAAGACACTATTTGGGCCTTAATTTCTTCCTTCAAAATGGATCCAATAAACCAAACAGGGCCACCTTATGGATTATTTGAAGAGCAGGATAGTTGCTGGGTAATTAGATATCTATTAGTAGGGCTAAAATGAAAAGAACAGCTAATACCAAGTCCTGGCAAGGAAGCAGAGCAGCTGAAACTAATACATTGTTGACTGGAAATGCAAAATTGTAGAGCAAAAATTGAAAAATATTTCTTGCAATTTCTTATAAAGCTCAACATATACTAAACTGCAATATCCAGTAATTCTACTATTTATCCCAGAGAAATGAACACTTATTTCCATTTAGTACTTGAATATTTATTCAAGTACTAAATATATATTTGAATGTTTTTATAATATTCATAATTATCAAAACCCAGAAAGATCCAAAGCCAGGCCTGGTGGCATACACTTGTAATGCCAGCTACTGGGGAGGCCAAGGAAGGAGGATTGCAAGTTTGAGGCCAGCGTGGATGATTTAGTGAGACCATATCTAAAAATAAAAAGGGCTGGGGCTATATCTCAGCACTAGAGCACTTGCTTAAGCATGTGTGAGGCTCTGGGTTCAGTTCCCAGTAACACAAAACCAAATGGCCTTGGACCATTTGAATAGTTAAACTATGGTACATGTATACAATGACATAGCACTCAACAGTTAAAAGGAACTATTTATACAGGAGATGACATAGATGAATCTTAAATGTATTATAGTGTGTGAAAGAAGACAGACTCAAACGTCTACATCCATATAGTTCCATTTCCATGGAACATTCTAAAAACATGTCATTCCATGACATTCTAAAAACAGCAACACTGTGGAACATAGATCAGTGATTGCCAGGAGTTGAGGGAGGTTTGAACACAAAAAGATATGAGGGAAGTTTTTGGAGTGAACTTGATTGTGGAAGTGGTTATTCAATTGAGCATGTTTGTCAAAACTCAGACTGAAAATGGAGAACGTTAATGTCTGTATACCATACCTGAAGAAATAGGACTTTGAAAATGGTTCACAAAACAGTTATCATACTGCCAGTATTATTTCAGTAACAGGAGCCAAAGAAAATTATTATTCCATGAGTGTCTTTAAACTTTGTGCTGACCCAGAATGAGATACTGTAATTACTATTCATTAATTTACAATTTACTTAATTAAACTTTTATTGTTGTTACGGCTTATATCTAGATGTCACCTGAAAGCCTTATGTGCTCATAAGTGGGGATTTGGGGAGTGACTGGATCATGGGTGTGTGATACTAGTTTAGTCCACCAATGGTTTAGCACAGTCTTGGGTGTGGATAATGGATTTACTAAAGGGGGAAGCCCCACCCTGGGTGTGGGTGACACCAACCAATAGGCTTATAGTCTGCATGGAATAAAAAGGGAAAGAAGAAGGAAGGCCCTGCTTCTTCTTGTCTGGCATACCATGGACTGTTTCTCCTCTGCCATGCCCCTCTGCCATGCCACCCTGCCTTAGAGCCAGATGACAGTGGATTGAAACCTGGACAAACTGTGAGCTGAAATAAACCTGTTCTCCTTTAACTTGTGAATGTCAGGTATTTTGTCCCAGCAACAAGAAAGTAACTAAGATAATTGTGCTTTCCAAATGCTCGAGGGTTGAGAGAAGACAAAGGTCCAGTTCCCATCCATGGGAAACTCACAGTCCAGTAAGAGGAAGTAAGAAAATGACAGAGACAGTGTACATGATCATTACCTTTGATAATAAAGCATGGGCACCGTCATCAGAGATTAACGATGGAGCTATATTCTAAGAAAAGTGGCATTAGTGATTTTGTCCTTGTGTAAACATCACTGTACTTACCTGAACCTAGATGGTCTGGGTCAAACACTTGAAATGGCCCTTTGATCCCATCAAGAGACATGGTAAGCATGAGCTGTATGAGGCTGGAGGAATATGGCAGACTGCATTACAGAAAACTTTTCTTAGTAAGTAAAAAGAGTACATTCTAAACAGTAGAGTGTAGTAAATTTAAACAGAGTATAAATATATAAACTAGTGCCATACTCATTTATTATCAAGTATTATGTACATTGCATAATTATTTGTGTTATACTGTTATACAGCTGGAGGAGGAGTAGGTTTTCTGACACCAGCATGTTTACACGAGGATCACCACAAACATGTGAGTAATGCGTTGTGCTCTGACATTGCAGTGGCTACGGCGTCACTAGGTGATAGGAATTTTTCAGACCATTATAATCGTATGGGACCAGCATCACATGCATGGCCTGCTGTTGACAGAAAACTTGCTATGCAGTGCTGCACACATTTAGACTCTTCATACATTCATAACTAAAAGTTCGAGCCCAGCGCTGTGAATAATACCCTACCCACTGGTACTTAGTAGCAGGAGCATGAGAGTAATATAAGCAAGCATTTGCTGGCCAGGTGCTGTTCTCAACATGTGTCAAAGTCTCGGCAACCCCATGAGCTAGGCAGTGTCACATCATCATCCTTTATAGGTCAGGCAATAAACTCACAGAAAAGCTGGTTTGTTTGCTCGCTCAGTGTCATATGACTAATAAAGAACAGAAAAGGGATTTAGCCTGGCAGGATAGCCACCTCCCAACCTCAGTAGTATACTAAACCTGGAGAGAAATGCTCACCACTACCCTCCATACAGAAACTGAATTACAGAACTCAGGCTCAGTCTCCTCAACATCAAAGAGCGAGAGTGAGCCATAGGCAGAGAGGTTTAGAATTCAAAACTCTCTCCCTAAGGCAGATGAAATTTCTCCTTTTGTGTATACCATTTATCTATCTCCAATTGCTAAAATAAGAACTATTACAGAAAACGAAAGTGAAAATAGGGATAAGTGAAAATTCCTAAATAAAAATTTAAAAATGTATCCATATTCTCATGATACAGAAGTAAACACTGCTAACATTTTGGCATATTATCTTCTAGTCTTAAAAAATATCTTTTGTTGAGCTCATACTTAAATGTAATTTTGGATCCTTCTTTTTCACTTAAATCAGAGCATAAACTCTCATCATTTTAAGTGGTTGCATAATAATCTATCATAGGGATATTATATGATTTCTGAACTGTTCTTTCACAGTTGGGTATTTAGGTTGTTTCCAATATTTTCACTATTATAAATAACCCACTATGAACATTCTAGTCCATAAATCTGTATGTGAACTACTGTGTATTATTTTAGGATGGTTTCCCAGAAGTGTAATTAGTAGGTTGAATGTCATGAATATTTTAAAGATTATGTAGAGAAGTAGAATTCTTTATAAATAGAGCACACATTCTTTACAAATAAATGGAAGGGTTTCCCGGGGGCTCAAAAGTTGTATATGTACTTGCTCCCGCATATGGGGGTGAAACAGGAGTGGATGTGAGAGGCAGAACTGGGATCTTTCTAACTTCTTGCTTTTGCATTAACCACTGCACTTTTCCTCTTAGGAGCTGCCTCCCAATTTTTAGGGATACTTGCTGATTAAATATGGATCAACAGGATGCCAGCAGATGGAATTTTCATGGGTGACATTCGTATGTCTTCTGTAAGACTTTCTCACAGAATCATGTATGCCACCTCAGCATGTCTAACATGGCGCAGAACTGTCATTATCTGTCACTATCTCAGCTCCTGAGTGAGATGGATTGGGGACAATCATTTCCATTCCCATATCATTAATCAAAAATTCAGAAGGGTGAAGAGTCTTAACCAGGAAGAGCTTGGAGAGGTCATTGGAACCAGTATTCTGGGACTGCAGCTTCTAGTTATGCACTCCATTTGTCTCTTGTTCCAAATACTTGTGCTGAGACTTTAACTCCCAATGTGATTACATTTTAAGATAGAATTCCTAAAGGGGTCATAAAGGTTAAATGAATTCACAAGGGTGGGGTCCTATTCTGCTAAAACTGGTGTTCTTATAAGAAATGAGAGAAACACCAAAGCCATGTCCTCCCTCGACACATACACTTGGAGTCACATGGAGATGCAACCCTGAGAGAAGGTGGCTACCTATAGCCCAGAGAGTCCTCACCAGAAACCAGCCCTGAGGGCATCTCGATCTTGGACTCCTAGCCTTTACAACTGTGAGAAAAGCCTGGTGTGCTGATGCACTCCTGTAATCCCAGCACCTGGGAGACCAAGGCAGGAGGATGATGAGTTTCAGGTGAGACTGTGTTACATAGCAAGTTTGAGGTCACTCTGAATTACATATTGAGACCCTGCCTCAAAAAAACACAAAACAAAAAACGGGAGAAAATAAATTTCTGTTGCCTTAAGCCAGCCGACCCGTGATATTTGTTATGGCATCCTTAGCAGATGATTACAAATTTTGGTACTGATAAGTAGGGTGCTCCTGTAACAGTTTGGAAGTGAATTGGAACTAGTGGAGTTTCTGTAGTCTTGGAGAACGCATATATCATCATGACCATAATGTTTGTAGAAATGTAACTATTAAATGTGATTTTAGTGAGGGCTCAGGTAACTGAGGAACATGTTATTGGAAATAGAGGAAAGGTAATTCTTGTTATAAAGTAGAAAAGGATGTGCCTGAATTGTGTTCTAGTATTTTGTGAAAAGTAGAAATCACCATGTGACAAATTTGCATATGTATTTATCCATGGAGATTCCTAAGCAAATGGTTGAAGGTATGTCTGAGTTTCTCCTTCTTGCTTAGGTACAATGTGAGGAGAGAGATACACTGAAGGAATTGCTAAGCACGAAGAGACCAGGTCTTGGAGATTTGGGGAAAATTTAGTCTATTCATATTATTAAAAACAGAGAAAGCATTGTGAAGAGAACACCAAGAGCATTCTGTGAGATTGCCACTGAGTCAGTCAGGTGTGGAGAACAGATTGTATGAGACACAGCTGTCTCGGCTAACATAGTCAGGATACAGCAGAGGGGGACTTTCAGAATTCTGGAGTTCTACAGGACAGGACCAGAGAGCTAGAAACCTGTGAACATTTTTTTATCTTTCAAGAAAAGGGAAAGTGAGCCTGAGGCATTTCAAAGACATCAGGGCACAGGTCAGAGGGTGCAAAGCCTCTTCAGAAGGTGGGGTCCTCTCCTCTTTCTGTCCAGTGCCTCAGGAGTTCAGTTGTAGCAAAGAGCTGTGAGGGCGAGGCCACTGCTCGAGCCATGGATGACACTGCTGTGCCAGTGGACTTGGAACGCAGACCATCCAGCTAAGGAGGCTTATTTTGGAGCGTTAGGAAACAATGGACTTTGCTTTGCTAGGTTTTGGACTTCCTGGAACGATCTCCCATTCTTCTTTCTCATTTCTCCCCTTTGGAAGAGTGGGATGTCCCACCATGGCAGTCTTGTGGGGTTTCACAGGTGGAGGGGAATTTTGCCTCAGGACGATGCATACCATATCCACACCTGGTTTAGCTGATATTTAGATGAGACTCGGGACTAGGAATAGATGCTGGAGGGAGTTGTGAGGCTCTTGTGATGAGGTGATTATAATTTGCACGTGAGAAGGACATGAATGGGGGGCAGAGGGTGGAATGTCATGGACTAAATTGTGTCTCCCCAGATTCATGTATTGAAACCCTAGCCCCCAAGGTGACTGTGTTTATAGATGGAGTCCAGGAGGATGTAATACAGGTTAAATGAGTTCATCAGATAAGGGATGCACACAGAGAGAAGGCCACATGAGGACACGGTGAGGGACAGGCATCCACAGGAAGACAGGTCTCAAGGGAACCCACCCTAGCGGCACCTGGATGTTGAACGCTGGCTTCCAGAACTGTGCTACAATGAATTGCTCTTTAAGCTACAGCTTGTGGTATTTTGTTACGGCAGCTGAAGGAGGCATCAGAATTTTCTTATTCTAAAGATAATAGTCTTTATTACTCAGTAAGTGATAGTCTTTATTACTTCCGGGTCTCACTGACCATTTCCATCCCAACCCCTAAAACCCTCACTATCCTGGGAATTCTGGTTTTCCACCCACACAGCCCATGGGCTTTCACCCCGTCAGTGCAGTTTGTCCGGGCTGTTTCTTCCGCCTGGTGTTCCATCTCTGCTCCTCCAAGCTCAGATGTTCTCTCCTCTGGGATTCCGGATCTTTTCTAGTCCTTCCTCTCAGACAGAAGGAATGGCTCCGGGATTTGTGCCCTGCTTTAAAAAAAAACCACAAAACACAGCTCCATATAGCACTTAGTTCTTTGTGACCGGGGGGTTGGGTTAACTCTTTCGTGCCTGCCTGCAAGAGTGCTGGCCCCTGGGGGTGGCATGGGTGAGTGGCCCGTCACCCAGGACAACTAGCACAGCGCTGCACGGAGTACCCCGGCCCCTGTGCAGCGAGGGGTCTGGTTTAACCCCTAGAGCCCCGGCCCTCTCTAGGTGGCGTCCCCCGTGACTCCTTCCTCTTCCCGACGCTCGGGGTCCCCTTCCCGCCAGGTCCCGACCACCCGAGCCGGCCGGCCTGCGGGGGTTCGCGGGCTCCTCCTCCGGCCTGAGCCCCAGCCCCCTCCCCTGCTCCAACCCCAGGCCCAGCCCCGCGGCTGGGCGGGGCGTCTCGGCATTGGGCGGGGAGCCGAGGCCCCGGGCTCTTAGGCCGGCCGCGGCTTGCAGATGCTCGACCCCCGCGGTCGGGCCGGGGCGGACATGGCAGAGGGCGTGTGAGCCGAAGAGCGAGGGGAGCCACGATGCCCGGGGGCGCCGGCGCCGCCCGGCTGTGCTTGCTGGCCCTCGCCCTGCAGCCCCTGCGGCCGCTGGCGGTGCGGGAACCCGGGTGGACGACAAGTAAGTGCCGGGCGCGAGGGGCCGAGGCGGGTGGGCGGGGTGGGCGGGGTGGCCTGGGACCGGAGCGGGGCCCCGCGCCCGCTGCTTCTGCCCGAGGCCGCCCCAGCCCTGCAGCCCGGGCTTTGTTCCCACGGCGCGCGTCCCGGACGCGGTGGAGATCGGGGACCGGGGCGCGCCGCGCAGCCCGTCCCCTCTTCCTCCTTCCTCTACGTTCCGCTCCTTTCTGCGCCGCTCCTGTTTCTCACGGTCACTCCTCTCCGCTCCGCCTCGCCTCGCCTCGCCCGTCCTCTCCGGCGTCCGCTGCACCAGCGCCAGGAGCATCCCGAGCGCCCGGGGAGCGGCTCCCCGGGACCGCGCTCCGTGTCGCGCGCCAGCTGCCCCCAGGAGACGCCGCGAGAGGCGGCAGGGGGTTCAGTGGCAACTCTGGTTCTACACTTCGGACCCCCGAGCTGGCCGGGACCCTCTGAATGAAGATCAAGTCCGACGCATCCATTGCACTGTTGGGAAACCCAAGCCCACAAAAGAGAAGGGGTTTGCCCACAGCCACGCCACAAAGGGAAGTCCGCGCTTTCGCACTGGAAGCCGAGGCTCTTTCCCCTCCACCGACACCTGCCCTCTCTCAGCCTCAGTTCCCCCTTCTGTGCAGCAAAGGGACGGGCTGGATGCTTCCAGCTTGGATGCTGGGTGATGTCTCTAGACTGGTCTCCCGCACCCCACCGCCTCTAGAGCCCATCCCTCGGGGCTGCTGCGGATTCCGCCTTAGGGACGGTCCAGGGGCGGTGCCCAGGCTCTGTCATTGTCACCCCAGAAAGCGTGGCCTTAGCTTGGCCGGCCGCAGACAGGCCAGGCTGACTTCAGACTTCTGCTTGCCGGGACCAGCAGTGGACTTGGTTTTAAAAACAAGCGAGCACGGTGGGGTGGAGGCTGGGCAGGCTACCCCGGGCCCAGGGCGAGGAGGCTGACCTGCGGACAGTGTGTGTGAGCTTCAGGGCGATTCCCAGGACCTCCTGAGCGAAAGGGAAACCGAGGCACGGTTGGTCCACAGGGAGCCCGGGGAAGGAAGCTTTTCTTCCGTGGCCTTTGGCTCCTTGAGAAAGAGGAAGTCAGGTTCTATTTATTTCTGATTTTCCAAAATCTGGCAGGAGTCCTGAGTTAGTCTTGTGTAGGAGAAAAGCATGAAGAAAAGCTAGGAAAGTGAGTTACTGCTCCAAGAGATGACTTCTGAGCCCTCAGGTAGAGCAGCTGCAGAATATCCGGGGAGTAATGAAAAGTGGAAAAGGAGTAAAATTGCCAGTAATCCCCAAGTCCACGATTGCTATGAATACTTTGTCTTTTTTCCTCTCTTGTCTTCTTGTGTTTCTATAAATATGTGTTAATGAAATTGGAAACATACCATAGGTATAGTTTGGTATCTTGCATTTTGTACTTCACATGGTAAGCATTTCCTCAATCATTACATTCTCTAAAACCATGATTTTAACAGCTCTTTAATTCCATCAAGGGACTAGGATATTCAAAAGTTAAAAAGTCATACAAATGTGGCGAAGATTCACTTGCTTCATGAATGCAATCAGGATGCTAAAGCTGGTTGAAAGGAGGGTTCAAGGGTGGTACAGGCATTGGAGAAAGACTTGAAATCTTGTGGCTAGATCAGATAAAGAAGAGGTGGGTGGGGCAAATGTTATTCTTTGTTATCTTTTTACTACACTGAAATAAATTTTCATCTCTGTCTACCAGAAATCTATAGTTAATATATGACTACACAGAGAATAGGCTTTTGGTCAATAGTAAATAAAGAGGCAAAGGTACATTCCTCCAGATAAGTCAATAATCCATGGTCAGTCTGTTCAACAGTACTCCAGATATGAGACTGAAAAGACATTTTACTTGTCCTTTGCTTGTTTCCAAGTTTTGAACATTTCTTCTTAAATGTACTGTGCTCCTCTACTGTTGAGACTTTAGATTACTTTTTGGTGTTTTTTTTTGATCATCCCATTTAACTTCTTTAAACATCCCATTAAATATTATATAATCCCTTTTTGTCTAAAATAATCCAGACTTATCAGAGCCACGAGGACAGGGACTATGCCTGTCTTGTTCCCCCATGGGTATTAAGCACCTACTGTAGTACTTGGCATATAAAAAAAACATGGAAAACATTTGGTAAATAAATAAATGCATTGCTTTTGGTTTTTACCAACTTCGAATGTTAGTCTAATGAGGTTGGTTTTTTTAGGATATATTTTGATTGCAAATAGCTATATCAGTAATCTAAAAGGAAAGTTAATAATCAATCATAATCATAGCACTCTGACTGAATAACTCCAGTCATCTTTTATATCATGCATTGCATTCTATGTGATTGATGTGGTTGCTTTAGAAAGAACAGAATTTGGACTCCTCAGATCCAACTCCAGAAGTCCTTTGGATTTGCCCTATTCTTGTGGAGACTGATTTGCTTTGGTCTTAGGAAATTCTCCCTTTATTAAGATAGTCTGCAGCCAGTGATTGAAGTCTGTACCACCTTGAACAAGTTTCTTCTGTAGTTTTAATTCCCTTTCTTGTAAAATAGAAATGCTACTACCTACTTCTCCAGTTGTTTGCAAGAATGCAGGAGATCTGGATGGTGAGAATGGTTTGGAGAGTAGAAGGGCAACACAAATGCACACTTGCCATTAGGAGCCTCATGGTAATGTAACAATGCCTTGCAGTTAGGAAGCAATTTCATATTTCTCTCCAGTAACATTTTGAGATGGCAGGTGGGAGGCTAAAGCTCATGGGGAACAATAGCCATGGGCTGAACCTCCAGAGTATACCCAGAATTCTACCACTTCATTCCTTCCAGCTGATGTCATTCTAGTCTGAGCCACTGTGTATCTCATCAGGGCTCCTGCAAGTTTGCAGCCTGGTCTTCCTGCTTCTGCACTCAAGTCTCTCCACCCTCCCCCATTCTCCACTCAACCTAATACAGATCATGTTACTCTGCGTTTAGACATCCAATGGCTTCCAGGTCTATTTATAATAAAATCCAGACACTTTCCATGGCCTCTGCATTATCAGACCCAGAGCTGTCTTGCTGACTACATTTCTTACCAACTTGCTCTCTCACTTACTTGACTCTAGCTAGCCCTGCCTTCTGCTTCTTCATTAGGCCAAGGCCACTTCTGCTCAGCCTTGCCCTTGCCAGTCCCTCCATCTGGTGTACTCTTCCCCTAGATCTCTGCCTGGTAGTGCCTTCTGCAGGACCCTTAGTTCTCAATCATGTGTCATCTTTGCTGATCACCTTGTCTCAAATAGGCACCCTCTGCTATTTACCATGGTCCTCTTATTTTTTTCAGGGTATTTAGCACCACCTGAGAATGCGTGTTGATTTTCTGTCTCTCACCTCTAGAAGGTAAACTTGGCAGGTATAGAGGCCTTGTTTGTCCTCTATCACTAACACCTGCAAGAATGTGTGCAAGTGGCCCATAGCGAATGCCAAGCGCCTGGAAACAAGCAGGTGTTGGCATGAGCCCATGGGTAGTTCTTGCCATGTGGCAGTGGTTGTTCCAGAAAGTGCATGTATAGCTTGACTGGGATGTGAAAGTCTGGGATTTCCATGGTGTATGTTTTATATTGGCAGCAGGAAGTGAAGAAGGCAGCCCCTGGCCACAGCATGAACTCGTAATACCTCAGTGGAAGACTTCACAAAGCCCCGTGAGAGAAAAGGTAAGACTCAAGCTCTCTTTTTCAAAGACCAGGGTTGGGAACTTGGGTCTGTGAGGCTTGGGGGCCTTTTATGGCTTTTCCAGAGGCCTGGTTATCACCAGTAGTTCTGTTTCTGGCTTGCTCTGTCCTCTTTGTGTGTCGGTTTTGGATACCTCAGATGGGGCTTTCCCTCAGTGTATGACGAACATCTAGAACATTTCCAAATGCTATTGGTTGAGGAAATGAAAATGCAGATTAATGCCGACACAAACTAATGACAAATGTGGTGTCACAAAAAATCACTTTTGATTGGAATTTATTATGTATTGTCATTGCTATTCTTGCTGTACACAATACATGCTTTATTTTATGGATAGGATAATGTACTTGGAGAGAAAAGGGATAATTTAAACTATTTTTAATGTATCTTAAAATCCTGCAGGCTCCTTGGGCCAGAACACCAGCAGACTGCAAGGACTTTAAGAAGGAACAAAACTGAAAATATTGTGCTGTTCTTGTAGTAAGGAACTGTGTGTGACTAGGATATTCTCTCTAGTTCTTGTTTTCACTGCTTCAGTGAGGCTAGAAGAGGAGATGTGATTGTTGGCATGCTATGTGATCTTCCACTTTCTAAATAACTTGAGTTTCTTATTCATTTATAAAATAGGCCTTAGAGGGAATAGGGTTGAAGAGGGCTGGGCAGAGGGGCTGGTTTCAGAAATCTCTTGGGGTTCAAATGGCCTGTGGTTTGTTGGATAACATATAGGAGCAAGATGACAGCAGGAGATAGTCAAGAAAGACTTCAAGCAGTGTGACTGTTGAGTCCGGAGAGGAGAAATGCCCAGAATTCTTTAAGATAAGAGTAATACTCTTAATGCTCCCCTGATGCTCCAACTTGGATTTGGTAAGGGAACCTACAGAGAAAATTGCAGGGCAAGGAAAGAAAGGAAGATTTTCATGTGAAGTCAATAAATGTATAGAACTCCTTTTATCGAGGAAAGGCTGAAAATAGCTTCAGGAAAAGTCTAGACAAATTAATAGGTGGCCATCCTAGAGCAGATAAGTTTTAAAAATTCAGATCTTGCATATTTGAACCCACCATTCTTGCCTGAGGAATGGATCTGATACTTTTTATAGAGGCGCCTTTGTTCCCTCCAGATGTGGGATGCCTAGCATCCTCAGGAAGGGCCTGAGAAACAAAGTAGAGGACTGGATCCTGTCTTTGTTCCCAACATTTGACTACTCAGAGCATGGGTCTTTGTATTCTGTAGGAATAGTCAGCACAGTGCCTGGCACCATAAATATTTGCCGAGAGAGAGAGAGAGAGAGAGAGAGAGAGAGAGAGAGAGAGAGAGAGACACTGACTCAAAACGGGAATTCCCTTAGGTTTCTAGTCTCATTTATGTAAATAGTTCATTTACTAAATATGAATTAAACACAGTACACTAAATGTTAGACTTTAAGAGTATGCAAAGATACAGGACAGATTTCCAATAACCTATGGAACTATCTATTTAATCTAGCCCTAATGAGGAGGGACTTTTCACTCTTCCCAGGGGATGTATGAACAGTGGGTTACCCCTTCCTAGGGCAGAGTTGGAGTTATAAGAGAAAGCTGTTAAGTAGAACTGGGGAAGGAAGCTTCATAGACATAAAATGCAGTTTAATTTTTTTTACTTGTGATGTTTCCTGGAATCAAGGAATGTCTTACTTTAAATATTAGTGTCTGACCATCTTCCAGAACAGGGAGAATTATCTTTGGATTGCTCACGTAAAAAGTAATATTAGTATTCATGTTAGAACTTGTGTCCCTTTGCAGGAGTGATGACAATGCCTTGATATATGGGCTGTCACATGGCTGCTTACCTCTTAGATAAGGGAATCGCTACAGCTCTCCTGCTGTGCTCTTTCTCAGAGGGCCTCTTGGGGGTGGGTCCCAGATACTCAGTGTGACTAGGCAAGGTATTTGCTTCAGAACTTCCCAGAATAAAGTGGCAGAGGACACTCGATTAGAATAGGTGTTGGCAGAGCTAAATCAGGGCATCAGACACGAAATCTCCTAGTGCATCTCTGAGTGAAAGTAGCTGGGCAAATATCTCACCCAGCTTCATGCTACCAAGCCTTTGAAATGTTCCTTCTTAAGACTGGGAAATAGGGCCAGTTAGGGAATGGGCAGGGTCGCCCAAGAGTTCTTGGTTGGAATGCTCAGATCTCATCAGTGCCCTTGGTTGCCTGGAAGTCTCAGGGAAGCCCGGGCCCTGATGAGTGAGGTTGGCAGCAAGTAAGCAGGGAATGTGGATAGAAAAGGCAGCCCTGGGGCGGGGGATTTAGCTCAGTGGTTTCGCCACCTGCTGTGAAAGCGGGAGGACCTGAGTTCAATCCCCGGTACCAAAAAAAAAAAAAAAAGGCAGCCCTGGCCAGAAGAGGCTAAGCAGATGACCTCCCTTCCTGGACAGGCCAGAACTAACTACCGATAAGCTTTGAACTTAAAAAGAGGAGGAGCTCCATCCTAGCAAGGACTTCTATGGATTGAAAGGATTTTAAGAATTTATTGGTTCCTTGGTTCCCAGTTAGAGAACTCATATTTAAAACACAACAAAGAATCTATCCTGTTTTAAACTTGTAAATGTTCTAAGATGAATAATTTCTTCTTTCAAAAGGAGTTCAACAGCCTTAACTTGAATTATCAAAGTGTGTGGACTTGCTATGAAATTTAAATTTATTTGAAAATTTAAATTTATTTGAAAATTTCCACGATAATAAGGTCAAAAGAGATAAGTCCTTTTCATAAATGATAAAAAATTATAAAAATATAGAAAGATGTGCAAAAGAAAATAAAATTAATTTATGTTTCTACTATGTAGAGTATGCAACCTTGAGGTTTATTTCTCTGTAAATTTTTTCCTTTAAATAAAAAATACAGTGTTATATTTTGAGCCTTTATTATCTAATGTTTATTATGTCTACTTTCTCAATCATTTAAAAATTAAAGTGACTGTCTTTAATGACTCTCTAGTAGTCTGTTATATAAATGGATCACGGTTTAATTATTCTTTTATTTTTGGATATTTAGGTTTTATTTTATTCATAATTCGTTCATTCATATTATAAGTAACTCATTCATATTATATTCATATTCATATAATAAGTAATAGCTTCTGTGTACAGATCTTTGCCTGTGCTTCTGTTTGTTCACTTCAGACAGTCTTAAATCAAATGGTCTGAACATTTAAAAACTCTTATTCTATATAGTCAAAATTATCTTTCAGAGAATGGATTTCAATTTAAATTCTCAGTGGTAGGGGATGAGGGTGCCCATTTTACAGCGTGCTCCATTGCATTATGACTTATGGTTTTAAATCATTGATTGTGTTTAAGATATCTTTTTGTGTGGTTGTTTCTTGGAAGGTGAGGTATGTAGTTACCTGTGGTGTTGAATATGTTTTTCATGCTCATTGGCCATTTGTATATCTTAAATGTTCTACTGTGGTGGGGGGAGTAGCACCTGTGGCCACTAGCAAACTGCTCATATGTAAAATATAGCTACTCTTGGGTTTCTGAAACCTCAATTTGAGGTGCTTTTTTGTTGCCACCTCTGGGCTGATTGAGGTTTCCGAGTTGAAGGCCCAATTAAAATAAGATCCTCTTATCAAGAGAATCCACCAACATGCTGAGGATGTGGGGAGCCATAGTGCTGCATTATTTACATCATTATCTCCCTTAGTTTTTGCAAAGTCCTCATAAGGTTGATTATTATTATCTTTATAACATAAAAGAGGAAACGGGGATGTAGTAAGGGTTGGTATCACATCCAAGTTCACAACCTGCAGGTATCAGACCTAGCCCTTGAACCCAGGTCTGACGCCCAGGAAATTTACTTTTGGAAATCATATTTTCCTGTTTCCCTTTTCCAGCCCACAGTTCTGCACTTCTACCATGTCTCAGCCTAGAATTCCTTTCCTTTGCTTCTCAGGAGAAAGCAGATGGGGAAAGATTTGGGTCATTCTGGGGCTGAGGTCATTTCATGTCTGGGCTGGAAAGGCAATTGACCTTTTCTTGCTTACTTCCTGTGGGCCCCTGTACAAGTACCTTGCTAGATCCCATGCCCAGGGAGCCTTGGTCCCTACTTTTAGGAACTGACATTCTTTTCTGTTGCTTTTAGCATCCCATCAAAGCTGAGCTCAGGGTAATGGCTGAGGGGCGAGAACTGATCCTGGACCTGGAGAAAAATGAGTAAGTGGATCCCTTCTTTGCCGAAAACAATTAACTTCTATGTCAGTGCTGGACACAGGCAGGTGTCACTGTTTGGGAAGGAAGCATTTAGTGGAGTAATTCCAAGCTCTCAACCTTGGTCCCTTTGAGGGAGTATCCTGCAAAGAGGGAATTTTTCTAGTCTCTTATTTGCCGTGAAGTTATTGGACTGCTTAATGTCTTGCTCAGATTTCCTTAGGCTGCATTTCTGGTGCCTCTTTGAGTTCACAGCAGCACACGGATGTGTGTATGTGTGCAGTTAGGGAGGGAAGAGCCTAGAAGCAGCTGCATTACTACTCGAGCCCAGCGTAGGGCAGGAAGTGATTAGAGGAAAACAGCAGAGAGGAGAGAGGCAAACACTGTACTGAGATTTGGCACCTCAGGTCCTAATTGCTACATCTGTCCAGGGTCTGGAAAATCCAAGATTTTGCCAATAAGGGCATTGTTAGCAGTCTCCTGGCTTCACTGGGCCCAGGTCCTCCGTCTCCTTAACCTCACACATCTCGGGCAGTGGTCTGGCTCACAGACACCTCCACAGGTACCTGCTGGGTGGAGTTGCGCCTTGATTCATGTCACTGAGGGGACAAGTAGACACAGTTCAGGGCTTTCTGTTGCTCATTCTCCAGCCATTCCTGGCCGCCGGGCTGATAAGGAGCTCTTTTTGCTTGGCCGAGGGACTCTATCAATAGTCCCACTTTGGTCTCCCACATAGATGTCGCGGATGAGGATGCATGGCTTGGAGAGCTGCCCATCTCTCTTGGCAGCCTCTAAAACCCCCTGGAAGCCGAGGAGTAATCAGATTCGTCACTGCCAAGAAAGGGATGGAGCAGGGCCTTCCCACATCCAGAGGGCTGGGAATGGCTGCCTGGCTTGGGTGGAAAGGGAGACAACGATTTATTCCAAATTTGGGCTCTTTGCACACTTGCAAAGGAGGCTGAGTGGCATCCCCAGTGTAGTTAAAGTGCAGTCCAGGAGCTGGTCCAGGCGGGGGTCTTTGTTCACATCTTTCCTCCTCTGCTGGTACTGTATATGGTGGCCTTCAGAAGCCAGAAAGATGGGCACTGCTGTCATTTTGCTACTCTCCTCCAGGACGAAACCAGCCTTGTCCTGGTTTACTGAAATCTTTCTTTCCGTTTACCTAGAACCAACCTGGCTGGCCATGTCCATGGCTGTCCAGGGGCTTCAGGCCCTCCTTGGACTGGCTTTTCCTTTGGGTTACCTTCCTGTAGTGCCTTAGGAGGTCCGTTCTTGACAGCCTCTCTCAGGGGCCTGCTTTGGAATCTAAGCTTTGAATTCTGGTCTAAATATGCCCTGTTGTCACTCTGTGTCTAATTTGAACTACTCTGCCTTGAATGGAGCTTCTGGCCTTTCAGCCTCTTCTAGTCAGCCCAAGTGATGGTGGTGTTTTATTATGGAAAGCCTTGGGAAATTGATCTCAGGACTCAAGTCCCTGTCCTTCCATCCTGGTTTGGAGCGTTTACAAGAGCTCATAGGATGTTAGAGTAGGAAGATGCCTTAGAAAGCACTAATGCAATGGTCTCATGCACAGATACGGAAACTGACTCAGAGAGGGATAGGCATTTATATAAGGTCACACAGCAAGAAAACAAGAGAGATGAGACTAGGATCATTTGTATTCTTGCTTAGGTCTAGAGTTACAGAGTAGTTGTGAGGCCTGAATGAACAGGCTTACAGAGCACAAGGTGAATGGTCAACTATGGTGATTTTTATTGCCCTACA
This sequence comes from Heterocephalus glaber, assembly GCF_053883595.1. Lineage (NCBI taxonomy): Eukaryota > Metazoa > Chordata > Mammalia > Rodentia > Bathyergidae > Heterocephalus > Heterocephalus glaber. Next base: position 31,231,124 of record NW_028258377.1, read on the forward strand.
CCCCATGGATGCTGCAAGAAGAGCTCTCTTGTTTGACAGGGAGCCACATGGGGCTGGATGTGGTTCTTGGCCTCCTTGAGTCAGCAGAAGGCAGGAGACCAGACAAAAGTGGAAGCAACAGAGCCAAGGAATACGATCTCACCAGGTGTCCTTGGGGGGCAGCTTCCTGCTATTTTCATCCAAGTTGGACTTTTTGTTTTTGAACAAGTGTTAGTGGGCGGAACTCTAACTGCACACAACTTCCTAGTATGTTTCTTTCCCAAAGGCCTTTCATTCATGCTGCCTGTGACCTCAGGTCAAAAAGCAGCTTTGGAGTGGGGCTATGCTTTTCTGATCTTTCAAATCGTTATACTAAAGTTTCTGTAAGCCGGTGATATCTGGGGAAGGGGGCCCTAGACCCTGTACTGAATGATTTCTCAGGCTCTGGTTCTTAACCTCCTCAGTGGATTCATAAATACATTTCATCTCCAGTGCATCTATATCGTGCCAGCACCAGTGTAGGTATTTGGAGTAAGGTTGTGAGTTAAACAGCTCTGCCTTTAGGGATCTTACATTCTAGTAAGCAAACAAGTCAGATGACAAGTGCAGAGAAGACACACTGGGCTCAGGGAGAGCAGGAGATGGGGAGGAAGCTGTGGTGGGTGAGTGATGCTCAGGGAAGCCTTGCTGGTTTGATATTTGTGTTGAGACCTGAAGGAGTAAACCATGTGGACAGCTGAGAGGGACCATACCAAGAGGAGGGAACAGCCAAGTTCAAAGGCCCATATATTAGGAAGATGTCTATGCCTTTCCACCCCTACTCCCTGTTTCTCCATACCATGGGTTCTCAGGTCTCCCAGAAGCAATGGGCATGAAGGGGAGGGAGGAAATATTTTAATTTTTTTCATCATCCTGAGGTGGCTGGCCTTGTCCTATCAAATCAAAGCCCATGTGCTAATGCATGGCCCAAAATAGCAGTGAGCAAGCCTTTAATGGAATTCACACATGGAGGCATCATTGCCAAGAATGGTGAGGATGGAGGAGCGGGGGCACAGGCCAGGAAAGGAGGTGTGGCCAAGGAACCTCAGTGCAGGCTGCAGACAAGCCTTGATTCAGCAACACAGCAGCCAGTGGCTGCTTTGAAGCAGCTCAGGACAAACAGCTGGCATCACCATGAGAGATGCACTCCCTTTTCACTGTTGAGTGCCACTGAGAAAGAAATGACTTCTTAGGGTTCATCTGAGTATGTCTTTGTTTCTGACAGGCCCACATTCGGACTCACTCTGTCCTCTGAAAGCCTCAGTTTCCTCACCTTGGGTACAGTCAGAGTCCCATGTCACAGAGCCAGGGAGAGGATGAGATCAGATGGTGCATGCAAAGGCACCGACACAGTGCTGATCTCTGTTTAGTAAGTGGCAAATATGATTATTTCTTGCTCATTGCTTTTAAATTACAAAAGCAGCGCACACTCATTGCAAAACATGTAGCAATGCCAAATAAATAAAAGAATGAAAGTTCACCACCCACAGGAGAATCCGTTGTTAACTGTTTGGTGGTTGTACTCCTGCACAAGGTCACACTGAAGCACATACACAGAGTGCTATTTATTTATTTATTTTTCAGTACTGGGAATCAAACTCAGGACCTTGAGCTTGCAAGGCAGGCATGGCGCCACTGAGCTAAATCCTGGGCCCCAGAGTGCTATTTTAATTGGAGAAAGGGAAGCAGAAATGAGATTATACCAGACATACTGCTCTACCACTTGTTTTTCTTAGGCTCCACTGATGTAATGAAGATAATACTCTGCTCTAATAAAGAGTACATGACATTGTTTATTATGTTGTTTAACATTTATGAACATATATACACGTAATTTGTACATGTTAGTGCATAGTGTTGTTGGAAGAAACTTGTGATTGAGGCATGTGGGGCAGTAAACACAGCCCTGAGCTCAGAGGCGGACAGTGTGGAACTAACTGGTCAATGTGCCAGTCAGCCTTCCTGAGCCTCAACTTTCTCATCTATAAAATGGGCTTTTGTCTCAGATTCCAAGAACTCTTCTTCCATCATTATCTGTTTAAAAAACACTCTATAAGTTGAAAAATAGAAAAGAAGTCCCTGCCTCATGGGATTTATTTATTTATTTATTTATTTTGGTACCAGGGATCGAACTCGGGTCCTTGTGCTTTTGAGGCAGGTAGCAGAACCACTGAGCTAAAGCCCTGGCCCTGCCTCATGGGATTTATTACAGTTGTGCAGACTTCCCTGGAATAGTGAGTTTGAAATGAAGGGAAATGGAGCCCCAAACCATGGGACTTTGAAGTTGGAGATGAGCTGCTCACTCAGGACTCAGCAGTTCAGGCAGGAAAAAACACAAGGAGGGAAATTATAGGCAGAAATTATACCCTGCTCTTTCCACAACCCACAACTTGGGGACATAAGTCCATAATATTCTTTCTGCATGCAGTTTCCCCATGTTCTGAGGACTGCCTCATCCACCCAGGGACCATGTCTGATGAAACCCTGTTTGCTGAAATCTGATGCCATTTTCCTTGGTTGTAGGCATCCTGGGAGACAGCATCTCTCGGGAGCTAAGTGCCTGCACCGTCTCCCTTCTTCTCTTTTCCCAAGGAGAGGATATGGACCTGTGCAGCCTACTTCCAGGACGCTCCCTGGAGGATCACTGCGTCACAAGGTCACCTTCCAAAGCAAGCGGGTGCTCAGTGGGTGGGCATTTTGACCAGAGGGCCTTTGGCCCTGTGCTTCTCTGTACCAAGACACCTTTGGGGATTCTCATCTCTTTAGTGTGCTGTCCTTCCTTGAGTCCAAATGGTGGTAAGATTTAAGTTTTGGCTTAAGTAGGGAGAGGTGTCCTTTGGTCTTCCTCCATTCATTGTGTTCCGTCCCAGTTAGGTAAGCTGAGGTTCTGTTTGTACAGGTCTAGCTAATAAGAATGGATATTTGTTTCTTTTTCTTTTTCTTTCCTGGACCTCATGGGGAACATTCATTGTCAAGGCAGATTTAGACATTTAGAGATTTACAGATTTTAATTCCCATCAATAATTTTGACTTTAATCTCTATATCTCAGAGATATTACAGGAAAGGAGATTGCTTTTGTTGCCCTAGAAACAAAGCTACAGCCTGGAAAATTAACAGTCATTTACTGTTACTGGAGAGATTTTGATCTCTAATTTTCTCCTTTCCATTCAACCCTATTTGGATTGTATATTGCTAGAGGAACTGAATTACCAGGCAGGAATGTTTCTCAGCCACAGTCAGGCTAGATTAATTACCATCTCCTGTGCTCACCTCTCCCTTCCAGGGAGATCTGGGAGAAATATGTATCTGATATGGAGCAAAACTCTGAATGCCACTCAGGCCGTGGAGCCCCCCACCTCCCCTCCTGGCCCAGCTTCCTCTTGGGTCAAGGGTGGATTTTAACATCTTACGTAGGATAAAGGATGGCTCTTTTGACCCTTTCTTGCCAGGAGCTTCATTTGTTGTTGGCAAAAGTCAATTTCCTGGATCAAAGTGAAGCTTAGAAAGGCTTAAATGGTGTGGTGTCCCCAGTGCTCTTAGTAACCGTGTTTCTCTGAGTTGCATTTAAATGAATCACAGACATATAGATTATGTTTCACTTAAAATACACATGGCTTAAGAAATTAAAGGATATCCTTCTTTAACCAAGAATTTGGCAGATCTAAAGTATTCAAAATGTTTTTCCAAACTCTGAACGCAGCTGGGCTCCCCATTCCTTGCAGCTAAGATTGGCTAACCCAGGGAGACCGGTGCTGAGGAAACAGTTGGATGAATGGGTGGGGACGCCAGAATTTGATGAGATCTGCCTGTGGGTGTCTGAAATTTTCTTGAGATTTTTTTCTTGGAAGCACCAGGAATGGAATTAACCCTGCTTCATTGAAGCCAGTGAGTACATGAATGGATTTAAATTTCAAGGGCTGTGCTAGACTCCTTGCCCTAGAGAGTTTTGATGATTCTGTTAGAAACATAGTTTCCAGTTGTGGTTTTGTAGACTGAGACTTTTACTTCACTTACAGTTCTCATGTTGTACAGAACCCCTGGAGTTGCAGAACCACTGGCTTGCCAGATGGTCTGATGTGATCCTTATAGAAGCCAAATTCTTAACCACACCTCTGCATAAGTAGGGTCTCTAATTGCAGTGGGCTGTTTATGTGCTCTTTGAATCCATATGTTGAAATCCTAACCCCCAAGGTGATAGCACTGGGAGGCAATTAGGTTATGCAGCCTCTGTCCTCATGAACAGGATTAAATGTCTTTATAAAAGAGACCCAAGGGAGCTAGTTCAGCCCTTCTACCATGGGAAGACACAGCTAGAAAAACATCTATGAAGCATTAAGTAGACTCTTACCAGACACCAAAACTGCTGATGCCCTGGTCTTGGACCTCTCAGCCTCTAGTACTATGATAAATTAATTTCTGTTGTTGTTTATAAGCCACTCAGTAGGTGGCATTTTTTTAAGTATATATGCTGCCAAAGCGAGCACAGATGGCATTATTTTTAGGGCAGCCTGCATGGATGAAGGCAGCATTATTTCTAAGTCATTGGAAATATGAGATCCCTTTCTTAGGGTCCATTGTTTAAGCTCAGTCTCAGTAATTGGGAGTGGTACTCCAAAGGGTTGCAGCTGTCCTGTTGCCCTATGTAGTGCAAGAGGGCACCCACAGAGAAAATAACCTAGATGTTTGGTTGTGGAGTTCATGGCCAATAAGCCCCACTCACCCTGGTTCATGAAATGGAACAGGCTGGGGCATGGGCATCAGAGAGACCCAGATTCAATTCCAGGCTCTGATACTTCCTGGTTATGTGGTCCTGGCATGCCACTTGCCTTCTGAGTTTTACTTCTTCATCTCATTCATAATACTCAATGATTCATAACAATATATCTGATTTACAATACTCACAGTGGTTCACCTGATTTATAATAATACTCAGAAGTGAACATTTACTGACACTTGATCCCTATATAAATATTTTTCTCATCATGTCTTATTTAATCCTTATCCTATGCTTTGAAAGAAACATTGCCATTACCTACATTTTATAAATAAGGAAACTTAAGCATGAAGAGTTTAAGTAATTTACCCAGTATCGGACAGAGCCAAAAGTTAAACTGAGGTCTGCTTGCTAATTACTACATTATACCTTTGTATGGAATATAGAAACATTAATACCTTCATTGCATGGTGTTATAGGCTGAAAAATGCACCTTCTCTTCCCCTAGAATGTTCACATCCTAATCTCTAGAACATGTGACAATGTTGCCTTTTATGGAAAAAAAGGGTTCTTTTGGAAAAAAGTTTTATTCATTTATGCAAAGACAGTATTAGCAATAATAGGAACTTGTTTTCATTTTAAAATTAATTTCCCATTTTGAATGGTCTCTTCTTATTTTACTCTTAAAATCTCACTCCAACAAAATATACAAATAAAAGTTTGTTTCCTTACTTTTCATTAAGGTCATACTGGAACAAAAAAAATTGGCTCCTTATTCTGGATCTGAAAGATGAGGTCTTTTAAGGGTTCCCTAAGAAGGCTTTGTATACCTCAGAAAGTGCCCTGAAATTTGTCTTTTTGGAAAAAAAAAGTGTTTTGTAGGTATTATTAAGGTAAAGATCTCCACATGGAAAGATTATTCTCAATTATGTGGGTTGCCCCTAAATGAAATCACAAATGTATTTGTAAGAGATAGGCAGAGGGAGGCTTGGCTGCAGACCAGGAGAGGAAGGTGATGGACCAGAGCAGCAGAGAACAGAGTGATGTAGCTACAAGGCAAGTAAAGCTGGCAGCCACCAGTGCTGGAAGAGATGAGAGCAGATTCCTCCGGAGAGAGTGCAGCCCTGCTGACATCTTGATTTTGGCCCAATAAATACTGCTTTTATTCTTCTGGCCTCCTGAACTGCGAAAATAAAAGCAATGTTTTGTTGTTTGATTTATCAAGTTTGTGGCATTTATTACAGTAACAGGGTTTGTGATTTAGGTATAATTTATTGTAATGTATTTAGTCTGAAGTCTGGCACATTGCAATTAGGTTTTCAATATGTGGTTTTTTTTTAAATAAAATTTATTTTATCCCACTGACCCCTTCCTCTAAAGCCCCTCCCCTCCCTATGTACAAAAGTTTTGTTTCCATTTTTTCATGATATTTTTCCATTTTTTCTTGTCCCTTCATCCCTTTCTCCCTTCCTCCTCCCCATTCCTCTTCTCATCTGAACATTGTCTTCCCATTTCCCAGTATCAGTTATCCACTTTAGTCCTTATTTCCACTTTTGATTTCTCACACCAGAGAAACAACGCAGTATTTAAGCATGTGTATCTGATTTATTTCACTTAAGAGTATGGGCACGCTGATTTCCACAGTGGTTGCACCAGTCTACACTCCCACCAACAGGGGAGAAGGATTCCTTTTTCCCCACAGCCCCTCTAGCATTTGCTTCTGGTTGACTTCTCGATAACAGTAATTCTTTCTGGAGTGTGATGGAATCTCAGCATTGTTTTAATTTGTGTTGCATGAATGACCAGTGATGTTGAATATTTTTTTCATATATTTATTTACTGTTTGTAATTCTTCATCTGAGAAATATCTTTTCATTTCAGAAGCCCATTTTTGGATTGGCTCTTTCAATTTAGGGGGTCTGATTTTTTTGAGTTCTTTATATATTTTAGATAATAGACCTTTGTCTGATGAATACTGGTAAATTTTTTTTTCCCATCTGTGGTTTGTCTCTTCACTCTGTTGGTGGTTTTTCTTGCAGTGCATAAGCTTTTTAATAGGATGAGGTCCCAGTTGTTGATTCTTTGTAGTATTTCATGTATGGTCTGGGTTTTGTTCATGAAGTCTTTGCCTACTCCTATGTCCTCAAGTGTTCTACCTCTTCTCTCTTCCAGAACATTTAGTGTTTCAGTTTTAATATTTAGATCTTTGATCCATTTCAATTTTAGGTAAGTGCATAGTGAAAGATATGGGTCTAGTTTCAGTCTTCAGCAAGTGGAAAGCCAGTTTTTCCAGCACCATTTATTAACGAGGCTATTTTTCCAGGGAAGGTGGTTGGCTCCTTTGTCAAAGATTAGGTGGCTGAGTGTGTCTGGAGTTGTTTCTTCATCTTCTAGTCTGTTCCATTGATCCGCTGGTCTGTTCTTTTGCCAGTACCATGCTGTTTTTTTATCACAGTAGCTTTGTAGTATAATTTCAAGTCAGGGATTGTGGTGTCCCTGCCTTGCCTTTGTTGCCAAGAAATGCTTTTGCTATTCTAGGTCTCTTCTGGTTCCAAATAAATTTTAGAATTTTTTTTCTAATTTTGTGAGATATGCTGTTGGAATTTTGATCAGGATTGCATTAAATCTGTATAACAGTTTTGGAAGTATGGCCATTTTTACTATATTGGTTCTTCCTGTCCAAGAACAAGGGATATCTTTCCATTTTCTGATACACTGTTCAATCTCCTTTTTCAGAGTACTGTAGTTTCTAATGTAAAGATCTTTTACTTACTTTGATAGATTGATTCCTAGGTATTTCTCTTTTTTTTGGATAATATTGTGAAACGTGTTGTTTCCCTAATTTCTCTCTCAGTTAGTTTGTTATTTATGTACAGGAAGAGTATTGGTTTTTGAGTGTTGACTTTGTATCCAACTATGCCATGGAATTTGATTATCAAATCTAGAAGTCTTTTGGTGGAGTTTTTGGGTCTTCTATGTAGAGTATCATGTCCTCTGCAAATAATGGTAATTTAAATTCTTCCTTTCCTATCCTTATTCCTTTTATTTCTTTGTCTTGTCTAATTGCTCTGGCTAGTGTTTCCAGAACTATATTGAACAAGAGTGGTGATAGTGAACATCCTCATCTTGTTCCTGACTTTAGAGTAAAAGCTTTCAGTTTCTGTCCATTTAGTATAATGTTGGCTATTGGTTTGTCATAGATGGCTTTTATCAGATTGAGATAAAGACTATTCCAATTTCCTGTAGGTTTTTTTTTTTTATCATGAATGGATGTTGGACTTTGTCAAATGCTTTTCTCCATCTATTGAGATGAGTTTTTGTCCTTGGCTCTGTTAATATAGTGTATTACATTTGATTTGCATATGTTGAACCAACCCTGCATCCCTGGATGAATCCTACTTGGTCATGGTCTATAATGTTTTTGATGATTTGTTGCGTTCTGTTTGCCAGTATCTTATTGAGGATTTTTGCATCTATGTTCATTAGGGAGATTGGTCTGTGATTCTCTCTTTTGGTTGGATCCTTCTCTGGTTTTGGAATTAAGATAATCTTTGCTTCCGGGAATGAATTTGGGAGTATTGTTTCCCTTTCAATTTCATTAAAGAGTTTGAGAAGTAGTAGCATTAGGTCTTACCTAAATTTCTTGTAGAACTCAGCAGTGAATCCATCAGGGTCTGGGCTTTTCTTTGTTGTTAGGTTTTTAAATACATCTTCAATTTCATTGGCTGATACTGGTTTATTTAGAAATTTTACATTTTCTTGATTCAGGTTTAGCAGTTCATATGTATCTAGGAATCTGTCCCTTGCTTCTGTGTTTTCCATTGTACTAGAATACAGCTTCTCAAAGTAAAGTTGATTATTTTCTGGATTTCTGCAGGACCTGTTGTGATTTTACCCTTTTCATTCCTAACTGCATGGATTTGAGTCTCTTCTTTCCTTTTTTTGATAAGGTTGGCTAAGGGTTTGTCAATTTTTTTAATCTTTCAAAGAACCAACTCTTCAATTCATTGATTCTTTGTATTGTTTTTTTAGTTTCCATTGCATTAACTTGTGCTCTGATTTTTATAATTTCCTCCCTCATACGACCTTTGGGCTTGACTTGCTTTTCTTTTCCTAGAAGCTTGAGGTTCGACATTAGGTTATTTATTTGGGCCTGCTCTGTTTTCCTGATATAGGTATTCAGCACTATAAATTTCCCTTATAGGACTGCTTTCATTGCATCCCATAAGTTCTGGTATGTTGTACTGTCATTATTGTTTAATTGTAGAAACTGTCTGATTTCTACTTTAATTTCATCTGTGACCCATTGGTTGTTTTGGAGGGTGTTCTTTAATTTCCAAGTGTTTGTGAAGTTCTTCTGGTTTCTTTTGCCATTGATTTCCAGATTCTTTGCACTATAGTCTGATAATATGTGTTGGATAATTTCAGTCCCTTTGCATTTACTTAAGCATGTTCTGTGAGGTAGCATGTGGTCTATTTTGGAGAATGTCCCGTGTGCAGCTGAGAAGAATGTGTATTCTGATATTGTGGGGTGGAACACTCTGTGGACATCTACTAAGTCCATTTGTTCAAAAGTTTGGTTCAATTCTGATATTTCAATATTGATTTTTTTTTTGTCTAGTTTATCTGTCTACTTGTGACAATGGGGTATTGATATTCCCCATTACAACTGTATTAGTGCTAATATGATTTTTCATGTCTGTTCATACTTGTTTTATGTAATTGGGTACACTGCTATTTGATGGATATATATTTATAATTGTTATCTCTTCCTCTTGGATTGTTCCCTTTACAGGGATATAGTGACCTTCTTTGTCTCTCTTAATCAGTCTGGGCTCAAAGCCCACTTTGTCTGCAAATAGAATAGCTGCCCCTGCTTTTTTCTGGGATTCTGTCACATAGAATATTCTTTTCCATCCTTTGACTTTCAGTGTATGAATTTGTTTTTTATTAAATGTGTTTCTTGTATGCAGCATATTGTTGGATCTTGTTTCTTGAACCATTCTGCCAGTCTGTTTCTTTTGATTGGTGAATTGAGACCATTAACATTGATGACTATAACTGATATGTACTGTCTTATCTGTGTCATATTATTTTCTTGTTGTTGGCTTCCTTCTTTCCTTTTTTGTTTAATTTTTTGCCTTGCTTGGTGGATTCATTCTGTTGGGGTTCATGGAGTTGTAATCCTTGTTATCTCTTTCTAGAATATCCTTCAGAACACTTTGAAGTGCTGGTTTGGTTGTGAATTTCTTCAGGTGTTCCTTGTCATGGAAATATCTTATTTCTCCATCAATTTTGAAAGATAGTTTTGCAGGGCACATCAATCTGGGTTGGAGGTTGTTTTCTTTTAGGACTTGAAATACTTCACTCCAAGCTTTCCTTGACTTGAGAGTTTGTGTTGAGAAGTCTGCTGTGATTCTGATGGGCTTTCCCTTATAGGTGATTTGTTTCTTTTCTCTAACAGCTTTTAATATTCTGTTCTTGTGTTGAATTTCTAGAATCTTTTTTTTTTTTTTGGAATTTCTGGAACCTTAACTATTATATGCCTTGGGGAAGATTTTTTTTTTATCATGGCTAATTGGAATCCTTTATGCCTCTTTTATCTGTATGTCAAGTTGTTTTTCCATGCTTGGGAAGTTTTCTGCTGTTACTTCTGTGAATAGGTTTTTGATGTCATTTGTGCTATTGCCTGGTTTTTCATTGACTGTGATCAGTCTTGTGTTATTCTTCTTTGCATCATCTAGCAGCTACTGGATTGATTTCTCATAATCCCTTGCTTTTTTTTTTTTTTTTTGTACCAGGGATTGAACTCTGGTCCTTGTGCTTATGAGGCAGGTGCCAGAATCATTGAGCTAAATCCCCGGCCAGATCCCTTGCTATTTTCAAGAAATCTCTCTTTTCATGATTGCTAACCACAATCCTGTCTTCTATATCTGATATTCTGTCCTCACATTGGCTCATTCTGCTGCATATACTTTCAGTGGAGTTTTTAATCTCCTGGATATCTGTTTGAATCTGTTTCATGGATTACATTTCTTTCCTATGCTGGGTGTTCAAGGTTTCCATCATGTTCCTGAATTCCTATATATTTTTTAATCTGTATCTGCTCCAGGGTCATTAATCATGTCTTTCATTCTGTTCATCATCTTTGTAGTTTTCTGGGAAATTATTTCTGCTTTGTTTTTTTCTAGAGCCTCATTCATCTGCTTTGTTACTTCTGCTATTAACATTTCAGATATTCCAGGTGGGTGGCTTTTAGATTGTTCCACCCTATTGCCCCTGGGGTTTGCCTTTGGTGGGCTGAAAGTCTGGGCTTGTTGCATCTTGTTTAAGTATCTTCTTATTTTCTCCTTTTTAAAAGTTTGTTTCCTGGGTTGATGCTTGTAAATTGCTTATGGCAAGTAACTTTATTTTTAGTATTCAGAACCCTTAGGAAATGACTCCTTCTCAGAAGCATCTTCCAGGTGTAGCTATCTTTTGGGTTTTGAGTCTGTTGTGAGATCCTGCCTCTTCAATTTATTGGGGATGAGACATTTCTGCCTGCTTGGCCCAGCTGCCAGTTCTTTGGCACTGGCCTATAGGTTTGGCTTTTTTTAAGACTCTTAGGCAATCTCAGTCTTGGTATGCCAGGAGGAGCAACTGATTAGCATAATTATATCACCTTGGTTAAAGTTGTGTAATAAACAATAACAATAACATCAAATTTAGCCTAGAAAATGACAAACTGTGGTAACTGTTAATTTTCTACCTTTAACAGTATAAACTAGATTTGTGGTTATATAAAAAAATCTAGAAACAAGTACCAAAATTATATGCAGTAAATATGCCCTTAATATGGGGATTTTACCCTTATGGAGGAAAATTTAAAAGGAGTTAGGGGAAAAAAACAGACATAGAAGGAGAGGAAGAGATCAGAAGCAAGACTGGAGGACAAACTTTAAGAAACTGGTGAAGAAGACAGGTGGGAAAGAGGAAAGGAAAAAATAAAACAAGAACAGAACAGAAGTACAAAAAACGTAGAAACTGTTTAGACAATCAAGAAAAAAAAAAAACAACAACAAAAAAAACCAAGAACCAGAAAGAACAAAAAAAAAAAGAAAAGGAAAAAGAAAGGGGAAAAAAAACACCCCAAAACGACAACAACAAAAAAGTGAAAACAGCCAGGGATTTAGCTCAGTGGTTCCACTGCCTGCCTCGCAAGTGCAAGGACCCGAGTTCGATCCCCGGTACAAAAACAAAAATAAAAACAAAAACAAAAACATCCAATTCAAGGTGTGTCTCCACTGTCTCTGATAGGCAACATGGGCAAACAGAGTCTAGAGCCAAATTGATTAATTGAAGCAAGCCAGTTGCAACTTCACAGTGGGGTGATGGATAATCCTAGCCAGCCTGCTCCTTTAGTTCCTCTGAAGTTCTTGCTGGTTTCTGGCTATGAGGCTGGAACCAGATTCCTTGAACCCATAGCAATCTATGCCTCCTGTAGGTTTGAACTCCACTCCCTGACTTCCTGCTGACTTGAACTCAACACCCACATGGAGGCACCAGGAGCCACTGGATGGAGATGACTCCTAGGTGCTCTGAGTTCTGAGCTCAGTTGGCTCTTTTCCAAGATGGCTACTGGCCAATCACCCTCTCCTAGGTGAGGTCTGAACCCAGATAACTCACCAGCTGCTGTAGTGTGCTGTGTCCTCTGCTCTGTTTCACTAGTTTCTCCAGGGAAGCCTCTGGGGTTGCCAGTAGTCACTGTGTCTGAAGGTTTGGCCTGCTCTTCCCTCGCAAAGTGCCTGGCCTCTGGGAGAGAGCGCTGATTGCTACCTCCCTCCTCTTCATTGTAGTCTCTCTCTTTTCTCTCCCCATGGACTTCAGTTCTTGCCTGAGAATCTTCCTGGGTCCCGGGGACCCAGTTCCCTCTTTCTTCTCCTCTTCATGTTGCTATATTCCAGTGTCAGGATACCAAATCTGAGAGGCTCTTTCTCTGCTGCTCATCACTCTGCCATGTTCCTGGAAATTGTGCTAACTTTTATTAATGCAAAGTCAAGAACAAGTGTTTTCTGAAGTGTCTTGGTGATGCAAGGCATGATGAGAAAAACACTAAGAAATGATCTGTGTGGTTATTGCGTATTGACATTTCCTAAGTTCTGGTCATGTTCTCCGATGACCAGTCTGCCCTTAGGGAACTTCTGCCTGAAGATAACATAGACCAATGGTCAGATATTAAAATGACAACAATAATGAAAATATCCAGAATGTAGAAGATGCTTGTGTAACAGGAATCCTACTGCAATCTTTATGTGGTTTGTCTGATTTATTCATTACATGCATCCTATGAGGTCTGAATACCTATAATAGCCCTGTTTGACAGATGGGGTCCCTGAAGCATAGAGCAGTTGGACTTAGTCAAAGTCATCTGCTAGGAGAGGCAGAGCCAGATTGTGAACCCAGGTCTGTTTGATTCTAAACTCTAAAGGTCTTAAACAGGAAATTAGGTTCCCTCTCAAATTCCCTGTCCTGGCTCAGTATGCTTTGCACTCATCATGACTTCTCCACTATTCTACCATCCCTCTCCTCTTTCTTTCTACCTTCCCTAACCCTGGTTAGAATTCCAGTGTCAGTGCAAAGTAGTGGTGTAAGCCGGGCAGGTATGGACCCAGAGCCTGGATCCTGACACTCTTTGAAGATGTAAGCTTTGCCATGTCATTTACCCTTCAAGAGTCAGTTTCCTCATTTACACCATGGAGGTAACAGTGGCCACTTCATAGGATATTCTGTGGGTTCAGTGGATTCAGTAATGTAATGTTCTTAAAGCCCTTACACAGTGCCTGGTGCATTGAAGAGCACAATAAATAGCCACTGTTACTTGTATTTTGTAGGACCGGAAAAACATTTTAGCATGATGTAAGAGGGAATTCCCCTGAGTTGGTTTCCAGATGTAATTAAGAAGAGTTGACCTTAAAACCCATTACCCTGGGGAGGAAACTCACTTCTGCTCTCCAGCCATGCCCAGTTTGTCCTAGCTGTATCTGTAGAATGCACTTAGCAGTGTTCTCCAACCGACCAAACAGTACCTCTTGTCTGTGCTTGCAGAGCCTGCCCCTGGCCCTCCCTTGGCTGGGCCCAGAATTGTCTGATAAGGAGGTCAGGATTGGCTCTCTGCTTCCTGCTCTATCTCCTTCCAGGGACCCATAGGTGGGCTGCCCAAACAGCCAGGAAGGATGTCCTCGGGTTTCTTTTGTCTTAATCTTGTTTCTTCTGGCTGCTCTTCAGCAGGAGCCCAGGGTAAAATGAATAGGAGGAAGCTGTCAAATGCCCTGATGGCCTCAGAGCAAGGGAAGCTGGGGGCTAGGAAGCAGTCAGGGGTGGTTCTTGGGTTTGAAGAACCCTTCACCATCAGCTGTTTACCCTAAGATAGCAGTGGCTAACATCCAGGGACTGAGTACTTACCATGAACTACATGTTTTACATAGATTAAAAAAAAAAGCAACCCTATGTATATTTACCCAAATGGAGATATACCCCTGGGTTTATAACTTAGACTTTTAAAATTTTTATACAATAACTTTTTGGAATATTTGATGCTTTTCAGACTAATACGCTAGAAAAAAAATTGAGTTTTAAAATAAATGAGCTCATAGTATGTATACTATTTTATACTTTGCTTTTTTATTTTTTGTCTTCAGTATTTTCCCACATTAGGACATTTATAGTCCTATTTTATTTTTTTAAGATGGTTACACCCATTGAATGGATGAAGCAGAATTTACTAATTTCCCTATTAATGAGAAAATAGATTTCTGATTTCTTATTATTACAGATAATGCTGCAGTGATAGGCTTATGCAGGATCTTTAAGCACATTTCCAAATGTTTCTGTAGGATTGATATATGTAAGATCATATGGCATATACATTTAAAGTGTTTTAAAATTTTGAAAAATTATACCTCTTACTCTATAAGTACCTCTCAAAGGCAGTAACAGTTTACATTTATGGCTGAGTATGAGAGTATATTCTGGATACATTTCCATATACATTTATCATAACATTTTAAATGGCTATATGATGTTACATGGTTTGTGTATGCCATGATTAACTCAACATTTCTTATAATAGAAAATTATCAAATGTACACATTAATGAGAATAATATAATGAATCTCTGTATATGCATTATCCTGGTACAGCCATAATCAAGCTGCCATGATTAACTTAATCATCCCTTGTCAATGGACATTCAGATTGTTTCTTTTTTTTTTTTTTTTGTACCAGGGATCTAACTCGGGACCTTGCACTCGGGAGGCAGGCGACGGAACCACTGAGCTAAATCCCCGGCCCATATTATTTCTACTTCTTCTTTTTAAAAATTGACTCCAATATGAGTGGAGTCCTCTAAGGTCTATGAGGATTCACTTGAGTCGTTTGTAGGAAAATGGATGCACCTTGAGACCATAATGTTAAGTGAACTAAACCAGACACACAGGCTTAAATATCACATGGTTTCTCTTGTATGAGAAACCAAAAATATAAATAAAGAGCAAAACAGAAGATAGGTAATAGGAAACAGGGAGATATTGCCATTTTGCAAATGGCAAGAGGAGCAAGAGAGAGAGGGAATGGGGAGGGAAGGGGAAGAAAAAAGAATTACAATGTATTATGTACTTTACCAACTCCTCATGAGGAATGTAATTATTATGCATTGCAAATATGCACTGCTCTAATAAAAAATAAAAACTGAAAAACAAGTAAGGAGGAATTTGGACACAGACCTGTACCTGTGAAATACGCAACTTGAAGATTCAAGTTAGGCTGCCATGAGCCAAGGAACTCAGAAGCAAGGTCTGGAATAGATCCTTCCCTTACATCTTCAAAGGGAGCATGGCTCTGCTGATATCATAATCTTGGACTTTAGCAGCCTCCAGAACTGGGTGATAATAAACGGTCTTTTCAGCCTTTTAGTTTGTGGCGCTTTGTTAAGGCAGTCTCAGCAAACTACTAGTCATTCCATCAGCCCCAGGCAGGCACTAATCTGCTCTTTCTAGATTTGTTTGTATTTTATACAAATGGAATTATATAATACATGGTCCTTTCTAACTGGCTTCTTTCACTTAAGGTAGTGTATTTTTTAGTTTATACATAGTGCAGTTGGTTTTAGTATTATTATTATTTATTATTTCATTGTATAGATATAGCACTCTTTATTAATGCATTTATTTATCAGTTGATAAATGCCTGCCTTTTAAGCCTGAGTTAACTTTTTCTATTCTACGTATTTAATTTCAGGGGATACTGGCTCAGCATCTCATGGAAAGTGCTATGCTAGGTGCTATAAGAGTAGGGATGGAAACAGGTATCTCTGCCCTCTGTAGGAGAGAAAAAAACATAATCCAAGGCACACCACAAATTCACAGAGTTGAAAGTCAAATGCTGTGGAGGCAAGAGGAAAGAGGGGCCGTGTGACTGGGATGTAGAAAGCTTCCCTGAGGAGAGAATCTTGGAGTTCAGTCTCAGGGGGATGAAGGGAGGCTTTGGATGCGGGAGACAGAAGAGATGAGTGGGAGAAGGAGAAAAGGAATTCAGACTGAGAAAATAGTATCTAAATATTTGGTTTGGATCAAGGGAGACTCAAAGTTATAATGTTAATCGTCTCTTAGGAATTCAGTATTCCTAACCAGCCAGATCATTTGAATTCAGAAGAGAGATAGATATGTCAACGTTAAGAAAGGTGATGCTTTCCTTCCACAGCTGGGCTACAAAGAGCCATTTGGGTGGTGGAGAGTTCAATTTTTCACTCTCCCCTTTTTGTCTTTTTGACTTTGAGCTGCGTTCTCTGTAGCTGCAGATAAAACCTTGTAGTCAGGGAAGTATTTGGGTCACTTTCAGGAGAAAGGCTTGAAGCACATGAAGACGAGGCTGTATTCTCTACACCTAGGAGAAGTGTCTCTCCCTTTACTCCTCTCCACTGCAGAGAAGTTTGGGTTGAGCCTGTGGATGGAGATATACTGGCAAGGGGTCCCATAGATGCAGGGGGCTGAGCACAAGGCAAAAAATGATTCCTTCACAGCTTTGGAGGAGGTCTCGTGAGAAGCAGGGTGTGGTGTGTGGGGTGCAGATGGATGTATGGATTTAAATTTAGATTTGGGAGATGCACGGAAGTCCCACCTTTCGGTCCTCTCTTCTCCCAGCCCTAAGAAGGAGACTAAACTCTTCGATCTAGGCTCCCTTGAGTTAGATATTTCCTGCTCTCCAGCTTTCTGCTTAGGCAATGTAGCATGACTATCCTGGGGGAAAAATCTGAGAGGTGAGGCCAAACTAGAGCCTTTGGACTGATTTTTTCTCGAAAATAAAACTGCATTTTCCTTTCACCCATGATATATTTTGATTTTAAGAAAGTAAACTTTACTCTATCTCTGTTTTGGACTCGCTGCCATACACAGACCTTTGGCTGACCCCTGGAATACTAAATGGAGAGGCTTCTGGGCAAGTTGGGGGCCAGTTGCAGGTCTTGCTTAAATTCATCCGGAGGCAACAGTTGGGTCAAAGAATCTCTGGCTTTTCTGACAAGAGTCTTGAGTGTCCTGGGCTTGAGCTCTGGTCTGTGCATTGAGAAATCTTAACTGCATTTTTTTTTTTCCTTCTCTTCCTTCCTTCAACAAATTTTGTGAGTGGCAACTGTGTGGCAGGCACTGAGTTAGCGCTGAGTGTTCATGGGAGAAGCAATGAAGAGCAGGTAAAGCACAGACTCTGCCATCACGGGGCTTAGAGCTTGCTGGAGGAGACCAACATGAAACCCTTACCATGTGGGCTGCTAAGAGGAAGGAAGTGGGCGGTGCCGTGGCAGCATGGGGAAGGGGAACTGCACCTGGGTTGGTGTTCTGGGAAGGCTTCTAGGAGGAAGTGAAGAAAGGAGTGTGGTAAAGGTGCTGGAGGGTGTGGCAGCGTGGGCTCCTCCAGTGGGCAGTGTGTGCTGAGCAGTGCCAGGGGAAGGAATAAAGGCCCGAAGGCAAGAATAATGTGAAGGTGAGAGGATGCTCTCTGTGGTTGGAACAGGGCAGCTGGAAGGCAGTGATGAGAGCTTAGGAGACTGGTAGGGTGAGTCGTTACCAGGGCCTTTCACGGTACTTAGCGAGTTTGGACTTTTATCACAAGGGCAGTGTGAAGTGATGAGGGATATTTTAAGAGGCAGATGGTGACAGCATCCAAATGCATTTTACAAGTTCCAGTTTAGGGAAGAGGTAGCAGGTATGGAGAGAAGAGGATGGAGTCCAGTGATATTTGTAGGATGGAATCATGGAGACAGAGGGAGGGCAGATTCAAGGGCTGTTCCAAGGTTCTCAGCTTGAATAAGTAGGAAGACAATGATGCCCATGTCCAGGTTTGTCCTTGTCTTGTGGAGGGACGCTGGACAAGCTACTTCTTTTCTCAGATCTTTAGTGTTCCCGTTCCATGAAGGTAATAATCCCCAGTCACCACCTTGCAGGATCGTGGTGGGGCCCCCCTGATGAGGTCTGTGTGAAAAGTCATGTCCTGTACTCTCCATAACCCCGAAAGGCCTAGCAGAGCACACATCTGTCCTTCCCTTCATTATGTCTGCCTTTTCTCCTTATCTGCAGTTCTGAGTACTCCATCTCACAGGAACTGGTCTCGGAACTCTGCCCATCCAGCAGCTGAGTCCTCACTGGGGGGCTCCCTGGGGATCTCAAACTGGCTTTTGTTGCAAACAATGATATCATTGAGTGGGTGGAGCTGGGCCAGGCTTTCCTCAGCCAGTTGAAGGAGAAATGGAGTCTTTAGGACTTCTGTACTTATGGCCCTCTTCCAGGCTCTTCCATAAGGTCCTATGTGCCCCACTGCCCCCTTCCTCCTCCCTTTTCCTCCAAGTTTGGGGGTTTGCAAAAAGCTGGCAGCCCTACATGTCCTCCGCTTGCATCAGTCTCCCTGAGAGAGGTCCAGATGGGCCAAGGGCCTATAATGGCTGCATTATATCTGGCATAGTTTCTTTTTCCAAGTCCCCCCTTCCGGGGAAAGGAAGGGCAAGTTATGAAAAAAGATTCCTTTCGAGGGAGCCTGAAGTGCTGGGGAAAGATGATCTAAGCCTGGGAGAGATGTCTTCAGGCTCCTTGTATTATTGCATGGCTTACTGATCCTAGATGTAGGGCTTGCGGGAGAATGCAAAGGCCAGAGTGACTTCTCGGGTATGTGGTGAGAGAAATGTTACTGGGGACAAGGAAATCAGCAGTGTTGCATGAGTCTCAGCTCCTCATCCATAGACCAGCCTCGCTGTCCGCTATCACTTCATGCATACACACACACACACACAGACACGCACGCACGCACACACCCACTCAAGTGCACTTCTCCTCCACAGCTGTGTAGGCAGCTTGTTAGGGGGAACTGGAAATTGGTTATCATACTGGCGTGAGCTGTTCTGGGAAGGAAGAAAGAAAGACGGTCCCTTTGAGGACCAGACAGCAGCCCTATGTGCTGCCCGTCAATGTTTGCTAATGGGTCCCCAAGCGGCCTCCTCCAGTCTTAACATCAGAAAATGCAAGTGCCATGTGGAGGGCAGGAAAACCCATGCCTGCCTCTTGGCTGCTGTATCCCCTCCTACCAGCACAGTGCTTGGCACATGATGGCCTCAGTAGATATTTGTGGAATGTGTAGGAAATCGTGGCCCAGAAGAGGTGCCACAGCTTGACCACTCACCCAGAGCAAACACGCCATGAAATCAAGCCGTGGAGAGCATAGGCTTTACCAATGCCAAGTGCCCTCCAGTTTGTTCTCCACTGTGGGCCGTCCCTAATAAGCAGTGAGACTGGCAAGACTGTACGAACATCTTTGCCTCTGGGCAATCCATGTGGCCTAACTTTTGGATTATCTAGTACAGACATTTAGGTATGTAAAGAGAGAGTGGTACGTAAAGACTGTTTTGGTCCAGGTGACTTCGAGTTACATCCTACCCACTCTCTTCCCTTTTTGGTAAAGGGTATTGGGCAATACATAGGATGAAGGACAAGCTGAAGGACTAGTTTTGGAAAGGACAAGATGCTGAAATTAATGGATAGTCCCTTCAGGAGCTACCACTGGGGGACATGAAATTCACTGAGAGGAGATCTGAGTGACCTTGTCATGTGGTCATTTGGCCAGGTGTAGAGAGGGACCTTGGCTGATACCAGGTACCCCAGAAGTAGTGGAATGAGAATGGAATATTTCTGTAAATGAAAAGCAGGCCTCTGTCATCCCAAGCAAATGGAATGGGTCCCGGGCAGGCCAGACAGTAGATGTCTACTGTGGCCCATGGGGTTTTAAAGTTCTGATGTTCTTGACTTGTGCTTTGGCTGTGTTTATGCTTTAAGACCCTAAGAAACATTGGGCAAGTTCATAAAAGTTACTGGGATGTTTAATCAAAGTCCAAAAGGGATCAAGCACAGACATTTAGAGCAGATTAATTTGTGGTCTTTGACTACCATTTTTTGCTGTTTTCAGGGTTTTTGCTGGTCCCCTCTTTCTAAGCATATGAGCCAAGGTCCAGTGACCCTGAAGGGTCCTTTTCTTTACTTTTCATGTGGCTCATCCACAGGGTCTACATTGTCTTCCTTTACAACCTAGCTATTTCCTCACACCCCTTGCCCACGTACTTCCCTCCAGGTTATCTGTGGTATCAGGTGATGAAAAACTGGTTATTTACCAAAAACTGGTGGCTAGCAAGGCTGTTGCCAGACAGTATTTTTGCTTTTAAACTTTTGTATTTCTGAGAAAAATTTCATTTCTCTGAACTGTTCTTACCCACTTCCAGCAAATACCCATAATGTGCTGTTTTGGACATTGTGAAATAAATCGGTGGACTCTTCTTGACGAGAATTCACCAAAGGCTTGAGACATTTCTAGCTAAATGGATGGACCCTGAGACCATGCTCTTAAGTGAAACAAATTCAACACACATTGGTAAATATCGCATGGTTTCTCTGGTATAAGAAACTGAAAGTGTAAATAAGGACCAAAATGTATAATAGTGAGAAATGGGAAGAAAATGTTCATATGAGAAGGGGAACAAGGGAGGAGGGAGGGAAAAAGGAAAGAAGGGATAAGAAAAAAAGAATGGAAGGGAAAAATTGGAAACAAAGCTTTTATAGATAAAGAGGGGAGGGGGTTGAAGGGAAGGGAAGGGAATGGGATAAAAAGAAGAAGAAGCAAGATATATCATGTACAGGTACAAGTTCCCTATGATGAATGTGATCATTATGTCTAGCTACAATGTACCGAGAATAAAAAGTAAAACAAAAGGAAGGAGAGAATTCCCTCAAAGGCCCCTCAGATCCCTGACAATTAAGTTGTCTGATCCCAAGATGTCATCCTATTTTCGTAGACAGCTTACTCATCTTCATGGAGGCAGCCAAGAGGGAGACACAAAGAGAATTAAATAAAAACCCTGTCGGCCAGAGGAGTAAACGCTGCTCATCTAAACATCCTTTGGTGTATAACAAAAGCAAAACACAGGACCAGGGTGGTCGGAAGAGTGCCAGGTCTTGTGGGGACAGGGAGAAGAAATAATGGGAAGTGGTTAGTGAAAAGAAGAGTTGATTTAACACATTGTTTGGAAACTTCCTTAATAGGAGGCTAAAAACAATGCGCAGGGTAGCGTTGGCTTTTTGCCGGGCTGGTGGGTGGGGCTATCTTACCTCCCCAGTGTTGCTTCTGAAGCTGGTCTGGTGATGGTGATGCTTGTTCCATTGAGCCCTCGGGCTAGGAGGAGGCCCCGAGCTCTTTACTATAGAAAGAACCTTTAAAGTTCCTTCTTCCTTGGCCTCTCTTCTCCCTCAAAAAAGAATGCTTCTGCATGTGGGCCTCTGAATTCTCCATGCCTTATTTGGACTTGTGCCATCCCTTTCACATGTCTATTCCTTTGGAGTCAGAGATGGAGTGAACGCTAGTTTGGAAACTTTGATTCTGAAACAGTTCTGTCTCTTCTTTCCCTTTCTTTTACCTTTTTTAAAAAAACAAAAGAGAGCAATACTTAGCATATTTGTTATTTTGTCCCAAATGTGAACTAGCTTAGGCCATTACATTAGCGTAACATTCCCTGCTTTTCAGAAACATTTCCCAATGCTTGCCTATCCAGGGCATCACCATTTCTACTTGATAGAAAGGAAAAACAAGGTTGAATAACTTGTGACCTGCGCAGTGTCACCTAGCTAGCCAATAGATACATACAGCAACATATACAAACATACCCCAAAAGAGGCTAGTGTTAAGAACACTCAGACACCATTATCTTTGGCATGTGTGTATATATCACTACTCCTGAAGAAAATAACAATGATATTTGTATATAGCAAATACTTTATTCTTTACAAAGAATTTTTTTTCACATTTGTCCATTTTATTTCACAAATAGTCATATAATCTTACTATGTGCCACCCACTGTTCTGGCATTTTACAGAAACCCTATAAAGGAAAGTTTGTCATTCTCCCCATTTTATAGATAATAAAACTTGGGGCACAGAGATAGTATCAACTTGGCCAGGGTCACACAACTGGGGAGTGTCAGAGCTAAGTTGAGCACCTATTTTCACATTTGATCATCTCAACATTGCTGTGATATGGTAATTATTACTCTGTTCATTTTATAGTCTAGGAATTGGGGGGATTTAGGTGGCTTCGGTGAAAATAATTCGCATACAAATACATGGTAGGTATTACACGATAAAGGTTTATTTAACAAATTAATGGGGTAATCAGAAAGATGATACAATTGGTTTAAAATTGGTAAGAGAAACTAACATGTGTATGCATGCATATGAGAGAGAAAGAGGTTTTTTATAGAGGTTAAACATCCTTAATCTGTCAATCCAAACTCCTCCAAAATTCAAAATTTTTTGAGGCCAGAGTGACACTATATGTGGAAAATTCTACACCTGGAATTTTCATGTGATGTGATGATCCACACCTAATATGCAGACGCAATGAAAATATTGTATAAAATTTCCTTCCAGCTATGTGTACTAAGGGTATATGAAATACAAATGAATTTTGTGCTTAGACTTGGGATCCTATCCCCCAAATATCTTATTATGTATCTATAAATATTGCAAAATTCATAAAAATCTGCTATCTGAAGCACTTCTGGTCCTAAGCATTTTAGATAAAAGATACTCAACCGGTAGTGAAAAAAGAATTAGAAGGATTTCTAAGATTACTAGGTTAGATACAAAATTGGTTAATATCCTAGGGCAAATAAAACCATATTCTTTGGAGTTACCTTTTCTAGTAAGTGAAGATATTTCTATTTCTATTATAGCTTATTAAGTTTTTATAATTTAACATCTAATTCTGCAGGGCCCTATGAGAGCTAGCCTAGTTAACTGTAAGTGTTAAGTCTGTCAAATACGTGACCCCCGCCCCACAGAGTCCAAAGAAACTTAACCAAGTCTTTAGACTTGAGACTAGACCACACTGTGGTTGAGAGAAACCATAGTCATCTTTTGCTTTTTTCAAGGCTTGGAAGCCCTGAAGGGGTGCACCTTGTGCAGCAGGCACTAGAACCAAAGCATTCTGAGCCTAGAACCCTCCCGTTCACATACTCGAGAGCAGCAGGAAGGCTGCACTTCCCCAAGCACCAAGTACACAAACACCTGGCTACTCTGGGAAGATTTCCTTGGAGCAAGGCCCCAGCGGAGGAGGCGGCAGTAAGAACAGCTCGGCCCAGGGCAGAGTAGTGATGCTAAAACCGGGCACCTGCGTCTGCACTGTTCTGCAGAGCAGTTGGGAAATTGTTACCACTTTGTCTTCATCAGATAAGCTTGCTTATCTGATGAGGAGGAAGGAGAGTCGAGCTCCTCAAAGATGTTTTGCAGATTTGTTTTGGTCTTGTTGCTCCTCCCTCCTGAGAAAGGGTTTTAGTTTAGAGAGTTGTTTGAAACTTGTCTGTCAGTAAATAATAGTTAAAGAAACTGCCCTGGGGTTGAAGGCTCTGAGCCTTAGGAAAGGGGACTCGGGTCTGTTTGCAGACTGTAACGGGCTCTGGGGGCCCGGCTGCTCGGACCAAAAGGTTTCAGGTCCACAGGCGATTCTCTTCTTATTCTCTGGAGAGTGATTTCATGGTTTATGTCTGGTGCTCAAGGAACAGCTTATTTTTCAGATGGGATTCAGAAGATACAGGTTTTGCTCAAGGACATTGGGGTCTGAGCGGCCCCAGTTTTAATGCAGGGCCAGCTGCTTCTGTCATGACGGTGCTGGGCCGTGGTGGACAATGCTCTCATCCCTGCCTGCCTGCGGCTTCTCCGATGGGGCTGGTGGCGACAAGGGACAGCAGAGGTTACTTTGCTCTCGAAGCCGGCACGGGGAGGGGGTAGGGTGGGAAATCTTGGACAGTCTCTGCTCTTCCTGGATACACATCACTCACAACTCATTTCCTGAAAATCCTGATGTGATCCAGTGCTGAGAGATGGCTTCCTGCCGAAGTGCTGAGCCAGCCCCTTGTCAGGGAGGAGATGAGAACAAGATGTGGTCAGAAAAGGGATAGCTGGGCCAGGAGGGCCACTCAGTGTCCATGTGGCCTCTCTGTGTGGGAATAGCAGTGTCTTTGTTCTTGAGCGCAGCACTAGGGTCTTGGCTGGCACATGGGTATATATGGTGCTAAATTGGGGTGTAGAGGATGTTGAAAAGCAATGCTTTGTTCCCTAGTGATATAATTGTACACATGATGATGAAACATGGCCTTTCTTTGGCTGCTAAAAAGAAGGCTCTTCCTGGCCAACATCTGCAGCCCCGTTTGGGGAAGGATTTCAATAAAACTAGACCTGAACTCTTGCTTATTCACCTTCCTTTTCCTGCTTGTGCTTTCCTTCCTCTTATGGCTCTTTGCAGACATTCATATCCAAGAGATTATGGTTTCCTTTTTTTCTGACATCATATATGACCTCAAGGCCACTGTCCTCACCTTCAAATTGCAATTTGGTCTACAGGTTCCTGGCAATGGTTTAGTTTTATGCTTCCACCGAAACAGAGCAGCAAAGTGCTTAAAGAGTATGGGCAACAGGATGGTTTTCAAATTCAGCCTCTGATGCTGCTGTGGACACTTGGCGGCTCTGTGTCCTCGCCTACAAAACGGGGAGGTGTGAGTGTGCTGCGATCTAGTACTTCAGTGCATGTGAACAGTTATGATGGCAAATTCTGTGGGTTGCCCAAGCTCAGAACGCTCCAGGATGTGGTGGATACAGGATGGGGCAGGGGCTTAGACAGTAAAACATGTTTACACATTTCTGAAATTTTCCTGAGAACTTGTGGTCTAAGGCGGTGGCTCTAAACTTGAACCTGCATCAGAATTACCTGGAAAGTTATTAAAAGAGAAGGCTGGGTCCCAGCCCTGGAGCTTTCCATCTGATTCGGTGGGTCTGGGGTGGACTTAACAATTTGTATTTTTAATTATATGTTGATTCCAGCAGGTAGGTAGGTGGAAGAGGAAGCAGATTGCTCCCTGTAGAGTCAGAAGACAGAATGGAAGCCAGTGGGTGCTGGCTGCCGAGAGGGAGCTTTTAATTCAGAGTAAGAACTTTGCTGTGTGTGTGTGGTCAGACATGGAATGAGTAGTCTCGGGAACTCTTTGTCCTGGAGGTATCCAGTACTGAATGGCCACCTGGCAGATTCCTACCCTAGGTAGAAGTTTCATTCACTCATATATTTATTCATTCATCTATCCATTTGTTCAGAATAAACATGTACTGCCTGCCTGGTAGGGGCTGGGAGGAAGCCTTGAAGCACAACTGTGGTCTCTGCCTTTAGGGATGCCAAAGTTTAGTTAGTTTGATTATATGATTTCCAGGGTCCTTCTCACTGTTGGAGAGTGCTGTGATGATGGGGCAGCTCTTAGAATAAGAAGCTACAGAAAGATTCTTGTCTTCTGAGGATGTGTGGTGAGAACTGACCAAAATGTGGATACCTCCACAGCTCAATTTGGATTGCTCTCTTCGGAGCATCTTAATGTCACTGGATAAATGACTTTTTCCCTGCCAAGACTCAGAAGAGGCTCAGGGTGTATTTACTGTGAGTGTATTTCCTGTAGGAAAATTCACATTTCCTCACTGGTACCTAGGATGGACCATTAAGCTCTGAACCCCTGACTGCTGTCCATTATGCAGTCTGAAAGTCTGAAAGCAGATCCAGGAAATGGGCAGCAGAAGTGAACTAATTGATTTTTATCACTCTCTCAAGTGAGGTACTGGTGAGTTAGTTAGTGGCTGGAGAATAGTAGAGAGAGAAACGGGTAAATGCCAGGAATTTTTCTGGGTTCTTCCATCACAAGCCCCGTTGAAAACAGTAATGATAATCACTAATTTTATCAAGCTTCATCCTGTGCCAAGCATGGTGTTCAATCTGCCACATGTACTATTATGTTGATTCTTTTTTATTTCCGGTACCGGGGTTTGAACTTAGGACCTTGCATTTGTGAGGCAGGCACAGCACCACTCAGTGAAATCCCTGGCCTTGTGTTATTTGATTCTTAAGACAGTCTGATCAACCAGGTATGTTACCCTCATTTTTGTGGAAGTGGAAACCAAGGTAACTAACTCCTGGCCCTAGGGACAGAAGTCAGAACTGGAATCAAAACCTCATTCTTCTGGACTCCAGACCATAATGCAGATTCCTAATATGCTGAACTAGTCATTCATTACTTCAGTAATTAGCTGAGTAGTTCTTTCATTTGGCAAGTGTTAAGCATTGATATACCAGGGAGCAAACTGCTTGGCCTCAGCCCTCATGGAGCTTAGTGTGTTTCCTTCAGACTGTCCCAGATCCTGGCTGGTTAGACGCTAAGCCTTAGCAGCTAAGGAGAATGAGAAAGTTAGTGGCAAGTTAGTGAGTGACCGGAAGTCTCCATGTGTATGAGACTTTCTCTGTGCCGGCCAGGTTTTGTGCTTTGATTTACTTTTACATATACCTGTTGGGGTTTCTTTCTTCTTGTCAAGGCTGTATGTTAATTCTCGAGGCATTTGCCTTCTGAGGGCGCTCTGTGGAGGAGGGAGAGTCTGAGTCCGGAGCCCCAGAACTTGGAGCTGAAAGCAAGCCTAGATATTCTACAGAGACCCTCTCTCCCTGGGAAGTGTCGCCTCTTCCGAAACATGGATTGCCCCTTCTGATATCTCTGGCCACCTGTGCTGACCTCAGCCTTCATTTTCTACCTTTTAAAAGCAGTTTTGAAATAGGTTTTGTTTTCAAAATAAACATCTGATTATTATTTTAAAAGTCAATTTCAGAAATATGTAACTTTGATCATTGTGATCATCTCTTGTAATCCCCTGAAATCATCAGCTTTCACAGTAGCCATTCCAGTGCATGCACTCGTTTGTGCATTTGTCAGGTTTTCATTAAAATGGACTTTCAAATTACAAGCTTTTCCGAAATTTACTGTTTCTAACTCCATTTTAGACACCTTTCCACTAGAACATATATCTCCACATCATTATTTTTTTCTTCCATATTAATTTTGAACGGTGTTTTCCATTAGAAACCCCTTTTGCCCACTGACCTGGCCTTTCTCTGGATCAATTCTGTTAGATGAAACATCCATTTGGTCCTTTCATCTTTCTTTTGACTTTTAGAGAAATTCTGGGAACCTTGTTTGGTGTTGCCTGGCTTGTGTTGTGGTGTTCTTAACTTCAGCTTCAAAAGGTCTGAGACAAGAGAGAAACTACTATCCAAGTTTAGAAAATAAGGAATTTATTGGAAGAGCAACATACAGAACTATCAGGTCACAGGAAATTTGAGACTTCTAGGCCTTAGGAAGGGTAGGCAAAGGCAGCTCCATTTACCCACATAGCAGGAATAGATACAGCGCTTCCCTCTGTTTGAACTTGCAATTGCATTCCACTGGGGTTGCTTAAAACATATGCCAGCCCTGGACCAGGACCACGTGGTACCCCTTGATGGACAATCCCACCAAAACATGCAACAGGGAGGACATTATCTTTTCCAGAAAAATTGATGTGCTGATACTCAAACTCAGTGCGTGTAATGTTGGAAAGTTGATTGCAGTTTAGGATAGGGTCCATAGACCCTGGAATATTTCATGTATGTGTTTGTATGTCTATTTTCTCAGGACCAAGAAAAAACTAAAATTATTGCTTTAATTCTGTCAGCTCCATCTGGTTGGAGTGATGATCCCAATAAATATAAAATTAATGACAAAATTCCTCATTTTCCTTTTTATTCCTGACCTCCTGATGGCCACCCAGTATCTTCTGCATGGAGAGGCTTGGGGTGGCCTTTCCTGAGCCAATTAAAATCACTGGCCATTGTTACCAGGGGGATTGAAGTCCATCAGCTAAAGATACAAATATGTGTTTTTATTCTTTGCAGGCAGATTTTTGCTCCAGGCTATACAGAAACCCACTATACTCCAAATGGCAACTCTCAAACCACCACTCTGAAATCTGAGGTAAGTTCAGGTCTTTTCCAGTAGCTGCCCTAGCTGGGTTTCACTCCTAGGGAGTGAGGAGGTGCTGGAGATGCTCCCTTCTCTGAAGAGATTCTTTTCCCCCTGACTAAAGACCAAAGGAGCAAACAGGAGAAACAAAATATACAAAATGTGCATCTGTTGTATCTCACATACCCCCTGTCATTTGCTGAATAAAACCACTGAACAAATAGAATGTTCTAGGGTAATTGCACTGATAAAATTGCTATAAATCATCCGAGAGTTCTGTTAATTACCAACATATTAACAAAACTTTTAAGTAAAAAATAACTTGCTCATAATCCTGTCATCTCATCCATTTAGATGTTTGATCAGGCCTTTTGAAAAGTAGATGTATAAGGTATACTGAGTTGTAATTACTGTGCATACAAATTTTATAGTCTGCCTTTTTAATGTGATTTTATGGTATGAATGTTTCCTTATTGTGCTGCTATCTTAATATTGGACATTTCCCCTTTAAAATTGTTATTTTTTATTAGTACATGTTTGCAGTACATAATGATACATCTTTTGTGGGTAATTGGTACTCATACATGACACATCTTAATTCTTTGTACATCCTCCTAACATCTCTCGGTCCCCTTCCCATTTGTTAAAGATCTATCTCCCTATTTCCTATTGTCTTTTATTTTGCTCTTTGATTTATTTATACTTTGGGTTTCTCGTATAAGAGAAACGATATTTAAGTTTGTGTGTCTGATTTATTTCACTAACATGGGTTCAAGATGCGCCTATCTACAAATGAGTCACATTTATCCTTCTATAGCAGACCAGTACGCCATTGTGTATAATACCACATTTTCTCTATCCATTCATCTGGTGATGGGCGTATAGGCACTATCAGTTACTAATAGTGCAGATTAATATATTAGATTGCCCTAGAATGGGGAAAGGGACTCAGGACAGTTACGTTAATAGACCTAAGGGACCTACAGTGTGGTAGCTAGGTAGCTGAGGGGCTGTTAGATTGCAGGATGTGACGGTTAACGCACCTTCTTTTCCAGGTCCTCCTTGGATGGGGGCGGAGGGGAGAGTGTGTCCCTTGTCTGCCACAGGGAAGATAGACTGTGTTGTCTCATTTCCAGGGAAGCTGTCTAGCTGCCATCCATACCTCTGCCCTCATCAGTCCACACTTCTTCCTTCTTCAAATCTCTGTTCTCTGCCTCTGAGGACACGGTTAAGGGCAGGGACTGGGTAACAGCCAGGCTCAGGGAGCTCTTAGCCCTTACAACCCCACAAAACACCCTCCTCTGAGATTGGCTCCCTCCCGCTGTGCACCCAGAGCTCAAAAAAGGGTCTCAGTCCACAAATGTGCCATGAGCTCATGCTTCCTGGCGTGAAAGCCCCCTGAGGTGGCTCTATAGACTGAGAAGCTGCAGAATGCAGTGACTTCATGACTGATCTTGACTTGTTCTTTGTGTTCTGTGCTTGTACATTAGGCAGAGACGTTGTGAGACCCTTTCAGAAACAGAGCAGTAGAAGAGAATGTTCCTTCCTCCCCGGAATTGGCACCCTTCCTGAAGGTCTTGACTGAAGCACATCCTAGCTGAACCATGGCACGGCTTCCTACTTTCTTGCATACCCTCCTGTACTCAGACCTGGGGGGTCCCAGTCCATTTTCTCACTGGGGAGCTGAGAAATCAAGGAGGAACTGGAATGGAATAAACCACTTGGCTGCTCTTGACCCAAGTACTGAGGGCAGTGCTCTGTTCAACTTGGCCAGGAGTAGCTGGAGTTCTGGGAACCTTATCAGGGCTCATCAGCCAGGCCTTTAGGTTGCAGCCTGAATGTAGGTCAGGTCACTGGGGGAATGGGCCTGTGATGTGTTCCAAAAGAGTTATAGGGTGTGGGATCTCAAGCCAGGGTTGTAATCTTGGCTTTAACTAAGTTGCATGGCCTTAATCAACCCTTCCAACCACACTACTGTTGAGTTTTTTCATCCCTCAAATTAGATATGCTGTTATTTGACCGTCTGGGCTATTGGAAGCATAACATGAATCACTGATTTTCATGGGAATTTATAAACCTCCTTTCTAATCCCACATTTTATAGATGAGGGAATTGAGAGGAGATGAGAAAAAGTAGCTTGCTCAACTTCAGAAGTAGCAAGGCTTAGGCTAGAACTTCCCCCCTTTTGCTTGAGGTGATAGGCATAACAAAGCATTGGCAAGAGAAGTCCTGTGTCCTTTGTGGATGCCGGTGCCACTGTGGCTGGGAGAGGCAGAGGAGAGAGTTTGGGGATGGGCTGCTGGAGTGCAAATCTCCACTTTGCTGTGCCACTTTGTAAATGACTTAAAACCTCTCTAATCTTTAGTTTCTTCCTTTTAAAACGTGAGGATAATTAAGCTGTTTCTTAAGGTTGTGGTCAGAACTAAAGGGAAAAAATCTCAAGTTGTTAAGTGCTAAGAGCTAGAGAGCTGTCAGCACTACTGTGACCAACAGTAGATGGCAAGTGTCCTGGTCACACGTGACAGTGAATGCAAAAGCCCTCTGTATACTTCTTGTTACAAGAGTCAGCTGTCGCACTGTTTCAGAGTGCATCTGGGCCTGGGCTGTGTGCTCCAAAAGCGTTGGTCCAGAGTCTGGAAGAGATACAGGGCTTCTTTACAGCTGGCTCTGGATTTGAGTTCTCTTCCCTTGTGAAGGCACCAGTGTTTTGAAACTGTGGCTGACCTGCACTTCTGAACTCATTGCTTCTCCATCATGTCCACTTCTGTGAGCCCCATTTACGCAACAGAGACTTGACCTCCTGCTTCTCCCTGGGCAGGGTCTTGTGTTGTGGGGTTTGTGGCCTCACTGTTGAGTTGTAAGGACCAATGTAAACTTGTTCATTTGATTATCCACCCCCAGGCCCCAGAGCCCAGGGATAGGTGAAGAAGCCACGTGACAGGTTGGCATTTCCAAATAGATGGACTCCTGGTCAGAAGGAGGGCTTGGCTGCCTCGTGTTCTTCCGTAGGTGCTGAGGGGCATGGCTTTCCTTTGCATTTCTCTAAAGGCTGGAGTCTGACTTATGGTCCACACTGTTTGATGCAAAGCGAGGGTCAGTGCCTGTCCCTCCTGACTGTGTGAGTGTGAATGGGCACCCAGCTGATGGACTGTCAGGAGACGAATGCCTGTGACTCAGTGAATGAGTCTAGTTAGGTGTCACCTTGGCCTGCATCCTCTGATCTGGCTGCATGACTTAGCTGGTTAGGATGTAGAATCGGCACAGCTAAGACCACTGATTGAGCCCTTTGCTGGGTGTCCACATCTCTCAAAGTCACATTCAGCCTTTAATGAAGGAGACTTTAATGACAATGTGGTCACTGATGTATATTGCCTACCACTCTAGACCAGGTGCTGTGCAAGCTGTAAATTGTACAGCTGCTTCTTGATAAACTCCGTGAGTAGATGCTGAAGACACAGAAGGCCAGAGAGCGATTGTTTATGTGGCTGGTAGATGTGGGTGCCTGGATTTACATCTGGCCTGGATATGCCAAGTGCTTGAATTTAATTGTTAGGCTGTACTCATGTCTAAAGCCAGGAGGGGGTAGAGCCAGAAAATACAGACAAATGGGCTTGTGTCTCCTGGGCCACATATCTGCCTGTCATCGACAAGCAAACAACTGCACAGATTGGTCTTGGAGATGGGTCCTTGCACTGTCACCCAGGGGAAGCCCCAGCATCCATGACTAGCTCTGCTCAGGCTCATGGTGTTGGGGAGAAAAGAGAACGCTTCCATGTGTGCAACCTCCATTAGGCCTTTTCAGAACTTGGCTCTGTCCTGGCGGCTTCACCTTCTTTCTGTTCTGGCCAGTTCATCTCTCCTGACCTCTCTGAGACAAAATGTATAGGAATATGTCCCTTGTTACTACCTCTCAGTTTCTTGGGGGAGATTCTTATTTTGTGCCTATTTGATTTAGTACTTTAGCACTCTCAACAGTGCTATTTGCCTCATAAATACTGTGGTTACCTACTTACGAAACACTGCTAGTGCCTCAGACTTTCATTTGCAATTATTTTTATTTGGACCCCTAATTAATCACTGGCTCTTATAAGACCATAAGCCCCTGAGATGCCAGAATTGTGTTTCTCTTTGCTCATTGTTGTGTCTCTGGGGCCTAGCCCAGGGCCTGGCACATAGTGGTGCTCCATAGCTATTTGTAGTATAGAAGAATCAGCCAGGTTTGGGAGAGCAGATGGCCATGAGCCACAATGACTGCAGAAGAGCATCAGGCCTCTTGGACCCAGGTGCCAAGTCAAGAGGATCTAGGTGTGGAGCAATGGGGCCAAGCATCATGAGCGATGGAAGGGATGGGGGTACTCAGTTTCTAGGGCTGCTATATCAGAGCACCATGGACTTGGATGCTAAAACAACAGAAATGTAGTATTTCAGAGTTGGGGGTTAGAATTTCAAAATCAAGATGTTGCCAGGGTCACGGTCCCTCCAAAGCCTCAGGGAAGAATCCTCCTTGCCTCTTGTGACTTCTGATAGGTCCGTAGTGTTCCTTGGCTTGTAGCTTCATTTCTCCAGTCCTTGCCTCTGTATTCACATGACTTCTTTTCTTCCTGTGTATGTGTCTTTGTGTCCTCCCTTCTTCTTCTAAGGACACAAGTCATGGGACCCACTTTAGTCCAGTATGACCTCATGTTAATGTAATTACATGAGCAAAGACTCGATTGCCAAATGAAGTCCTATTCTGAGGTTACTGGTGGACGTGCATTTTAGGGAGATACTGGTCAACCCACAACACGAGGTTAAAAAGGAGGCAATGGTGGGAGGTAGCCTCTTTCAGAAGCCGGTGTTTCTGGTGGCTGACATCATCTTGTGGCGAGAGCTCCAAACTAGGTCCAAAAATCCGGGGTTGTACAAAGGAGACCTTTGACAAATCTCTGCTCCTGTGAACCTATTCATCTGTTCAGTGGGCATAAGGACATCTGTGCTGCCCCGATCTCCTGGGATTATTATGAGGAACTGGCTTGGAGAGCTCTTGGAGAGCAGGTTGTAAGGTGCTATGAGGTTAGAGTAGATATATAATAAACGATCAGCTATCTGTCACCTCCATGAGGCATTAACATTGGCATGCTTATCAGTGTCATTTATCCGTGATCACTTCCTTTCTCTTTGCTAGGATCACTGCTTCTATCACGGGACGGTGAGGAAGACAGAAAGGTCCAGCGTCACACTCAGCACCTGCCGGGGAATTAGGTAAGGGACCCTGGCACTCTTCCCCAGGCTTGGGGTTGTCCAGACAAGCAGGGCTAGCCGAATGCTAGGACACTGAGAGTGTGTGTGGGGCCAGGCATGGAAGGAGCAAGGGAAATCCTGTATTATCCACAAATCCACTGGGGTTGGGTTTCCCTCTCCTGAGCAACTTGATGTTTTAAAACATAGGTTTTATTATATACGTATGGTCAGACCAGCAAGTCAGGAGATGACTACCATTGAAAAGGTGGTTTTACTCATAGAAAAAGGAGGCCCACTACCATGAGTGGCTACATGGGAAGGGCTAGAGTTATCAAGAGGCAGAGGGAGTGAGGAGAAATGTGGGTAGGTGCCTTTACTGTGGTGTCTGCCCCAAGGAATGTATGAGGCAGGGTAGGCAGGTTTAGGATTAGCTAGTTGGAATAATTTCTGGGGCTGTCTATTCCTTGCTCTCTGGTACCTGGCTCTGGGGTGATGGGGCAGGTGGATAGTGGCCTAGAGTGTAGGATCCCAATACAGTAGATGACTGGGGAGTCGGCTCTGATTGGGTGGCCTGCATTTGAACAGCGTAGTACTGGCAAGTTGTTTACTATATCTAGCAGTTAGATAACCATGGTGGAGGGAAGTTCTGCCAAGGGCAGAAAGACCCCGGATGTCAAAGCACCAGAAGACAGAAGATAAGAGATGTGGTAAATACACTGGAAATTGTACTTAAGCATTCTTTCCCACTTCTTAGGTCTTTTATGTTAGACAGACTCATGGATAGTGGAAAAGGAAATGAACAGTTTGTGAAAACAAATGATGGGAAAAGAAAGGAGCGAGGCAAGGTTAATTTTCAAAATAGAAAACCACCTGAAAAGTCCCACCCAGATAGAGCTTTGGAAAGAGAGAAACCTTTTCTTCTCCAAGCCAGGCTACCTGGGTTTGAATCAGTAGCAGTTTACCAGCTGGCAAACTTTGAGACTGCCTGGACTCTTTTGTACAATGCAGACAAAAAGAATATATACGTGGTGTTGTGGAGGTGAGATGTGCTAATAGACATCTGATCATCAGGCTGCACTGGAGCATAGTCAGCACCCATACAGTAATCTCTGAGGCCAGCGATGGCAAAACTTTCAGAGCTTGCAGTGGTACAAACAGCCCGCTGTGGCACATGTGCCGTAGGTTCGCCACCACTCTCTAGGTTCTGTCTTTTCCAGGTGATGTCCAAAGATGGGCAGGATAATGTCAGCTGGGAGGTCGCTCTTCAGGTCCATCCAGAATGACTGGATTATAGCCTGCTTTTACCAAGACCCCAAGTGGCTCATATGCGCAATAGTTTGTACCTAAGCTATGTGTCCCTTGAGAATATGAATTATAGCTCAAATCCTGGTGTCTTCCACCAGCCTGCCCTAGTGCTTTACATAGACTAGGATCTACCCTGTGTGTAGAAGTGATAAATATTATTCATTTAGACTTCTCTTTCTCTCTTGTTTTCATTTTTTTATTGAGATGAAGATCTGAAAAACGATTCTAATTTCCTATCCCAATTGCCTGCGTTTTGATTGTCTGTACTGTGCAGTGCCTATATTCAGTGTGCTGGTAAGCTAGCTCAGTGAAAAAAAGAAAAAGCTCTAATTTGTAGCATTTGCCTATAGGCTGGTAAAGCTGCTTCCATCATGACCCATTTCAAGCTACCAACATGAAGCTATTGAGGGCCGAATTGAGAGTACAGTACTTGCTCACCATTCATTGGCCTTTGTGAGCTGGAAGGCAAGGGCTGCACTGAGGATCCTTCCTCTCTTTATCAGTTAATTCATTCAGTGACTACAGTACTTATTTCATTCAACAAATTAATACTGGGTGTCTTGGTATGCCCATCCTCTATGCAGGTGGAGAGAAAATCAGCCTTGTGATTTTCAGAGCTCTCCATTCTCTCATCTGTAAAATGCTCATTAGCAGCAGGCATGGCAGAGATTGCTAAGTGCTAAATTAATGCTATAGCATTTTACAAGCACATGGAATTTGTATCAGCTTTTAACAGTGAAACCACGCCAAGAGCCAGGTTCACATAAAAACTGAAGGCCTCACTCGCTGCAGGTCCCACATGTCTGTTTACATATTGGGCCGTGTTCTCCCTGTAAGGCTGTGTGGTGAGTCTCTGGAGGAAATTAAGCAGGAGATAGGTTTTGGCTAGGAGGCCATAACAGAACGGCCCCAAATCCCCCACTCAGTGACCTGATTGAGTCCAATCAGCTGGCCTCTTGGTGGTGTTTACAGGCCCAGCCGCCACCACCTGCAGTCTACAAGTAAACAAAATCTCTCCCAAGAAGGAGGGAAAGGAACATGCAGGTGTGACCTGCTTCTCTCTGCCTCTTCCCCATCCCCTTCGTCTGGAGCAGTGGGAACTTGGCTTGGTCTCTTGGAAATCATTCCAACAGCCGGGTTGACAGCAGGAAGCACAGTGAGCCACCCATGTGTTTCTGCTTTGCATGCTTCCGTCTGCCCGGCTCTGCCCGCCTTCCTTTCCCAGCCACTCACTGTACACCTTGAGACCAAGACTGTGGGTGGACTGATTTAAGACCTGGAGGCTCAGGCCAGATGGGTCTGTTTGGACCCTGGAGGAGGAGGAGCAGCAGCTGCCATGGCAGCAGTGTTCACACCCATGGCCTTCACACTCAGGTCTTTCCCAAGGCTCAGAAAACCATGCTGCAATGGAAAATCTGCATAGCTATTGTTCTTCAACTTTTTCCAACTTAGAATTATGTCTTAGGTATACATAGATCTAAGAAATTATTTTAATGGTTGCTTAATATCTTATGTATCAATATATGGCAAGTTTAACTATACAGACAGCCTTTCAGAGGCACACAATAAATCGTCCTTAGTCGTATAATTGAGGGCTCGCTCATATATTACAGCAGCATCTCGGTCCTCCAACATCTGGGGCTTCTACTCACAGTGATTATGCCCTACCTCTGATCCCTGGACTCACAATCTCTGAGAGAGGGAAAGAAATTATAAAATGGAGAGTGAATACAGGAGAATGTGTACAGATGTGCACATGATGGCCTGGAATGAGCTCAAAGCTCCGAGTCAAGGGAGCCTTTGCGATTTAGCGCCACGCGTCCCTGCTGTGTGATTTCTGTGGTTTCCTCTCCCCATTTATTTTTGTCCTTGGCTCTGTCGTGGCCAGGCTGGAACCTCCCTGGGCCTTACTCAGTTGCATGTCTTGGTCCTGGGAAAGAGGTGTGGGCAGTGGGGGAGGGCTGTGAAGGCTCCACCCCAGAACAATGAGCCTGGACCTAAGGAGATGTAGGGTGGGCCCCTAGCTCTACATTTACTCACTGGGTGATGTGAACAAGTTCCCTTCTTTTTTTTTTTTCTGGGTTTTCCCCTCCTCCACATAACTAGAGCAGGCCAAATGGTCAAAAGCCCCCTTTAGCATGGGCGGCTCTGGGCTGTGAGAAGAAGGGGCAGAATCTCAAGGAGGTGGGAGCACAAGGTGGGAGGTGGCTGCTGTACATGCAGCCAGGCCTAAGAAGGGCCATGGCGCTCTGACCCTTGAAAACATGGCCTTCCTTCTGGAAAAGAGAGAAATGCCACCCTCGGGTCAGGTGCTGTGTGTATTAAGCCCTCAGAGGACAGTACCATTAAGTTGTAACAAACCTCGTTTCTGGCATGCCCGGGTTCCTGTGTACAGTTTACTTTTTATCATGCTCTTAGCAAAAAGCAATACAATGGAGAGTGGAGCAAAGAGCCTGCCCCTGAGGTCCTGGCCACCCTGCCTCCTGGGCCCTGCAGCCCCCACCTACAGTCTGATCTCCGCCTCTGCCAGTGCTAATGTTTAGCAAATGAAACCACCCAAGACTCTTAGAAGAAAGCTAAACAGTTGATGGGAGCACGGAGGGAGGCCAGCAGAGGACTTAGGGCCGGGTGGTAACAGGGGCAAGCCTCCAACTACATTCTCAGAAATTCCTCCACTGACAAAGCTGGGCTTCACTATAAAGTTCTGGGGCTTGGGCCCGTCGTCCTCCATCTCCAGGTAGTCCAGGAGGATTGTACCTGGGACATGGGGTGAAACACTGGGGGCCACAGTGAGAGGAAGGAGGTCAGTGGCCACAGACTCATTGCCAAAAGGGCTGTCAGTGTTCTCCCATGCTTGTGCCTTTCAAACTGGAATCTGCCCACTCCTGGACCAGCTGCTCAGAGCCCTGCAGATGCCTGGCTGACCATGGGTCCCCAGCCAAAGTCCTTGAGTGTTGCTGTCCAAAGAATTACCTGTGGGACCTCTGCAGATGCTCAGGCTTGCAGAGTCTGAGTCTTCTAGATTGGCCAGGACATCTGTGCTTTTAATGCACTCTGTAGAGTGTTCTGATCCATAGCTCTGAGAGCACTGATCCTAGGGATTTCTGGCTCACTGGTTTGGATCTTCACTGAAGGAGGCAGATAGCATAGAGGTTAAGGGAATAGGGCCCGGAGTCTGTGACCCTCAATTCTTTGGCCCCAGACTACCTGTGAGAGCTTCTTATTCTCATCTTCCTCACCTGTAAAGTGATGTTTGTTTTGGTGCCTACCTTACAATGTGATGTGGGAATGAGTTTAAGAGTAATGTTTGTAAACACCGTGGCTGGCATGTGGTTAGTTCTCAGTACATGCAGAAAGTAGACCGGATGTGTCCTGTGCCTTCTGATCTTCAGGAATCTGAGGCCCTACTTTGGATAGGCCAGTTGCATCATGGCCACTCACTTCAGAAGAGAAGTTCTGGCACTGTGACTAGCAGACATCTGTAAGCTGGGGATACCTTTCCGACCCACTCTCCAGGGCTCTGGTGGCAGAGGCAGTGTAGTAGGGTCAGGCTTAAGGCTGTGGGACTTAGAAACTGACAGCCCAACTTCTGCTTTTATTCTGGCTACCTGTGGGACTTTCAGTTAATTATTTAACCTTGCTAAGCCTTAATTTTCCTAGTTATATCATGGAGATCATATTTATAAGTGTCACAAAAGCAAGTGTGAATGATAAAATGGTTAACATAGTGCCTGGTCCACAGCAATGGAGTAATTAATATGATGATGATTCACCATTCTCTACACATTGGCTTGGTCTCTATTCTCTTCGGCCCAGAGGCTTGCTTAGGTGATGCCGCATCAGCTACACCTGTGGCTCTAATGTTGAAACTTTCACCAATTGCAGTGTGGAACTTTCCACTCACTGGGTGTAATTTCCGCAGCCACACCCTGATGCACATAGGACCATCGATTGGCTTGTGGTCCAGCCCTGAGTTTTGCCCATTAGGGGAAATGGAGGTGGTAGGAGAGGCCTTGGGCAGCTGAAATGGAAGATAGTTTGGGAACAGGATGTACGTAGCAGCTCTCGCCCGTGCCCTTTCCTGTGCAGCACAGAGAGTGGATGTGACCCTTGCTCTTTGCCCACTCCCACTCCCAGCTGCTGAGGGAGCACCTGGGCACCCTGCCGAGGGCTGGGCAGATATTGCTATGTTAGCCTGGGTGAGGCCAAAGGGAAGCTGTTCAGGCTCCCTAGCACAGGATGAGGTCAGCCAGGGATGGGTTTCAGGCAGTGCTATTGCAGACGCAGCCTCATACTGTCTTCCCTGAGAAGGTCATAAGCTGTTCTCAATGGAAAAAGCCTGGGTGGGTGCCCCAAGGGGCAGAGGCCTGGGCTCTGGGAGAAGCCCTGCTGGTGTAGGTGGCAGAGACTCGGAGCTGGAAATACAGTGCTTTAGATTTGGAGCGCTATGGATGACGAGGGAGGTTTGGAGCATATGAAACGCTGCCAATGCCCAGGAACCCACTTCTGGGTTTCCTTCTCCCCCCGAGCCTCCAGTGCATTCCTCTGCTTGAGTGTTGGTTTCGCTGCGTTGAGGATGGCAGATAGGCCCAGGCCTCACCTTAGCCTCCGTGGATCTTGGGAGCACCAGGTAGTGTGGTGAGCCCTCTCTCTGGGTCCAGGTTAGCCCTCCAAGACCTCACAGATGTCTCTGAGCAGCTGCATTTAACCCATCTACATCAGAGCTGATGAAGGCCTTTGACTCTCTCTGTTCTATATTTACAATAACGTATTTCCTGTTCAGACCCTCTGCTTGCTTCCCCAGGGTGGGCACTTTGTTGGCCTCTCTCACTGCTCCATCCTCAGCAACTAGCATGATGCCTAGCGTGGAAGCTGAGAAGACGTCTGCGGAATGACTGGCTGTTCTCCCGCGGACCATGCATGAGAGCTGGTCCTCTGTATCTGTGGATTTACCATCTGCAGATTCAACGAACTATGAATCAAATATTTTTGAAAAATAATTCACAACTGTATTGAACATAACCATTTTCTTTCTTGGCATTATTCCCTAAATGTACAGTAGGACAACTATTTACATAATATTTATAAGATATATTTGGTATTATAAGTAATCTAGAGATGACTGAGTATTCAGGAGGATGTAAGTAGGTTATACGCAAGTTCTGCCTTGTTTTTGTAGGGTATTTGAGCATCTGTGATTTTGATATTCTTGGGTGTTATATAGCCGATACCCTGTGATACTCAGTAGTAGTTGCACTAAGGATAAGGACTGTGTTTAGATTACAGCTGGAACAGGTAAAAGGTGCATGAAAGAATAAAACGAACAAAACACACATCTTTATTCTGAGTTCAATTCTAGTATCTCTAATCAAGGGGGCAGAGTCACACATGCCCATTTGTGGGTGTCCTTTTACCAAACTGCTGTCTTGCAGGGGTAAAGAAGTTAGGACTGGTAGAAATTTCATCAGTAGTGCATCTCTAACTTTGTCTTTCAAGCACAAGTGCACCTGTCTTTCATTTAATAATATGAGGGTTCTGATAAGTTAGTAAATCATTTCCATTTTTAGGGATGGAAAAACTGAGGGTGGGAGTGATTTAAGGCATTTGTTAAGGAGCATGTGGCAATTGAATGTTGTGCTACATCCTGAGCCTACATCTGAGTCTGTAAAGTTTTGGCCTTGTGATTTGTCATCTGCCATGCTTAGTTTTGGAGCCTTTGGAATCCCTGTCCAACCATCCTTTATCAGTGTTAACTCTCCTGGGAACAGTTTTTAAAGACCTTTTTGAGCTTCTCTTGTTTAGGGGTTCTTAACCTGGAGTCTTGTGGTAAGGTTAGGACATCTGAGTGTCCTGCTATTGTGTGCCATGTCTCCTACACACATGCATTCCTCTGGAAAGAAGGTCTGAGATTGCATCAGGCCCTCACAAGAGGATACATAGCCCCGTAATAAAGGGAAGAGCCCATGGTCAAACCAACCAAGCCATTTTACATATGGGCCTAGGAGAGGGACTTTTCCAGGGCCATAATCTCTGACCAATGATTGTATGTCTTCTATTCATAGAGGACTGATTACAGTGAGCAGTAACCTCAGCTACATCATCGAGCCCCTCCCTGACAGCGAGAGCCAACACCTTATTTACAGATCTGAACATCTCAAGCTGCCCCTCGGGAGCTGTGGGATCCATCACCCCTCACTCACCACCAGGGACTGGGCTCTTCAGTTTACACACCAGACCAAGAACCGACCTCGCAGGGTGAGTTTGAAGGCCATCTGGGGAGTAGCTAGCCTAGGCTCGCCACCTCTGCGTGTCTTTACTTTGAGCCCAGGAGTATTTCTAAACTGAAGAAAAATGGCTAAGAAAGAGGAAAGTGCTTTCTTCTTTTATTCTAACTCACTGTTGAGTGTGAGATACTCTCCAAGAAAATAACTTCTCTTGGGGGAAAACACTACATTTAAAATACTTTGAGATGTGGATTTCAGAAACTATAAAGGTGAAAAAAAATGCTCCCTCTGTTGAAATAGCCACTTCCCTACTATGCACAAAATGTTATTTGTTTATACTGAAAATACCAGTATGTGGTCTAAAGGTTATTTGGGAACTTGGTCAGCAGTGTATTCTCTCTGGTCTGCCTGTCCTAGCCCAGCTCAGCTTGCTATTTTTTGAGAATAAAGGGCTGGATCCCATGACCCATGGGTGAGGTGGCTGCAGCCATGAGTGTCTCTAGCACCCACCTACAGAACATGTATGAAGCCCTGCTGCCTACAAACCACTTTCTTTTCTCAGTGGCTTTTGGAAGTGAGTCTGAATCCACCATTTTCTCAGCTCTGATATGTTTATATCTCTTCCTCAGATGAAAAGGGAAGATTTATACTCCATGAAGTATGTGGAGCTTTACCTCGTGGCTGATTATGCAGAGGTAAGGGGAGGTGATGGGTTTTAGCAGAAAAACTCTCTTGTTAGCTACTGTTTCAGACTTCCAACTTCTTTAGGGGAAATGCTGATGCCTTCGTCTTTCTCAGGTTTATCATATAATTTTGACCTTAAATCTGACCCAAGGCTCTTGTTGTCATTTTGTTTTTTATTTTTTTGCTTAATCTTGTTGTCATTTAAAAAAGTCAAAACGGGGCTGGGGATTAGCTCAATGGTTTCGTTTCCTGCTGCGCAAGCTCAAGGACCCGAGTTCGATCCCCAGTACCAAAAAAAAAAAAATTAAAAAGTCAAAAGGGGAAAGAGCACCAAGCGAAGCCTCTTCTAGTCTGATATACTAATCAGATGGAAAACCAGGACGGTTACCTGGACTGACATTGCGCAGATGGGGTCTGAAGACGTTTACAGTTCTGATGTCCTTTGTTTTGGGGGGTCCATAGATTCTCTATAGAAATTTTTAAAATTCTGTTTTACAAAGATAATAAGTATATTCTCCATCATTAGATTTAATACCTTTTTCCACCTGTGAATGGGTTCATTTTTATAACTATATTGGTGCCAAATGAGAAGTCAAGTTTCCCAAAATGGGGTCTCCAGACCAACAGCCTTTTTAGCAGCTGGAAACTTGTGAAAAATGCATATTCATGGGTCCTACCCCAGACAAACTAAATCCTAAACTGCAACAAGACCTGTGGAAGATTCTGATGTCCAGGTGAGTTTGGGAACCATTGACCTGGAGGAATAGCAGGATAGCCTTCAGTTCATACTTCTTCAACTGGATAGGTCT
Source organism: Heterocephalus glaber (assembly GCF_053883595.1). NCBI lineage: Eukaryota > Metazoa > Chordata > Mammalia > Rodentia > Bathyergidae > Heterocephalus > Heterocephalus glaber. The sequence continues at coordinate 31,273,513 of NW_028258377.1, forward strand.
AGGACTTGGTGAATACTCAGCTAGCTCTCTCATTCATTCATTTCACTTAGTCATCCATGATTTCCTGATTTTCTACACGGATCTCAAAAAGCCAGAACCATTGCTGGCAGCATAGAGTTTTCAGTAATGGCACAAAAACTATAGTAGTCCCAAAGTATGACAACCACTAAGATGGTGCCTAGGCGGTATCAGAGTGCAAAGAATGGGAGTCCAGCATGACTAAGGGACCTGGGGGAAGCTTCTCTAAGGTAGTAATGCTGAAGATGAAGCCTGAAAAATGGGTTCCGCCCCCAGAAACCTATGTTGATTTAAATTAGCAGGTGTTACCTCCAGTTCTCACTTTATGTTGTGAGCGACTCAGCCACACAACCAAGCACAGATTCTGCACACTGGACCACCATGATGCGCCGAGCACTTGTGCGCTGCTCACACCTTGTGACCTTGCCTGGGTTTCCTGAGGGCAGGGCTCATTACCACTCCCAGCTGCCTACTTCCCTGTCCAAATGGGCTTACCAGCTCCCCAAAAGGCTTCATGTTAAGGCAGCTGTATGTAGCCCACAATCCCAAAGCATGGGTCCTTGGGCCCGTGGAGGCAGTGCCAGCTGTTGAGAAGTGTGCTGGACTTCAGGCTTGAAGGGCTCCTTTCACCGTTAGCTGTGGGAAGAGGGGGGCCCGTGAGCTGCCTTAAGGACAAAGAGGATTTAAGAAGGCTGAGAAGTGCAAGTGAGGGGCATTCCATGGAGTGTCCTGCTTTTTTTTCCTTTTGCCAGTACCGGGGATCGAACTCAGGACCTTGCACTTGCCAGGCAAGCATGGCGGCACTGAGCTAAATCCCTGGCCCAAGTGTTTTTGCTTTGAGAAAAGTTTAGCTTTTTAATTGATGTTGGTACTGGATTTTCTTCTCTGTGTGTGTGGGGGTGGGGGGTGGGATGGGGGGGTGGGGGTACAGTATTCTCTGATTTTTGTTTCTTTTCCAAAGGCAAGTGTGTATATAGGATGGGGGAAGAATGTGGGGAACAAAAACCAAAGCAAATTTCAAAGCCAGCTGAGGGTCTACACTCCAGCCCCTGCCCTGCAAAACTGCCCTACTAGGAGGGTTGCTAAGATAAAGTGAACTCCTCCAAGTCCAGGGCATTTTTCCATTTAAGTGTTACCCTTAAGATCATCTAAGAATGAGGTCTTTAGTCATGTTTTTTTCTGCCACAGAATCCTTTGAGCAGATAAAAGCCCCTGGGAACCCCAATAGGAGTATAGAAAGCCAGCTGCTTAAAAGAGGGCTGTTTTTTTCTTTACCTTGCACTGTCCCCAGTGGCATCTTGATACAAGATTTGATTGTTGTTTTTTATTTTGTAATGCTGGCTCCAGGGTCTCACACAACCTAGGCGAACGCTGTCGTACTGTGCGGGATGCAGGATTTAAGATGCACTGGCTATGAGTCTGCAGCAGGCACTAAAGCGGGGTGGGGCAGAGGTTGGGATCTGTCGAGCAGGGAAGAGAGCTTCTGCCCAGGGAGCCTCGAGCACTGTGCTGTCACCTGGAGCCACTTCCTGTTGCAGAGAAGGATGCCTTCGGGCCCAGTGGCACAGACATGCCAGCCCCAGGCTCCCTGCAAGGCTGTGACTCAGCCACTGTGGATAAGAAAAGGCCCCCATTTCTCAGGGGCTGGGCCCCCTCAGCTGAAGGCTTTGTGTGATGAATGTGACAGGTTGGAGTGGGGCTGGAAAAGGCCAGGCTGTATTCACAGGCTCAGGAATCAGGCTTGTCCCCACCCCTCACTACCTCTGCCAGGGGCTTCTCGTCCTCTGCAGAGAGAAATACATTCCTGACAATTAACCTGCAGGAGGACAGGAAGACAGCAAAGGGAGGTCTGCACATCTGTGATTTACAGTGTGCCGCTGAGCTAGGACACCCTTCAGCTCTGGGCTCTGAACTCAGAGCAAGGAGTGGAGATTCCCACTGGGAAAGGGAGACACAGTCCGGCTGCCTAGGAGAGTTGTTGTGAGTAAAAATGAGCAAGCAGCACCTCCGTCCCTGGGTCCAGGTGGGAACTCCTGGAGTAGTTCTCCGCATATTCATGTCCTAGGTGAGGGGGAAACCAAGGGGAACAAAGAATAAAGTGTAATATTGGAAGAGGGGACAGGACAGCTGTGAACACAAGCCTGTGATACCGCGTGATGCCAACCGGATGTGGGGTAGCTGGGAAAGGATGGTGGTGTGCCATGCTATACTTTGGTGTCACCCTAGAAAACGTAAGGTTGAAGTATTTTTTTTAGACTTGGGATTTGGAAATTACAGCTCATGACCAAAGCCAGCACACCACATGTTTTTGTAAACAGTTTACTGGAACCCAGCCAAGCCCATTGGTTTTATTGTTGATGGCTGCTTCCAAGTCTCTGAGGCAGAGCTGAGTAGTCATGGCAGAAATAGTGTGGCTCACAAAGCATGAAATATTTATTATATATCTCTTTACAGAAAAGGGTTACTGACTCCTGCTTCAGACTATTTTGGATAACATGATATACTCCTTCAACTGTCGTGGCCTTACTGGGCCAGAATTGGAATGAAAGTAACATACATACTGCGTATCTATGGTAAAGCAAGTATGTACCCGGTCTATGTGACAATGACAGCATACAAGACCTTCCCATTCTTTGCAAATTTAAGTTGCAATTACAGAAAATCTCATCTTTATGTTATGAAGGTTTTCTTCACATTACTGTAGTATTTCCATTACTGTAGCTGAAAAAGATATATCCTTTTGAGGCAGGAATAGTGCATTCATCCTGGTACATCCTCCTTCTGCTATCTGTGGCAGACATTTCTCATCAAGTGCAGCTTTCTTTTCTAGGCTCAATTAGAGATGTCTAATTTCAGTCTTATGTGGACTCAGAATTCCTCCTACTGTGGAAGGCACTGCCTGTTAGTCTGACTGGTGTGCAAGATAAAGCCTATTTGGTAACGTCTGTGGGATATTACCAAAACCCATTGTATGTCATTCATATGGCCTCCTCTTGCAGTTATTTCTTGTTTTCTCAGCAAGATTTCAAAGCCTATTTTAAGTGTGTACTCCTTAAATACAGATAAAGCATCCATCATTACCGTTATTTCTGGTCATCTCACCATTCTGGTCTCCTCACCGTACTGTGCCCTACCTAGTACTAAGCACAATGGCTGCCCCACAGCAGTTGTCCAGCAATGATTTTTCCCAATATTGACTGACCACATGTAAGAGAGCCTTATGAGATCTGTTTGGTGGTGGCTTCATGTTGGGATGATGACCAAGACAAGTTTCAGATTGGTCATTTTCTAAGCCAAAATGGGAGTTTGACAGAGGCCTGGTAACTAAGGACAGGAAAGTTAAGATTTACGTCACGGGTTAGAAGATGATTTCATTCACTACACATGACTTCTGTATGCCCCAGACTGAGCTGGTAGAGATACCAACATGGGTATCACCCAAGTCCTGCTCTCCAGGAACTGTCACTATAGTAGGGAAGACAGTTTCATAAAAATGAATGCTCATAAAAGACAGAAGAAAATAAGAACAAATTCAAAGACAAGTAATGAGGCACAGGAAGGGCCTTGGGAGGGGCACTGAGGTCTCACCTGGTTCTGTTTGTTCCATTTAGTTTCAGAAGAATCGGCGAGACCCGGATGCCACCAAACATAAGCTCATGGAAATTGCCAACTATGTTGATAAGGTGAGACCAGGTGTGTACTTTGTGGGAAAGGTGCCAGGACCTCAGAGGGGTTGGAGGACAGGAGATCACATGTACCTGAGCTGCCTTCTGTTGCATTGGCCACTCAGTTTCTGAAAGGAATGGAAGTGAGCAATGCCGTAGAGGCTCAGTGTGGTCAGAACCACCTCTAAACTATGTGGTCATAGGTAAGTAACTCATCTTCCTTAGGTTTTAATTTTTATTTTTGTTCTCATCTTGCTTTTTTTAAATTTACAAAGTAGAAGTATTGGCCTAAATTGATAACTTTCAAGTTTTTTATTTTTCTGAGGAAATTTTTTAAAAAGATGAAATCCTATTGTAGTGTCTATACAAACATCAGATAGAGAAACAGACTGCTCCAAGCTGATAGAGCACCGTTGTTCTCTGATAGCTTCTCCTCACTTCAGTGCCTTCTAAGGAACCTAGGGCAGGGAAGAGCCCAGGATAAGAATGCATTAAGATTTTCTAAGGTTCCTTCCACGTATAAAGCTCATTGATTCTCTGACTTAGAGGGAATTGAGGTGGGTCAAGATGGGAAAGGTACACAACTTTAATGGGGAGTGGGCTGTTTGGGGCCAATCTGCAAAGCCTCCATCTGTAAAACTGCCCTAGAATTATTTCTTGTCTTTTAGAAAGACGGTGTAACTTTCCCAATTCAGTACCTTTTCGCATCATACACTTGGGAAAGGTCCAAATTTTAAAATGTTGCTAGAACAGGCTGGTCTGGGACATGGAAATTTTTGTATATATGAAAGAAGATATTTGTTATAATATAAAATGCAAAAATAAAAGGTGACCTAGAATGGTAGTAGCTGCTTGACAGGATACTAGAGTATAGTTTTTTTAAAAGTAGCTTTTGATGCGTTTGGGTGTGTTTGGTCCAATCTCATACCTTGTAGAATTTCAGGACATTCATAAAGCTTTAAAAGGTTGACTATGGGCCTTCTAGGGAGTTGTGGATCCCAGGTCTAAATGGGAAGTCTTAAGTTTTGAAACACTAGAGGATAGAGAAGAGGACTTAATATTTCTTTAGGGACTAACAAGCAAATTTGGCAGTACTCTGAGGTCATTAGATGGGAGATTCTCTGAGCCATATTTTTGTTCTGTCCTCACTTCCTCTAGAAATACAGGCCACTGGCAAGTGACAGGAGGAAGTCAAACACTGACATTTCCTGGATGAAAGACCTTTCCGGGACACAGTGGAGTCCTTTCTCTAGCTCCCAGCTCACTTCACAGTAACTTTCAAGTGATCCTGCAACCCAAACACTCAACATCAGGGAAAACAGGGAAAGCTTGCTTCCCTGGGGTATAGAGAGGCAGGTCGCACTGTCCCCATGTGATGTCCGTTGTTCTACAGACCAGGCAGGTTGGGTCCCTCCTGGGTCAACTTCAGCTGGTTTGGTTGATAGAACCAGGGTCACTGATGAAAAATGGAAGGCATGTGTCAATAACTCAAAAAAGAAAGAAAAGAAAAAGGTGGAGGGAGAGAGAGGCAGCTGCAAATCCAGACCTTAGTTGGAGCCCACGCCTGGCCTGCTGGTCCACTGTGAATCCCTTGCCTCTCTCCTGACAGCTGAGGTTAGTCACTCCTGACGAGGTGAACAAAGGCACACCCACCGCTCTGAAGCTTGCTGACCCAGCTACTTGAACTGAGGGACTGTTGAACTAAGACTGGAACGAACTATGCTCATTTGCTGAATCATGAACCCAATCCAAAATATTTTCTGTTAACTGTGAAAAAGCCAAGTTTACTTCCTTAAAAATCTCCCCAGTGAAGCAAATTCAAATTGAAGCCTGAGCCTTTTATTTTCTTTCATGATTGGTACGACACAAAACAAAGCAAAATCAAGTTTTCTTGAGAAATATAATGGATGTTCTGTAGACTCTTCAGTCCATCTTAGGCCACAATTGCGGGGGAAGGCAAGTGGGTGGTCTGGATTTGTACATAACTGCTGTACTTTGGCAGAATAGGATTGTGAGTGGTCTCTGAGGCTATGATCTATGTCTTCACCCTGGCTCCACCATTTCCTGCCTAGACTTTGCTCAGTGCTTCGTACATAGAAAGTGCTTGACAAACATTGATGTCCTGCTTATCATTTTTAGCTGGGGCAGCACCTGTCATTTTCAGAATAAGATAGTCTGTCCTGCTCGTGTGACCACTGTACATATAGGTCACTGGCTCAGTAACATCTAGAGAAGACCCATCAAAGAACCACTTAAAACCACTTTCCAGTAGCTTAGCTTTAAAGCTAAGCAGCTCCTGCTTATATTCCCAGGAGGTGAAAGACTCCATGGCATAACATTAGGTGTAGCCTAGACTGAGAGTCAGCTCTTGGTGATAGAATTTCAGGATCTCTTGATTGGATAGAACCATGAGGATTATTTAAAGCCCTTGGATTTTCATGGAATCCTTAACACAGCCTCAACACTCCAGGGTTGGGGAAGGAGACTCTGTGAGGAAGCATATCTATCTTCTGTGTCATTCATTTTTGATGGTAGAAATTTATTCCCATCTACTTATGTATCATTTATAGTCATTTAATTCCAAAGCAGTTCTAGACACCTTAGAGTTTAAAAAAATCCATGACATAATTTAGTATATGTATACAATGAAATATTATATATTCAGCAACAAAAGGAATGACAAACTGATCAGACTGATACAGGCTACCACATGGAAGATCCTCAAAAACAGCATACTGGGGAGCTGGGGATGTAGCTCAGTGGTGCCTGTGCCTTCCTCAAAAGCACAAGGTCCTGAGTTCGATCTCCAGTACAAAACAAACAAACAGACAAAAGAGTACTAGGTGAGAGAAGCCAGGTGCAAAACCTATGTTGTATGATTCCATTTGTTAAAAAAAAAAGGCAAATCTGTAAAGACAGAAAGTAGAGTAATTCTTACCTGGAATTGGGATAAGAATGGAATGACTATACATGAATGTGAAGAATCTTACTGGCATTGTGAAAATAATCTAAAACTGGAGTGCTACAATGTCTATACATTGGCAAGCCTACTAAAAACATTGGTAAACCACTCAGAATAGGTGGTTTTTAATGTTATGTAAATTATACCTCCATGAAGTTGTTTTGTTTTGTTTTTTAAACAAGAGAGCTTTTTAAGATACATATAGGAAGATAAGGGCTATGTGAGAAATTGATAGAGAAAATCATCCAGCTAGCTAGGCCAAGGAAGGTTGTTATAGAAGATAACAGATCTCAGATCTGAACTTGCTCATGAACAGCACTTGAGGGGCCGGGGACTGAGACAGAGTCTCACTATGTAGTGCAGGCTGGCCTTGAACTCACAGTGATCCTCCTGCCTCAGCTTCTCGAGTGCTGGGATTATAGGTGTGCACCACCATGCTCAGCCATGGCTGGCTTTTTTTTTAAATGCTTTTTTCCCCCTATTTTCTTATGAAATTTATCTTCTTGTCTTGTTTTACCTCTGAACCCAATCCCTACTTGAGGACTGCGAGAAACAACTTTCAGCCTTTCTGCACATGATAGCCCTGTATGTATCTGAACCGATTTTATGACCTGTCTCAGTCCTCCATTCTCTAAGCAAAGATACCGCAGTTCTACCCCCAGAATATTGTGAATCTTTTCCAGAGCGTCACTTTCACCTTCTGAAAAAATGTCAAGAACACCTGTTCCCTCTCCCCTTGGAGCCAGGGCAAAGGAGAGATCTGGTGGCTGTGTTCTGAGTTCTAAGGTTAGGAAGGGATGATAACTCCCATATGGTGTTGATAGAAACCACAGCGTTTTGGTCTTTTCAGTTTTACCGATTCTTGAATATTCGGATTGCTCTCGTGGGCTTGGAAGTATGGACTCATGAGGATAAGTGTCAAGTTTCAGAGAATCCGTACTCCACGCTTATCTCATTTCTTAGTTGGAGGCGAAGGCTGCTCACCAGGAAGAAGCACGACAACGCTCAGTTAATCACGTAAGTAGCCTTTTTCCTGTGTGTGCTGCCTCCACCTTAGCTGAAGGCCTCTGTCTACTGTGTGTGTGCTCAGCATTTGCCTTTCTTGGCCTGGTGAGGTTCGCCGGTTGTACAAGGCCCTCCTGGCTCCTTAGCCCAGGGAACCAAGCCTTTCTCCGCCGTGTGCTCTGGACCCAGCGCACTTCAGAAAATACCATTAAAAATCTCATCAGAATCAGCTGAGCAGCTGAAACGCTTGTGTGTGTGTGTTCAGGCAGTGACAGCTGGGGGGCTGTGGCCGCTTGGTGACAGACTTCATTCTGGTATATGAACTCATCTCCTACCACAGGCACAGGGCAGGGGCTTCCTCAAATCACCCTCCATTCGCTTCCCAGGAGCTCTGCGCTGGGTGCCTGAGGGAGGGAGAGTGGTGGACAGCACAGGAACCATGTGCATGGTGGGAGGCCAGCCCTGGGAGGGACTAGGTTAGGTTTTCCTCAGTCCCAGAGAGAAAATTCTAACTCATAGGGTTGCGATAGTACGAGACAGGGTACCACTAAGGATGATTATTGGCATTTATTAATGTTGGCTTCCAAGGTATTTGAAGGCAGTTACAACAAAAAGCACAGCACAGAGATAATAAACCCTTTCTCACCTGTTCCCTAAATATATCTCAGAGTCGATAATCATTCAAACCCGGGTTGACCCTTGGAGGTGTGTCCAGCCCATGACCCACGGGTTTGGTGTTGCCTCTGTTATAAGAAAACAAATGTAAAAGACAGGAAGTCTTGTTATTTACATACATTAACTATGTTATGTACTTTATGTGGTGCCCAAGGCAATTCCTCTTCACTTGGTGCAGCTCAGGCAAATGAAATGTGTGCAACCCACGGGAACTGCAGGACGCTGTGGGAAATAACTGTCCCCAAAACCCAGGCTCTGAGTGGTTGCTTATGATTGTTCATCCACCCAGGAAGAGTCTTTGGGTACCAAAACTTCTTGTTGTGGTGGTGCTGGGGATGGAACTCAGGGACTTATGTGTTCTAGGTAAGAGCTATACAACTGTGCTACACCCCTGTTCCCCTTGGTTATCAAAACTCTTAGCCTGAATGGGGAAGCATCCTGGTTTAGGCAAAATCTTGAATGTGTGTTTCCAGTAGGACTTCCTCAGAACCACGGCTAAGTTTAATAAGTAATAAGTAGGGCTTTGTAGAAAGTGGTATATATTTTGCATGTTTCTTTGCAGATCGTTTCTCTGAACATAAGTCTGCCTTGAATTCAGCACTTATTTATTACCCATGTTGTGTCAGATTCTATGCTAGTTTCTAGTGATCCTAAAATAAATAAGATAGTCAGACATATCATGGTCTAGATAAGAAAAGCGTGGAGATATATACCACATAACGAATTTCCACAGAAATCCTTTAAGCAGATGACATGTTTGTGGCGTGCACAGAAATACTGGCCTTTCATTTCATCCTTTTTCCTCTATCCTGGATGTATACAGCTGAGGGAGGGACATGTTAAAACTGGGGGACGTAGCTGGCCATTGGCAGATTAGGATCACAACTGCAAAACAAAGGCAGGAACAGCTCATCCTTGCACCCAGCTGCACTTCGTGAGGCTCCCAAGGGGACACAGCTGCTTCCTTGGCCCTGAGGTGACAGGAGAATGAAGCATCAGCCCCACAGCTGCTGCCTAATCTCCCTACCCTGTCCCGAAAGGCCCACACTGAAGAGCCAGGGGCAAGGCTTGGGACCAGGCAGCTGGCGGAAGCAGCATGATTCACTTTGGCATCAGAACCTGTGCCCCCCTTCCCTACCCCTCCCTCTGAGCTTTTTCCTGTGCAGCAGGAATGGCATGGAGCTTGCAAGCTCTGCCGTTTCCTTCCAGGGAATTGGCCACAGGCATATTGTAGGGGAGAGAGAACGTGACCTTTTTCGTGACCTTTTCCACGCTCTCTTTTTCTCTGGAGCAGTGAGGGAGCAGGTGAGAGGAAGTGAGAGGTGTGGTGACCTGAAAGTCAGCCAGTGGCCAAAATACCAGGGCCCCTCCCCCAGGAATGAACTGGAAATGTCAGGGAGGCCAGAGAGCACGTGGTAGCCGCTGGCTTCTGGACCCGGGGAACAGCCTCCCCCAGCCCCGCCCAGTTACCCCTCTTCTCTCCTGCAGGGGCGTGCCCTTCCACGGCACCACCATCGGCCTGGCCTTCCTCAGGACCATGTGCTCTGTGCACCATTCTGGAGGGGTGAGCTCGGTGAGTCCCCGCCACAGGCTCGGCCTGCAGGAGCTACGAAACTGCCTCTCAAGACAGGAGGTCACCTTTGAAAAGAAGGTTCTGATATTTATTATTGCCAAAGAAAAATCCTTGACATCAAGAAGGCCACTTATTTAAAATGAAGTCATTAAGCTCTAAGAAATGGAGGTACCTAGGGGTGAATTTTCATTTACTGTAGTTTATTTTTGATTTTCAAGCTCAGGAGAGCTGTGAAGTGATTTCATGAGTATTGTCTCTAGATCTCTCATATGTTCCAAACCAGGGTCCGGGGAATAGTAAGAGAAGAGAAACTGAAGTGTTTTTATTCCAGGTCCTGCATGGTCAGGGATGTCATTATGAAAGAAGAGCATATCTCAAAGTCATAGGCAATTACCCTGCTTTGGAAATTCTCTCTGACTTAGTGAGAGTATTGTGACTGTTTCTAAGCTGTAAGTGAATATCAGGAAGCCTCCTGGTCATCTGTTTGTCCATCTCTCCATCCATCCTGTATTTATTTATTGACCAAAAAACATAAATGTTAAAACCCTAGGCTCTAGAGTCAGAACTGATAAATTTCAAAGAATATTTATATGACTTTGGATGAGTTAATAGGTGTCTTCAGTTGTAAAATAAGGGCAGTTTCACAGTTTATAATCTTTGGGTAAGAATGGGAATTAAAGGAAATCATGCCGGAAACACACGTATGTGTTTAGTAAATCTCTTTTGGCTGCTTCTGTGGCTTTTGAGACAAGGTCTTGCTATGTTGCCCAGGATGGTCTTGAACTCCTGGGCTCAAGTGATCCGCCCCTCAGGCTGCCCGGTAACTGGGGCTATAGGCACTCACCACTGTGCCTGCTCTGCTTGCTTGTTTATTCCCTATTTCTTTAGCTTCTGCTTTTGACAAGAATCACACATGACGACAGGTGCCGTGTCTGGGATGCATCTGTCATGTGGTGCTCTCAGAAAGTAGTGAGCAAACGTACCCTATGCTTGACCTGTGGCAGTGTCTCCTGTCCATCGCCCTGTGTCTTGAAGAGATACATGTGTTGAGAGGAAGAAGGGGAAAAGCACTTACTGGTCCAGCAATTCATCAGTGGGACAAACATGGTCTGCATCCGTTAAGAACTCAGGATACACTGACTTTTAACAGCCTGACTTCCTAATAATGACAGTGGCTTTGACTTGCTGTAGAAAGCAGCTATGGAGGGCCTGCATTCCCATTGGTAGAGGATACTGTGGAGAGCTGCAGGGCTTGAATTGGAAAAAGACAGATTGTGGGTGAAGGGATGGACAGTGCCGTCCCCTTGACTTTGACCCGAACTCTCTCCCTGAGCAGGACCACTCTGATAATACCATCGGTGTGGCTGCGACTGTGGCCCACGAAATGGGCCACAACTTTGGCATGACCCACGATTCCGAAGGCTGCTGCTTAGCCAGTCCTGCTGATGGTGGGTGCATCATGGCAGCTGCCACTGGGTGAGTCAGTGGGAAGGGTGAGGGTGGGAAGGAGGGAGGCCGGCATGGCCAGTGTGACCCAAATATTCCTTCCAGCGGACTTGAGGAACTTCTTTTGATATGCTGGTAGGGTGTTCAAGAAAATGTGGGTTTTATCACAAAGAAATTGGAAGAGTACCAGCCGGGCGTGGTGGCACATGCCTATAATCCCAGCACTCGGGAGGCTGAGGCAGGAGGATTGCTACAAGTTCAAGACCAGTCCGGGCTACATAGCAAGACCCTGTCTCCAAAAAAGAAATTGGGAAAGCACCAAGAAGGGAAGTGTATGGAAAGAGCAGGTTTCTAGCAGGAAATGCAGTGCTGATGAAACCCCGGATATACTATTCAGCATATATACTGTATATGCTGTTTTAATTTCTGCCTAGGGTCTTTAGCCATAAAATTGAGCTGATCGCATGTGTCATTTTTCCTTCATTAATTTTTGACAAGGACCCATTTTGATCACAACCACAACCCTTGGTGCTTCCATCCCAAAGGAGTTTGTTTAGTGCTGTTACATCCAAGCTTGCTTAAAAAGCTCTGCACACCACACAGTTACTCCCCACGAGGAACAAAGACAAGCCAGCTGCTTCTCCTGATGTCATGAGGGATTTTCTAAACCAAAGCCTTTGAAAAACATTCTGGAGTTTCTCAGGGGACTTATCTCTTAGGGTCTGCCTCAGCGTAGATCACTGGGTTCCTCCAGGACCCGAGTTTCTCCTTGGAAGGCATCATGCTAGGACTTTCTGTCCCTTCACCCAACTCAGTAGGGTCTGTTCGTGCATGCAGAGTACGGTGTCTCAGTGTCTCCCAGAGGAGGTCCTGTTCTCTGGACCTCCCACATCCACGGTTCAGTCATCACTTCTTGGCGGTGACACAGAAAGAATGATGTTGATGTGCAGAATACAGTTCCACCGGTCACGCTGAAGTCCCTGTGAGGTCACAGTTAAGTCCACTCCTTTCTCTGCCAATCCCAGTAGTATCTGTGGACAAATGGTTGAGAGTTATAGTAATTCCTACTCTAACAAATTTTCCTAGTTTAACAGGAAACTCTCCCGTGCTTAGCCTTTAATTGGTTTGGAGTACTGGGAGCAGGGTAACTCCCTCTTTGTAGACCTAACTCATACGACAGTGGTTTCCCCTTCACTGTGGGGACTGTCCGAAGACATTCCAGACACCGGAAACTACAGAGTATTGAAAACCACATATACTATGTTTTTTTCTCCTCATACATATCCATGAGAAAGTTTAATTTGTAAAGCGGGTGTGATTAGACATTAAAAATAATAACTACTAAAGTAAAACAATTATAACAATGTACTATAATAAAAGTTATTGAAAACTTACGAATTATCTCTGGAATTTTCCATTTAACATGGGTAACTAAAACCATGGAAAGCAAAACTGCAGAGAAAAGAGAACTACTGTAGTTTTGGTTCTTTTTCCCAGTAATGAGGGACCGAGAAATCATACTCTCGTGATAAACAACACGTGTTTGTGAGTTGGCTAGTTCAGTTTGGAGTGTGCTCTGCATTCCACAACAAAGAACAAATCATTGGTCCTTGGAGAAATGAAAACCATGGTCTTGGTTTTTGTTGGTCTGGTCCTCTGTAACAAAAGAATATCCATCTGATACTGGCTTTAGGGGAAGTTTGGGCTGGCGCTGAAGCTTGACACCTATTGTAATACATTCATAATCTTTTATTTGCTGCAACTCCTTCAAAGGACAGAAGTTGCTGTTCTTTGCAAATACCTTTACCGTGCAGAGTAAGAAAAATAAAGTACTATGAGATGGTTAATATTTCATGATGAAGGGTGAAAGAATTCCAAGTTAACGCACTGATGAGTGTTCCCCGGGGATGGAACATGCATCTGTGGCGCTGTGAGGATCCAGGTGGGATCAGCTTCACAGAGAGCATGACTAGCGGCTGTTCTGGCTGCTGGATATGCAGACTCTCAGCTATTTCCTCCATTGTCCCCTACCAGCCACCCCTTTCCCAAAGTGTTCAATGGATGCAACAAGAAGGAGCTCGATAGGTACCTGCAGTCAGGAGGTGGAATGTGTCTCTCCAACATGCCGGACACCAGGACGCTTTATGGAGGCCGGTGGTGTGGGAACGGGTTCCTGGAAGATGGAGAAGAGTGTGACTGTGGGGAGGAAGATGTAAGTGTCCCAGTGGTGCTAGCAGGATGGAGGAACTTGCATCGATTTCAAGCACAAGGTCAAAAGAGAATAGGACAAATAAAATTTCCTAGTCACAGGCATTTCCTACACATGACTATCAGAAACCCCACCACGTACAAGATGTGGTCAGTAACCCTTCCAGATGGACTGCTTCTGTAGCCTTTCATAGCTTGTGTTTGGCACTCTTGGCGTTCAAGATCAGGGTGGAGTTCCGGTGAGCATCTGGTCTAGCCAGAAACCACAATCCTGTGGCTCTCTCCCCTCTAGTAGAGTTCAGATGGCCTCCTTGGCCCTGCAGCTGCACTGAACTTGTTTTGGAAGCCACACAGCCAGTTTTATGAGCTTGAGCATGAGCCTTATGAGGATGCTTAAAATAACAAGCTCATGCTGTTTATCCTGGAGAAGATGTGATTGAAAGGGAATAGAGGAAAAAGCTGAAGGGCTGCGAGGAGGAAGGAGCAGAAGTCTTTGTGTATGAGCGCTTTCCTTCCTTTTGATCTTCAAAACCACATAGTGTGACTGTCATTTTTAACAGAAGCATGTTGTTCTGCAAAAAAGCAGAACTGGATTGTTTCATCTTTATTTTTTGAAGGATGAAAATTTGCTAACACATGCACAAAAATTGAGGAAGAATATACGAGTAACACAGAAAATGATGGTGGTGAGAGGGAGGATCCGTGCATGTGGAGAAAACGATTTGGTTTTCTGATTTCTAGTGTATGATATTCTTCTTTTGGCACAAGCATGTAACTTTCAGAATAAAACAAGAGCTATTAAAGATGCTACCACTCTCACCATCGTGATCCTAAAGGGATCAGCCCAGGGCCTTTGGAAAGGAAGGAGTTGTATTAGGAGCAGTGTGAATACTATATTTTGCAAAATAAGTATAAGCATGGGTATATTGGAAAATATGCACATTTGAAAGGCAGATGCCTTTAAATTGTGGTGTCACTAGGGATTGTGCCTATGTGTATTTTCTGTGATAAATTCACATGACCTTGGTAAAGCTGTCAAGACAGGTCTCGGCAAGGAGTTCTGGAAGCAGGGCCCCCAGGGTTTGGAGGGCAGGCTGGGGCTGGGGGGGGTGGTGAAGGCTGTCCCCCGATCTGCTCTACTCCCCCAGAGACTCATGCCCACCCACTGCCCTCAGGAATGCAACAACCCCTGCTGCAATGCCTCCAACTGCACCCTGAAGGAAGGGGCAGAGTGTGCCCACGGTGCCTGCTGCCACCAGTGCAAGGTGAGTGTCCCCTCCCCTGCCTGCAGCTATGACCCAGCAGCTCTGCCATGGGTGACTTCCGGTTCCAACCTCCGTCCGGGGGCAGTGATGGCATTGCAGGTCCAGACACGGGGCTGGGGTGTGGCTCAGTGGTGGAGTGCTGGCCTAGTGCGCTCAAGGCCCCGGTTTCCATCCCTAGCACTGGGGTGGGAGTGGGGGCTGGAGAAAAGAAAAATGAAAGTTTCAGACACTTGGAGTGGGAACAGTCTCTTGAACTTGTTTTCCCCTCTGGGCCTCACTGAGTTAAGATCATCTCAGTGGATGGTGCCTCCTGGGGGGTGGCAAAACATTTTTAAAAACAAGCACACAGAGAGTAGTTTTGATATTACCTGATCTCATAATAATAAGTATCACAAGTTTGATAGACCTGAGTGGACGTCTTAGAAGAAGCCAGGCACTATGCTTAGAAGTATGTATAGGTTGTCTCATTTAAGCCTCACAAAAGCCCATGATGTGATTATCCTCACTTGAAGATGAGAAAGCTGGGCTCATAGAGTATGGGTAACTTACCTAGAATGAAACAGGCAGGAAGAGCCTGGATGCAGCTCTTCCTGTCTCTGGATGGAAGTAGTATCCCTACTACCTATATGGGAGAGAAATTCTTGCTATTAGTGTTAATATAGTACCACAGTCTCTAAGCCACAGTTCTGGAATTCAAGAAGTTCTAAAATCTGAAAAAAAAATGTTTGTATCACATTTAGTGACAAAACATGAACTGAATTGATATGAGGCTAATTGTGGTCTTTTAAAAAAATCACACCTAAAGTGAATATGTATGTGTGTGTGTATATATATATACATATATATATATATAATATATATATTTCATAATGGTTCACTCAGGCCTTGCTGTAAGGTTGTTATACACATGTAATGTGAACATGTAATTATGCACACACATACATGTATAATTGTATGTATACATGTGTTACATACATATCTGTGTACACACAAGGTTATATACCATTTATATGCATACGGTATAGTAATTAAAAATATGAATCATATTAATACCTAGAATCTGAGAAACATCTGCCCTCAGAGTTTGGGGCTGGAGTTAGGGACCTATGTTTCTCCCCACCATTTATCCTGTGCTCATTATGCGCCAGATACTGTTCAAGTACTTTGTTACAAGTAAGTCATTCGTCTTAACAACCACTTGAGAGAGTTGGGATCTCAAATCATGGGTGAATGAACATCAAGTGCTCAGATAGCTGCCCGAGGCCCCAGTGCTGGTTGAGGAGCTGGGATGTGACTCAGACCGACTGGCTACAGAGTAGCTCCTCTGTTCTGCACCTTGCTCCTGGATGGTGGAGGTGTGGCTGCTACAGCGTTCTCTCCTCATGCTCTTCTTGTTCACACTTGCAGCCAGGGCCCTTTCAGCAAGCAGCCAGCCCTGAGGGTAGCCAGGAAGGGCCTGCCTGCCTTCTTTCCTGCAAGGCCCTTGTGAGTAGTGTGTAGCCTCTCGGGAGCGAAGGAAGGCTTCATTCTCAGTCCTTGGTTTCTTTACCTGGCTCAGGGGGAACTTGAAGGCCTTCTGGCTTGACCCAGTGTCCCCTGGGGAGACTGTGGTGGGTCAAGTCCTTCAAGTTTTGGCAAGGCCCGAGAACAAGCATGGAGTGTAGCCATTGCATCCAGTCCCAGGATTTCATCTGGAGCCTCACAAAGGATTCCTGGTGTCTGAGACCTTGACTTCAACTCCTGGCTGTGTGATTTTGGCAGTTTCCTAACCATCTGAGCCTAGGTCATTTTTCTGTGAACCGGAAAGAGTTTAGTAACCCTGACCACCACAGGTTTCAATGAGATTCGAGGGGAATCTTTTACCATTTGCCCAACGTGTGTTATTGATCAGGTTATTTGATCTACAAAGTTGACAAATAGCAGTGTCCCCTCTACGGCTACTGTGAGGGGCACAGGAGGTTGTGTGATAACGACCTACTCAGGCCAGTGCTTGGCTCAGTGATGGGGATGTATCGCTGCTGATAAGCTTTGTGAATTCAATGATGTTATGTGAATGCTAGCTGAACGCATGCATTTATCAGTGGCCCTGTCTCTTTCACCACTTACTGTGTAATTTTGGAAACACTGTCCTCTGTAAGCCTCAGGTTTCATTGCCTCAGTCACTGTTTAGATTAAAAGGCCTATGATGGCTTGAACTACTGAGGTTGCGTAAAAAGTGCTGTGAAATAAAGGTGGTGAAAGTTCCGTTCCACACAAGTGACGCATATGAGATCTTGGTTGACAGGGTCGAGGACAGGGAAGTAATCAGCTGTTTCTCCCTCTCGTTCCTCTACTCAGCTGGTGGCTCCGGGCACCCAGTGCCGTGACCAGGCCCAGCAGTGTGACCTTCCAGAGTTCTGCACGGGCAGGTCTCCCTTCTGCCCCACCAATTTCTACATGATGGACGGGACTCTCTGTGAGGATGGCCAGGCCTACTGCTACAATGGCATGTGCCTCACCTACCGGGAACAGTGCCAGCAGCTGTGGGGCCCTGGTAAGGGCTTGCTAGGGAGAGCAGCCCTCCTCCACCACCCCACCACTAAGCCAGCCCAGCCTGCCGGCCACTCAGGGTCTCAACATCGTGGCTCAGAAATGCTTCCAGATGCCACCTCTGTAGCTTAGTGGGAGAGCCATTGCCGAACATACACAAGGCCCTGGGTTGAATCCCCAGGACCACCAAAAAAAATAGAATCAAAGTACGACTCTTCCTAGCATGTTCACTTCCTAGGTTCACTTCCCAGTGCCACAAAACCCCACTTCTTTCTTCCCATTGAGAGATTCAGAAAGAGCCAGTGGGCAACAATCTTCCTGATCCTTTGATGCTTTTAGTTCTCAGAGTCTGCTATTTAATAACAATAATCTAGATATAAAGGAGAAAATGACGGAAACAGAAAAGCAAATGCAAATGGTCCTTTAAGCTATGAAAAGATTTTAACCTCAGTCATATTAAGACAGCAAATTATGACTAATACGAGGTAGAATTTTTTATGTATCGGATTATAAAGAGTAAAGGTTAATAACAACAACCATAATATGATATTATGGAGGGTGTGAGGAATCAGATAGGTCCAACCCCCTGGAAAGTGCTTTGGAGATAGAAAAATTTTAAATGCATTGATTGGGACCATCAGTTCCACTACTTAGTAACAGCCAACACTTGTACTCATATATGTATGTGAAGATATGTTTTCGGAGATGTTAATTGCACTATTGTTAGTTAAAGCAATAACAACCTCTGTACCTTTTAGTAGGGACCAGTTAAATTAATTCCAGTCAGTCTGCACAATGCAGTGCTTTGTGGCTAAATAAAAGGAGGTGACTCTATATGCTGAATAAAAAGCATCTCCCACAACAACTAGGTAAAAATATGAGGTACAGAGCAGTGAATAGAATGTGCTTCCTTCTTTATTAGACTTGCTCTAGAAGACACACCCAGATTGTATCCAGGAGATGCATAATACAAAGATATAGTTATTTCTAGAAAATGCACTGTTAATTATTGCTTTTTCAGAATGTAGGGCAAGTGGAACAGGATGGCTCCGAGGAAAAGTTCCAAAGATATACTTTATATCTTGACAGCTTTATGCTCGCATTACCTATTTTTAAAATCCTGAAATGCGATGGCACTGTGTAATTAGACAGTAGGCTTAGCGTGCAACCCCCCAGAGATATAAATGCTTGATAAGCTATGACAACAAACAGAAAACATTTTCTCTGAATTGGTCTTGGTGAGAACATGGGGGTGGGATACCTGACAGGAATACAGGAGAAACGTTCTTGACTCCGTCATCTTGCCAAAGCTTGCCTTTGCCCTTGGGGACTGCTGACAGGCTTGTGTACTGAACCATGTTGTTTCTTGTGCACCCAGGAGCCCAGCCTGCCCCGGATCTCTGCTTTGAGAGGGTGAATGTGGCCGGAGACGAATACGGAAACTGTGGGAAAGACATGCATGGTCAGAACAAGAAGTGCAGCATGAGGTAATGACCACAGAGCAGACCCCGTGGGATGACAAGAGACAAACTCCTGCTCTGTCCTGCTTACTGCCACCCAGCTCGGCAGCTGATGGCCCCGGAGCTGCCTTTACAGAAATCAGTTGAAGTCCGTGTCTGTTCTTAGCCTGTTGTTTGACAATGCAGCATTCAGGCCTAAGAAAGTCAGGGAGAAGGGGTGGCAAGGCTTCCTAGAAAGCTGATCAGTCTTCCTTTGGGGAAGACCTTATAGTCGGACAGGGATCTCTTGGATCATTTGCAGAGTGCTAATTATGCTTTTATCTGAATAGATCATTCATTCATCTCACCTATCCTATCCTATCCATACATCCATCCATGTGTCCATCCACCCACTCATTGACCATTGAGTGTTTACAGCAAGACCCTGTGCTGAGTTCGTAAAGGTTTTAATAAATCATACAGTGTGATAATGGGAATGTAGAGAGAGCCACCCAAACTATCTTAGTGGCCTGGGGTTAGGGAGGGAAGTTATGAGCCATGGAGCAGCTAAGTAGATGAACAGAATGTATCAGCATGCTGGTATGTAGAAGAGTGGTCTAGGCAGAGAGGTGGTTGGAGAAAAACTAGTTGTTTAAAGAGCTAATAGCACCGTGATACAGTTAAGGTATAATTTTGGAGTGCAAAGGAGAGGGTCTGTGAGAAATGAGCTGGGATAGGTAAGCAGGGGCTAAATTATGAAAAAGCTTCAATGACTGCTTAGGGGAGTCTGGACTTCCGCTTGAAAACACGGAAGGAGACAGACTCATTCCCACAGGGGAAGACTGACGACAGGGAAGTCAGTTTCTTAAGGCTCAAGTAAGAGAGCATGATGGTATGAACTGCAGAGGCTATGGAGGAAAGGCTAATAATTAAGGGCTTGAAAACTACTGAAACCCAGAAACAAGGGAGAATGAAGAGTCAGATTACCCTAGGCATCTGGCTGGAGTGCCTGGGTGGATGGCGGTAGATGGAGCATAAGGGGATAGATTGCTTAGGCCACGAAAGTATCTCTGAAGTTAGGATTTTCCAGGACCAGTTCCCTATCTAGTTCTGCTCAGGGACATGAAGTCTGTTCCATTCCCTTGATCTAAGCCCACAGATCTGGGGTCTCTCCTGGTGGATCTCTACAGCATACTCATTGCTGTGGAGTTCTTCTTTAGCTCACCTGAGCCTCCCGTCTTGGCCAAGAAACGCTAAAGCTGTGTGGTACTCTAGATCTCCCCAACTTCTGATTCCATCTCCCCTGCCTCTCTCTCGGGCCCAGGGATGCCAAGTGTGGGAAGATCCAGTGTCAGAGCTCTCGGGAGGTGCCCCTGGAGTCCAATGCAGTAGCTATTGAAACCACCATTGTCATGAATGGGAAGAAGATTCAGTGCCGGGGTACCCATGTCTACCGAAGTCCTGAAGAGGATGACATGCTGGACCCAGGGCTGGTGATGACTGGGACCAAGTGTGGCTTCAACCACGTGAGTCCCTCCCCCCAGCCTCACTCAGGTGCTGAGCTGCAGAAAGGGGAAACTGAGAAGTGTGAACTCTAGAGGGCAATGCCTGGGCTCACATCCCAGCCTCTCCAACTTCTGAGCCTCTGTAGCTTCCTTTATAAAAGTTTGTAGGTGCTAGCAATAGACTGTCATCTGTAGACTACGGCTTAATTCAGATCATGTCTGTAAAGCATCTAGATGGGCTAGCTATTACCATTTTCATCCATTTCATTAGTTACCTTAGGAGGTAAAAGTGGTCTAAGTTAGAGAAGCTTGGAGGAAGTAATGTCAAGTATCTCATAGTCAGTTATGACAGTGAAGGTATAAAAAATGTGAAGCACTTGATACAGTTGCTAGCACAGAGTAGGCTGCTTCAAAATCATTATTTTTAAACATAATGGTAAGTAGTGGTTATTAATAGATGAATAGTTAACATAATCAATATAGTATAACATTTTATAGGTATTAAATATGATATTTTAGCCATATAATTGTTACTCTCTCTCTAATCACAAAGGTAATAGCAGCATTTTTAGGCTCTTAGATTTCCCACTGTACTAAATAACCAGAAGTGGGCTGCCTTTCTGGGTCCCCACATGCTCTAGGTGCACAACCTCATGTCCTATTTCCTGCCCAATGTCCCTTGTGTCATACTGACAGCTGTGCTTCCCCCTCACTGCAGATCTGCTTTGAGGGACAGTGCAGGAACACCTCCTTCTTTGAAACTGAAGGCTGCGAGAAGAAGTGCAGTGGTCACGGGGTATGTGTTCCCAGGGCTGATGTCTGCATGGGGCAGAAGCCGAGGGAGGCAGGAGCCCTCTGGAGTGTTGACACCTCTGCCCTCCCCTCATTCTAGGTCTGCAACAACAACCAAAACTGCCACTGCTTCCAGGGCTGGGCCCCGCCCTTCTGCAACACGCCCGGCCACGGGGGCAGCATAGACAGTGGGCCCATGCCCCCCAATGGTGAGTGCCTGTCTGCTTGCAGCCTCTGCCTATCTTTGGGAGAAGGGTGGACACCACAGAGACAGGTGTCACTTTGCAGAGCGTCCACACTGAGGCTGCTTCCTCCTCTTGACTTTGTAGATGAGGGAACCAAGATAAGGAGAGGCCAAGTTGGACAGGGACCGAGGCCAGCAGCTGATATGGGGACTTCCCTGGTCACTTCTCTCCCTTAGTTGAGGAGGCTGAACCTGCTTGTTAGAGTGAGAGATTAAGGAAAATTGTAGGTCACTGACTGTCCACATCCTGTTTGGGGGTGGGGTGGTGACTAGTCAGATTCCTTGTTTTGGGCACTTGAAAATAATCATGAACAAAGACTACAATGAGGAAACAGGCACAAAGTTTGGGTTTTTTAGTGGGAATCTCACAGACTCTAGCCCTGTGGTTTCCAAACTTTTTCTTTTAATAGGAAAGAGAGAAAGGAAAAAATATGAGAAAAGGAAAAGATGGAAACAAAGTCTCTGTAAATAGGGAAGCAGGGAGGAGTTGAAGGGAGGGGAGGGGAATGGGGAAAAAATAAGAACCAAGATACACCATGTAAAGGTACAAGATCCCAATGATGACTGTAACTGTATTGTATACCTAAAATGTACCGATAAAAGGATTTAAGGAGAAAAAAAAATAACAGTAGCAGAGTACGTTGGGAAAAAAAATCTTTCAAGAAATCCTAATGTATAGAACAGATAAAAGTATGTCTCATTAGAGCAAATATATTTGTACATTTAAATTTATAATTCGTGAGAACATTGAGGCAGTTTTGATGAAACCAAATGTGAAATTGTGGATCGAGGGTGAGAATTCTAGTCTTACATCAGTCTAAGTCTCTCAGTGTTCTGTGTTCATTGATTTGTGTCCAGGAAAATCATGGCTCAGGCTGAAAACTATTGGCAGGTGATAATAGAGCCTGAATTGCCTGCCTCGAAAGAGAATCTTTTCAATTAAACAGAACTGGCTACAGGGCCTTTATATTATAACATCTGCACACAGCACCTTAGAGGTATCCTGGTAGTGTGTAATTTGTGGTTTTCAGGGTTTGTAAGATAAAATAAGTAAAACAAATTAAATGTGCATCAGATGTCTGAAGAAGAGTCAGGAGTGCTTTGTTTTGCTGTAGCCTGAATAGTCTCTAAATCTCTCCCTTGGGTTCCTCTGGAAGGTATTGGTCCTGTGATCGCCGGTGTGTTCAGCGCCCTCTTCCTGCTGGCCGTTCTTATGCTGATCTACTACTGTAGACAGAACAGAAAGCTGGGCCAGCTCAAGCCCTCTGTCCTCCCTTCCAAGCTGATACAGCAGTTCAGGTATGAAAGGGTCCCATGAAGGGCTCAAGTCCCCTTCTGTCTTGTAAAGCTGTGTGTGAGCAGTACCTAGGGAGAGAGTTTGTGGTAGTGGGTCTAATTCAGAAAGACAGATGAGGTACCTTCTGCCTTCTCTCCCCTTCTACGTGCTGTGCTCTGTGACCATGGCAGACATTATCAGATGATCTCACTATAAATAGTCTCCAGTGACAGACATTACTAAATGATCTCACTGTAGGTCTTCTCTACTGCACATGTTCATCACTTTCAAATCCTTGGCAGAATGCTCCAACCAATTCGAGTGGAAATATAAAATTTGCCATTCTGTATCTAGTTTGTCCATCTATCTATCTATCTATTTACTTATTTATGTTTTGTGAGACGGCCTCTCACTATGTAGTTCAGGCTGAACTCACTAGGTAGCACTGGCTGGCTTCAGACTTGAATTCGTGGCAAACCTCTTGCCTCTGTCTCCCAAGTGCTGGGATTACAGGCATGCACCACCATACCCATGATCCCCCACTTTAAAGAACAGATAACTAGCCATTAGAGAAGGGAGGACTAGCCCAAGTCAAAGACAGGGGTGGCTAGATAACCAACCCAATAAGAAAATCAGTTTTTTTCCTAAGTGATTCATTTCTTTGGTGATTGAAGATGTATATTCTCTGAGTCTTCTAGTAAATTACACTTGTTCTGGAAAGGATTTAAATCCCACGTCTTTTTGGATTCATGCCTGAGGTGGGTTGGTTGATGGCTGGTGATATCCTGTGTCTGCTTAGGAACTAAAGTTCCTCGACAGGTGAAGAGGAGGTGCTGAGAAAGCTCTGCATTGTGCAGGGCTCTCTTTCCTTGTGAGTTCTCCATTGGCCATACACAATGTCCTTAATGAGGGCCAATCACTCTTCCTCCAGAGTAGGCCTTGGAAGAACCATCCGAAGGACTCTGTCACTGCCCCTTACTGAACCTGCCCTTCCTCCCCTCTTCTGTGTCTCCAGCTGTCCCTTTAGGGTATCTCCAAACAGCGGAACTGGCCATGCCAACCCAACTTTCAAGTTGCAGACTCCCCAGGGCAAGCGAAAGGTAAAGGATTTGCACTTGTGAGCTTTGCTACTTCTTTATCCCCCGGGCCTCTCCTGGATTTTCCTAAGAGCCATGGGATTGGAAATAAAAGCCATTTATTGGCTTGAGAGATACACTTGTTGATTCTGTTGTCCCCTGATTGCCTTAAAGGTTGCATCTGATCTCTGAGATCCCCGGCAGTTTAACAGGCCTGGATGTCAGTCCTACCCCCGGTCATCTTGATGAGATACAGAGGGTACATCTGAGTTTTAAGCATGCTGCCACTTCCTCGTCTCAGGAGTTCCTTGTTTTGCACACACAGGTGACCAGCACTCCTGAAGCCCTGAGGAAGCCCTCCCAGCCTCCTCCCCGGCCTCCTCCAGACTACCTGCATGGTGGGTGTTTACCTGCACCACTGTTAGCCCATCTAAGCAGGACTGATAGCTCCGCAGGGGCCTCATCTCAAGTAGAGAGAAAAGAATCATCCCGGAGGCCTCCCCCAAACCGGCCTGTGCCCCCAGCACCCAACTCCATCCTCCCCCAGGTAGGTGGATTCACAGCACCTGCTGTGGGTGATGTCCGAGGCTGGGAGGAAGGAATGGTTGGAACTGACTGCCTTTTCTGAATTCCGGGGACTCCGGAGAACTTGCAGAAAGTTAGAGCCATGACTGTGGGGAAATGAACTCCCCGGACGTCCCCTAATCCAGAGAGCATTTCCTTCCTGCTCCGCTGACTTCAGAACAACAAACTACCACCTTCTACCCAAAATTAATTTCTTGCAGTTCCCTGTGCTCTCCTACCCTCTGAGTCTTTGCAAATGTTGTTCTGCCTGACAAGCTTCTGCCCAGTGCCTGGCCAGCTTCTGTTCGCCCTCAGACACACACTTAGATGCCTCTCCTCCAGGGGCCTTTTCTGAGCCCTCCAGTCTGAGCTTGACACCTCTGTGCTGCTCTCCTCATGGTGCCTGCCTGAAATGTACCTGCAAGTGTCCCCGCTAAAAGGGAAACCTTTCTGAGGGGTGTACCCTGGAGGCCTGCCTTACTGGGGGCAGGTCAAGGCTCCAGGGTCTCTGGGAGGTAAGAGTGGGGTGCAGGCTTCTCCACCACTGATGCTTGTGGAAGCAGAGCCACCACCCAGTGGCCCATTCTCTCAGCATGTTGTGCCCTGATGGCCTGGTCCTGGCAGAGGTGCTCTGGTATAGACACAGGTGTTTCTGGGGCAGTGGCCAGGTATGATGCCCTCTGAGTGTTTTGGCCTTCTCTCCTCAGGTGAGGCCACTTTTCTTGGGTGTGGTCCAGAGGGCTCCGTAGTGCTGCTCCAGTTCGAAGGACTGTGGGGTTAACTGCAGGCTTTGCAGGACCCTGGCATGTGGGGCCAGTATGGCAGTTCGCCAGAGCTAAGGGCATTCATTCTCGTTGTCTGTTGTGAAACTGGTCCTCTTGCTTTGCTCTGTGTATGGCAGGGGTGTGATGGGAAAGTCACGCAGAAAGGGAGGGGAAAGATTCACAGGGAGAGAGAAAAGGGAGGAGATGGGGAATGTATTGCTTTTCTAAGGCTGCCATGACAAAATGTGGCTCAAACAGCAGCTAAGTTTTTCCTCATGCTTCTGGAGGTCCAAGATCGTGGTACTGGCAGGGCTGGCTTCTCCTGAGGCCTCTGTCCTTGCCTTGCATACTGCCGCCTTGTCCCCACCTCCTCATGTGGCCTTTCTCCTGTCCTCGTGCATCTCTGTGTGGAGTCTGTGTGTCCAAATGCACTCCTGCTAAGAGGCCCGGTTGGATTAGGGCCCACCCCAATGGCCTCGTTTTAGCTTAATCACCTTTTCCAAGGCTGCATCTCTAAATATGTCCCATTCCGAGGTACTGGGAGGGCATGTGCACATTGCAGCCCATAGCAGAGAGAAGGGAAGAAAGAGAGGCGAAAGCAGGGATGAGGAGAGAAACAAGGGGGAGAAGAAAAAGCAGAGGTGCCTGAGGAGGAAGAGGGAGCAGTGCATTCAGAGCATTGTTCCTGAAAACCCTCCCTGGATGCTTATTCAAGGAACAAGGAACAGGCCCAGCCTCGCTGCATGTCCCCCCAGGGTGCTGATCACTAGCTCACGGGTGTCGGGGCAGCAGGAGTCAAGAGGGGTGGGAAACAGACTGAGGTTCTGCCTGCTGTCCTGCTCCTGTCGGCAGAAGCCACTGAGCCGGTGACAAGTGTCTCCACAGGCAGCTCCCAGGTACAGCTGCTCCTGGCCTAGGGTACCAGCGGGGCTTTCTCTAAGGGCAGCAGTAGAGGCCGCTGCTCTGAGAGGAGGTTGCGGGCCCCTTCCACTGGGGAGCACTGAGTTTTTCTGACCCTCGTTTCTTACCGAAGTCGTTGAGTCTGAAGGGGTTGAAGGACTCATCCAAGATAGCAGCACCCTCTGTGAGTGCGACAGCCAGGCCTTGACCCTAGGTCTTACCCTGCCCTTGGGCATCACCATCTCAGTCTCTCAGCTCCACCCCTTCTAGCTGGATGTGTTGACTGCTCTGG
Organism: Heterocephalus glaber; assembly: GCF_053883595.1. NCBI lineage: Eukaryota > Metazoa > Chordata > Mammalia > Rodentia > Bathyergidae > Heterocephalus > Heterocephalus glaber. The sequence goes on from NW_028258377.1 coordinate 31,299,711, forward strand.
AGAGGTGGTAGCTGAAAGTCCATCCCCTCTTCTGCCCTTTCCACTGAGGTGCACTGCTTCCTCTGGATGCCCGTGAGCAAAGCAGACGCGCATTCTGCTGGGGCAGAGGCTCCGGGGTTCGTGCAGTTACAGCAGTGATAAGTGCTGTGCAGCAAGGTCCAGGGTGCTCGGAAACAGAGGACCTGACCTCACTGGGAAGGCGGGAACGCTTCCCTGAGGAGCTGACATTTGAGCTGAGGCCCAAAGGAGGAATAAGAGTCACCCAGGCTGTGAGGGTGAGGAGCGGGCAGAGACCCCTTCCTAGAGGGGGGACAGCCCCGTAGGGTGCAGGAACTCAAAGCCCTGCTGGCCTGGGCCCCAGGGACTGAGAGGAGACTGACGAGGAGGAGGACTGACTGCTTGGGCCACATAGCCTTGGTCAGGATTCGGGTCTGCATTCCATGAGGAGGGGACAGTGGTAGCGGTAGAAACAGATGGGGTTTGTCAGTGCCAAAGGTCACTTCTTCGGGTTCCCTTGAGGCAGGAGGAAGGTGTGAGGCCTGCGAGGCACCTGGGCTGTTAGTCTTCTAATTTTTGACTTGGGTGAGGTAATATATGTGCATTCACGTGTTGGCCATTTGTCTCGTATTTATATATTGTTCACCTTTTATGTGTATATTACACGAGAGTTAAAAGAACAGTTTTAGAAAATGAAAGTGCTACTCTGATGGCGAATGGGCTTACTGGTTCAAAGGTATAAATGTTGTCCTGAAGAAGGAGGGTTGTAGCTTGGAGGCTGAGGGTGGGCAGGGGTGACAGAGAGAAGCTGATGAGAAATACATAAAGAAGGGTAGACATTGCCAGTGCGGTAGGCAGGGGATGACACCCAGGCTTTGGCTTGTGCAACCCGATCAGGAGGTACTGCCCTTGAGGAAGGGGACTGTGGGCCAGGGACTGTTTTGGCTTCCAAGAAACAGGGTTAGGGCCAGGGATTTAGCTCAGTGGTTCCGCCACCTGCCTTGCAAGCGGAAGGTCCCGAGTTCGATCTCCGGTACAAAAAAAAAACCCAACAAACTATGTACTTCCAGGAAACAGGGTTGTGAGGCCCCTAGTCTGGCTGAGCTGGGTCTCATCAGAGGTAGCCCATGGGAGGTCGCAGCCCTGGAAGGCCTGGTGCTGACAGCTGATAAGGCTCCCGGCCAGATAACAAGGCCTCAGCAGCTCATTCTGCAACCCGACATCTGCACCCACCTGTCTTCGCTCTCCCCGGAAGGGCTCTGTCCTGGGTGTCCTGAGCTGGGCGGGGAGGGTAGGGGGTCTCATTATCTTTTGGAGAAGGAATACAGCTGAAGAATGTGGCTCTTCAGACACCTGAATTTCCTCCTCTCCTGTTCTCTGATCTTTAGTGTCTGCTCTGTTTTCTGACCAAAGACTCACAGAAAACCTTGGCTCTCCGCGTTGTTCCTGCCCTCTTTTCATGCCTGCCGTTTGCCCCTTTTTATGCTCATTAGCAAACCTCTCAGGAAAATGAACAAATCAATACATTGGGTCCCTTCTTTCCCTTCCTCTTTCACACTCTCTCTCAGTACTGGGGATGGAGCCCAGGATCTGGTGCGTACTTGGCAAATGCTCTAAAACTAAGCTACTCTCTCGGCCCTAAACACCACCAGTTTGGGAGTGGTCCATTCTTTGCCCCTTAAAATTTTTTTTTCGGCCACAGAAGAAATATATATTTCAAAAAAATTGGCTAGTGCAGAAATGCATAATTATTTCAAGAAATTTGACTAGCACAGGTATCCATCTAATAGATGTCTAGGGCTTTCCAGATACCAAACCTAGTCCTGAAAGCTTGAGATGAATCAGTGAGCCCTGCAGACCAGGACTTCTGCCCCTGCTGGAGAGGCAGAGCATAAAGGCCCCTTGATACGTGAAGAAATGATGTGGATTGGAAAAGGGCGAAGAAGAAAGAAGTGAATTAGGATGCACGGGTCAGAGTGCCAAGTGCCAGTGTGGGGGTTGTATTGATTTTAAATGAGGTAATCAGAGAAAAACCTTGTTGAGAATGACGGAAACATAAAAGTAACATTAATCCACAAAGAATCCTTGTTAGTTGTACTAACTCATAGACAAACCATGTGGGAAAAAATCTGGTTTCTTCTTTTGTAAATTTATTTTTTAGTTGACCAGATGATCTTGTTTAAAAAAAATTGAATGTTCATCTAGACCACTGCTGTCCCTACTGACACCCATCCCAGTGTGACCTCTACTGTCAGTGTCCTTTGTATCCTTTCGGACTGTTCTCTGTTCCCTGACATCTATATCGGGGGACTGTGGTGATGTTTTATATAAACTATCTTCTGCAGCTTGAACTTCAGCTTTTTGCACTTAACAATGAGTCTTAAACATCTCTTCCCAGCAGCTCGCATCTACCTACTTTATTCTGTTCAAATGCTACATCGTGTATCACTTTATAATGTTAGTTTATCAATCAATACAATTTGGGTGATTTATCCTTTCTTTGTTGTCACAAACAGTGCCGCAGAGCACATTCTTGCAACTTCCTTTTTGGGTACCTGTGCCAATAGTTCTCTAACGGGGCCAGCAGGGAGTGAATTTTCCAATCAGAGAAGGATCATTTCTAATTTTAACAGATGCTGTCAACTTGCTCTTCACAGAGGCTTTGAGCATTATGTGCACACATACACACACTTCCTGTTGAAGTGGGGCCATACAGTGTATACTTTTTTTTCACTTGATCAGTAAGCTATCCGGACTGTTTTCTTTAGAGCAGGCTCCTTTGGCCTTTAACTGACACCTACTGCTTTCCCTACAGGATTTCTCCAGGCCTCGGCCGCCCCAGAAGGCTCTTCCAGCAAACCCGGTGCCCAGCCGCAGGACCTTCGCCAGGCCAGACCCTCAGCAGGCCCAGGCTCTGGTAGCTCCTGCTTCAAAGGTGAGTCCAGGGGAAACTGGAGGGCCGCAGCCGGCACTTGTGTGGTTAAGGAGTCAAACCATGTCGTGCTTCTTCTTGCCAGAGTAAAAGCCACAAAGCAAAGCTTAGCATTTTTTGGTATCTTCTTGACTGTCTCTTAAAGTAGTAATAGGGTGTTTAGGCTTCGTGTGACTGCTGACACCCAAGCTGTGCCGGCTTTAAACCTGCATCTGCAGCCCACCAGCTGAGTGACCTGACCAAGTCCCTCTCTTGCGTCTGCATTTCCTTGTCTGTAGAAAGCATAAGAAGCAGCAAGAGCTAGCGTCTTATGGTTGCTGTGAAGATCAAAGCAGTTAATGCATGTAAACTGCCTGGGCTGTGGGAGGTGTGCACAGCAGGCCCTTTCCCTACCCCTTCTCTGTGGCTGGTGGTGGCTAAGCTTCTCTTAGCTTCCCAGTCCTGGGAGTGGAGTCAGAAAGGGAGGGCATGAGGAAGCTCACTGACAGGCTCCAGGACATCCATGGGGGTGAAGCATCAGCTCGAGGTGGGGCCGCCCACCATGCCTCTCCTCTCCGCAGACCTGTGGTCTCGGTGAGCAGCCACATCCACAGACCTCTGCAGGAGCAGGAAGCCTCTCTTCTCAGGGATGATGTGTCTGTCCTTCCCAGCTGTCAAAAGCAAGAGGACAGCTCCCACTGATCCCAGAGAACTGGCATCAAGCTGACGCCTTCCTCCCTCCTTTCTTCTCTTTCCAGTTTCCCGAGTACACATCACAGAGGACTGGGGGGATGACTAGCTCCAGAATCTAGACTGGTCTAGAGATTTCTCACTTTCCTCAACGGCTCTGGATGCCACAAGGATCCGTGAGCAACCGGAAGAAGCATGTCTGGCTGCCTCTGAGCTCCTCCTGTCCTTTTCCTGGAAACACCACAATTCCCCTCTTGATTCAGTGCCTCCTCATGCTCCTCGGAGGCCCATAGGGACTATTACCTGATGGCTTCTAAGTGTTGGTCTGTGCAATATACAGCCCAGGTAGGGAGGGGAGCACACAGAAGAGGCTGAGTGGCAGCTTCTCCATCCACCCTCCCAGCCTAGAGGTCTAATGGAGATGGCCAGGACCATCAGAGCTGGTGAACCACCTGGGAGATGCTATGCTCAACCCCTTGGCTGGGGCTTAGCTTGGAGAAGCTGCCTGTTCAGGTCCTATGGCGGAGGTACACCTGAGGGCTTCTGTTGCTTCTGTCTCCCTCAGAGGCTACAGGCTAGACAGAGACTGGACCCTTACCTTGCCCTTTCAGCTTTTGGGGATTGAGGAAGGGTCCACCAGATATTGCTGTGGTCCTGCCCAGGGTTTGGCTGAGGTGACTGCTCCTGACCATATGGCTGCATGTGACAAGCCAAACCCCCTCCCCACAGCCCCTATTCACACGAGTCACTCTGACTCAGACAGGTACTATTTGTAGGCAGTGTAGACAGCAGGGGGAGCACCAAGCCTGGGCCTCCTCTGAGCCATCATGCCAAAGGTGAAGTCTTGGTAATTATTGGTTTGCTCTTTGTATTCTTTTCTTTCTCTCCCACTGCTCTGTGATTCTGTTTTCTCCCTCCCCCTCAGGCCCACTGTAATGCATGGTGCTTTGGTGAGTGGACCCTCAACAGTCCTGACTTTAGGGACCAGGTGCTTGTGACCTACGAGTCAGGGTCCTGCCTCATCTGCTGGCCATTCAATTTCCTCCACTGGATCCCAAGAGTGTTGAGCAGAGTGGACTCAGGGCATGGCTGTGGGAGTCATATCTTTGTGTTCATTGTGTTCTGTGACCTCAGCAGCGTGAGGGTCTTCCTCCTTACTCCCTGACCTACATCTAGGGGAGGTCTTCCAGGGATGGTAGCCCATGTAGTAAAAGGAACAGAAATCCTTGGAAGCCCAGCTCTTTAAAAAGTACACACCAGCGAGCCATCTGTCCCTGATGGTCTGCTTACTGTCTTAAGGTGGGACCATTGTCCTCCGAGCAGAGATGAGAGCTGTTTCTAACCAAAAGAGCCATCACAGACCCCTTGAGATGCCAGCCATCCACAGCCATGGTGGAGCAGTCTGAACTGGGGACCCCGCTCCTCCTGCTCACCAAGGCTTCTATTATTCATGTCCTTCAGTTCTTTCCTGACCATCACAGAGAGAGCTCCCAGCAGATGGAAGACTGGGCTCCAGAGGATCCTGTCCTGCCTGGAGCCCAGAAGGAGGGCTGTGTGGTGGGCTGCTGGATAGGATGGTTTTTGCAAAGCAGCTGAGGATGGTCTCAGACTGTCCCCAACCCCCAAGAGGTGCTGGGTGGCTCTCCTGAGGTGAGCTGGCCTAACATGCACTCCTTTGGATCTTCCAGGGGCCTTCCCACCTCCTACAGGAACAACTATTTGCTCTTCAAAACCTCAATACGGGGAGGAGACTGAGCTTTTGACCCCCATCCCCAGGGCCTCCTTGTAATAGATCTTTGCACTCTAGACGCTGAGCTAAGGTTCTTGGGTTTGTGGATCAGTGGGATTTGTGGGACACAGGTGCGAGGGAAAACACGGGGTGGGTTTAGAAAGATCTCAGGAAAATGCATTTCCTTCCCTCGGGGTGGTAGTGATGTTGGGGTCCTGTCTCCCTGGCACAGACCTCCTTGACCCCATGTCCAGTCCTGACCTTGCTGCCAGGAGACAACCTTTCCTTTAAGTGTGCTGTAGCAAATGCCCTGTGCCTCAGAGCTGGGTCCCAGGAAAGATGTCCTCCACCACCCCTTCCCCATCAACAAGCAAACTGTCCTTAAGCCCAGCCCTGTGCCTCCTCGAAGTCCCTGTGGGCTATGCAGCCTTTCTGCCTCACATCAGAAGCAGTGGCTCTGAAGTGCCAATGCACAGCCATGGGGGCTGCATGAGCCTTTTGAACCTGAAATCCACTGTCCCTAGAACTATAACAGGAAGTGTCCTGGTTGCTGTTTTCTTGCTTTTTTCCCGCCTCCCCATTATTTTAATACCGCCTCCATCCCATGAAATTATACTGTGAACTGGAAGATGGTAGAATTATTTGCTCTTGATGACAACTTCAGCAGCCAGTTCTGTTAACCATTTCACAGCTGGGTCTGTTCAGGGAGCTGGAAGTCATTTTTCTGCAGACCAGGGAAGAAGGGTTCCCATTGCATCCCCCTTTCCCTCCTCTGCCAATGTGCTGCTGTAAGGTGTTGCTGTTGAGACATAGGGAAACGGACTTTATTCCAAAGGATTATTGCAAGGAGGGGAATGAAAATACTGCCCTAGGGAGAGGAGGGGGACTACTGCAATAAGAGGAATACACAGACCCTTCGTCAAATCTGCAAGGATTCTCAAGCCCAGGCAGAAAAGGCCTTTTCTTTTATTGGAAGGAATTAGCTCAGCTAGAAAAAAAACTGCATCCAGGGCATGTCTGCGTGTCCAGCCTTTTTTGGGAAGGGACTCTCTGTTAAAAGACATGTTTTTGGCTCAGGCTGACTGTGGGTACAAGCCCACCATCTGGTGGGGAGGAGGGAAGCTTAACTGAAGTTTGGTCTGTTGAGTTAACCAGTAGTTTGCTGGAGAAAAACATTGTAAATCTTTTTAGAAGCTACATGGTTCCTCCTGCCAGTTTTACAACACTGGAATATTTTTTAGGGGCCCGAAGCCATTGCTGAAATGTAAGCCTCAGGGAGATAGAGCCCCATCTCTGCCTCTGTGGGAGGTTTAGCCTGGGCCCCCAGCTCTGTGTTGCAACTACTTGTTTGCCTTAGATTCCTTTTGGCCTTGTTGACTTTTATGGTTAAGACTTGGCTCTTACAGAGCTTATGGTCTTAATGTTTTCTGCATTACAATGGTCCCCTCTCTTACTGCAGTATCTCCTAGCTGCTTGCAATAATCCTTTTTAATGAAGTCTCCTCTTAGGTGTGACCTAATTTATTCTTATTTGACAGAAGGTATGGAAGACTTTTAAGAATTGGGGACCAGTTCTAAAATCAATAATTGTGTTAAATGCATGGTAACAGCTCTGCTGTACACCTAAGCGAGCCAGGGAAATGGCAACTGGAAAGGTTTCCCATCTCTAGAGAGGCCTGAGATGGAGCGGCTCTGCAGAATCCAAAGCCAATGCCACCACCCCTAAGCCACCCTCTAGCATCCTCTTGTGCCACCCGTTTTGTGTACGTGTCTGGGATTCAGGGCAATGTGAATTTTCTTTTTATTTGAGAGAGATCCTTCATGGATTACAGATCCTCTTCTCTCTTGTCCACCTATTGTTTACAAATATTTGTACATCTATGCAAAATACTTGAATGGGCCATGGTGCCTTTTTCCCTTGTTTGTATTTAATTAAAATGAATTGTTTGTCATTTGAAATGTTATCTGGTATGGCAACTCTTTTGTGTATGCATGTTTTACTATCCCACTGTTTGGGCCAGATACCCATGACTTAAGACCTCAGAGAAAGTTCTCACAAGGACCCTCAGTCCAGCCTCGAGGCCATTACTATAGACCCGGAACCACCATGAAGCCCCATGTTTCCTCATGGCCAGTAGAGGGGGCTGTTTGTCTTTGCACCTGGATAGCTCCTACTCTAGTTTAATGGGGTCTTGGATCATTAGAAGCCTGAATGATATTGAGATTTTCTGATCTGTTTCTTCTCTGCCCCCACTACTGTATTTAGAAGACATCTTCGACCCTCTGTTCACTCATCTTATTGCTAAGGATGATACTTGGGAGAGACTTGCCCCAGATCTCTGAGGCTGGCTGGGCAGGTGTAGCCAGGGCCAGGCTGTGTGTGCCGTCTGGTTCCAGAGCCTGTGTGGTAAAGAACGCAGCTCATACCAGATCCACCCGGATCCTCGCTGAATCCTCACCTCATTTTGAGGTCATCTAAGAGAGATGGACTACTGATAACCATGAGAGGAGACAATGCTTCCTGAAGACTTAACACATGTGAGGCACTGTGTGCTACTGTTCTTGATGTAGATGATCTCATTAATCTTCACAGAAATCCTGGCACAGGGTCCTTGATACCTCATTGTACCTGTCTAGACTCTCATGGTTCTACATTTGCATAAGAACACTATAGCCATCTAAACACAAATGCTTTTACCACTGATGTTGCCACTTACAAAATTAGTCCCTACCCAAACACCTCTGCCTCTTAACAGGCCACTCTGTCCCCTCTGGTGGCCAATCTCTGTGCTGATGGTCACCCACTGGTTAGTAGTGTAATACAGAACATCTGGCTGGACAAACCTGGGCTCAAATCCTACCCCTGCTACTTCTAAGATGCATGAGCCTAGATAGATTCTAGAATTCTGGGTCTCTCTTCCTACACAAATGGGGATAATAGTTGGCTCTCCCGTGTGTTGCAGCCTTATTCCCCAGGGAAGTGCTGATGGGAGGTGGTAAATTAATAGCTGGTGTCTAGTGGGGAGATCATTGAGGTTATACCCCAAAGGGGACTGTGAGAACCAGCCGCCGCCTCCTCCTCATTTTCTCCTTCACTTCCCAGCCATGAGGGGAGTTTCGCTCTGTCACATGCCCCCACCATTACTTGGCTACCTCACTACAGCCCCAAAGCATCCAGGCCAACTGACCGTAAACTGGAATTTCCAAAACTGTAAGCTAAAATAAGTCTTTTCTTTTTATAAGCAAATTTCCTTGGGTATTTGTTATGGTGATAGAAAGCTGACACAAATACCCCCTCAGAAGGCTGCAGTCCTCAGAGAGGTGCTCTGTGAAGGTACCCACAGAGCCCGCTGCAGGCTGCGAGCTCAAACTGCATCAGGTTTTTAGCTGCCAGGATAATGGTAGGATGTGGCTTGGGTTCAAGGATGGTCCCCAAACATGGTGTGGTGGGATAGGGCTGCAATTCCAGCCTTCTAGGAGGCCAAGCCAGGAGGATAACAAGGTTGAGCCCGGCCCAGAAATTTAGTGACTTAGGAAGACCCTGTTTCAATATTAATAAAAAATGGGCTGGGGATATAGCTCCATGGGAAGGCTCTGGGTTCAATCCCCAGGACTGCAAAACAAAACAAAATTGGTTCCCAAATGAGTCCAGACAAAGAAGGACTGTTTAGAATGGAGTTGTTCCTCCATTAAAGACCAACAGATTTTTTTGAATGCCTACTATGTACTAGGTACCAAGGATAAGCAGTAAATCAAGGCAAGCTCTCGTGGAGTTTACATTCAGATGAAGATGTACAGCACAGATCGCGAGGAAATATGGTAGTAGTCATGGTAGTAGTAGTAGTAGTAAATGAAGATTATGCAGGAGGGGTCAAATATCATGTTTTGGGGAGACACACTGTTACCTGGTGTTGAGACTGCGGTCTTGGAACCAGAGAGTAGCTTCATCGCCTCCTGGCCATGTGACCTTGGCCAATTATTTAACCCAAGTCCCTTTCTGGATACATAAATTATGGATTAAAAAAATATATCTACCTTGGGAATTTCAAAGGCATTGAAAAAACAATTCACATGGATCAGCCACTATTCTTGGTGCCTGGCAAGGACTCCAGGTTTAACTAGGGATAAGTTGTCCTCAGTGGACTCTTCTCAAAGCAGCTTGTCCCACTCTGAGTGACAGCACAGACACAGAAGATGCTAGAGGGCTTCTCTTGGCAGCCCTGCTTTCAGACTGGGGACTGATCTCCCAGCACCAGAAGAAAAAATTTAATTGTTACACATCCAGAGAAGTTCAAGGCGCACATGTCAAATAAACAACTCTGAAGTTTGTATTGTTAACCCTTCAGTTCACACTCTCAGGGCTCTCAGTTTACTGTCATTCTTGAGATCTGTAGCGTTGCACTGATATTAGTCACAGAGAGAAATCACATTCATTAAAAACTGGGGAGGGCTGGGGATGTAGCTTAGTGGCGCTCCGCCTGCCTCACAAGCACAAGGTCCTGAATCCGATCCCCAGTACCAAAAAAAAAACCCCAAAACAAACCGGGGATTTGAGGCTAGAGATGCAATAGCCAGAATGTGGGTCCACTGAGCCTTTGGAGCTCCAAGGCCAGCAGGAGTGGTGTGGGCTCAGCCACACTTAGGGCAGGAGATGTGAACACAGAACGCAGGCAGGGACTTGTGTGAGGGTCTGAGCATCAGTGTGGGGCTGAGGATCTAGTCTTCCCTTGTTCTGATGAACTGGCTCCTTAACGTCCCTTTCCGTGGTCCTTGTTCCCTTCACGCTCTTGCAGCTAGAAAAGGGGAAGGGGTAACAATTACATCTCCTCAGCTGCTCTTTCTATGGATGCCTCTGGCCAAATGTGAGGGACAAAGGCAGTCCCCACAGCAGGTGGTGTTGGGTAAGTCATGGTGTGCTGCTTCCGTGTGGGCAGCTCACCAGTGGAACTGGGGACTCAGTGGCAAATCTGATCAACAGCCCCCAGGCATGCTATGCCAACCAGGCCTGCACCCTACTTGGTCTGAGCTGAGATTCACAGCTGGTCCCACTGGCCAAGCCTCTAAGGCTATGGCCCAGAAATCTCTGGAGCCTTTTATGCCTGGGTTCCTGGTGGTGCAGCAGAGAAAACCCAAAGGCTAGCCCCTCATGTCCAGATACTCTTAAGTTCCTTTTGCTGAGCCCTGACTCCACACCTTTTCCCCTCCTTCCCAAATCATGTTGTGGTTGACCTCTTGAGAATGAGGAAAGTGCATCCTGTCAGATTCCAGCTCCACAGCCGGGGCACCATTATGAGCAGTGCAGCTGCTGTTCTCCTTCCAGAGCAAGGCAAAATGAGACAGGTTTGGCTAGCAGAGCCTGACTGTGAGGCATTTGTTATGGTTGCTGCTGTTGCTGTTTTGAGTTGTAGGATTATAGCCTGCCTGTCTCAGTGACTGGCTCCTTGGGATGTGCACTGAGAGGGAAGGGGTGGCAGTGCAGTGGAGCAAAAGACACCAAGATGCTGACCACCAGGCTTGAATGCTTGGGAAGGGGCTGAGTGAAACTTCCCTGAGACATCAGGTGGCTTTCACAGTAAGAAAGTCAGCTAGGGTCCTCTTTCTGTCTCCTAGAATAAATGGCAAAAGCAACAGGGTACTTTGCATTGCTTGTGTACCCGTGGCCTCCAGATGGGGAGGCTAACAAACTGCTCTGGACTTTTGGGAGTCAGCTCTATTGCATTATTGGGCTGAGGAACAGAGACTCGGTCTGGGGAGGAGAATTGGTGTGAAGGATTTCCTGAGGCCCAGACTCTCAGGGAGTTCTTGGACTGGGCTACATTCAACAAGTCCTATTCTGTCCTCTCCTGACATGGAGATGGTGCAGAGAACAGCAGTGAGAAGGAGGCCCAGGGTACCTGCTGGCTCCCATGTCAACTTGGTCACTGAGGCTATTTCCAGGAAGTGCTATGGCCACCACTTATCGGGTAGGGAATTTTTTCTCCTCAAAACAGCGATGAGGTATAAATCAACATGTCAAGAAGACATAGCCCATGGGCAGCAGTTGTGCTGAAATGACCTGGTAGTTCTAACACTGAGAGTTCAGGCTGCACCATCAGGCCCATCCTCTCACTTGTGTATTCCATGCTTTATGAGTGGATTGTAAATACCTTGGGCTTCTTTTCTGGTGATGGGGCGCTGGCAAGTTCTATATTGTCCACAAGGATGTTCTTGTCTTCCAGTCTGATGACGGTGGGCTCTGGGGCGGGAGGTGGGGTGGGGGTTTTGTGCATATGGGGCAAGTTGGTGTGACTGATATCCAAGTCTTTGAAAGCATGAAGCATGAACACAGCCAACATGATGGTGACAAAGCCAGACAGGGCGCCCACAATGTCCTCAGCGGTCATGCTGTACCACTCCTTGAACAGGACAACGGAGTTGGTGACAACCATCGTAGTGAAGAACACATAGTAGATGGGGAATACCAGGGAAGTATTAAAAATGTCCAGTGCCCTGTTGAGGAAGTTGACCTGAGTGCTGAGGCTAAGTCCCAGGATGAGGGACAGGATGTAGGGCAGAGGGTGCCGCACAACTGGCAACCCCTGAAAGAAGTTCCTAATGGTGATGCCCAGGCCCTTGACAGCAATCACAGAGAAGGACCCAATCACAGAGCAGATGATGATGTAAATGAGGATATTCCTTTGTCCATAACGTGGGGCGATGATGAAGATAAGGATGAGGCAGGACACCATCAAAAGCACAGTAAAGACAATGAACCCTGCAGGAAGGGAGGGACACAGATTACTCCAGCTGTGAAGGATGTGGTCGGCATCTAGAGCCCAGTACCCACAAAAAGGGGAAGCAGCTCTCCATTTGGATAAACGTGGGTCCCAGTCCCAGCTTCCAACCTTTAAATGACTTGAGTAAGTTATTGAACACCAAAGACCTCAGCTTCCTCATTTGTAAAAGAGGGCAAACAACAGGATCCATACAGGGCTGTTTTGTGAGACTTGATGAGAAAAAGCATTTAGAACACCTTCTGGAACATGCTAACAAAACAAAGCATTTTTGTGCCTCTGGCGAGGAAGCCCATAAAGTAGCCTTGCTAATTCGTACCAGCCCTCTAACTTCCTTTCTTTAGCTTGCTCTGCCCTCTGGGGCAGCAGCGGAGATGGTCAGAACCCAGTCAGACCTTCAGCAGATCCCCCATGTTTTCTCCTCCCCCTGCTGCATGAAGCCTACCTGTGTCTTTCATCTTGGAAGCCAGCTCTGTGACAGTAGTGATGCTCTCTTCTTTAGGGGCATGTATCACCATCACTGTGCTGCCAGCCACACAGATGGCACAGCCCAACTTCCCCAGCAGATTCAGTCTCTCTCCCAGGAAATACGAGGAGAACACGGCACTGCACGTGAAGATTGGGAGAAGCCCATTAGGACAGTTCTGCCTGTCCAGAGTCTTAAAGAGCCATGGTGGCTGAGTGAGCTCTCAGAGAACAAAAGAGCAGAACTCACTACTCTTATTGTGAAAGTTTTCCCACCTCCTCCCCGCAGTGTTTGAAAGAGAAACTCATTCCTAGGAGAGTTAGTTACAGTGTGTGCTGTATGGATAGAAATGCAGGGCCTAGGATTTAGCTCAGTGGTGCCACCACCTGCCTCACAAGTGTAAGTTCCCGAGTTCGATCCCCCGTACCAGAAAAAAAAGAAATGCAGGCGTGCTTCTCTGATACTGAAAGCGGCCCCGAATTGAAGGGTCGGAAGAATCCTTCAAGCTGTTCCCATCTAACTTCTACCCACTGAACACACTCCCTTTTAGTACTGCTGTGAGGTGTCTTTCTCTGGTAGCAGGCAGCTCACCCTTTTAGAAGCCAAAGGGGCATATTGTAGGCCCACGCTAATTATTGGCCAAATATACACCACTTGGCAATTTCTATTCCTTGTTCCACTTCTTCTTGGTTCATTCAGGACAAATCTATTCCTCCACTTGTATGTGTCAACATAAACAACCTCAATGACATTTATAGATGCTACACCTGGGGCATATATTCCCTACCTGGTACTGTGCCAGAAACTTTACATGTATTATCTCACTAACACCTCACAGCTCTTGGTGAAGTAAAACACACCATTCCTATTTTATAGATGAGAAAACTGAGTCTCACAGAAATCAAAGTGACAAGGTTGTATGGCTAGTAAGTAACAGAACCCAGATCTGAGCTCAAGTTCAATTTCAGTATAAAGCCAATGTGTGTTCCTCTCCCCCCTCACTGAAGCCACCCCATGACCTCCTTGAGCTGTCACGTTTCTGGGCACAATACCTCTGCCTAGCACCTTGGTGTTCCTGGGTGACACGATTTCCACTCTTCTCACATCCTCTAGATGAGCCAGCAAAGGTGAGGGAAGGGATGGGGAAATCGGGCAAGCTGGGTATGACCCGTGGGCGTGGTTCTTCTTTACAAAGGTGGCGTTAGTATAGGGTAAAATCTGTTGGCTGTCCTAGGACCCAGGTGGCCTCAAAACACTCCTGGTTTGAGGCTTCATGAGAGGGGACACCAAGGTCTAAACTCTCCCGTCTATCTCCCGTCTTCCTCTCAAAAGGCTAAACATGTTTTACCTACAGTAGCCTATTCCAGAGAGTCTGATGGCATTTTCACAGGCAGGGATCACACATCACAGGAGTCCAGGCCTCTCCCAACGACCTGGGACTGGGAATTTGTAACCTGATCAGATATGTGATAATTATATCATAGCCACATCAGCTGTGAAATCAGCTAGGCCAGTTGTATAATGTGAGTCATGGTTCTACTTGTTTTGCATGTAAATGTTGTGAAGTTGTCAAGATAGCAAAGTAAGACTTAGGAAACTGTGGGTATCCAGGCGTGGTTGGCTGGGATTTACCAGAGTTCCAAGATTAGCCCAAAACCAAAAGCCTCCGATCGATGGGGCCCTGGGCCCCCACAGAAGAACTGGCTCTAAGTTTGTAGCTCAGGGGCCTGAGGACAATGTAGGCACCCACATTTAGTTAATTGATTGCAGAGCTAGGGGTTGAATACAGGGCCTCATGCATGCCAGACAAGCCCACTGCCACTGGGCTACACCACCAACCCTGGAATCAGTTATTTTTAAAACTATTCATCATTAGTTTGTGCTCACTTGAGAGCCTCCATGGCATAGTGGTAAGCACCCAGGCTGTGGTATCAGACTCCCTCAGTTGGAATCCTGGCTTGGCTGCTTGGAACCTGCTTACTGTCGCCAAGTTCCTTAACCTCTCTTGGTGTCAGGTGAGGGTGCTATAAGGATTAAATCAGCCAATCCCCAGAAGACGTTCTAACATTCAGCACACAGTAAGCCCTCGGCCTGTGGCAGCCATGGTTATCCTTTGGTGCCAGTTCTGTATGAAACACCTTCTATGCATTAGCTCATTCAGTCCATGCAACAGAGCCTCCCATCAGGTGTTATTGCATCCCCATTTTGTAGACAGGGAAACTGAGGGTTGGAGCAGTTAAGTGACTTGCCCACAACATCGTAACTACTAAGCATTCAAGTGAGGATTAGAACTCCAGTAGTGTGAATCTGGGGCTCATGCTCTTAATTTGCATCCTTCTCTTATTGAGACACCAAAATATTCACATGCGACAGCCAGCCTGGTGGCAGCAGAAGGCCTTCTAGTTGGTTTAAGCTTGGCCTGACCCTCTGTTCCCCACTAGTCAACAGGATGCTGGAGCCAGTGGTGGCAAACAATCCAGAGTTTGGGCTCTGAACAGCACAGTGCCTCTTTCTAGGGGCTGGCATTGACCTTGGTGCCTGAATGCCAAGTGGCAGTTAATTCCAGGCCTTGACAAACTGAAAAGAATAAAGAGCCAGAGAGGGCTAGAGAGGTGACAGCAACCTTATGAGGATACTTAGTGCTCCCAGCGGTGTGACGACCGTTGCAGGTGTAAATGCATAGGCTCCGAAGTTGGCAGCTTCTCCAGCAGCCACTAGAAAATAAAGGAAGAAAAGCGGCTCCTGTGTCTCCCAGGCACCACCTCCATCCCAGACGAATCTGGGTAGAGGCTACTTCCTCCATTGTGCAACCATGCCCAGAATCCCAGACCAACGTTCCTTAAAATACTGATCCTTCACTCTCTCCTGGGACAGGCTGATCAGAAGGTGAGCCCCAGACTCTCCTGACCAAAGCTTCCCGTTTTGGAGATGGTAAGGACAAGTTAAGTGAGATGCTTGTGGGTAAAGTCTTTTTGTTCTTCTCGTGGCTTGGTTCCTAGCCCAGGCACGGTTAAGTATGTCTCAGGAACTGCCAGTGTTTTGGTCTCCACTTTTAAGGTGAGTTCTAGAAAGGGTTAATTACCAAATAATGAACATTACATTTATTGATTCTCCAGGGACCAACTGGTCCATGAACCTCTTTCGTTGAGGAGCTGTGAACAGTCTAAACTGACAGGCAGGTTGGTAGAAAAGTCTGACATTGCCAAGGAGCATGGACTCGGCTCAGTGAGTTTCCAGGCTGCAAATGCCTGCACATGCCTTTGGTGCTGGAAAATAATAGCAGGGTCACCCTTTGAAGGCAGATGATCACTGTAACAGCTCTGCCTAGGGCAAGGGTCAAACTCTGACTTAAGGGGGTTATCAGTTCAACGTTTCCACCTAAAACAACTAGGGGCACTAGCCAGAAAGGGTGACTGGAAAGTGGAAGAAATATGTGAGTGTGCAAATCTAGGCAAAGCTTAAGTGGCAGACAAGCTATCAAAGTAGGCCAGCAAATTAATTGCCCATGGAATGAAGAAGTTGCCTTAGGGTCCTATCTTCTACCATGTAGAAGTCCACAGGGCCCTTTCCAAGAGGCAGTGATACTATTGCCCTATATTTCAAGGAAAGTTATGAAAATACACCTGTGCCATTATCAGCTCTGTACAAACCTCTTTGGGGTAGATGTTTCATGGATGAAGCCTGACATGGGGTAGAGAAAGTGATCTGAGATGAGAACAAGATGTCAAGGTTGTCAAGATTTTTCATACTTTCCATATTAGAAACAGAAATGCCTCATCCATTCCCACCTCCATCTCCATCCCTGCTATCAACAGTCCACTGTTATTAGTAGGAAAAGAACCCACTTACTGGTGAGAAATCCAGCCCACCACATGGTGTCCTTCAGGTAGCCATAGCCTCCGTCCACTGTGGGAGGGAAGTGACAAAGTTAGAAGTTGGCCACGCTTTCTCATGCTTTCCTAACTGGCTTCACTCCTGGACCTTTAACTGTTCCCTGGGGCTTGGTTCTTAGCTGTCTCCTCAGTAGGTTCATCCATCTCCAAAGTTTTAAGTACAATCTCTATACGATGCCCCTGTTTCATATCTGTGGCTTGGACTTTCCTCCTGACCCTAGAGGTAAATCCAACTGCTTACCTGACATCTCTTGAACTTCTCAGGCATCTTGATCTCTGTCCTCAATGGAACTCTTGATTTTCAATGTTCCCTACTCCCCTGCCAAACAAAACTCAGTATGGCACCTCCATTTATTTAGTTGCTTAAGTCAAAAACCAGGGAATTGCTCTTGATCCTTTTCTCTCCCCCTTCTTCTGCATCCAGTCTATCCTGCAAATTCTGTCTCCAAAAAGCATCTCACATGTGTCCACACCACTGCATTCACCCTCCTCAAAGGCCTTATCTTCTGTGGTCCAGGTTGAGGCAAGGACCTCATTATTCTAGTTCTACTCTTGTCCCTCTAATAATTCATTCCTTTCCTGGTAGCGAGTGGTCTTTTAAAAATGTAAATCATACGTTGCCACTTCTCAGTTTATAGCTGGCCAATGGCATCTGATTACTCTTAGGATGAAAACCAGAATCCCTAAGAAGCCCATGCATCCATGCCCTTGGCCCTGCTCACCTCTCCAAAGCCCTCTGCCACTCTTCTCTTTTCTTTTAGTGCTTCAAAATCAGTGAGCTCTTTTCTGCCTCCGGGCCTTTGTGCATGCTTTCCCTCACATCCAGAATATTCTTCCTACCATGGTTTGCCCAAATCCACACTCACTCTATAGGTCTGGTTTGCATGCTGCTTCCCCTAAGATGCTCTCTTTGACTCACTTATTTTCCTTTGGGATTCTTTTTCATAATCCCCAGTCCTTCTCTTTCAGAGCAATTATCATTTATAATTTCAGTTATCTCCTTATTTTTTGGCATTTCCTCCACTATAATGGGAGTTCCTCAAAGTCAGGAATTGTGTCTGCTTTGTTGAGGGCCTGGAGCATGCTCACTACTCACTAATACTAGTGACGATGATGCGGGATGGACTCAAGATAGTTCTGTGAAAACTGAAAAGTCAGAAGTTGCTTTTGGAGAAGGCCCATTTTCCCAAAGAGAAGACACTTCATTTTCACCAGATTCCTAGTGAAGTCAGAATCACTCCTACCTGTTAAGAACTCTGACAATATTTTACTCTAAAAGTGGAAATCACAGAAGTTCCTGAAATAGCAGATTGGAGGTAAAAATGAGTTCTAGGCAAGATGTCTTTATAAATGGTCAATCATAGACCTCCTGCTCTCCCATGAGCCTAAGCAGACGTTTTCCTGGCACTTTGACAGGTCTCAGGCCTTTCAGGCGTGTTCAGAAGTGACGCACAGAACTGCGGTGACCGCCGCCCCCGGCTCCATCTGTCCCTCCCTGGCCCTTCCACGGCACGCATGGGCTCTGCCGGCCTCACTGGGTAGGTGATGCTGAACCATTCCCAGTGCCTGCTCTGTGCCAAGCACCTTTAGGACATGACAGGGTTGAGCATCCCTAATACAAGGTGTTCCACAGCCCCGAACCTTGTGAGTTCTGACCTCACACCATAGTGGAGAACATGAAACTTCATTTCATGACCAAAATTATTAAACATATGATAGAAAAGTACCTCCAGGCTACATGTGCAAATGTACATAAAATACAATGAATTTCTTATTTAGACTCGGATCTCATCCCATTAAACTTCTCTCTCTCTCTTCATACACATACACACACACACACACACACACACACACACACACACACACACACACATTTTCAAAAACTGAAAAAGTCCCAGATCTTCAGTACTGCTGGTATTTCTGGTCCTGAGCATTTCAGACACTCAACCTGTACATTTCTTCTGTAACTCTTAAGGCTCATACTATTCCTATGCCCATTTGACACATAAGCAAACTGAGGCACAGGAAAAAAAACCACTTTTCTTGCCAGGATTCTGTTTCCAGGAATGGCATCCCACAGAAGCACTGGGTGAACATGTCCGAACTCGAGTTCATCTTCCCGAAACCTGTCCCTCTCTGCATTCTCCATCTCAGAAAGTAGCACCATTAGCTCCCTTGTTGCTCAAGTCAGAAGTCTGAGTCACCCTTGACTCCTTTATACCCTCTCCCTGTAGCCAGTCACCATCAAAGCGAGTAAATTCTACCTCTCAAAACCATCTCTGGAATCCACCACTTGTCTCAGTGCCCAAGTTCTATCTTCTGGGTCACATAATTGGTTCCCCACCCTCTAGTACCTACGAGCCAAGGACCTTCCAAATCCTAAGTCAGACTGTCTCATTTCCCTGCCTAAAGCCGCTCACTCACTTACCCTTGCACTCAGACTCCACAGCCCCGCTGAGAAGACCCTCCATGGCCTTCACCTCATCTTCCACCCTGCTGTGCTCCAGCCGAGCCAGACAACTTCCAGTTTCTAGTATCACCTGTGCCTCTTCTCTATGAGGACAGCACATGCTGCTCCTCCTACCTGAAAGACGTCCCCTGAACCCTGCTATCTCCTCCTCATTACCTGGATGCTCCATGAGGACATGATACCCATGTCCAGCATCATAATGTACTTGGCCCACAGCTGCCACATAAATGACGATTCCATGAACAAGTTCTTTGCCACATGCACAGGAATTGCTTCATGCCTACACATCCTACTTTCCAAACAAGCAAGTCCCTGTGGACAGAGACTCAGTAACTGCTGGAGCCCACAGGGAGCTCAAATGGATAAGTAAGGGGGCCTCACAAGAGTCCAATGCCATTGCGGGCAGAGAGGCATCTGTGCTACCATTGACCGGGAACACTTGTGTCTTATCTGTGATGGCATCTCTGGTAAGAAATAAAGCCAGGAATAAGCCTGGAGGGTCTGATTTTCAGTCCCGAGGCTTTTCCCTGTCGAACCCCAGTGCACATATCATGGAGTCCTCAGGAAATCTGGATTATAGAGAGAGTCTCCCGTTGGCAGGTGGGATTCTCAGCAGGTTGACAATGAGTCTGTTGTGCCCATCTGAGGCCACACACTCGACTGCAGCCTGGGCCCTGTGAGGGAAGCTGGCTCAGGCTCTGCTGACCTGTGCCCTGTCCTCCCCCATTCCCCAAGGAGCCTACCAGCCCGGGTGGCCCCACTGGTCACCAGTCTAATGAGGCCCTTCTTCTTGAGGATGACGCTGGTGCCGATGAGAAAGCAGGACAGGAAGGCCAGGCCCAAGCCGATGTAGAAACCATAGTTCTTCCTGATCCTTTCCTGCCAGGTGTCCAAGGTGGCATTTTTGGGCACCTCAGGGTTAAGGCCACTGACGATCTGACACAGGACTTCTTGGGAAGAGCAGTAGAGGCTGATCAGGGAACCTGCATGGGAAACCATGGTGAGAGTCACTCCAGGGAACTATGCACGCTTACAGATGTTGGCATCAGCTACTCTTTTCAACCTCCATGCTTCCATTACTGCAGGGCTCCACACACACACACTCTGGGCCCCAACCAAAAAATGTTAACATCCTCTCAGAGATTGCTCTGGCTAAGGGCTTTATTTGTATAAACTTATCCAGTTTTGGCAACCACTTGTCAAGTAATGTCTCTAATCCCCAATTCACAGGTGTGGAAGTGGAGGCAATGTGTGCTCAGGTACCTGCTTAAAGGGAGCACAAATTATCTGATTTCAGGGCTCCAACAGGTAGCACTGATGCCATACATACCAGGCAGTGTCCCCGAGCTGTCCAGAATGATTAAGTCTGTCCATCCCCCTGTCCTCTGCAGGAATTCCCCCTCGGGCTAGGGACATGTGGGTATCTAGTAGCTCATGGTCCCACTCAGGGGCCTCTTCACTTGCATCTCCCTCAGCTCTAGCTGCAAGGGAGGCTGGTCACAGGAGCTGAGACTAGACAGTCCACAACCCCTGTGTAGGCCTCAAGATGACTGAGTAGGGAGCCTCCCACTTGTGGGAACTGACCATTCTCAGGTATTACTTCTAAGCCCTTTGGTGCTTGTGGTCAGTGACCAGAATCTCCTTTGGGTTACAAAAGGACTGGTTTCCCTGCTACCCTATATAGACTCTGTCTATAATTTGCATTCTGCATGAGTCTCCCCTCATGGACCAGAACCAGCCCACCCTTTCCTCCCCATCTGCCATAAACACCATCGACGGTAAGGATGAACCTAGGCACCAGAGGCAGACCCTCAGGAAAAAACTAAGCCACATGATTTCCATAAAACAGCACGAAGAATAACCAACCACCCTCCAGTGCTGCCACACACATGGTCCTCTGGTCTGGAGTTTTCCATGAGGATCCTCACAACCACTCTATGAAACAGGCTCAATGATCCCTTCCAGGTCTTTAGTTGAAGAAACTGAGTTCAGTAACCTTCCTAAAGCTAGCTGATCAGTAAGAGGGGAGGCCAGAATTAGACTCCAAGCCATTAGATGCCAAAGCTCATGCTCATAATCACCACATACACTCCAATAAAGCATGCAGCAAGGGGGGAGGAGGCATCATCTGGCCTCCTAAGGGGCATTTTAGAATATGAGTCTGTTACCAACATTTAAAAATTGTGAGCATTTCCATGAAAATTCACATTTGGGGCCACACTTATAAATCAGAAGATCTGCATGCCTCCCTGGGTAAGCCGGGCAACCAATGCCTGCAGCTGGGCAGTGGGTGCCCCCTAGACAGCGTGGTTCTCTGCAGTTCCTCAGAGTCTCTTTAGTTATCTGTAGGCCTTCAAATTTGTGGCCCCCAGAGGTAGAAGGCTCTTTCAAGCTATGTATCACAAAGGCACAGACTCCAGTTCCAAGGATGGACCAGGATCTCTCAGACCAAGCCAGTGCCTGGAAGGGCCCCGAAGTTCAAGGCCAGGCAGCTCTGGGTTTGGCATGTCTGCAGCAGAGTGGCATCTTGGTGGAGCAGAATAAGCAATGCCGGCCCTTCTTCCATGGCATAGAATCACAGAAAAACAGAGCTGGTAGATCCTTTAAAAACCAGCCAGCCTAGCCCTCCTACTTCCAGCTGGGGAAACAGAGGCCCTGGGAAGGGAAAGGACTTGCTTGAGTCACACAAACGCCTGGTGGTGGATATGGGTCTGGAACCCACCAGGGACATCCACATGTTTGTTGCAATGGAAGACCCACCTTTCCAACACCCGTGTCACAATCACCGGAAGATGAGACAAGGAGCCATCACTGCTTCCCTAATCAGACTGGTCCTGCATTGCTCACTCCTGTTCCTCCAGTCCAGGCCTCCTTGCCCAAGAGCTGAATCTGGGGAGTTCCCTGAGCCCAGGAAATGAGCCAGAGCCTGGGGGAACAGGGCCAGGCAAGGCCAAGCTTATTCCCACACCCTTCCTCTGCCCCCTGAAGGTGTCTCTCTAGTAGGAGGAGCCAAAGGACTCATGGGAAACTTGGCTGTCAGTCACTGGGAAGCCTGTAGCACCCAGGAGCCCAGCACTCTTCACTGAGCCAAGTTCTCTCCCTACAGTGGAAAGAGAGGAGGTTGATGGCCTTCCTCTGAAAAATGGGGGATTCCTGTCTTCTCCCCCAGAATATGTTCGGGCTGGAGAACACAGTCTACCCAGGGACAAAGGGGAGGCTGAAGATGGCTCAGAAAACCCAGTCAGCCAGCGCACCACCGGCCAGCATGGAGCGCTTCACTGCAGAAGAAGTTGGAGAAATGGGGGTAGCCCGCAGACTGTCATTCCAAGGGCAGGTGGGAAAGAGTACGCACCAAGACCTGAGCTGAGCATGGTAGTACAGGTAGTGCTAGACCCAGAGCCCTGTCTTGCATTCTGTGTGCCCGCAGAATTGCCTTGAGCAAGTTACTCATCTCTTCAGGGCCTGTTTCCTTATCCCTAGAATGGGATTAGTAAAATCATAACTTTACCACCTCTTAGAGTGGCTTCAAGAATTAAATGAGATACTGCAGGGTGAGGCCTAGTCCGCTACCTGCTTTGTGGCCGGAACTCACCGAGCAGCCCAGGGTCTTTCCCTAACCCTGCATCTTCGGGTTTGGGGGCCCTGAGTTTCTGTGCCCCTGTCCCCTCTGTCCTGGGTAAGGACACGGCCCCATCTGGCGAGGGACGAGAATCAATAGTAACTGTACACTAACCCCGAGCCCCCACTTCGCAGGCCGCCTCTGGTCAGTCATACTCTACCCCCAGTTCCCTTTCCCCCTCTCTCTGCGCTCAGCCACCCCAGCAGCGGAGGTGGAAGTGAAGCCTAAGCTCGGGGCTGATCCTCAAGAGGGGTCTGAGAACGGAGTCACCCCGGGCCGGCCCCCAGGATGGGAAAGACGGGAGGGAAGGCTAGGGGCCGGAGCCGCCCAGGTCCCAGCCCGGCCGCACGCACCGTTCTCGCAGCTGGCGTTGCCGGCGCGCAGCTCCATGGGCCCCGGGCGCTGCGCGGATCGCGGGCGGGCGGCGCGCCCGGGCTCCGCGGCTCCCGCCGGTGGCCGCGACTCGTCCCAGCGTGGCACGGGCGCCGGGGTCCCGACCAGGGGTGGGAAGAGTGACGCGCGCCCAGAGGGCAGAGTCCCGGGGGAGGAGTCAGTCGGCGGCCTGGGCACCTCTGGGCGCTGGGGACCCGAAGAGGGGCGCATGCCCTCCTGGGGTGCGGGCGCCGCGGGGCGCCCAGCCGCGAGTCACCGCCAGTGCCAGGGCGAGGCGATGGGGCGTCCCCGGCCCGCCTCCCGGACGCCTGCGCCCGCCCGCGTCCCGGTTGCCCTGTTGGTTGACGACTGGCGGGGGATGGCAAGAAAGGGAGCGACCTTCCCGCCCAGGTGGAGTGGCAACGTGGGGCCTGCGAGGGCCCAGGGGTTGGAGAACCGGATTTCTTCCCTCCCTTCTCTCCCTCCTCTGCCTTTTTCACTGATTCATCACAGAAGTCTGATCTGCGCTGGGCACTAAGCAGGTAACAGCAGCACCGTGAGAGCCCTAAAGTGTTCGGTATACATTTATGTGACTGAATGGATGGTAGGAGACTGGTAAGTTAAATGAAAAGAAGAAATACAGGGATTTGAGACCAAAATGAGTCCGGCTGGTGGGTGCGGTGGCACGCACCTAAGCCTAACACTCAGGAAGCTGAAGCAGGAAGGCTGCCGCGAGTTCAAAGCCAGTCTGGGCTGCATAACCCACTTCCCCAAAAATCAGACCTAAAAGAAAAATAATCAGCCTTGAAAGCTAGAGATCAAACACGCCGGCCCCATCAGCCCCTCCTTGCCTAACCTGCCTACAGAGGAGCCACCTAGCAAGAGAAGAGCGATCCCCAGGAAGGCCAGGATAGGCTGATCCGGCAGCATGTTTGATCTCTAGCTTTCAAGGCTGATTATTTTCTGATTAGGTCTTATTTGCAGGGAAACAGGTGAGTTCAAGGCCAGCCTGAGCTACGTAGTGAGCCCCTGTCTCCAAAAAATACAAAAATCACACTATTACTTTTTCCCCAAGAGCTTTATACAATAATGGGAGAAATAGAATACGATCAACTATTCAGCTATAAATATTTTCCTATTTACTATTTAAAATGTATATATATATATAAAGAAAGTATGTAAATTATTTCTATATAAGATTGTATAAATTTGTATGCACATACACGCATACGTGTGATGAAGTATTTCTCTCCTGTGGGTAACCATAAAAACAAGGTTGAAGAGCACAGAGAGATGCTGTCAAAACCCTTACGTAGTGCTCGCTGTAGGCCAGGGAGTGTTCTGAGTGCTGAAAAACTCCAGTTCATGTAACCTTCATGAGTCTATGAGGTCCAAACTTTTATTATTCCCAGAAAGGAAACTGAGTCAGGGGGTGATCAAGTCCCTAGTCATGGACCCCACCTGGGAAGGTGAAATGCTGGGATCAGATTTATACTGTCAGCAGTCACACTAAGCCACCTGGTGTTTTAGGCTGAAATAAACGCCTGCTCCTGGGCCTGGAGGGCGCAGGGAGGCCAAGAAAGCAGGCATTGGTTCGGGCAGTGTTGGTCACCAACATCCTGGAGGAGGTAACTTTTAAAAGTAGTCATCCACAGAGTCTTCTCTATAGGCATCATGTCACTTAGGCCTCCCATGAAGCCGCTGCCCTTAGCCTCCCTGTGTGAGGGAGTCGGGGGGGAGCAGAGGTGCTGGGGTGCCCAAGCCTGTCCCGCTGTCATCGACCCCCACAACCCTGCTGGTGGGCTAACCAGGCCACGAAGGATGGCTTCTCCCCGCATGGAACTGATTCTCCCTTTCTGGAGTACGAGTACTGTAAACAAGTCACTTATTTTCCACAGGGCTCAGTTTTCTTGTCTGTCAGATGACACGGCCCCCTTTGGACCCTCTCTGTGTGTGAATTGTCACGGGGTTGGGGAATGGGAGGTAGGGCAGAGCCCAGAGGAGAAAGGTAGCTGCAGGCATTGCAAGCAGAACACATCCCCATCCAGGGGTCTTAAGCACCCTCAGGCCTGGCCCGAATTTTGGAAATCTGCACAAATGGAGACAAATACCTTCAAGACCATTCTGAATTAGGAGCCAGGCTGGCACGAAACTGGATGATTGGCTCTAGAGGAAATGATCCTCTGTTATGGAAACATACATACATCTCTGCTACCCAAAAGGGAGGATGTGACAAGTGAACTGACCTTTTTTTCCCTCTTACCTAAGCATCTCGGCAGCACAAATCCTCAGTGTGCTATAAAACTGTCTGCTCCAATGCTGGCGACGGTGCAGCCCTCAGATCAGCACTGCATTCAGCTCGATTGCTTTTGTTCTGAGAACACAGGACCAAAGACTTAGTGTTTCCCTAGGACTTGAGTTTTGGGTTTTCTCCAGCTTTGTCGAGGTATTATTGGCAAATAGAAATTGAGTATGTTAAAGGTCCACAAGATGATGATCTGGTTCACTGTGAGATGTTTACTTACCACAATCGAGCTGATTTATGCATTCACCCACTTCACCGCTACCTGTGTCTGTGGGGATGGAGGTGACCGAGAGGATTCTTGTGGTGAGAACACACAGAATCTAGTGGCCTCACTTCGTGTCTTGATCTTTGCAAGTCACAAGAGAGGAAGGTGCTTGGGTTGTGGTTCCCAGAGCTGCACCAGGCTCCTGAAAGACAGGTGCACGCCAGTGCCCTTTAATACATTCATCTTTATCTGTGTTTGTGATTTGAGGAGCCGCTAAGCTTCCAGGTCCTGGCCAGCGGTCATCTTGCAGAACTGAGTTCACCCTGTGCTTCGAGACAGGGCTGTTCAGATGCAGGTGAATAGGGGTTTCGGGGTGGTGGTAGGAGGTGGCGAGGCTGGACCCTCTCTAGGCCCCAGGCTCCCCATCTGCTGCAGGAGGGGGCTGGGCCCTCCCAGGCTGCCATGGGGCCTCTCTTCAGGGCAGACATAAAGAGCCCTATTGAACCCCAGTCTCCTCGGCTGCTGTCCTGACAAAGCCCTTTTCTCCTCCAGCCACAATGGCCCTGTCAGGCAGGTAGCAGGGCTTGCAGCTTTGTCTCCCCAGAAAAGAACAACAGGGTTCACTGTCTGTCCCAGGCTTGCTCTCCCTGGGGAGGGCAGAGGGCTTTGGAAGGGTCTGCCCAGCTAGGGACAGATGGGCCCTGTCCTTAGCCAGCCAGGGGCTGGTGACCACCCAGCTGGACCTTCGGGATGAGCAGGGCCACAAATTCACCAAAATCCAAGTTTCTAAAAATGTGACTTTTCAAAGTTCATGTCCAAATGTTTTGTGTTAAAGAGTTGCCGGGCCCCAGAGAGTAGCCACATGTCACTACTGAGCCCTTGATAAGTGGGTGGGTTATCAATGTAAGATAGCTCTGCCAGCATTTTGTACCGGATAAGCCTCTGATGTAGGTAGGGGTCTGTCCTGAGCATTGTAGGACCTTCAGCAGCTTCCTTGGCCTTGCTCTGAAATTACCAGGAACATATGTACATTTCCTCCTGTTGACCACTGGTTTTGACAACTAAAAACATCTGTAGATAATTGCCAAAATCACCCTGGATTGAGGACCACCCAGATTTCAAAGACTTGATAAGGAAAAAATGAATGTAAAATATCTCAGTGATTTTTAAATATTGATTACATGTTGAAATTATAATATTTTGGATATACAGGGCCAAGTAAAATATGTTATTAAATCCGTTTTCTCTGTTAGCCTATTTCTTTTTACTTTTTAAAAAGTGGCTACTACATATTTAAAATTATGTATATGGCTCACATGATGTTTCTAGGGCTGTTATAGGGGAAGAAGAGAGGGAAAGTGACCCAAGTGGAAGGTCAGACAGCAGCCAGGGCTCTGGTCAGGTCTCCAAATGGCACCCGGACCAACTCGGTTATTCTCTGCAGCTTCCCAGCTGAGAGGTCATCCAGAAACTAGTGTGTCAGGTGTTTCCAGTGTGACATGGTGAAGGAGCACAGGAGGAGGCAGAGCAGACATGAGCAATGTTAATGTTATTTATTGAGGGTTGCACTATGTCGTATACACAATCACTTGACTTTGCCAACAACCCCAGGAAGCAGGCTCCGTTATTATCTCCATTCCCCAGATGTGGAGGAGAAGTCTAGTGAGGACACCCAGCCTGCAAGTTGAGAAGCCAAGACTCAAACCCCAAATGCTCTTCAATCCTACACACATTGCCTAGTCCTTTACAGCTCTGCAGAGTCGGCCTGCTGAGCAGGGTGGGGAAGGATAGAAAGGTCACCTCCTGCAGGATGATGCGGAATCATGGGAATCTCAACCATCGGTATGCAGAGGCTGGCCCACACTTTCCGGGCGTGTCCCTGGAATGGCCACTGTCCTCATAGAGAGCTCTGTTGTCATCAGAAGTATGCTTAGAATGGACACATGTTTTCGGTCTATCTCTCTATCTCTCATAAGAGCTCTCTGCCCAGCAATGGGGTCCACACACCACTGGCCTTGATAACGGTTATTGAAACAGTGCTGTTACTGAGCTCTTCCTCAGTGGGCTAAGCGCCTTGCACACGTTGCTCTTGTGGTCATTACAACCTGGGTACCATCTGAAATGCCATTTTACAGAAGAAGAAACTGAGGCTCGGAGAGCTAAAGTGACTTCCTGCAGTCAGACACAGTGAGAGGGACAAATTCATAAGCTGGGCTTGTGCGTCCCCAGAGCAGTAGGACTCTTAACCGAGGCACTGGTTTGGTGAGGCCAGAACCTTCTTTCCTGTACCCTTCTGGTCCTCCTTAGTGCAGGGCAGCTGTGAAGACTGGGCCCCTGCAGAAACCACAGTGAGTTCTGTATTGCTCCATTTGCTCTCATTCAGAGTGCTGAAAAGGCTCACTTAATCTGACTTTCTTGGTTTGCAAATGGGGAAACTGAGGCACCCACCAAGGCTAGATCGTGCCTTACGTTACTTGATGAATTTGTGACAGCCTTGGCACTTCACTAAAAGTTGCTTGAAATTCAGTCTAGCACCTTTATCTCCTATGCTTTCTTTCTGGGCAGAAAAAGCTGCTTTGAAGGCAAATGATGTTAATTTTTTAATCATTTTTAATTTTTCCTACAGTACTGGGTAACTTGCTAGGCAAGTGCGCCACCACTGAGCTACATTCCTAGTCCTTTTTATTCTTTGTTTTGAGACAGGGTCTTGCTAAGTTGCCCAGGCTAACCTTGAATTTGACCCTCTTGCCTCAGCCTCCCAAATACCTGGGATTATAGGCATGTGCCCCTGCTCCCAGCATGTGCCACTTTTAAAGGATGAGCCGGTAAACTAAGCATCATCCTATTGAATTCTCACAAGACTATAAATTGAAAAACAAAGAAGACTATGAGTTGGGTACTGCTACAATTCCCATTTTAGAGATGAGAACACCAAGGCTTAGGGAGGTGAAGTAACTTGTCTCCAGTTAAATAATGGAGCTGTGATGAAACCTGCAGACTGATTCTTCGTCACTCTTCACAGGCTGATCACATTACATTCATGGCAACATCTGCCTGCAGGAGGAAGAGTTTCAGATTACGGCAGAGGACAGAGCTCGCTTGGAGCCCCGTATGTGGCGGCACAGCATTGCTGGAGAACCTGATGGCTTAAGTTACATATAAGAACATCAGGTCTTATTGAAAATCAGCTAGTGTTAAAATAGCAATATTGATATAAATTATTAATACTTGTCGCACAACTTTTGTTTTGCAGGTGTTTTATGTCTATTTCTTCTCATCTTCACAGCAAGCTGATGTTAGGATAACCTCCTGGTACCCGAGTTTCATGGTAACTTTGCAGTACATGAAATTACCCTAATTTTACAGCTGAAACTCTGAGGTCAGTGGCTTGGTGAAGATCACACAGGTAAGGGCAGTTCAGCTCCCGGGATTTGGGCAGGTTCGCAAAGTGCCTGCTACCCTGACTTTTGTGTCCCCACTGAGTCACTGACAACCTCAGGGTAGGGATGGAGAGAGATCACAGTGACACTGGCACCTGGACCTGTTCGGACCTGCAGCACTTGGCGTTCAGGAACAGGGAGTTCTGAACATGGCCAGGGAGAAGCCTGTCAACTGAAATATGAGCAACAAACCTAGGCTCTGTTTTCCCCTTTTAATTTGTTTGTAATGAGCCCATCTCAGCTTCTGACGTTTGAGAGGCTGGTAAAAAAATCAGGATGTGAGTTCTAGTCTCTATTCCATCACTAATACACTGGGACCTGAGACGGCTCCTTCCCGTCTGGTCTCAGTTTCCCCCATAAGTTCAATGAAAATGAGGAACTAGATCATTAGTTTTTATAGCCCTTTTCTTTTGTGGGATCAGAGCAAGCTTTTGCCCAAATGTAAAGTTGTCTGGAAAAACAACACACAAACCTCTTTAAAGAGCTGTGTGTTTCGTTGCTTCAGAGAAGAAGCCTGGAACCTTGACCATCTCAGCCTCCATGACATTTCCCTGTGTCCTCTCCCCTGCAGCAGCAGCTAAGACCCCACACTCCTGCAAACACCAGGCTGACTGACAGTGGGGACTGAGTGGCCTCCGCGGCCTGCAGCCTGTGCACCGGCCTGTGCTCTCATGGGACGCGCCTGCCGCGTGGGTTCAGAAGAATGGCCAGAGACCTCCCTGAATGGAGAGTCTTACGGAAGGGCACCTGTGGGCATGGGACCTTCTCCAGGCCCATTTATCAGAGCCTTGGGACACAGGCATGCTGTTGCCGAGTAGACATGAGCACTCTTGCATGGGTGATGTGGTCGGAATCCCATTGAGAAATTCCTGCTCACTCCAGGGTAGCTTGACGTGTGGTGTGGTACTGGAGAGGTGTTTGCTTTGGAAGCTCAAATAAAATAGGCTCAGCCTGCTTTGAGGACTCTGGGGAGAAGGAGTAGCTTTGCAGTTGTGTGTGGGTCTCACTTCAGCCACTCATAATAGCTGTGTAACCTTAGGCAAATTATGGATCCTTTCTGGGCCTCTGCTGTCTTATCTGAAAAATAAGAATAATAATGATAATGGTAATAATAATAAAGTTACCTCGTAGTGAGAACTTGCTGTAAGCATTTCTCCTGCACTGTATCAGCAAGTCCTCACGATGACCTTATTAAGGAGGTATCCTCCTGTCCATTTCCCAAAAGAGGAAACTGGAGCACAGAGAAGTTCAGTGGCTCACCCAAGTTCCTAAAGCTGTAGCTGTCAAATGGTGGCACACGCCTGAAATCCTGGCACTCTGGGAGGCTGAAGCAGGAGAGAAGCAAGTTTGAGCCCAGCCTGGGCAACTGAGTGAGGTGCCGCCTCAAAAGAAAAAATAAAAAACTTAAAGGCTGGGGGAGAAGGAGCAAGCTAAGATGCAAACCTATGTTTATTTGACTACAGAGGGAACATTTTCATCTGTATCATTACCCCACCTCCTTACAATAAAATCTGCTCCAAAGGCTCTGTTGAGAATCACAAGAAACAATTTAAATCATGATAGCAGAGGTGGTGCTTGACAAATAAATTCTCTTTCCTCTTCTCCACAATAAGTGCACCAAGGAAGGTATCTGTGAGGCTAAAGGAGTTATACAAGTTCCATTCTTCCTGGCAGGTGGAGGACTATAAGAAAAAGGAAGAGAAAAACTTTTTCCTGCAAACAGCCTTCTTTGATGAGTGTTTCCCAATCTATGTTCCATGGGACAGCACTCCACAATGTTCTATACTCAATAAAGTGGTGGTGGCAAAGCTATGGCATGTGTGCTGCAGCAGGCATGCACAGCCCTCTCTGTCTGCGCCTGAGCCAAGTCACCCTAGCATCGCCTCAGCAGCTGAGCATCAGATTACAGTGCAGATAGGAGCAGTGTTGGCACTTTGCAATAAATAAGTGGGCTTTGGGTTGCAGTTTAGGCTCTCACTACTCACTGTCTAAAAGGTTTGCCATCACTGCAAAAGAGCCTGGGGAATGCCACATCCTCAAGTCCTCTCTTAGAGATTCCTGTTGCACATTAACACATTAGAGGCACTGACCAGTTTAGCTTAACCTAGATTATTCCAACCTCAGCTGGTCATGGAATCCCCCCCCCCCACCACCATCATGTAATACCTATTTAACAGAACATACTGGCTAGAGGGAAGCTGATTCCTTCCATCTATGCACCTGAGGCCGTTAGGAGCCAGAGAGCCTACACGGGTTGTCCGGTGGTGTATGCTTTTGTGACGGAAGCCTTACTCTCAAACTCATTGCTAAGATGCAGTATAGAAGAGCGGTTAAAGCAGGAAACAACCTGGGTTTATATGCTGCCTTTACTATTCTCTAGCTGTACTCCCTTGAGCAGTTTGCTTAACCTTCATTAGCCTCAATGTCCTTATCAGTAATATGGGAATAATATGGTACAGACCTCATAAGGCTTATTTGGGATTCAGCAAGTTTATAGAAAGAGGGTTTGGAACAGCACCTGGCACCACGTGAGGCCCTAGTTAATTATCACCGTGCCTGGTGGGTTGGGCTCAAAAGGAAGTTCATCTTCGAGTCCCTGGCTGGGGGGGGTGTGGGGGGTCTGCTGTGTAAAAAAGCCCACTTCCACCCACTCTCCAGAGCCCTGCTAGAGGGAGGCGCTGTTCTCCAGCCTCAGCTCCCCATGGCCAGGCATTCTTGGTCCTTTGGGACCAATTTCCACACTTCTGTCTCTTCTTCCTATCTCTTGGCTTAAGTTCAGAGGAGAGTTGGGGGAAAATTGCCAATCTGAGAAACTAGACAGCTCTGGGAGAAGGAGCTGAGGGACAAAGTACAGCACCGTACTGGGGGCACTGACTTTTGAGCTAGATGCCCTGGCATAAAGCACGCCTTCCTTGCATGATTTTTGCCAAGTCACTTAACCCCTGCTTCTTATTTGTCACACAGAAGCAATAATGGTACCTACTTCCTAAGTACCCCATAACTTCTTAAATTTAATAAGCACTTACTCCTTACATGTTGGGTCCTGTTTTAGAACTCAGGGACAACTAATGTCACAACAGAGAAGGTTTCTGGTCCTTACGTTCTAGAAAGGTATAGATGTGTCACAAATAAGCAAAAATAAAATAAATCAGAGAGTTAATAATGGATGCGACAAAATAAAACAGGGTAAGGGTGAGGGAATGTGTCAGAAAATGGTCTGGGAAGGCTCATCAAGGAGGTGACGTTTAAGCCCTAATCTGATTGACAGGAGTGGCTTTCCGCATCCCGTCCCCTCAAAGCTTCCACTCTGAGGCACAGTACCTCTTTCCTGCCTGCTTAGGTCCCAGGAGATTCAGCCCCAGGTACCTTGGCCTCCGCCTTGGATAGATCCACAGCTTGGCACAAGAGCTCCCAGATTCCCGGCGGCTGCCCATTAACTTCCTGCCAACACAGTCACATGGGAAATTCTGGTTTGCACGTGAGCAACCCCAAAGGAATCCAGAATGTGGCTTAGGGTTTCCTCACGGCTAGTCAGGTGAGGCAGTGGGGTAAACACCCTCACCTTCGCAGAGGACCTGCCCAGCCCGTGAGAGGCAACACTGCCCACCCAGTCTGAGGATGCAGGGAGGGACAGAGCTCTGCCCACAAGAGCCTGGGCGCGCCAGCTTTGGGGTAGACTGCACACTGAGGCTGGGCCAAAAAGAGCCACACCTGTTTTGTGGTTGAGCTAAAGATCAACTGCTGATAATTATCTGCTTTCTGCTCCTCCACTCCAGTGCAGCTACTGTATTTGTTTTGTGACCTGCCCTGCAAACACTTGTGCCTCTCTGTCTTTTGTCCACTACTCCCAGAAAGCCTGGCCAGTAGATTCGTTGGACCTTTAGTCAAATCCAGACAGATGCAGAAGCCAGTGGTCCTCATTTTAGAGAAGGACCTTGCTGGTAATTTTTAACTTTTTTAGGAGCCCCAAATCCCTTTAACAATCTGGTACAAAGTATCAACACTTGCCCCCAAAAGATATATCATTTCAAACTGAATTCCAGAGGGGCACAGTTTGCTGACCCTTGGTTCTGTCCAAAGGGGGAAATATCTTATTTTTTTGAAAGTAGTACATTTTTATGGAAGTAGAACTTCTTAGAGAATAGTGACAAATGTTAAGCCTAAAGATCAATGGATTTTTACAGATGTGTCATACAATCTTGTAACGAGCATCCAAAGAAGATTCTTTTCCAGCCTTCAGAATGGCCCAAAGAATCCTTGAAGAGACTATTTGAGACTTCACCCACTCCTAAGGGAAACATATAAATTCTGACGTTTCCATCATCCCCCACACACATACTTATTTTGCATGGTAGTTATTTATTATTGACTGTCTTTTGAATGACACTAGGCTTCCTTGGAAAGCCAACCTTACATTACTAATCCTGGTACCCCCATGCTGATGACTCAATAACTTGTGCTTGTTGAACCGTCTCTAAATCCTAGGCCTTCTCTATTATTAATAATAACTACAAATCATCCTGTTCTATATACTGCACTGGTACTTAGTTGGATCATTTTAAGCCTCACATAGGCTTTATGAGGTAAACAGCACTGTCACTATTTCCCACTGAGGTTTATTGGAGTTGAGAGTCTTGCCCAAGACCACACAGCAGCCTGGGATGCAAAACCAAGCCTGTCTGACACCAGAACTCCACTATTGTGTGCTAACCTTCTTATTTTCTTAGCTCTTCTAGGAGAAAGGGCTGGGGCGGAGGAAGACTTAGGCCTGAAGCTGTGGACAGGAGACTCGCCTCCTCCTCATGCACACTGGTCCTAGTTTCCTACAGGTGACCTCAGAGCTATAACTTTCAGGTTTAAAATGATGAACATGAGATCACACATTTTTAAATTATAAAAGTCACACACTTTTGGTAAACAAAATGAATGAATTATGGCTTAAAGGGTAAAAAATAAAGTTTACAATTCCCCGATTATCCTACACCAAAGATGCAGTCACCTCCATTAACAAATTCTTTGGTATCCACCCAGAAATTACACACATATACCCACAAAAATATATACAGAGCCTACCAAGAAAATGTATTCATGCTTCAGCAGTTCGCCTTACTAATAGATGTCTGGAAGATGATGGCCATCACTTTGAGCACCTCTTGTAATTATAGAAGCCACAGGTAACTTGTATCACACTCATGGTATCTCAATAATTTTAGCAGTAAAATATTTATACAAGTTTTTCTTTTCCTTATGTATACATATTTTGGCAGACTCTGTATTCTTTTAGAAAATGAAATCACATTATATAGATTGTATCCCCAGTTGCATTTCTCCTTGCAATGTAACATGGAGAATTTTTCATATTTATACACTTTAATATACTTCATTATTTCTAGAATACTTCATGTTTTTAGACTATTCTAATGTGTGAACATTTCTAACTTACTTAATTAGGTTTCTACTGATTTTCAGTAGAACATGTTGTTTTCAGATTTAAGGATTGTAAACTCTGATATAATGGAAGTTCCTGAACATGCCTCTTTCTACATATCTACAGTTATACCTATAAGGTAAATTCTAGAAGCAGAGTTGCTGGGCTCAAGGACCTCACTTTTTAAAATGTGGATCCCTTCCAAATGGTTTATAGTAAGCTAAACATTAGTATTCCCCCTCCTCGTGTTCATAACTTAATCCCTGGAAGCTGTAAATATGTTGCCTTACACTGTAAAAGGGCTCTTGCTGATGTGATTATGTTAAGTATCTAGCGATGAGGAAAGTAGCCTGGATTTTCCAGGTGGTCCCAATGTAATCACGAGGGTACTTATTAGAAGCAAGGGAGGTGGGTCAGAGTCAGAGCATGACAAAGCGGAGACTGAAGTGATGTGGTCTTGAGGTAGAAGCACAAAGGAACAAGAGATTGATTTTTCATGAGAGCCTCTAGTAGGAATCGGCCTTGCTGACATCTTGATTTTAGCCTGCTGACTAAGCCAGAAGACTTGGGCCTTTCGATGCCCATGAAAGTAAGATAATAAGTTAGTTCATGTTGCTTTAATCTACAAGTTTGTGGTAATGTGTTAAAGAGAAACAGGCAATAGTCCAAGGCTACTACATCCCTTCTCATTTCTACCGAGTCAGTAATAGGAGTGTTTGTTTCCTAAACTCTTTCCTGACACTGTAAACCCACCTTTAAATGTTCCCGGTTTACAGCAGAAGAGGTTAATATGTTTGGGTCCCTTTGAGAATCAGAGGCTGTCTATGACCCACTCCCTAAAGAAGAAGCCTGGCCCCCTCTAGGGTCAGAGCTTTCCTTTTAGAACCTCGGCTGCCCTTTCTGTGCCATCTTCTCCAGGGCAGCCTGAGGTTCCTAGCCACAGGTTCGCCTGGTAAATCTCAGACCGTCAGGGCAGGAGGTCCTTGGAGCACCTGGAGGACTGCTTGAGATGAAGTAGAAAACCTAGGACCAGACCCAGGTCTCACGACCCCA
This sequence comes from Heterocephalus glaber, assembly GCF_053883595.1. Classification (NCBI taxonomy): domain Eukaryota; kingdom Metazoa; phylum Chordata; class Mammalia; order Rodentia; family Bathyergidae; genus Heterocephalus; species Heterocephalus glaber. The sequence continues at coordinate 31,335,061 of NW_028258377.1, forward strand.
GAGCCATGAGCTCTCTTTGCTGGTCCATCCTCCCCTCCCAGAGAGAGTCTGGAGCAGCCTTTGGGCCTGGGCTGAGCTGAGGTTTGGAGACACCTCAGGTCATAGGTGAGTGCAGTTTTCTACCCAGTTGGCCCAAGCAGTGGAGACCCCAGGCCTCGCCTTCCGCTCCAGGGCTGCAGAAATGTGCACGCAGAAGGCCCAGCCAGGGACTGTGGCCTTGGGCACCGAGAATGAACTGTGGGATCTTTTGGGGAGTTAAGGAGGAGCCACAGAGGGTCTGGGACCGGAAACTCTGCCCTCTCCGCTCTGGTTTCAAGAATACTCCTTTCTGACCTCTGGCTTCTGCCTTAGTCCTCTCCAAATCATTTCTTCCATGTTTAGGCTTTCTGGTTCCTGAAGCTGTTGGAAAATAGCTTTGGACAGATTGAGGACTGGAGGTGAGTGTGATCTTCCAGTACAGACTTTGGCCTTGCCCTGGAGTCCTGGGTGCAAACCCAAGTTAGAAGGAAATGGGGTTCAAGGCCTGGTGCAGAGGGAAGAGTCAGCTCGCCGAACCCTGTTCTCTGTACCAGTGCCAGCGATTAATTCCTGCATGCTACCATTTAATCCTTCCGACAGTCTGAGATATCTGCTGGCACTGTTACTGCAGTATTGCTATTGTGTAGGACGCTCAGATTAAGAACTAGTTACTCTGTCCTACTTGCATTTTTGGCTGAGGAAGATCCCAGGAGAAATAAAATCAGCACTAGCAAACCTCATGCTCAGCCCTGACTCTGTTCCTTTCTTGTTGTCCTTGTCCTTCCAGCCTCCATCGTCCCTCTGCACACGTCTGTTTTCCACAGCCCTGTGTTGTACAACCCGAAACACTGAGGCCAGTACCATTTAGCTCTTTGGTCTCCTTTTTCAGGCCAGCTGCTGTTTTGGCTTCTGGGTTTTGTTTTAGTTTGGTTTTTTGAGACAGGGTTTTGCTATGTAGTTCAGGCTGCTTCGAGCTCTTGGCGATCCTCCTGCCTCAGCCTTCCAAGTGCTGGGAATACACGTGTGTGCCACCACACCTAGCTGCCAGCTGCTGTTTTAAGGCAGGTTAACTTGTTGGCACCAACGATATAGCAAGCTTTTGTGGTAGGAGGAGGGATGCTAGAGAAATGGATTCATTCAGCATAAACTGGGCATTTGTGATGTGTTGTATACAAGGCAAGAGAATTGAGGCCTCCTAATTGGCCGCCTCTGAGAGCACAAAGGAGAGAGGCTGCACTCAGGGGAGATTGTATATCACAAGTTCTAGGGAAAAGTTAAAACAGCTGAGGTGAAGTTGTTTACCAGAGAAGGTACGAATGGCGATTGGAAAGCAGGTGAGCCTTGTGTTACTTTGATTGCTTGTCCCCACCATACATCTCCTAAACTTCTTTCATGTTACAAAACTGAAACTCATTAAACAATAACTGTTAATTCCGCCTCCCTCAGCTTCCGGAAACCACCATTGTACTGTCTGTCTCTGTACACTTGGCTGCATGTAAGCGGAATCATGTATGGTGGGTCTCACGATTGGATCTGTCACTCAGCATGATGCTCACAGGAGTTCTCCCCATTGTAGCATGTCGGGTTTTCCTTCCTTTCTAAGGCTAACAGCCCATCAGTTGTGTATACCACATTTCATTTATCCATCCATTAATGGGCACTTGGATTGTTTGCATTTTTTGGCTGTTGTGAATAATATTGCTGTGAACTTAGATAAACACCGGTTTAGGTCCCTGCTTTTATTTCTTTGGAGTATGAACCTGGGAGTGGAATTGCTGATTCATATAGTAATTATGTTTAATTTTTTTGAGGAATTTCCATACTGCTTTCCACCTGCACCATTTTACATTGCCACCACTGGTGTACGAGAGTTCTGATTACCTCCTCGCCAGCATTTGTTACTTGGTCTTCTGGTGGTTTGCTTTTTGAGTTCTGATTGTACCCTAGTGGTGCAGTGTGGTACTGTTATGGTTTGATTTGTATTTCCCTAAATATTAGTGATGTTGAGCAACTTTTCACGTCCACATTGGCCATTTATATATCTTTGTTGGAGAAATGTCTGTTCAAGTCCTTTATTTGTGAACTGTATATTTGGTGGTTGAGTTTTAGTTTGCTTTATGTTTTAGATAGTAATCTCTTAACAGATCGATGAGTTGTAGATGTTTTCTTCCATTTCATGCATAGCTGCATAGCCTTTCCAATGATCTTTGAGACAATGAAAATTTTAATTTTCATTATATCCAATTTTTAAAAGGTTTAAAAAATTTTAATTCACACATAGAAATTTCCCCTCTTTATGCAATACAGTGCAGCATTTTAATACATTTATATAATGGATAATGATCAGATCAGAGAATAATTGGCATAGCTATCACCTCACACATCATTTCTTTATACTGAGAACATTCAAAATTTTCTCTACTAGGGGGCCAGGGATTTAGCTCAGTGGTGTTGGCTCCTGCCTCGAAAGCGCAAGGTCTTCAGTTTGAGCCCTGGTATCAAAAAAAAATTTTCTTTCTCTACTAGCTATTTTGAAAGATTCAAATAACTCAAATGGTGTCAGCTATGGTTATCTTTGCTGTGGAACATCAGAAGTTAATCTTCCTACCCAAGTGTAATCGTTCCCCATCCTCATCCTCTTTCCGCCCCCCATCCTACCCCTGCTGTGGTAACCACTATTTTGTTCTCTGCTTCTTTGAGATCAACACTGTAGCTTCCACGTATAAGTGAGATTATGTGTCATTGGCCTTTTTGTGCCCGATTTTATTCCACGTAACATAATTTCCTTCAGTTCCACCTACATTCCTGAAAATGACAGGATGTCATGCTTTTTCATGGCCAAATGAAATTCTATTGTGTGTATACAGCACACACTCATTCATCCACTGATTCCAAGTCTGGGCAACAGTGCTAGAGCAAACATGTGAATGCAGACGTCTTTTTGACATACTGATTTCCCTTCTGGCGAATATCCACTAGTAGAATTTCTGGGCTATGTGGTAGTTATACTTTTAATTGTTTGAAGAAACTGCATACTGGCTGGACTAATTTAAATTTCCAACAGTTAGTGTGATTTTTACTTTCTTCACGGATGTGCACTTATTTTATCTTTTTTTGATGTTTTAAAAAAATTTTGTACATGTTTGCCATACATGTTACATTCCTTGTGGAGAGTTAGTGCAGAACACATCTTCATTTTTTTTTAATCCCTGTCCTATCTCTTCCTCCCTTCTTATGAAGTCTGTTGGTACCCTTCCCTTTTGCAAAAGATCTATCTCCCTAATCCCTATATTTTATTTCACTCTTTTATTTTGGGGGTTTCTCATATAAGAAAAACCATGTAATATTTAAGCGTGTGTGTCTGATTTATTTCACTTAACATTATGATCTCAAGGTGCATCCATTTTCCTACAAATGACTCAAGCTTATCTTTTTGGTAGAGTAGTACTCCCTTGTGGACAAACAGCACCCTTTGTTTATCCATTCATCTGCTAGACATACAAACCACTTCCAAGATTTAGCTATTATGATTGCATTGCTAGAAACATGGGTATGCATGTATCACTTTAACGTATCTTTAACTTTTTAGGGAAGATACCTAGAATGGGAATTGCTGGGTTTAATGGAATTTCTATTTTAAGTTTTTTGAGGAATCTTCACAGTGATTTTCATAATGGTTGTACTAGTTTACATTCCCATCAACAATGTACCAGGATACCTTTTTCCCCTGTAGCCTCTCCAGGATTTGTTATTATTTGATTTCATGGTCATAGCCATTCTTTTTGGAGTAAGATGGAATCTCAGTGTTGGTTTAATTTGCATTTCTCTAATGACTGGAGATGTTGAACATTTTTAATGTATTTATTGACCATGTGTACTACTACTTCTGAGAAGTGTCTATTCATTTCACTTGCCAATGTTTTGACTGGGTCTTTTATTTTGGGAGTCTTTTTGTTTTTGTTTTTAGTTCTTTGCATATTCTAGGCATTAGTCCTCTGTGTGAGGTATTGCTGGTGAATATTTTTTCCCCATTCTGTAAGTTGTCCCTTTACTCTGTTGGTTGTTTCCTTTGCTTTTGTATTTGATATGATCTCATTTGTTAATTCTTGATGTTATTTGTGCAGGTGGGGTTCTGTTCAGAAACTCCTTGCCTATGTCTGTGTTTTTAAGACTTTTATCTCTTTTCTCTATCAGAAGATTATGTGTTTCTGTTTTAGCATTTAGATCTTTGATCCATTTTTATTTTAGTTTAGTACATGGTAAGAAATGTGGGCCTAAATTCAATCTTCTGTATGTGGATAGCCAGTTTTCCCAGCACCATTTGTCCAAGGGGCTGTCTTTAATCCCGTACATGTATTTGGCCCCTTTGTCAAAGAAGAAATGGCAGAATGTGCCTGTGGTTGTTTCTGCATCCTCTATTCTGTTCCATTGATCCATGTGTCTGGTTTTTTTTTTTTTTTTAGTACCATGCTGGTTTTTTTCTTTTTTTCTTTTTCTTTTTTTTTTTTTTTTTTGGTACCAGGGATAGAACTTGGGTCCTTAGCTTGCAAGGCAGGCGGTGGAACCACTGAACCAAATCCCCGGCCCTGGGTTTTTTTTTTTTGTTTTTTTTTTTAATCACTATAGCTTTGTAACTTGATGTCTGGGATTGTGATGCCTCCTACTTTGTTCTTGTTGCTTAGGATTGCTCTTGCTATTCTGGGTCTCTTCTGGTTGTATGTGAATTTTAGGCATGTTTTCTCTAGTTCTAGTTCTGTGAGGAATGCTATTGGCATTTTGATTGAGATTCCATTAAATCTGTATATCACTTTTGAAAGTATAGCCCTTTTGACCATATTGGTTCTGCCTATCCAGAAACGGGATATCTTTCCATTTTCTGATGTCCTCTTCTGTTTTGTTTTGTTTTTTTCCAGAATACTGTAAATTTCATTGTAGAGGTCTTTTACATTCCTGGTTAGGTTAATTTCTAAGTATTTAATTTTTCTTGATATAATTATATTGATTATAATTGTATCATTTTCCTATTTTTTTCTTGATAAGTTCATTATTGGTGTACAGAACACTTTTGTCTATTGATATTATGTCCTTTTATACTACTGAATATGGTTATTCTAGAAGTCCTTTGGAATTTTTTTCATCTACTACGTAGAGGATCATTTTGTCTGTAAATAATGTAATTTGATTTCTTCCTTTCCTATACATATCTATTTTATTTATTTTCTGCCTGATTGCTCTGGCTAATGTTTTGAGTTCTCTATTGAACAGGAGTGGTGATAGTGGACATCCTTGTCTTGTTCCTCATTTTAGAGGGAAAGCTTTCAGATTTCTCCAATTTAATATGATTTGGGCATCAGGTTTGTCATCAATGGCTTTTATCAGATTGAGATAAAGTCCTTCTATAGCTATTTTCTTTAGAGTTTTTACAATGAATGTATGTTGGATTTTTGTCAACTGGCTTTTTCTGTATTGCAATGGTCATGTGATTTTTGTCCTTGGTATTGTTTATGTGATGTATTACATTTATTGATTTGCATATGTTGAACCATTCTTGCATCCCTGGGATGAAGCCTACTTCATCATGATGCATAATCTTTTTGATGATTTGTTGCATTCTGTTTGCCAATATCTTGTTGAGAATTTTTGTGACTATGTTCATTAAGGAGATTGGCCTGTACTTTCTTTTTTTGGTTAGATCCTTGTCTAATTTTGGAATCAAGGTAATGCTAGCTTCCAGGAATGACTTTGGACTTTGGGATTACTCCTTAATTTTATTAAAGAGTTGAAGAATTATTGGCGTTAGATCTTGACCAAAGTTCTTATAGAATTAAGTGGTGAGTCCATTGGGTCCTGAGCTTTTCTTAGTTGGTAGGTTTTTTATTTCTGCTTCAATTTTATTGATGATTATTGGATTATGCAGGGTCTTTCTATCTTCTTGGTTCAATTTTAAATAATTCATATATGTCTAGGAACCTAGCCATTTCTTCTGAATCCTCCAATTTACCAGAGTACTGGTTTTCAAAGTAATTATTTATAATCTTTGTGATTTTGATGGTGTTGATTGTGATTTTGACTTTTTCATTTCTTTTTTTTTTCCCATTAAGTTTATTGGTACATTTTCGGTGTAAAATACAGTTACATTCATCATTGGGATCTTGTACCTTTACATGAGTATCTTGGTTCTTATGTTTTTCCCCTTCCCTTGCCCTCCCTTCACCCCCTCCACCCATCCCTGTTTGCAAAGAGCTTGTTTCCATTTTTTTTCCTCTTTTCATATTTTTTCCTTTCCCTTTTTTCCCTTCCTCTACCCCTCCCAATTCCCCTGCTCTTTTAGACCTTTTCTTCCTGTTACACTATCAGTTATACATTTTTAAAATTACAATATTAAGATCTAGGAGACATTACCACAGATTTTACAGAATTTAAAAGGACATAGAAAGCATATTACAAAAATCTTTCTTGAAATAAATTTGACAACTTCTAAAAAGTACCTTGGAAGACAAATTAATGAAACTAACTCTGGAGGAAATATAAAATTTGAATAGCACCTATTAAAGAAAGTATATTCCTAGTTTGAAAACCTACCTGTATGACAACAGCAGGCTCATAAACATTTTAACTGATAAATTATATCAAACAATTAAAGCAGAAAAAAGAAGGAACACTTCTCCCCCCATTTTAGGAACTCAACATTGTGCTAATACTAAAACTGGATAAAGATAATAGAAGAAAAACGTATGAACGTAGATAGAAATTTGTTTAACAAAACAAACTATTAGAAGTCAGATCTGGCAGTATGTAGAAAGTGTTTTGTTATAGGGATGGCAGTGTTGGTTCAGCATTGGAAGATCCACCCCCAAAAGTCATCATTTTAACAGAGGAAAGGAAAAAGCCATATGATCCTGTCACTAGTTGGAGAAAAAGTATTGGACTAAATTCTACAGCTGTTCATGGTAAAAGCTATCAGGAGACTAGAAGTAGAACAGAACCTTCTCAACAGATTAAAGACATGTACTCCATACTTCCAGTGAGAACCCCTTATATGAATGGAGAAGATACAATGCTTTCTCCTTAAGGTGGGGAACAAGAGCAGATATGCTTACTCTTTATCTGTCCATTAAACTTTAAAACCTAGTCCCCACCAAAATAGTCTGGCAATAAAATGACACAATTAGGATAGGATTGGCAAGGTAGAAGTAAAATCTTTATATGTAGATGAAATGATCATCTACAGAGAAAATACTAAGAAATCTCAAGGAGCCCCTAGAACTTGTATTTGAATTTAGCAGGATTAGAAAACTCAAGGTATATATAAAAATTCAGGTCTGTGTATACTTGCTATAAATGAAGAATTGGACATTGAAATTGAAAAGTTATGTAGGAGTACAAAGGACCTAGAAAAGTTAAAAACAAAGACAAAAACAGTGTTGGAAGACATTTAGTACCTAATTTTAAGACTTCTTTGAAAGCTACAGTAATCAAGGCAGTGTTGGTGTAAGGAAAGACATATAGATCATTGGAATAAAACAGAGAATCTAGAAATAGAACCACACCTATATGGTCCACTGAGTTTTGAAAGATTATTTAACATTAGCATTTTATAGAATATAAACTCAATTCAGGAGCCGAGGAAGAGATAGTGTTTTCAGCAAATGGCACTAGAACACCTGGTATCCGTATATAAAAAATTAACCTCAACCCTTTATTTCCATACATGAAAATAACTTGAAGGGATCTATGAACCTCAATATGAAAGCCTATGCTATCATGAAATCAACCAATAACAAATGCTGGCGGGGCTGTGGGGAAAGAGGAACCCTGCTCCACTGCTGGTGGGAATGTAGACTGGTGCAACCACTGTGGAAATCAGTATGGAGATACCTCAAAGAACTAGGACTGGAAGTCCCATTTGACCCCACTATTCCACTGCTGGGGATCTTCCCCAAAGAATTAAAAGAATCATACCACAATGATATATGTGCGCCCATGTTCATAGCAGCACAGTTTGTAATAGCTAAAACTTGGAAACAGCCCAAATGCCCATCAACTGGAGACTGGATAAAGAAAATGTGGTTTTTTAATAAAATGGAGTACTACTCAGCCATCAAAAATGAGAAATTAGAGACATTTATAGCTAAGTGGATGCACATTGAGGTGATACTCTTAAGTGAAATAAATAGGACACACATGTATAAATACCGAATAGTTTCTCTGGTGTGAGAAACTGAAAGTGTAAATAAGGACTAAACGTATAATAGGTAATGTGAAATAGGAAGAAAAGGGGCAAAGGGGAAGGAAGTGGGAGGGCTAGGAGAAAGGATAGAAGGGAATGGGATTAATATGAGAAAATGGAAAAATAGGAGCAAAATCTTTGTAAATAGGGAGGAATGGAGGGGTTGAAGGGAGGGCAGGGCAAGGGTGAAAAATAAGAACCAAGAGAGATTATGTAAAGGTGCAAATTTCCAACGATGAATGTCATTATATTGTATACCTAAAATGTACCAATGATTAGAATGAATAATGGATAATGCAAAATAGGAAGAAAAGGTCCAAAGGGGTAGGGGTAGTGGGAGGGGCAGGGGAAAGGAAAGAAGGGAAAGGAAAAATGATGAGAAATGGAAATAAAGTCTTTGTAAATAGGGAAGGGTGGAGGGGGTGAAGAGAGGGCTAGGAAGGGGGAAAAATAAGAACCAAGATGCATTATGTAAAGGTACAATTCCCAATGAGAAATGTAATTGTGTTGTATACCTACAATGTACCAATAAAAGAATTTAATACAAAAAAATATGAAAGCCTAAAAGTATAAAACTTTAAGCAGAAATTATAAGGGAAAATATTTATGAATTCAGGGTAGGCAAGACCTACCTAGTATACAAAAGACATGATGTAGAAAAGAAAAAAATTGATAAATGAGATTCCATCAAAATTTAGAACTTTAAATGACATCATTAAAATGAAAAGTAGTCCTTAAACAGACCATATTTACAATGCATATAACCTATGACCAGAATATATAAAGAAATCTTAGAGCTCATTAATAGACAACCCAATTAAAAAATAGACATAAGATGATAAATAGTGAGTATAGCACAAGGAAAGGTGTGTAACTCTAGAATCAGAAAAATACTAATCAGTACAATAACAAGATTGAATTATACACTCATTAGGGAGATGAAGTTAAAAGTTTTAAAAGCCTTGTCATGACTTTTTCTTTTTGTTGGATTCTCCCCCTTTGCGTTTAATTTGTCACCCCAGTGGATTCATTCTAGTGGGTTTCCTGGGGTTGTGATCCTCATTGTCTTTTCCTAGGGTATTGTCTAAAATGTTTTGGAGTGCTGGTTTGGTATTCACGAAGTTCCTGAGGTGCTCTTTATCATGAAAGTATCTTATTTCTCCATCCATTTTGAAAGATAGTTTTGCAGGGTACATCAATCTGGGTTGGAGGCTGTTTTCCTTTAGGGCTTGAAATCCATCACTCCAAAAGCTCTTCTTGCCTTGAGGGTTTGCATTGAGAAGTCTGCTGTGATTCTGATGGGCTTTCCTTTGTATGTGATTTGTTTCTTTTCTCTCACTGCTTGTAGAATTTTGTTCTTCTGTTGGATTTCTGGAATCCTAACTATTATATGCCTATGTATAGATTTTTTTTTGATCAAGGCTATTTGGAGTCCTATCTGCCTCACTTATCTGTATATCAAGTTCTTTTCCCCTGCTTGGGAAGTTTTCTGCCAACACTTCTGTGAAGAGTTTTTTTTATGTCATCTGCACTCTCTCCTCTTTCTTCATTGACTCCAATCAGTCTTATGTTATTCTTCTTTGCATCGTCTAGCAGCTGCTGGATTGATTTCTCGTGTTCCCTTACAATTTTAAAGCAGTTTTTCTTTTCCTGGTCACTAATTCCAATCTTTTCTTCTGTGTCTGAAATTCTATCCTCACATTGGTTCATTCTGCTGTGCAGACTTTCTATGGAGTTTTTAATCTCTTGTAAAGCTGTTTGTTTTATGGATTCCATTTGTTTCCTATGTTGGGATTCCGTCATGTTCCTCGGATCCTCTATTTTTTTATCTGTGTCCTCGCTAGATTTATTAATCATGTCTTGCACCATGAGCAAAATCTTTGGTGTTATCTGAGTAATTATTTCTGATTTCATTTTTCCCAGATCCTCTTTTGTTGCCAGTTCAGAGAGTCCAGGTGGTTGGGTATCAGATTGTTTCATCTCGTTTCCCTTTGGGTTTGCTGTAGGTTATCCAGAAGTCTGTTTTTGAGACTTGTTTATGTGTCTTCTCATTTCCACGGGGGGGGGTGCTTCTGGCGCCCACGCGGCTCACCTTCTCTGCCCTAGGAGCTTGGGATGGCAGCAGGGGAGCTTCCTTCTGGGTTCTGGGACCGGCTGAGCTTCTCTGACCTAGGAGCTTGGGATGGTGGCAGGGAGCTTCCTTCTGGATACCGGGACCGGCTCACCTTCTCTGCCACAAAACTTTCTTTTCAATGAACTAAGAGGACCTAGCGGTATAAATGAAACAAATTAGCATATATATATTGAAATATTTTTAAAACCATGGAATATATAATTTGAGGAGGAGTTAAAACTTCTTCCCACTTATTATTTCTCTATCTTCTTTTTTATGTTTAACATTTAATGGAAACTATGTACAATAAGTTTTTACTGTATTTTACATAAGATAGCCACTGCAGACATTTACATAGATTAGAAGGAAGATAGATGGTTAAAGAGGGCCCTGTCCTGTGGGATATTTTCTCAGAGCATGAAAAGGGTTCAGACTGTCGGATTAAGTGGATGTTAAGAAAAGGTGAAATGTAGGCTCTGGGTAGATAACCAGACACTGGGACCAGCAATATTTCAAAGGCACCGTTCTTAAACACAGCCCCCATCTACTCATCTATGTGGATTCTTGCCCGTGACCTAGGAAATACCATTCCTAAGACGTCTTTCCCATTAGGCCAAGTCTCAAATATTCATTCAATCTCAGACATAGGGACGACCTCTCCTGCTTGCCCAGAATAGGAAAAAACCCCACAACTTTTGGGTACCACTGGCCCAATTTCCCCTATTTTAGTCCTTATTTCCCCTTTTGGTTTCTCACACCAGGGAAACAACATGGCACTCAAACATGTGTGTCTAATTTATTTCATTTAAGAGTATGGTCTCAGGGTCCATCCATTTAGCTATAAATGTCTCAAGCTCATCCTTCTTTATGGCAGAGTAGTTTTCTATTGTATAAAAAAATCTTTATCCACTCATTAGTTGATGGGCATTTGAGCTGTTTCCAAGATTTATCTATTACAAACTGTGCCGCTATAAACATGGGTGTGTATATATAGTTTTAAACCAGAAAGTGTGATATATGGAATTTGTTTCCCATCACCCTCCTCAGAATTACTTTGGCTATTCAATGGCTCCATGAAATTTTAAGGTTATCCTATTTCTGTGCATATTGACTTCAGGGTTTTAATAGCCATTGCTATGGTTCTATACATTGTTTTAGGCAGTTTGGATTTTTTTTTTTAGTACCAGGGATCGAACTTGGGTCCTTGCACTTGCGAAGCAGGCAGCAAAACCACTGAGCTAATTCCCCGGCCCCAAGGATGTTTTTTGATAATATTCTCCAATCAATTAGCATGGAATATTTTAAATTCATTTGTGTCTTCTATTTTTATCAATATTCTGTAGTTTTCAGTATACAGGGTTTGATCTCCTTGGTTAAATTTAAAACTAGGTATTTTAAAAATTATCTTGTATACGGGATATTTTTATATAAAGGCCATTATAGAAATGGCACAGGTTGGATTTATTTCCTGCAACTTTACTGAATTCATTCATTAGATTTGTCAGTTTTTTGGTGGTTTGTAGTTTTCTACATATGATGTCATGTCATCAAATACTGATAATTTCTTTTTTGCTATTTTGAATACCTCTCATTTCTTTTTCTTGCCTAATTGTTCTTGCTATTACTTGCAGTGCTGTATTAAACAGAAGTGGTAAGGGTGGACATCCTCGCCTTGTACCAGATTTTAGAGGTAAAGCTTTCATATTATTATGTTAGATATTGTTTTTTAATAAATGGCATGTATGATGTCAAAGGAACTTTCCTTCCGTGTTTTTAGTTACAATTTTTTTTCAAGGAAGGTTGTTGAACGTCTGAAATGTTTATTCTATAATCAGTTGATATAACTAGGTAGTTTGTGCCTTTCAGTGTGCTGTGATCTCTGACATTGATTTGCACATGTTAAACAGGTCTTGCATGCCACGGATAAAGCCCACTTCATTACAATGTATGATCTTTTTGATGTGTTAAATTAGATTGATTGAAATTGGATTGAGGATTTTTGCATCAGTGATCATCAGTGATGCATTGGTCTGTAATTCTGTTTTCTTGTAGTATCTTTGTTTGGCTTAGGTGTCAAGTTGATGCTGGCCATGTAAAATATACAAAGAAGTGTTCTTTCCAGTTCTATTGTTTTTCTGCAAGAGTTTAGGAAGTATTGATGTTAATTTGTCTTAAAAATTTTTGCAGAATTAATCTGTAAATCCATGTAGTTCTGGGCTGGTTTTGTTGTTGGTTTTGTTTGGAAGTTTAGATTTACTACTTCAATCTCCTTGTTAGTCTGTTTAGGCTCTCTATTTCTTATTGATTGAGCTTTGCTAGTGTATTTTTTTAGGAATAAAGACATTGAACCCAGGGCTTTGCACTGAGCTGTACCCCTAGCCTTTTTATTCTTTTATTTTAAAACAGGACCTTATTAAATTGTCTGGGATGAGCTTGAACCTGTCATCCTCCTGTCTCAGCCTCCGAGAACTAAGATTATAGGCACGTGCCTTCACATATACAGCTGCAATCCTTTTTATTTTTAAGGCATCTGTTGTAATGTCTCCACTTTCATTCCTGATTTTATGAGTATTCTCTTTTCTTAGGCTAAGGGTTTGTGATTTCTTTTTCAATTCAGTTTTATTTTTTTCTTTGTATGGTTTTTCTATTCCTGATTTATGTTCAGATTTATTTTCTTTCTTTCTGCCAACTTGGGTTTAATTTGTTTTTCTTTTTTTAGTTAATTGAATAATGCTGTGCTATTTTCTTTGGAATCGTTATTTTGTAATGCAGGTGTTTATTGCTATAAACTTTCCTGTTAGGACTGCATTATGCTGGATCCTGTACATTTTGATGTAAGGGATATCATTATTATTTTTTTCAGGATATTTAAAAATTTCCTTTCTGATTTTTTTTTTTTGACACATTGGTTATTGAGGAACATACTGCTGAACCTCCACAAATTTGTGAAATTTCCAGAATTCCTCCTGGTGATTTCTAATTTCATATCATTGTGATTGAAACACTGGGTATGATTTCAATTTTTGTTAAATTTGTTAAGACATGTTTTTCTGGCCTACCATATACGCTATCCCTGAGAATACCTCATGTGGACTAGGGGAAGAATGTGTTTTGCTGCTGATAGGTGGACAATTCTCTATGTCTCTGTTAGGTTATTTTCTCTAAAGTGCAGCTCAAGCCCATTTTTCCTTATTTTGTCTATTATTGAAAGCGGGGTATTGAAGTCTCATATTATTACCACTTGCTAACTATGTCTGTTTGGATCCATTAATATTTACTTTGGACATGTAGTCAATGTACTTTGGACATGTATATATTTATAATTGTTATGTCCTCTTGATGAATCAAGGCTCTTTATCAATAAATAATGTCATTTTTGTCTCTTGTGATGGTTTTTCCCTTCAAGTCTATTAGCTACCCCTGCTCTTTTGGTTCCCATTTGCATAGGATGTCTTCTATCCCTTCACATTCAGCATATGTGTGTCCTCAAGGCAAGTGTGTCTATTGTAGGCAGCATGTAGTTGGATCTTGTTTCTTCATTCAGCCTCTGTTTTTGGACTGGGGAATTTAACCCATTTATGTTAGAGGTAATTGTTGTTATAACTCATATTACTTATAACATATAAGACTTATTACTGCCTTTTTGTTCTTTTCTGATTGGTATACCCATTCTTTCTTCCTTTGCATTTATCTTGTGATTTGGTGATCTTCTATAGTGCTAAACTTTTATTCTTTTTTATTCATAATTTGTATATGTGCTTTAGTTGTATGTTTTGTGGTTACAATGAGTCTTACACAAAATATAACAGACTATTTTAAACTGATAACAATTTAACTTCAGTCACGTACGAAAACTTACTTTTACCCTCCTCCTACCATTTATATTTTTGATGTCACAGTTTACACGTTTTTATACTATGTACGTCTTTTCTTATTGTAACTACCATTTTTTGCTGTTTGACTTCTAATTTTCATAGTATAAATATATGTGATTTGTAGAGTACACAGTATGGAAATAATCTGGATATGACTACATATTTATCTTTACCACTGGATGATTCTTTTTATTTTTTGGCTTTTTGATACAGGCTCTTGCTATATAATTCAGGCAGGTTTTAAACACACTGTGTACCCCAGGCTGGTCTCAAACTCACAGCAATCCTCCTGCCTCAGCCTCTTGAGTGTTGGGAATATAGATGTGTGCCACCACGTCTGGCTGCCAGTGAATTTTTTACTCTCATATGCTATCATGTTAGTAATTAGCCTCCTTTTATTTCCACTTGAAGACTTCTGTAAGCATTTCTTGTAAAATAAGCCTGATGGTGATGAATTCCCTCAACTTTTACTTATCTGGGAAAAATGTCATTTCTCCTCTGAGAAACCCACTTACAATCTCATGGGCATTCCCTTATGTGTAATTTGATATTTGTCTCTTGATGCTCTTAAAATTCTTTGTCTTTGATATTCAGCTGCTTAATTATAATGGCACTAGAGAAGGCCACTTTTGGATTCTTTGAGATTTATGGATTTTGATGTCTGTATCTCCTCCAAGACTGGGAAAGTTTTCAACAACTGTTTCATCACAGAAGCTTCTGCCCCTATGTTTGTCTCTTTCTCTTATGAAATTTCCAAAATGTGAGTTTATTCACTTAATGATGTCCCCTCAGTTCGACTGGCTGTCTTGACTCTTCTTTGTTCTTTTTCTCTCATCTGACTAAAGCATTTCAGCAGATCTGTAAAGCTTAGCGATTCTTTCTTTTGTTTGATCTAGTTCAAACTATATATTTTAAATTTTATTTTATTCTTAAGCCCAATTTGTTTTTTAAGAATTTAACCCTTTTGCGTTTTCATTTTATTTTTAATTTTTATTACCATGTATTAATTGTACATATTGAGTTAAGGGTGATATTTCAGTACTTGCACATCGCAGGTAGGGATAAAATCCAACCTCCTTTTTCCACCCCCTCCCCCACTCCCCAGTCTCTGGTAAATCACTGTACTGCTTTCAGGTCAGCATTTTTTTAGCTTCCATATATAAAAACATCTGGTAATTGTCTTTCTGTGTCTGGTTTGTTTCTCGTAATCTCCACTTAATGTAATGTCCACCAGTTCCATCCATTTTACTGCAAATGACAGGATTTCATTCTTTTTATGGCTGAATAATACTCCATTCTGGGGGGTGGGGAGAGGGAGAGGATCATTTTCTTCATTCGTGTGTTGACAAGCACCTAAGCTGACTTCATTCCTTGCCTATGGTGTTGCAATGAACATAGAGCATGCAGGTATTTCTTTGGTGTGCTGGTTTCATTTCCTTTTGATATGTATCCAGTGGGACATATGGAGATCTGCTTTTAGTTTTTTAAAGAAATTCTATACTGTTCTCCATAATGGGTATATTAAATTATTTTCTCATCAGCCCTGTGTAAACAGTTCTTTCCCTCCCCATACATCTTCACTATTTTAAAAATAATACCCATTTTAACTGGATAGAGACAGTATGACATTATAGATTTTTTGCATTGCCTTAGTAGCTAATGATGTTGAGCATTTTAAAATATTTTTCCTGGCCATTTGTATTTCTTTTAAGAAGTGTCTCCTCATATCATTTGCTCATTTTCAAAAACAGATTACTTGTTTTCCTTATATACTCTGAATATTAACTTTCTGTCAGGTGAAGAGTTGGCAAATGTTTTCTCCAATCCTATAGATTGTCTCTTCATTTTGTTTCTAATTGCCTTTGTTACAAAGAAGATTTTTAGTTTGATATAATTCCATTTGTCAATTTTTACTTTTGTTTCATGTTTTTTGGGGGGTCCTATCCAGAAAACATTACCTGAGCCAGTGCCTTAGCACATGGAATATAATATGTTGCCTATGATTTCTGGTAACTTCAGAATTTCATGTCTTACATGTAGGTCTTTGATCAGTCTTGAATTGATTTATGTATGGGATGAGACATGGGATCAGGTTTCAATCCTCAGTGAATTCAGAGACTGTAGTCTCTCTGATGTATGTTTTCTGATCTTTTGTTGAGAATTGATTGGCTCTCCTCAGGTGGGTTTATTTCTGAAACCTCTATTCTGTTTCCTTTTGTCCAGTGTCTGTTTTTATGCCAAAACCATGTTAGTTTTATAGTATTTCTTGGCATCAAAGGATGCTTTCCACTTTGTTCTTTTTTTCCTCAGTATCACTTTGGTTATTTGGAGTTTTTTGTGCTTCCACATAAATTTTAGGATTAATTTTTCTAGTTATGTGAAAAATACCACTGGTGTTTTGATGAGGATTGCATTGAGTCTGTAGATCAGTATATTTAGGAAATGTGGACATTTTAACAGTATTAATTCTTCCAATCTATGAGTATGGAAACTCTTCATCTTTTTCATTTTCTTTCAACATTTTATAATTTTTATCGTAAATATCTTTCATTTCCTCAGTTAAATTTATTCCTAGGTATTCTTGTAGCTATTGTGTATGGGAATGCATTTATGATTTTTTTCTCAAGAAATTTATAATTTTTATATGTTTATATTCTGCTAATTTACTGAATTGGGTAGTTCTAATAGTCTTTGGGTGAAGTTATCATATTTTTTCATATGTAGAATTAGCATCTCCAGGCATGTGTTTGCTTTCTCCCTCCCTATTTACAGGCCTTTTCTTTCTCTTGCCTACTTGCTCTGGCTAAAATTTCTAGTAATATAATGAATAAGAATAGTAGTAAGGGTGGGCCCTCTTATCATGTTCTGATCTTAGAGAAATGCTTCTCATTTTCTCTCATTCAGTACAGTGTCATATGTGAGTTTGTCATATGTAGGTAGCCTTTGTTGTATTGAGATATGACCCTACTATACCTGATTTTGTTTCAGGGCTTTCATAAAAGGATGTTCAGTTTTTTCAAATGCTTTTTCTATATCTTTTGAGATGATTATATGGTTTTTATCATTTATTCTGTTAATGTGTGATGTGTTATGTTTATGGATTTGCATAGATTGAATCATTTTGTATCACTGAGATGATACCAACTTGATAATGGTGAATTTGACTTGCTAGTATTTTGTTAAATTTTTGTGTCTATGTTCATCAGAGATATGGGTCCATAGTTATCATTTTTTGTTATGTCTTTGTCTTGTTTTGGTAAAAGGGTAATGATGGCCCCATAGGATGAGTTTGAAAGGGTTGAATTCTTTTGAAAAGTGTGAAACAATTGGCATTAGTTCATCTTTAAAAGCTTGATAAAAATCAGCAGTGAAGCCATCCAGTCCTGGGCTTTATTGTTGTTGAGAGCTTTTTTTTAATTATTGATTTGATCACATTACTTGTTTTTGGTCTATTCAGGATTTTTTTCTTCAATTTTGCTAGGTCATATGTGTCGAGAAATGTTTCCATTACTTCTAGGCTTTCCAATTTGTTAGCATATAGTTTTTCATAATAATTTCTCTTGATCCTTTTATTTCTGTAATATTGGTTGTAATGTATTCTTTTCACCTCTGATTTTTATTTGGGTCTTTGCTCTTTTGCTGGATTAGTCTAGCTAAAGGTTTGTGGATTTTGTTTATTGTTTCAAAAAGCCAACTCTTTGTTTTATTGATCTTTTGTATATTTAAATCTATTTCATTTATATCTCTTCTGATTTTTATTTCTTTCTACTATTCTGGGGTCTGTCTTGTTCTTGCCTTTGTAAATCCTTGAGTTGCATCAGTAGTTTATCTGAAATAGTTCCTTTCTTTTCCTTTCCTGTTCCACCCCTCTCCCCCTACTTCCTCAGCCCCTGCCCCCTTGCTGGAGCCAGAGCCTTGCACATGCTAGGAAAGCACTCTGCCACCTCTGAGCTACATTACAGCTCCCCACTTCACATAGTTTAAGTTGCCCATGCTGTCATTAAATTTGTGATCATCTTGCCTCAGTCTCCTAAGTAGCTGGGATTACAGGCATGAACCAATATGACTGGCAAAATCTTTGTTTTGTGGAATAGGTCTTTTTTTTGCTACAAGCTTCTGTCCTAGTGCTACTTTTTCTGTAGCTAGTAAGCTTTGATATGTTGTGTTTGCATTTTCAATTTGTTTTAAGAACTTTTTAAATGTTCCTTTTGAATTCTTCAATGACCAGTTATTTACCCAAAAGTGTATCGTTCAGTCTCTATGTATTGGTATAATTTCCAAAATTTCTTTTGTTGACTTCTAGTTTACTCCATTGTGATCAGAAAATATACAGGATATGATATTAATTTTTTGAATTTCTTAAGACTTATTTTATAGATCTATTCTAGAGAAAAGTTCGTGTCTAATGAAGAGAATATGCATTCTCTAGCTGTTGGATTGAGTGTTCTGTGTCTGTTATGTCCATTTATCTACAGTACAGTTTAAATCTGTTTCTTTGCCGATGTTTTGAGGCAGTCTGGATGATGTGTCCCCTGATGAGAGTAGGGTATTGAAGCTCCTATTATTGTATTAAAGCTCATTTCCCTTTTTAGGTCTATAGAATATGTTTTATAACATTGGGTGCTCCAACAATTGGTCATATAGACTTAAAATCATTCTATTTTCTTGTCAAATTGATCCCTTGATCATTAGAGACCTTTGTGTCTTTTACAGTTTTTGTCTGAATGTCTATTTTGTCAAATATAAGTATAGTTACTTCTGCCAGATTCTCCTAGCTCCTTCTAGGTTTCTGTTTGCTTGGGAATATCATTCCTCATATTTTTACTTTCAGTCTGTGTATGTCTTTACTGGTGAGGTATGTTTTTTATTTTTTTGTTTCATTTTATTTTCTTTGCGGGGCTGCATGGGTCATTATGTAATCCAGGCTGGCCTCAAACTCCCTGTATAGCCTAGGCTGACCTCAAATTCCAATGCTCATGACTCAGCCTCCTAAAGGCTGGGATTATAGTCATGCCTCACAATACCCCAAGGCAGTGATGGCAAATCTTTTAAAAAGGAGTGTTCAAACTGTAACCCAAAACCCTCTTATTTATGGTAAAGTGCCAACACTGCAATTAAATTTGAATACTGAGGTTTTAGTTTAGAGAAAACAACTCATACATTAACATCTTTTATCTTAAAACAACACACAGTGGTTTGACACCCCTGACCAAAGGTGTATTTCTTGTAGGCAGGATATTGTTGGCTTTTGTTTTTCTGTATTCAAGGTTATTGATAGGTAAAAAAATTCTTGCTGTTATTTTCTTAAATTGTCTTCTAGTTGTTTTGAATAGTTTTTGTTCTTTTCCCCCTCTCTTGTACATCTTTGTGGTTTGATGGTTTTCTGTATTGATAATGGTTGATACTTTTCTATTTTTCTTTTATCTATTCTTATAGTGGGATTTATGCTTTCCCATGTTCTCATGATAATAGTTAACTTTCTTTCACTTCTGGGTATAGGATTTCCTTAAACATCTTTCGTAAAACTGGTCTGGTGATCACAAATTTTCTAGTTCGTGCTTATCTTAGAAGAGTTTTATTTCTCCTTCATTTCTGAGGGAAAGCCTTGCTGGGTATAGTAATCTTGGTGGGAAGTTATTTTGTTTTAGGACTTGGAATGCATCATTCTATTCCACTCTGACCAGTAGGGTTTCTGCTGAGAAACCTATCAGTCTAATGAGGATGCCCTCAAATATGATTTGGCACTTTTCTCTTGCAGATTTTAGCATTTTTCTTTGTCTTGTACTTTTGACAATTTGACTATAATATGCCATAAAGGTCTTTTTTGGCTGTGTCTCTTTGGAGTAATTTTAGCCTCTTGTACACTTCCATGGAAGTGTTCTGCTGTTTCATTGAATATGTTTTCTGTGTCATTGCATGTTCCCTTCACCTTTGAGTATTCCAAAAATATGGAAATTTTTTCATTTAATGGTGTCTGAAAGTTACTGAATGTTTTCTTCATTCTCTTAAAAAAAAACTGAGTAGAATATTCAGAAGGCCTGTTTCAAATTCAGCTATTGTTTCTTCTGCTTGATCTAGTCTGTTGTTAAGGACTTCAACTATATTTTTTATTTATTGAGCTATTTCTAAGATTTCTGATTTGTTCTTTTTCAAAATGTATTTCTTTGATTAATTTTTCATTCATATTCTGCATTGTCTTCTTTACCTGACATTCATGTCAATCTCTTTGGGGGCAGGAACCTGTTGCTAGAGTTATTCTGTTCCTTTGGAGGCATCATATTACTTTGGGTCTTCATATTTCTTGTGCTCCTAGTTTGAAACGTACACATCTGGTAGGTCAGCTGTCTCTTCGCTTTCACTGGTCAGCCTTTCACTAAGAAACTTTCTCCTGAAAATATGTTGTGGGAAATTGCTTTGTTATGCAATGCTGGCTTTATTTCTAGTTGGGTATTGTAGTGTACTCTCCTTATAGCTTTCTTTGTGTGATTAGTTACTTTTGGTCCAGTGCATACTCCAGAAGAGTTGGAGAGATTCATCTTCTCTGGAAGCCACACAAGAGTGGGACACTGTAACAGTTCGGGCAGGTGTGGTGCAGACAGCAGAAGATGTAGGTGCTGTGCACAACTGGTAAGGTCTCCATCAGGTGATGGACATTTCCTCAGGCCCTGTTGGTCTTAGCCCTGCTACTAACAAGTGCATCTGGCATGCATAGCATGGGGGGTGCACTTGTCCTCTGAATCAGTGGTACAGGCTCAGAGCCTGCATGAGTAGAAGTAACAGGTGTCTGAGTGTTGTTCCCTGAGGTAAGAACCACAGCACTCCCTCTGTGGTGCTCATAACCAGTCCTGACCACAATGCTTGGCAAACAGGATGCAGTGCAGCAGGCAGCAGGAACCATGTAGAGGTGTGGTAGCTGAAACTTCTTCCTGCTGCTGGTGGTGCACACTCTTGAGCCAGACTATAAATGGAGACAAGTAGATGCTCTCTTAGCCACCTTTAACTGTGTATGTTTAGGGGTTTGGCAAGAGCCAGAGTTATGAAGTTGCATAAGGCCACCTCACTGCCCTTGTGGCAGAGCATCAGGAACTTTGGTGTTCCCTCCCCACCCTGTTGGTAGCAGATGTCTGAGTGTCAAGACCTGAGGTGGGGTTATGGAAACTGCACAAGTGCCTGCCTTCTGTCCAGGTACTGGTGAATCCATGCATGACTTGCTATAGCCTTTGTTCCAGATGGCTAGCTCCCTGGTTAGTACTCATGGAAGCACCTCCTTTCCCACCATATTAGAGGACCCATCCCCTACAGTGTAAAACAGCCAGCAGATTTAAGTGATAATCACTCCGCTAGGTCAAATTGGGTGCACAAGGCAGCTACCCCATGAACCAGTGCCATGAAATGTCTGTGGATTCCCAGAGATGGGGACATGCAGAGATTCCTGACCCCTAGAGAAGTCTAGGTTCAGACAGCTCACTTCTGAGGATGGATCTAGGCTAGAGCATCCCAGGTGTTCATGGGGAGATGACGTGAGATCCTTTTCCAAAGGAGGCTTGTGTGCAGATTTCAGGTTAAGTGGGCCGCAAGCCTGTGAGGAGCTTGAAACTTTCCAGTGGCAAAGACTGCCAGCATCTACACTGATAGTTTGCTGAGACTCTTTCACCTTTACCCCCGAAAAGGGGAGACACACACTCCCCAGCTGTGGAGATACACACTCCCCAGCTGTGGAGATGTGGTGAAAGATGCCAGGGTACGTTTTTTTTGGTACTGGGGATCGAACTCAGGTCCTTGCACTTGTGCAGCAGGCGGTGAAACCACTGAGCTAAATCCCCAGCCCTAGATGCCAGGGTACTTTGTTTCTCTTACTACCCTGTGGTCCCAGGTCTCCAGATTTTACAAAGTTCCAGTTTCTGTCTTGCTGATTTCCAGGGTTCTCCCACAGGCACTCATCCGAAAATGCAGCTGTATTTCCATTGGTTCTTTGTGGAGGGGATGAGTGCTGGGTACCTCTGCTCAGCTCTCTTGGGTCTCTGGTTGGTTTTTAAAATGACACCTGTCTCTTTATTGAATTTCTCTTTGAAATCATGAATTGTTTTTATGATTTCACTTGTTTGTCTATTGTTATATTTCAATGTCTTTAAAATTATTATTGCGTTTCCTTTGAGGCAATTCATTGGTTTCCCTTTCTTCCAAGTCAGTTATTGAATTATGCTGTTATTTTGGTAGTGCCATGCTTCCTTGCTTTTTTATTTTCCCATGTTTTTGTCCTTGTGTAGATACCTGCACATCTGGTAGAATAACTACCTCCAGTCTTTAAAGAGTGACTTTTGTAGGGAAAGACTTTCACCTGCAGGTGGGTCTACTGTGGCAGTGAGGAATGAAGTGTCGGCTCTGGTCCCAAGTAAATATATTGGTGTAACCTCCATATGGACTCCAGCTGTGATGCACATCGGCAATGACTTTGGGTACCTCAGTGGTCTAGGCTGTAGGAAATTGTGGCAGCATAGGTTATTTAGCGTCCTTGGTGGGTTTTATGGTTCTCCTTTTCTATTTTTTTTTTTTTTTTTGCACAAGGGGTCTTATATGAAATTTTATCTCTTGAGTATAACATGGCCCACAAACATCTGCAGTAATGCTGACTTTTAGGATGCAGGTGCTCATAGCAGTTATGGTGCCACAGTCCTTGACTCAGGGACTTGTGAAGCTAATTGTGACCCCAGGGTCTTGGGGTGCAGGTTGACTCTAATCCATGGTTAAATGTAGACTGCACACAAATCTCAGGTCTGTGGTTCTAAGGCACTTCCCACAGTTTGGGCCCAGGGGGTTAAGTATGACTGCAATTTGGGAAGAAGAGCCATTAGGGCACAGTGGCATCTCCTGACCCACGGGTTGATACACTACATAGTGGTGACTCTGGACCCTGGGATGATATGACAAATCCTAAACAATATGAGGCCAGCTGCAGTGGCAGCAAGGACCCTGGAAGAGTGGAGCACAGCTGTTGCTTGGGCTTGAAGAAGAGTGGGAGCATCTCTAACTTCTTGGGGTCTTGTTGAAGCTTTGTTTCACCATGTACTCCCTGCCATGATGTTGTGCCTCACCAGACGCCCAGAGGTAATGGAGCCAGCTGACCATGGATAGAAACCTCTGAAACTATGAGCCAAAATTAACTTTTCCTGCTTATAAGTTATCTCAGGCTGGCTGGCTCCATTGCTTTTAGACCTGTGGCAAGGCAGAAACACCACAGCAGAAGGGCATGATGGAGGAAAGTTGCTTGCCTCATGGCAGCCAGGAAGCAGAGAGGAAAAGGGACAAAGAGGAAGGGCCTGGGAACAACATACAGTCTTCAGAACAACATCCCTCGTGGCCTCCTTCATCCCACTGGGCTCCACCTCCTAATAATCTCCCGATAATGCCGTCAGATTTATGAATCCATCAGTGAGTGGTTTAATCCACTGATGAAGTTAGAGCTCTCATGAACCAATCACTTCCAAAATCCCTTCAGCTGCTAACCCAGAACCCAGCACACGGTCTCTTGGGGATATTCCAGAGCCAAACCAAAACAGTGACAGATTCCCAAGCACTAGCCTTCCTCCTTAAGCCTGGGAATTTCCAGCCATCATGCTGGGCTGTCTCTTCCTTCCCAAAGCCTTGAAAGGTCTAGTGAACAAACCTTCAAATCTTGCTTTGGGGTCTGGCCTGGATTATCAGTCAGTTCATTGCAGTGTTACAGCAAAAGGTCAGGCTTTGGAACTCTGTTCAAATTCCAGCTTTGTCATACTGTGAAAATAAACACACTATGGCCAATCTGTAAAATGAGTAACATATCACAGAGTGACTGTGGTTGGTTAAAAGGATTAGCATGATATATATATATATATATATAAATAATTTTTTTTCACTCTTCCGCCTAAAGCTAGGGTTATACAGTGTGTAGTTACATTGAGGGGACTACAGAATTCCCAAGATCAGATGTTATTTTCTGTTATCTTGCCAGTTCAAATCAATTTTTAAAGAAATAATTCCCCCAGTGAGAAAGCAAAATAAGCCATCGGTTCAGGGAGCACTGACCTGGTATCTTTTTATTTTCTTGAATTCTCACATGCCATTTCCTAGTCATTTATTTTAAGGTGGCCTCCACAGATCAACAAGGATTGGAAAATGACCAGGAAACAAGACAAAGATGCTGGTGTAACTAGTTTGGAAGCAGTTTTAATGGAGATGAAAATGTTTAACTCAACACAGGTATCCCCCAAAATACAAATCAAAATATCTTCAGCTGCATAGCAGAATTTAACATCCTTATTTGATCACAAGCGTAAATATGTCACCATAAATAAATGTAAATTCATTGTACAAAAATCCCCAACAACTCTTAATACAAATATGGTACATTAACAGTTTCTCAAACAGAATTTTTAAATTTTTAAAATCTAAGCTTTTTTTCTTAGACATAAAAAATCAAAAGTGGGTCAGTAACAATACTAGAGAAGAATTAAACTCGTCCAGTTTTCATAAATAAGTGCTGCTGATGAGCTGAGGAAATGGAAATCTCCCTTGAAAGTGAAAAACCTCAATTTACTGGGCTCAAATCACTTGAGGATAATGTGATTTTTCCCAGAGGGTCAACTTCGGGGTCAGGAATGCATGGTGGGAGGGATGAACTGTTGAAACAGCAGCTCATTAACTGGATGGTCCCCATCTCTACAAAGCAGTGGTCAAAGATTTGGAATGAAATACAGAACTTAAAAGCTAGTCATCTACCTGAAAGAGAGCCAGCTATGGTTTCCAGACAGAACTGGAGATTCAGAAGGTCCTGGAGCTTAGAGATCTCACGTGGGTTTTGATGGCATGTTCTATCGCATCATTTTGCCATGTGGTATAATCTCTCTGCTACCTTTGGGATTCATCCACAGCCATTCAGAAGAAAAAATCAGAAGTGGTGGCAGTGTGAGGCAGGAGGACCCGCCAGCTTCCATTCTGAGCCATCTTCCTAAAATACAAATATTTTCTTTCATGGCTGAGAGGTAGCTCAAGACCCAAGGTTAGCAGAATGACTTCTCTATAGCATTGGTTATCAAATTTGGATGCACAATAGAATAACTTGAAGAGCTTGTGGAAAATGCAGATTTTTGTAGCCCTACTCCCAGAGATTTAGAACTAGTAGGTTTGAGGTAGAGCCCAAAAATCTATACACAAATATGCTTATCTCAAGAAGCTCTGACTTAGGTGGCCTTAGGGCCATACTTGAGTGTATCACAAAATTCTGGACATTTCCTTTGTTCATCCCTTATGGTTAAGTACGAACCAACTGTTTAATGGTAACTGTTACAATTCATCTTTCCTAGGGGAGTGGTCACTACTATTCTTTCCATTTTTTTGCTCTTTTCCTTTCCTCCCTGGGCGAGATGCATTAAATATTCTACTTAGTATGTTCGGGCCGAGGATTTAGCTCAGTGGTTTCACCACCTGCTGTGCAAGTGCAAGGACCCGAGTTCGATCCCCGCTACCAAAAAAAAAAACAAAAAACAAACATGTTCTTTGAAGCTCAGGGCCACAGACTCCTTTGAAAACGATACACTCTGATGAGCATCTTGAAGGGTACTTTTCCTAAAGATCTCACCACATTTGGCAGCTGAGATTTGCAGAGGAATTTTGGTTCAGTGAAACAAATGGAAGTAAATATACCTCTGTGAGCCAGTCTATACCCCAAAATCTAACTTGAGCATTACAAGAACAGGAAGCGGAGAGCAAAATGTACAATGAAAGTTGAGTCACTGTATTTTTACTCCTCACCTCCTTGTCCCCAAGATGTTTTCGGCCCTGTTGAAATAGCCCCATACTTTCTTTCCTGTGGCAGTGTTCCTTGAGAGATTCTGTGCCAAGCTGTGGGAGCTGGCCGAGGCTGTGGGAGCTCCATGACCACCTTGTTCAATGCTGCACCCTCAATGTCCATTGCCCTGTGTGGCCCAGGGCTAAGCATTTAAGCTGATGAGATTGTTCAACACCTTTCCATTTGAGGCTGTCGAATTCCTGGCTGAGTTCACAGACGCTGCTTCCACATAGCTGGCCTGTCTTCCTAACCCAATTCCATTCAGTGGGATACAGCTGTAAAAGCATTTCTGACTTCTCTAGGAATGTTCTGAGATGGGGAGTTATTCATGGGAAGCCTAAGGAAGACCAGAGCCAACATCACCTATTGCCATGCTGAACCAGGAATTGCTTCCTGGTTCACCATGCCTCTCAGTTTCTGGTCCACACATACTCTTGGTGGTAGAGGTGATATTTCTATCATCCACAGCAGGAGATAACGGAAGCCAGCAAGATGAGGCCAGGCTGACATCTCTGCCATGGCCACACTCTTTTCTCAGTGTCTAGGACTTCACCCCTGGGGTCATGGGTGGGCATTGGATGGGAGGTTGGCATCTTGAGAAGAGGTCTTGGGAAGCAACCATGGATGGGGAGCTGTGGGATGAGAAAGGGTGAAACTGGGAGCTTTTGAATATGGCTGAGAGAAACAGAAAAAAGAAGCACATACTGCCCTGTTTTTGTTTTCATTTACACTATGGAAAGACCACCATGGAGATGGCATGGGAGAGCATGCACAAGCCCAGCCCTTGGGAGTGGTGCAGGTGTGTTTGGGGAGGTTCTTATTTGCTTCCTGGTCCATCCCACACACTGTCTGGTGGGACCTGCTGCAGGCTGACTGTTGCTTTTTCTTTCTTGTTCTCCACCTCCAGGTTGAGGGTCCGTGGGACCTCTTCCTAGCAGGTGGTGGCCAGGGACTGGTGGATGGGTGGCTGGAAGCAGCGCACATGCTCCACGGTGGAACTGTCTGTCTCCACAGATTTCATGTATTTGTTCAGAATGGCAAAAACCTCATTGTTCAAGATCTGGTATTTCCTGATCCGGTCAGCCATCTTCTTCAGGGGCTGCAAGGGAACAAAGATGTTCAGGTAAGGTGAGAAGGAAGGGGTAGAGAAATAAAGTGAGAGAAAGAAGGATTCAGTAATGTTGGAGTCCAGGGTCCCAGTGCTTTAATGACTGTGTCACTCTCTTGGCTAAAGGCCTTCTATGGGTCCCCAAATTAAATCTTTGCAACTTTTAAAACTTACTACTAAGCTACCATAATCAAACCAGTATGATACTGGCATAAAGACCATTCTCGAGGCCAATGGAATAGAATAGAGAACCTAGAAATCAACCCTCACATATATGAGCAAATGATTTTCAACAAGGTTGCCAAGACCATTCAAAAAGGTGGAAGTCAGGTTTTTCAACAAATGGTTACTAGAAAAAACAGGTTATCTGCATGAAGAATAGTTTTGGAATCTTACTTTATACCATTAACTCAAAAATTAGCTCCAAATGGATAAAAAGGGCTGAATGTAAGCATTATAACTATACAATTCTTAGAAGAAATCATAGTAACGAGTACTGATGAGGACGGGGAGAAACTGGAACTCTTAAGCATTGCTGTGGGATATAGAATGGTACAGTTATTATGGAAAACAGGCAGTTCCTCAACTAGTTGAATGGAATTACCATGTGACCCAGCAATTCTACTTTTGGAACTTGGATATCTGTGCATCTGTATTCATAGCAGCATCATTCACAATAGCTAAAAGATGGATACAACCAAGGTGTCCGTTCGTGGATTTTGTTTCAGATAAAATATGGTACATAATTACAATGAAATATTATTCAGCCTTGAAGGGAATTCTGACATATGCTAGAATATGGGTAAATCTTGAGGATGTTATTCTAAGTGAAATAAACCAGACCAAAATTAAAAATCATTATTCTAAGATCCTACTTACTTAGAGTGGTCAGAGTCATAGAAACAGTAAAATGGCAGTAGCCAGGAACTAGTTATTTTATATGCACAGAGTTTCAGTTTGGGAAAGGGAAAAAGTTCTGGGGATGGTGATGAAAGTTTCACAGTGTACTTAACCTCATTAAACTGAACCATTGTGGTCAGAGTGGTCAGTCTTATTTTACTATAATTTTTTTTTTTTTTTTGGTACTGGAGATCGAACTTGAGTCCTTGTGCTTGCAAGGCAAGGGGCGGAACTACTGAGCTAAATCCCCGGCCCTTTACTACCATTTTTGTAACACTCTTTGTAAGGTGGCTCTTGCCCCTTTCTCCTCTCATATGGTGCCTGGTCGCTGCCCTCTGCTTTAGCCACCCCCCTGTGCCTTGGCTATAGCTGGTCCTCCTGTCTGCAGCGTCCACCCAAGTCCTGCACCCCACCTGCAGGTGGCCACTCAACTTGGTACCAGCACTGCCTCTTATGAAGCCTTCTCTGATGACCTCCTCCTGCCCTGCGTGTCTCCCACAACAGCCTTGCCTAGCCAGGCTGGCACCTAGCCCAGCCCAGGGTCCCGTTCAACTCTACTGTGTGGTGAATGTGCCAACAAGATGCTTGCAGCGGTCTACCTGCAACAGGGGATGGGTATTTCAGGTCAGGAGCTGCTCCCGCCCTTTAGGATGACCTGATTCACTGCAGTGGGCAGGTGACTTGTTGCCGCCTCCAGTCCCCAGCCAGCGAGTGTCTGTATCCACCCATGGCATGGGAAGACGGCTTCCACGAGCAGCTCACCCTCCTCTTCAGACCTCCACACCCCAGCTGGCCTGCTCACCACGTTCTTGATAATCTCGTCCTTCCCGTCCTGCCTCTGCACTTTCAGCAGGTGGTAACAGAAGTCGAACAGGTCAAAGCGACGCTGCTGGCCCAACAGAACAATGATGGAACAGCCAGCCCAGTTCAAACCATCGCCGAAACACTGCCTAGAGCGGGGAGAAGACGAGCAGGAGTGAGGGGCCAGGGAAGAGGATCTTCCTCCTGAGCCAGCAGTACAGTGGGGGGAAGCCCGTCTTTGAGCCAAGACTCATTCTGGAGAATGGGTAGGAAGGACTCTGGGAGGTGGCTTCATTTGTGCCGAGGACTGTGATTGTAATATATTAGCGCTTCAAACCACAAAAAGGTGCTGATCCTGCTGAGGTAACAAAAAGCAGTCATCTCTGAAGAAGAGATGAATTTACAAGGAAAAACATGCAACCAACCCTTGAGATTTAGCCAAGTCAAAGGAGGAGCTCTCCTGGCTCTGTGGGGAGAAGAAAGACGTCAAACCCGGAGGCCAAATGGCCAGCGTAGGCTTGGCAGGAAGGGATGAGGCGTGCTGAGTGGGCGGGGAGCAGGTGCTCCTGGTATGTGAAGGCTGAGTCCCCTGGGCTATGACGAAGCTCCGACTGCAGGCCCCCAGTCGCAAGAGACGTGTGGATGGCTGGGAGGTCGTCCCTCTGCCATCCGGCTTCTCCTCAAACCTGCCAGGCTCCTCACTGTCCCTCTGGGCTGGAATTTTGGGCCCAGCAGTTCTGAACACGCTCCCTCGGCAGAGCCTTCTCTGGCCCCCACTTTTTCTCCATTGCTCTTGGCTTCTGGAAGGCAGGCCTGGTTACCTTCTCTACCACTTGGACCTTGATAATGAGCTGGTTGAGAGCAGGAAGAACTGGGCCCTGCTTCTGTCAGCTCTGGGGACAAGACTGGAGGACTTTGAAGAGTGCACATTTTCGTGAGTAGAATTGTGTGGGAGTGAAGTGGGCAGTGATATTCTTAATGCCACATCCTCACTGGGCTCCTGCCCATTCGTTCCTGTCTTGGAACGTGGGGGCCCCTGCAGACTCTCTCACCCCAAATGGGCCTCAAACTTTCTGCCTGCAGCCAACTGCCTTCCCCAGCATGTCCCCTTCTTCCCTGAGATCCCAATACCAAGCACTTGGGGAGGCTCTGTTCTATCTGAAGCCTGATAACCCATTCATCTCTATTCTCTGCCATCGGTCCCCCTTCCTTCCTGTCTGTGTGTCTTCACCTTGGCCCCTTACGCTCCCGGAGAGCAGGAACTGTCCATCTGCTCAGTGCTGTTGTAGGTCTAGCCCCGGCACTCCACAGATGCTCTCAGTAGAACAGCTGTTGGCCGGCCAGGTCCCTACCCATGCTCCTGGCTGAATTCTGGCCCCCCGCGGACAGGCAGGCTGGTGGGGGGCCCCGCCCTCCCTGGAAGTACGTACTCAGCTGTGAACTCGTTGGTGCCCACAGGGATGCAGTAGACGAACTGCATGGCGCTCCACAGCCGGTGGAACTCCACACACTCGTCCACGTGCATGACGCCGTTGGTGGGCGGCGGGCCCCGCCAGATGGGGTCCTGCAGGTAGCTCCGGATGCGGGTCAGGATGACCTCAAACATGGACAGGCCACAGCACAGCCGCTCCTTGGTCAGCAGGTCACCTTCCCGAGCGATGGCGATTTGCTGGGAATGGAAGGATACGCAAACCTCTGATCCACATTTGTGGTCACAACTGTCACCACCCCCTAGAGGTTCCCAAAAAGTGAAGCCAGCTGTACCTGGAATTCATCTAACAGGCCTGCTGTCTTCCCCAGACATCAGTATAAACCTGAGTGCGATACCTGGAAGTCTGATTTGGGGTATGTAAAATCCAGGAGCCATTTGTAGAGGAATGATTTTCAAAAATTATGATCTAACATGCCATAGGTCAGTATTAAAAGTCTGAGATGATACTATCAGTCCTACTGTACTGTTACTATAACTAACTCATGCTTACAACCTGTAATATACCACCATCTCCTTTTCTAAGCACCTGATGGGTAGTGACTGTTCAATCCCATATCATGATTAGCCCCATTTCACAGATAAGAAAACAGAGGCTCAGAGGCTGCCAGTGAGGGCTAAAGCCAGGATCCGATTCCTTGTAGTCTAGATTTGTTGATGTAATTCTAAAGTTAATAGAGCAAGTTGCAAAAAATGACATATATTACAATCCTCTTTTTAAATCCACATACAATTCCACAGACAGACAAAAATAGACACAGACATATGGGGTATGTGTCTATTTGTAGAAACATTTTAGATTAAAATCAGTTGTGAGAGCAGATGGGCTTGGGGAAATGGTGAGATATGCTATTTAAATATATCTGTACAGCTGAATGCATAACAAGGAGCTTATGTTAATCTTTTAACACTTGCTACTGACTTCACAGAGTTATTTCCTCTAGTTAGAAATCTTTCTTTGACCAGTGCATGTGATCTATATTAATAATTTAAACTGGCTTCTTATTTAGGTTCTGGTTACTGTGTATCTAATGATTTCATGGCTAGGCAGGCACATCAAAACACATTACCCTATGCATTATGAGAAAAATACCTAGGGTAAAGTTGCTGAAAGTTATCTGCAAAGCAAGATAAATATTAAAATCTAAGGTCAAAGTCAGGTCTCCTAGTCTGGGAACAAAGCTAAAGGGAGCCCGCGTCTGACACAGGGCCACAGGGCATTCACGGTATCAGCTCCCTGGTGCAAGGTTTCACCAAGGGCCAACGGCTCCCTGGAGCCCCTCAAAGAGGAGAGCCTCTAGGTGACCCCATAGAAGAAATGGGGAAATATCAGTGCTGGAGACTTATAAATGTGGGCTATGAGTGCAGCTGTCATGACAACTGTAAAGTAAAAGAAATCTCGGGATAAAACAAACTGGAAAAGTTTTCCAATGTGCATTTTAAACAGAAAGATAAATGAACCTTGATTCATGGAGACTCTCTGATTCTATAGGCAGACACAGCTCTCGAGGGGAGACCTCTCAAGTCACCACAGTTAGCTAGAATGATCTCTAAAATAATCCTGAGCCCTGTGCTTGATTCCGTTCTTATTCTTTGTTTTTATTCTGTTCTCTTTGGTCCCCAAAAGGGGTTTCTTCATGAGAAAGATTGCACGGGGAGCTGCTCAGTAAGTAAAGGACCTAAATTTGTTCTCAAGTTGTAAGCATTTCTTTTTGGCAAATAAATGTAGAGTACTGGTTTACTAAATAATTTAGGCTCTTAGTTAATCTGCCTGAGTCCCCAGGACCTGATAATCTTGGTTGGGGAAGTAGGAAAAGGAGCAATAGAATTTATAAATCTGCAGGCCAACTTTGAATTCTACTGGCCCCCACCACTACAGCCAGTGAAAGGAGCCTGATTCCTTTCTTTTGGGGGACAGTTCGCCGTCAACAATTCTATGAATTATAAGTAATAAATTGCAACCATGTAAAATTTTTAAAAATTTGTAAATTAAAAACATTTTAAGGTACAAGAAAGAAAATTAAAATCCTTATCACCTAGAGATGAGCTTTTGAAAAATAATGGTATAACGAATATTGTTTGTGGTTATGTGGGTATGCCTATATATGTATATTTAACAAAATTTGGACCACACTGTCTATGGCTTTTTTCTCAATATATCAGTAATTTAAAAATCCACTTCCTTCAATATTTCCAGTATCATGATTTTTTAACAGTAACATAAATAACCTTTGATATATCCATTTATTTAGCCCTCTGGTTAATTTAAATTGTTTACAAATTTTTACTGTTGTGGACAATTCTAAAGCTGCCATCCTTCTATAGGTAAAATCCTGTTAATCTGTGTTCATTTTGTTAGGATAAATTCCTAGTTATAGATGGGTCAAAAGGCTTTTTTTTTCCATAGGGAGTGGAATAGCTGAACCACAGTGTGTCTGCTTGAAACTCTGTTCCTTGTCCCCTATCCATGCAGTTATCATGGAGAAAAGTCCTCTGCCAACTTGAGAAATGAGACTTTATCTTGTGCGATTGGATCTGCAGCCCGATGATTACAGGTAATGCTCAGTACTATTTCTGTGTTTGTTGGCATTATGTTTTTTATGTTTTGAGTTTTCTTTCATGCTTTCATTTTTAGGGTATATCACTTTGTTTTTGTGTTGAAAAAGTGTTTTATAGATTGTTTGCTGCAAACACTGGCAATTTGTGGCTGGGTATTTTATCTATTCTCTATGGGGGTTCTCTCTGAAGTAGTTTCTGCATGGAGCCATTTGATTACATTTAATGCTCTTTGGAGGAGAATGAGTTCTCAACATTCCTTTATATTATCTTTTATGGTTCTTGGGATTCTTACACAGTGGACCCTAGAGTTACGACCAGCCTGACATACAAACGACTTGAGTTACGACTGGAATTTTTGTTTTAACTTATGAACAAAGTCTTGTGTTACAACCCGAATACTGGCCACTTGTGCTCCCAGATGGTCTCAGATACAGATTTAACCCTTAAAGAGCTCTGGGAGGAACATCACAGCACCCTTTCCTGTGTGGGGTTGAGAAATCCTCGGTTGATGTCTCTCTAAGGACACTGAGATCTGCCTGTATACAGGAGAGAGACTTTGAAGGCTGTGTAGAGGATCCTGAGCCTAGCTGACCAACTTGGGTTACCACCAGCCCTCAGGAACAAATTGAGTTTGTAAGTCAAGGGTCCTTTGTACTATTTGTTCCTTATAACAAGAGAAGCTCAACTAAGAAGGAAAAACAGCAATTATTCCATTCCACAGATGGGAAAACAAAGACAGATATTTAATTATTCTTACCATACTAAGCAGTAATTTGAGGGTAGAGCTAGGGACAAGGCCCACTGCCCTTTCACAATAGTCCTGGGCAACGAGCCAGGTCACCTCAATTTGTCTCAGAAATAAATGCAAACAATGCAGTGCTGCTCAAACTTCTTTGCTTTAAATATGCCACACATTCTTCTATTACTGACCTAGATATTAGATTAGGTATCTACACAGACTGACCTGACATTTAGATCTCTGAGCAGAAGTGAGACCTTGGCTAGCTGGGAAGTGCTGTTTTTTGTTTGTCTGTCTATGGGCTGGCTGTCTCATTTAAACGTTTTTAATTAATACGCACCCCTTGTATATATTAATGGGATTCAGTCTGGTATTTCCATGGATGCACACAGCATGCACTGATCCCTGCCCCTTCCCCAGGCCCTAGGAATCACTCATCTCAGCTTGGCTGCTTTTTAGTTTTAAAACTATTTCTTGAGAAATGGGGGACTTATAAAACTGGCATTTCCTCTCTCATGGAATGTCTAGGGTTGTGTTTGTTCAACACTCAGCATTTGACACATTGAGATTTCTATTAGCTCTGAGGAAGTGGTGTTCACCAGAACAGGGAAGGAATTCACAGTCCTCTTAAGTGGAAACACATGCTAAGCCTTGGGCTCAAGGAGCTGGATTCTTGTAGGATGACACCAACTGAGGAGCGGGCACACTGACATGTCGCTGGCTTGGGGGATTTCTCCCTAAAAGGAAATTATTTGAGAAGATCTCTTCTGTTCAACTCCAGAAGGCCAAAAAACATACACTTCATGGCACCTCAGGGCTCTCTCAGTGGGCCAAACCACGTAAATGTAGCTTCGCTCTCAGGAGCAGATTGGTAGCAAACGGGGCTTCCTCAGCATGACAGGCGTGCAGATAGGGCTTGGCATTGTGCTCCAAATCCCTTCCCAGCTGTGCCTGAATGGAGGCCACTTTCCGCCCTCTGCTGAGGATGTGACCGCCCCAGAGAGGAACGCCAATTCCAGAGGACTTGAATCCTAATGCTTCTCAACAGCCTTGTCTCACCATGGTGTTCCCTTCCTCTCCCCTTCCTGAATGAGCTCTCCAGCTCACCCCCAGAATGCAAAGCTCACTGACATCAACTGGAAGGGCAACAGCACATTCTGCCGCCTCTCTCCCCCTACTTATTTCTTTCTTGCTCCTTCCTGCAGGGCCTGTGACTTCTATGAACACAGGGGCCCTGTTTATTCATCTTGGTGTTCACAGCAACTGGTATGGGTTCTGAATCCATGTACCCCTGAAAATACTCTCATATTACAGATTAAGCTGAGTTCACTTGAATTCCCTTTCTTCCCAGTTACCATTCACTCTGTCTCTCATCAGGAGTTGCCACTGAGGTGTCTATCACCCCAGATATTTTCAGGGAAAGTTTTACTTAGGTTTTGAGTGTATGTATTTAAAAACAATGGGATCATTATATAGCACAATTTGCTTTATACATGGAACTGTGTGTTTAAGATCTATGCACACTGGCTGGGGATTTAGCTCAGTGGTTTCACTGGCTGCTGCGCAAGCGCAAGGACCCGAGTTCCATCCCCGGTACCAAAAAGAAAAAAAAGATCTATGCACACTGATCAATGCATCTAGATCTAATTTTTCCTTCTCATTATTTCCTTCATTACTGCATCATAATTCAGATGATTATACCACATTTCATTAACATCTCACTGACTGACACTACGTGGTTTTCAGTTTTTGCATTCGCAAGCTCAGTGACCATGCCCACCTCCTGCTCCTGTGTTTCTCTTGGGAAAATACTCAGAGGGCTGCAGTTGCCTGAGTGGGGTGGGGTTTTAATTTTCAGAGACAGCACAGCAGATTTCTCGATGTCCAGCAAGGGTATAACAGCTCTTGTTTAAATGATCTGGCTGACTCCTTTCTTAGCAGGATACAGGGTGTGCAGAAGACAGAACTCAGGGCTGAGAGTCGGGATCTCATCCAGACCTGCTCCTGCCACGAAGCAGCTTTGTGGTATTGGACACTCTCTTCCCTTTTCTGGGCCTTGGGTTCCCTATTGTAAAATGAGCAGGTTGGGCCATATTTTCCTCCCCGAGGGTTCCTTGGGGTCCTCGGGGCCTGTGATAGAAGGTTCATACCTGAGGGGTTCCCAGTCGCTCTATCAGGGGCACCAGGTGCAGCGGGGCGTACTTGGCTTCAAGGCGCTTCATCCGGACTTCCAGGCGCTCCCCCTCTGTAAAGGAGCAGAAATGAGACCTGGGCGCACTGGGTGATGGAGCTGTATCTCTAGATTGGAACAGGCAGAGCTTCCTCCCTGGTTCTGGAAAACGTGATGAGGACTCAACACAGGGAAACATTTTCTGTGAGCTCTACCGGCCATGGTGAAGTGGTGAGTTTTCCACCACATGAGGAAATTAAACCAAGGTTACATAGCCATGCTTGGGACTCTCTAGAAGGAAAAGGCCTTCTCCCTTGCTGACTGCAGGTCTGGGTTCAGTGTGATTCGGCAGTGCGTGTGAGTCGGCATGGAGGCCCACACTTGGAATCCCAGCATTCTGAGAGGCTGAAGAAAGAGGACTGCAGGTCTGAGCCCAGCCTGGGCAACTGAGCAAGAACCTGTTTCAAAATTTTTAAAAAAGGAGTGGCGGGGGCGGGGGGGAGCTGGAGTATAGCAAAGGCTCTGGGTTCAATCTCCAGTACTGCAAAACAAGCAGGAAAAAAAAAAGACAAGCCAAAACAAAACAATAAAACCCCATGAAGTTTAAATTCAGCCGCTGATAGCCTTTCTTACCTTTGATGTAGACTCGAGGCAGGATGTTTTGGAAGGGTGCAGCATGGAGCAGATCACACACTTCCTCCTGAGACTGCAGGGAGAGAAAGAGAAAACAATTTTCATTTCAAACCAGGAAGAATTTTCCTTCCTACAAACTTGAACACTAGAGTTAGCCAGACCTGGGTTCAAAGACTGTGTGGCCTTAGCCAATTACTGAGCCTCTGGGTCTATTTATCTGCAAAATGATGACGAGAACAGGACCTCTTTTAACCAGTTGTTGCAACATCAAATGAGAGAATGTATAACCTCAGCGCATAGTGCCAGGCCCGTGAGAGCTCAGTACAGTTTTACTATAATCTTATAAGGAATTTGTTGAATTGGGGTGAATGACAGAGGATCAACAGACACTGAGCCCCGGACTCTGGTTGGTCGTGAGGTCTATAGGATGAGAGGAGGTGGCTGCCCAATCTTCCAGTCCATTAATCAGGGTAACTATGCAAAAGCCTGTGTCCAGTTGGTTCAGTTTTCTCCACACCAGACACTAACTAGTGAGAGCAGACACACTAGACCCCAAATCAGACAGGATTTGATAGGGACTGCTGATGAACAAAAGTTAGCTTCTGAGGAATCATAAACAACACTGGCTGAAGGAAAAGGGGTGGGGCAAAATGGAAGATAAGGTCTAATGGGCTTATTTTCCTGGAACCAGCTGACCACAGCTGGATCTCAGAAGGAAGGGCCCTGTAGGTCGCCCTCCTCGGGGGCTGGCTTTCTTGTCTTTAAATTGTGTGCACGCACAGTAAGACCAGCCCAGGCTCCATGCAAATCCTGACAGTCTGGGATTCTAAGCACTTGAAAACCTCAGGGCTGTAAGTGCTGTTGGCTTCTTCACCACTTGGAGGGTACCCTACCATCCTGGGACTCTGGAAGACTGGGTACTCAAGGGGGGAACCCCTAGGTGAACCCCTGTTTTCCTCTGTGAAAACTGCAGACAAGTCCTTGACATGACACCAGCGGGAGGATACTGTTCTGTTTGTCAGAGGGGAAACATTTCCCACTCCCTCACTGAAACTATGTCTCTCAGCACCAGGGAACTGCACAAACCCCATCTTCACTGCTATGTCCAGGCTTAGATTCATCAGGTAACTTGAAAACTGCCTTAGGGTTCACGCAGATTTTTCTTTCATACACATATTGTGAGTTATACTGAGTGACTTCAAATGCTGTACCCAGCCTTCTATTGCTGGAATAAACCCCATCTGATGGTGATGTATTATCCTCTTTACGTATTTTTAATTTTAACTTTTTTTAAGGATCATTATTCTCACGGGGGATACTGATTTGTAGTGTTCATTTCGAATATCTTTGGTACTGGTATTAGGGTAATATGGCTCAGGAAGAGTTTCTTTTCAAGAATGCGAGTTGGACTTGATTTTACCCGTCACCTGGGGGGGGGGTCCCTGCAAGACCATGCAGTCTGTGTCCAGTTGGTTTTCATCTCTTGATTCTTTGCACATTAATTACAACACTGAGCTCCTTAAGGTAGGGATGGTATCTCTATTTTTGTGTCTCACTCCCAGTAATAACTTGTTATTGTAAGCATAGCATCTAATAGTTTCTCAATAATTATTCAATGAATATCTGACACCCTGTAAATGTTTCTTGGATGAATAAATGAATTCATTAGCCCACACAACAGTCCTCCAAGTATGAGAAGGCTTACAGCATCCATCACTTATTTATCCAACAAATATTAAGGACCAGCAATGTTCTAGGCTTTCCAGATATGATGCTGAAGGAGTTAGCCTACATCTTTGCCTTCATGGAATTTAACTACTAGTTAATACAGACAAAAAAAGTAAACAAATGAGGTTTCAGAGATGCTAATAGGCCAGGGAGTGACAGGGAATGAGGAAGGATGATTAGGAAAAAATCCTTGAGGGAATGAATTAGCTGATTAGAGAATGGAATGAAGTGAGAAAGTTTGTCATTTAGATATGAGGTAAGGGCATTCCAGTGCAAAGGCCCTGGGGCAGAGAATAAGCTGGAGAATAGTGATGGAGGGAATTACAGTATATACAGCATGAGATTTTAAAAAACATAGTGAGCAGGCAGATCACTGGGGCCTTATGAACGTGGTACTAAGTTTGGATTATATTTTAAATATAATGAAGGGCTACTGAAGTTTAAGTTGTTTCAAGAAGAGGTCTGGTCCACAGCCCATTGCCAAGTGCTCATCTTTCTCTTTGAAAAATGTCAGTTGCTCCTAGAAATGTCTAGAAGGCTGCCCATTGCGTGATTACCAACTTTCCGTTCTGTCACTGTGGCCGACTTGATCATGGGCCACGTTAGAGGACAGAGGAAGCAGAAGACAGATCCAGGTCTCTGCCAGAGCAGTCCTGCTGCTGTGTTCATCTGACGGGATAATCTCCTACTTCTGGTTTCTTGGGAGGAGATGAGAATGTATCACTTACCCCCTGCAAAAACCCTCTCCCCATCAGGTTGCAAACTTCAGGCCTAGAGAGTCTTAGGGGAGCTTCCTCCGTAGCCTGCTGTGGCGTCCTAAAAGTGGGAAGGCTTTTCCCTGGGAGCTGCCCGAGGGTGAGCTTACACATCTGCTTACATTCGAGGTGGCCACACCCTCTGTGACACCTGCTGGACAGGGTCCTTACCTGGCCTGCAAAGCCCCCGGCCTGGGTCCTCTCCCACTCATGCTGGCTCTGAAGGTCCAGCCACAGCAGCTTTCCGGCCTTGGAATGGGCTCTGTAGCCAGCACAGGATCTTCCTCTCTCTGGACTGCTCCCTAATCCATCTCTTAATCTTTGCTCCTCTGCTTGGTAAACACCATTCCTTGAGATACACCAACCTGACCCCTCGGTGCCTTGCTCCCCATGTAGGTTTCTTTGCTCGCTGTCCTCAAAGAATCTTCCCTTTTAGCTCAATCTGAGTTCAGTGTATACCAGTGACAGTATACAGTGACCTTTTAGGCCTTTCAGTGGTAACAGCCGCTGCAACACACGTGCCGTAGGTTCGCCACCACTGGTCTAGACTACATATTCCCACGTGTGACTATTGGATTAATATCCCACTGCCCCCACTGGAATTTACCTTCCATGATGGCAAGGACAACACCCATTTTTTACTCTATTTTATTACCCTAAGTGAGTACTGTGCCTAGTGTACAGTAACAGCTCAGTAATCACATGGAGGAAAAGTTGAATATGTGGTATGTAAGGGCACTAAGACTTAGAACCTTTCCTAAATAGGCCTGGATATTCTTCCTCATTAACGAGGGAGCTATTTTCTCTTTAATTTTCTTGATTAGTCTATATGAACTATGTGAAATATTTTTAACAAACACTCCATGAAGTGAGGTTTTCTGTTGTTTTAAATTATCGAACCCACTCTCTCTTCCTGTTTTTTTTCCTATGCGTAGGTAGGTATTTACTCCATTGAATATGTTTAACTTCAAAAACTTAATTTGAAAAACCCCAAAGCAGCTGATTCTTCATTTCAAATTTAAAAGCTTTTGAAGTCAGCTGTAGTAATCACAGAGTAGGAAGTGAAATCCTAGCATGCCACTTGGTCCACAAGGAATAATATTTGCACAGGCTTAATGTGAACAGTATTTGTTTTTGCTTTTAGGCTACACTTAAGGATGAATCACAGATGTGGAACAAAATACAAATATTATTGTAAAATACAGTTGGTGATTATATAAAAGTAAAAGTGTAACTGACAAGAGTGAGGAAGTGGAAGTACCGGGAGTGTTAATTTCCATGGCCTTTTGGTCTTTCATGGGAAGAGTCAAGATACTAAATCCTATTAACAAAAGAAGCAGGAGAGGAGTAAGTACATTATCTGTGATTACAAGGGAAGACAAGGGAAACAGTAAAGTAGAATAATCATATACTGAGTGGAAGAGAGAGGAGAGAGAGAAATGAGCTAAATTCTCAGCTTTCCAACTAGGGAGTCAATAAATATCATCTAAAATTGATAATTATGCAATGGAAGTTAGCCTCGGATTATGTGTTACGGAGACAACAACTAAAGGAACTGGAAGTAGAAAGGATTAAGACAGGCTGCCTTGGGAAGTGGGACACAGGCGGGGGGATGTGCACCAAAACCCAAGAATAGGGTTTTCTGTCATAAGCTCATCTGTATTACTTGATTTGTTATCGTGTGTAATTAAGCGCGATTTAAATGGAACACAATAAAGAGGCTGCATTAGATACCTTAGTCTCTAAGGGTCTTTCCCTAGAGCAGTTTATACGTAATTGCTTTGTTGTTCAGGGAAGCTGACAGTGAGCACTCACGGGCATTAACTATGTCAGGTGCTCTGAATCTGTTCTCTGCTTTATGCTTTAGAGTGAGGGCTCACTGCTCCACTTGGCAGAAACCAGCTCCACAGAGCTATTAAGTATATAGTCAAGCTGACATTGAGGTTCATGGCTACCTCATTCAATATCCATCTTTTCTGATGGCAGCACATGCACCTAGGGAAATGCCATGGCTTAAATGTCTCCAACAAAACTCATGTAGAAACAAAATCCTTAAAGTTATATGATAATGGTTTTTGGAAGTGGGACCTTTGGGAGGACATCTGCAAGGTGGCAGAGCCCTCATGAATAGATGAACCCACTCAGTGATTAATGGGCTACTTGCAGAGTGCATCTGTTATAAAAACACTTTGGCTTTGTCCACAGTAAGAAGCCCTTTACCACAAGATGCCCTGTGCCATCTTGGGAGTTTCCATCAGTAAGAAGGGTCTCATCAGATGCAGCCTTCAACCTTGGCCTCCCCAGCCTCCAGAACAGTAAGAAACAAACTTATTTTCTTTATAAACTACCCAGACTCAAAGGAACAGAAGAGAGATGTTAAGACAGAAAGCTTGAAATATTTTTCCCCTCATTATACACATTAAGAAAACATGAACAATTATTTAAAAAAGGAACAAAAGAAAAAACTTTTTAACCTTACTCGTATCTGATAGGGCTGTATCATTTTGGTCACAGGAACTAAGAGTGTTCAAACTTAATTGTGACCTGTGTATGCGGCCTGGAGAAGAATGACAGAGAATTACCGATAGCTCTGTTCCCAGAGGTAACCTCTATCTTGAATTTGTGTAAATAACTTCTTTGCAGGCAGCTGATTATTATATCTGCTGGTATGATTCTAAGGTACTTAGACCATTTATGTGGTCAACTTATACCTCCCAATCTTTTCCATCCCAGAGCCCTACAGAAATTTCACCTTCTTGGAGTCCCCCTCCAGGCCACAGTGCCTTTCCTTTCAGCCACTGAATCCCATCAGAGCCCTCATCCAGTCAGAGCCCCGACTAAGCTGTCTGCAGAAGGAAGTGTCTCACTGCAGTCCGTGCTTCTGATGAGAACTAGGGAAGTGACTCACAATTCTTGCTAAACCCAGGCTGAGTCTTCTTCGATGGACCACATTTCATCTGACAAGAAGCCACCACGGAGAAGAATGTAGAGAACATGGGATAATAGGACAAACAAGGGGCCAAATTCTGGACATTTTTATTCTAAGTGCTTGAACGGAGATTTTCTTTTATTTACACTTCAAGTAATAAGTACTACACTCAAAGCCCTCTGCAAGGTGCTGGATAAAGAACAGCAAGTGTGGCAGGCATGATTCAGGGGACAAGAAAAGTGACGAAATGGGCAATTCTAGAAGAGCTACACTTGAGGTGCTCAGGAGGGCTGTGGGCAACCAAGCCATGCTTCGGAGGGGAAGGACAGGGAAGGCTTTCTGGAGAAGGGATGCTAAACGGAGGTCTGGAGCAGGGATGAGTGTTGGACAGGTGAGGGGAACAGCACCTGTGAAGGCTCCAAAGCATTAAAGGCCATAGTGGGGCAGGAGCCGACTTCCAAGGCTGACTGACTCTCGCCCGGGAAGAGGAAGGGATGCGAGCCACAGAGGGCAGACTGGAAAGACTCCTGCAAGACTCCCTTAAGTGCTGGCACGTGGTCCTGGTGGCTTAAATCAAGGAAATGGCATGATCAAACTTGCAGTTTTACCCTCTAGCTGCAAGGGGGAGAGAAGTGAGAGACGAAAAGGGACGTCGGAATAATCCAGGCAAGAGAGCTGGGCTAGGAGTGGGACCAAAGAGGACAGAGAGGAAGGAGCAGGTGCCGCAGACCTGATGACATGAGAACAGAGGGAGCAAAAGGACTCCCGCACTGAGCGTCTGTCCGCAGGGGTAGAGGCCACGGGAGGGAGCTGAGGTCAGACGTGGGCAAAGGAAATCCCAGGTCAGTGGAAAGCCAAGAAAAGGCATCTGGGGGTGAGATCTGACCTTTAGGAATCAGCAACACCTGAAGGAAACTGGCCCCAGAGGACAGGAAATGCCAGCGGTTGGGTATGTGCAGTTGGTTGCTTCTCAGGGCCGCCACCTTCCAGGCACTTTGATTCCTCTGACTCTAAGAGACTAAAGAGGGGACTAAAGGGGGAGACTGATAAATTCTGGTTACTTCACTTTCTCTTAGCGCACAACCTTGACGGTGATGGAAATCCACTTTCAAGCCAGGTGCAGGGCAGAATGCCAGCCTTACACACTGTGTGCTACCTCTTTCCTCCTTTTTCCAGGTCCCCAAATATCTACTGAGTGCTTGCTCTGGGATCTGATGGAGAAACTAGAGCTACAGGTACCAGGCTGATGAGCTTCACAGCACAGGAAAGGTGCAGTTGCAGACAGAGGGAGGTCGTGACCGCTGGAGTGAGGGGGGTGGGGCTCAGGGCTGTGGACAAGCAGTGCTCTGGCTGCCAGTTCAGAAAGGCCGATTCAGTCTCCTACCTCATGGGAAGAGGAGGGAAGGACTTGATTACTAAGCCCTGGGGATGTCATACAAGCTGGCTTTAACACCTCTCTAACACTGAGCCCCTCCAGGCAGAAGGCAGCTCCCCACCATGATCAAGAGGGAGAAGACGGCCCATCTCTTAGGGCCACTCAGATTCCATGTGGCCTCTTTTTAACTTGGCCCAGCCAGCTTTCCCAGTGGTGTTTGTCTTTACTATGACCCTGAACTGGTATTTCCTGGGTGGTAAATCAAATAAATGTTTGGTGTGAGATTCATGGCTAAGATCAGTGCAAGCAGATGCCTTTTATAAATTTAAAAAAATGAGGTCAGAAGTAGCTCCAGGGCATATGGTACCAAAAATAAATCTCACCAGCTAGCAAAAGTAGATGGAAGAAACAAAGAACCTCATAACTTGTCTTCCTCCTCATGCATCATGACCATCAGGTTACCAACCTTTTTCTTTCTTTTGATCTTTTGAATAGGTGTTTTTTTCCATTCAATTTTGCATCATGAAAAAAACTAATTATAGAAAATATGTGAAAGGACAACCAATGTCCCCTCACCCTCCATGGGGCCACGGTGAACGTTTTGTCCTATTTGCTGTAACTCTATCATAGTGAATCATGTGAAAGCACACTGAAGACACTGAACCGCTTTAGCCTTGACTACCTAAGCATCCCCTAAACACAAGGGCATCCTCCTACACAGCCTGATTCTATCACCTGTTGAGATCACCTAAATTTAAAAAACACCTCAATTTCAAATCAACACAAAAATTCCTCAACTTCACTAAATTGTTTCCCTTACAGTTTTAAAAACTTTTACTGGACCTAAGGGTTCTAAGGTGTGAATGATATGCAACTGCACTGCCAAAACCAAAAAGCTTCAAGGCTTGCTGCCTCGGGGAGCTGGGGTGAGCTCTCGGTGGAGCAGGTGCAAAGCTGCCACTTGGTTTTGTCTGCCTACACAGGGTGCCACGGTGGTGGTTATTCTCAGAATGTGACAACCACCAGCATATTACAACTATGAGAGAAGTAACCACAGACAGTAATAACCGAAGCGCACTGCAAACTCACTGTCTATCAAGTGAAAGTGAACAGAATTTTGGAGTCAGGATACAAAAATAATTGATTGTAAGCAACCCATGTGCATCTTCTTCATGCGATGTGTATTTTATTTTTGCATTGCTTTCAGTCTTAAAATTTTCCTTTTGTACTGGAGTTTAAAACTGATGGACTGTGAGGATTTCCACCAAATACTAAAAAGCTCACAAGCTTCTCAGAGCCTAAGCGGATTTGATTTTGCTTGGCTAAAGGACATCACAGTCATACATACATAAAGATTCCACTGTGATTCTAAGGATGTTAGATTTGTGTGGAACAGCATTAGATTCTACCTTTAGTCTCTGCGCCTGGGTAAAAAAAAACCCAATTATTAAAAGGAATCAACAAACCAATCTCAAAGGAATATTTTAAATAACTTATCTCTAAGTTCCAAAGCATCAACAAGACCCAGTACACTAAGGTACGTGTTATGTTTCTGTCTTTGTC
Source organism: Heterocephalus glaber (assembly GCF_053883595.1). NCBI lineage: Eukaryota > Metazoa > Chordata > Mammalia > Rodentia > Bathyergidae > Heterocephalus > Heterocephalus glaber. Next base: position 31,379,870 of record NW_028258377.1, read on the forward strand.
AAATAACTGAAGAGCAATGAGCTGCAGAACTGGAGGCCACCCCTCCCCTCCCCGCTCTGGTTTTCTGGCTTAGGGGGAATGGGGGTGCTGGGCCTAACCAGAGCACAGTGTTCTAAACATTCCCTTATATGGATGCTCACATTGCTAGCGTGTTTCCTGCATTCTGATGTTAAGCCCCAAGGAGACAGGGCCTATGAGACAGGCAAGAAATTAAGCCTCCCACATTCTCCTGCGCAGGGAAAAGGCCAGATGCAGCTTCCAGTCCCTACTTTGAGACTCCGGTTGCAGTGGAAGCTCAGCTGAGAGATGTATGCTACTTCTGCCTGCTCCCTAGGCCCCTCCTCTCCAGTAGTCTCTAGCTGTAGTTGAATAAGTCAGGTAACCTTATCCTCCTCTGTGTGGGCTGTGTGTGTGGTCATCCATCTGTGCCTCACCTGGATAATGCAGTATATTACTCTGTCTCACCTGTACCCCTTCCTCAGTGCCCCAGACTGCCAAAAGGAGAACACGATTATTATCAGAATCATGTCTGTCAACTGGAAAACATCTATAACCAAGAAACTACGGCCTAGAGAGTGGCTTTCGCCCCCCACCCACCCACCCAACTATATCTCAATGTCTTCCAAGGGTGCCATTTACCAACGTGGGAATTGGGGATATTTATTAACAGCCCTTTTCCTTTTTGAATTTGCTACCAACTCTTTCTCATAACCCTAATGAAAAGTTTCCATCTGGAACCTGCAGGTGTTGACACCTTCCTAGTGTTTGCTAATACTGCTTTTAAAAGAAAGGGGCTGTGCCCTCTGTTTAAAGATCTGGGTAGGCAGCACTGGAACTGTTTTTCTTCATTTTTTTTTGTGGGGCTGGGGATCAAGGCTGGGGCTTATGCATGCTAGTCAGGTGCCCTATCACTGAGCTGCATGCACCCCTAACCTTTCCTTGTATTGAATTTATTCTGGTTGCTTTCTAAAAATGGCAAGAGGTGATGCTTTTCTAATTGGAAGCTGTAGTTTCCTATCGTGTAGGTAATAGAATCAGTGGTCTGTAGAGATGGCGAAAACTGTGACAAATAAGCTTCGTGCCTAACCTTTGGCAACATTAGAAGATTGCTTTCGGATTAGGAGTCTCCTACTCTGGCTGCACATTAGGATCAGGACTAGTGCAGCTTTTAGAATTCCCGGGTCCATTTCCAAAGATATTATTTCCTTAGAGTGGGGTAAGACCTGGATGACAGGGTATTTTCAGAAGCTTTCCAAGTGACTTTAACCAGCAGCCCAAAGTGAGGCCACTGCACCACCCTGTGCTGCCTGGCGTTTGGCGACATCCACACTCCACCCGGCCAGCTGTACGACAATCCCAAGCCCTCAGCCCCAGGCCCTCTGTCCACTGGGGGGCCTGAGAAAAGGCATCAGTACAAAATCACATAACCAAGGCTCTCGCTTTCTTGGCAGCTCTTGGGAAGCGAGAGAAATACCAAGGTCTGAGCTAGCTTTGGATGAAGGTGATGGATCAACCCGATCTCAATCTGAATGGTGATCTCTGACGATTTCGGGGGACAAACAGGTACGTTTCTATTTATCTAGGACCTGGCGGAAATGTCCTTCCCCTCATTCATAATTAAGGAGCCTGTGTTAGGTGCGGAAGGGACAGTCAGGGCCCTCACCTGGGAAATCTTTCCCAGCCCTCCTCCGTTTCCACAGATTACTCCTCCTTCACCCTATGTTTCACTTTGTGTAGGTACCAAGGATGCCAGACCCCAAATTATTTTGATCTCAAGTGTTCGTCAGTAGAACTCTGAGCAAACACTGACACACATTCATTTTATCAACTCTATATAGGTGTCACGGTCAAACAATGTGTTAATAACCAGTAGGGCTTAATTTCTGATTTTTCCTTTTAGTAAAGAAATCATTAAAAGCCCTGTGATCATCCTGCCCAGATCACTGGGAGGGCCAGCGCTCTCATCTACAGTCAGGTGGTAGCCAGTGGCCAGTGCTGCTGTGCAATCAGCTCTGAGCCCCACGGCCTGCTTGGCCCATGGGGACTCGGTGTATGTGAAGAGCCAATACCATCTCTCCTCAGCCCATTCTGTCAGGTCCTGACATGTTGATGACCACCGGTTTGTTTTCCAGATTAGGCTAGGTCAGAAAAGATGAAAATATGCTTGGAACCGTGCAGCCAAGGGTACTGGAGGCCGGTGCCTCCACTTGCACAGGCTGGTTGGTTTCCAACCTAGCTCTGGTCCTGGGTGCTCACTCATACAGAAAGGCAAGGCCACACCTGAGCACGTCTGCATCAAGGCTTGTGGTTCTTTGGTAAGCGGAGGGGCTTTTCTCAGGGTGATGGGCAAAATATTTGGGATCAAGGGGAGTATGGAATGAGGGTCTGAGGCGGGCAGTGGAGGGTGGGCTTTAGGGTTTTACTTCCCATGCACCCAGATCATGTGCATTTAAGGGTGCAAGTATTTCCTTATAAGGAAAAACTAATGTTGCAATACATTCAGGCAGTAACTCAGTAAAAAGGGAATGACCCGTTTCTCCTGCCCCTATTGGTGAATGACTTTTATAACCAACTCATTTAGAAAAGTTATAGTTTATGAGAAAAGTTAATATTTATGCCAGAGCATAAAAACATCTGGAAGAATATCCTGTGGAAAGTTAGCAGTGGTTATCTTAGTGTGACAATGTTTTCTCTCTGTTTTCTCTCAGTGCATTTATTTCAATTCTATAAACAAATGAGAGAGAAGGGGTGACATGGGGCTGGACCTATTCAACAGCAAGTATGTCCTTCCATATCTACGTCACCTTGGTGATCTATTTGGGCCTTGTCCTAACTCCTGCATGAGCTGTAACCCTCAAAAAAATCAGTGCCTTCCCAGGGCCTCGGTTTTGCATCTGCAGTCCGTGAAGTTGCACTAGATAAGTGGATCTCAACAGAGCATTGTCCGTCATCACATCAGAGGAGGGGACTCTACTGGCCTCCAGTGGTAGAGTCTAGAAATGATGCTCAATTTGGCTGCGTTCTGCATCCTTTCCCCATCTGACTAGAACATGAATCACTGAGTTTGGGTTCAGACTCTCCTCACCTCCTGAAAGGGAAGTAATATTCTCAAATGTCTGACTGGAGTGTTATTGTGCCCCATTCCACTATATGGAGGGGAAAAAATAAGTAACGGACGGAAGTGGAGCCTCAGGAAAGGCAGGAATGGCTCTCTTAGAGGTCAGGCCCTCATGGCTCACATGTGTGGACAGCGCCCTCTCCTGGTGTGTGCATGCATAACCACAACGAGGTGATTCTAGAAACCATACACACAACCAAAATCCTGATTCCTGTATCTCTAATAACCTTGTCATGATTTCCCAAGTTAGGAGGTGTCAAGAAAACACAAGAGGCTCATAAGAATTTGATTTTAAAAAACAGATACTTAACAAATACTGACCCATTTCTTAAATGACTAAATTCAAGCCCAGTATGACCAGACCATTTATGGATGTTTCATGAACAATCAACATAGCACTCACTCCACAGATGGCGGGAGGAGTTATTTTAAACATGAAAAGAAATGGAATTGGATTTCTGTCTCCCATTAAATATAAGCATCAATTCCTGGAGTACATAATAGCAAGATGTGTTAGCCTCAAAAGGCTAAACTTTAAAACTCTTAGAAAATAATTGTCTTCAGGAATTTAGATAAGGGAAGATTTATAAGCAAGTCACAAGAGGAATCATAGACAAAAGAAAAACAGCCTACACTAACCTTAAGAACTACTGCTCTTCAAAAGATGAGCTACATTAATGTATTTGTAATACGTACATCAATACTATATAAATAATGCCACAAATCAATAACCCCCACTATAAGAAGTGGATTTAAAAAATTGAACAGCACTTTACAAAAGAGGCTGTCCAGATGGCCAATTCCACATGGAAAGAGACTCAGCATCATTAGGGAAATTAAATACAAAATGATATAGCAAGACCCCTAGAAGGGCTTTGATTTTAAAAAATGAACTGATTGAATTGTTTGTGACAAAGTAAGGCAATTAAAACTCTCACACTTTGTTTAATGGGCATTTAAACTGATACAAATAATTTGTAAAATTGCTTGGCAATATCAACTGAAGCTAAAGTACTACGTACGTTTCCCTAAAAGAAAAGGAGAGCATATATTCTCCAAAAGACATATACGAGAGTATTCATTACCTCCTTGTCCTAATAGTGCCCAACTGTAAACAACCTAAATGTCCATCCCTGATCAATGGATGACTCAATGAGTCTATTCCTGCAGCAATGAAAAGTGAATTATACATAACATGGATGAACCACAGAGACATAGTGTTAAATGACAGAGGCCAGATAAGGGGAAATATACTGAACAATTCCATTTATATGAATTTTAGGGATAAACAAAACTAATTCCTAGGAGTAGAAGTCAGAATCATGGTTACTTTTGGAGTATGGAAGGTAACGTGAATAACTATTTACAATATTGTAAGTGTTCTATTTGTATCCTGGAGAGTTACAGGGCCATGTGTCTTGTTCCAGATGTACATTTAGCTATGTGTTATACTTTAAGACACTAACCCTCCCCCAAAACACCAAAGGTATATGAGTTTCTGTACTAATACTGCACTCTGAATTTTGAGAAATGTTTGTAAGTCCACAACTTAATGAAGAAAATATACTTTCATCCAAGTGATCAACCCTTTAATAATTTCCTTGTCTCTAAATTAAGAGATATATTTATAATCTCTTAAAGGCAATGATTAAATTGAGAATTTAAGGGAGATATAGCATGAGAGAACTCTGAAACTAAGAAAAAGGCAGATGGCAAAATAGAAAATGGCCGAAAGACTTCTTTGCATTTTTCAGAATTCTAGTTTTTCTAAAGCTAGTTAGTGTATTCTATAACTACTTTAACATTACTGTTTAGGTCAATAACACATGAATATACTTTCCTCTTGGAAACCGGCACCTTCCAGAAAAGGCTAAAGCCTCTGTTGACCTCTAATCCTGGTCTTCTGTTTGGTACCCAGAGAAAATAGCTGGGGTCTTTCTCAGCCTGGAAGTCTTTGATCCTGAGTGTCTGCTGTCCTCAGCGATACGATATGCAAGTGACCAGGCAGAAGGCGAGGGTGCTGAGAACCACTTTTTCATTTCCTTGCAGGCCTGTTAATGGCCTGCCTCCTGGTCTAAACGGATGCCCCCCCCGCCCCCCCCCCCCACTGCCTCAAAGGAGATATGAGGAGGAGACCCGCCCTTCTCACCTCCACCTTTTTCTGGTCACCCTGAGGCCTTGGGCTGTTCCCCCGCCCTTCATCTGAGATAGCTGAAGGCGTTGCTATAGTAACACAGGCCCACTGAACTGTATTAACCTGTTATCAAGAGGAGTCATTAGCTGTCTCCAGAGTCCTCTTAGAGGGGCAACAGAGGAGCAATTATTTCTCAGAGGAAAAGCCACAGGCCTCATTTCAGGGCCTCTGGAGTGGGTGAGGGTCTGACAGAGCAGCTGGTTGAGGACACCAGGGCAGGAGTGCCCTGGCTCACCAGGCCTCACAGCAGGGGCAGGCATCCTCTGTGGTTCTGGCTAAAGCTCCAAGATGGCCGCCGCCTCATCTCTCTCCTTTTGTTCTGTCTCTTCCTCCCTCCCCTCTCTTCTTCTTGTACTTGCTGCTTCTCTGTGATCCCAGGGCTGCAAATGGCTGTCTTCCACGACCTTCCCAGCCAGTTCTTCCCCCAGCACCTGGCAGGGCCTTTGGAAAAGTCCGATCTCCTCACTCACAGGCCCCCATGGCAACCCATGGTAGCTCAGGAGATGAGCCCGAGGGCCCTGCCCAGGATGCCTCCCCTAATTCCTTCCTCTTCCGTTTTCATTCCTGCTCACTCTGGAGTCCTTTCTCTTGACTGACATCAAGCACCATCATCTCCAAAGAGAGCACATCCTTCCTGGATCCTGCCACCTCACTGATCCTGGAGCCCTGTGTGATCCCTCACAGCACACATCACTGTCTTCAGGCACCAGATTGTACAGTCTTTGCTTGTCTCCTCCAGAATATCTGACTTTGTCAGTACCCAGACCCTAAACCACTGCTAGTAGGGCACAACCCTCAAAGCCTTATGTGGAATGAGTGGAGGAAGGGACATTCAGAGAGTTAAGCCCTGCCCAGAAGGCATGCTCCTGGCTGTGCCAGTTAACACCATCCCCGCCCCTAACCTCGAAGCCTGTGCCCACCACAGAGAGACGACCGGAAGCACACATAGAGAACATGGCCTCTGAACATGCTGCATTCACAGGATTGCAGACCACAGATCCCACAGGGTGAGCAGGCTGGTTCTGCGGGATCCCAGGAGGCTCTGCCAGGAAGGAGGCTTTTCCTCATTACATTTTACTCCATGTATTTTACATGGATTATCTCTTCTCCACCTTTAAACTCCCCATGCGGGGTAAAGCCATTGTTTCACACTTTTCAAAATTAACACTGTATGAGCCTCCCTCAGCCTGGAAAATCTTCCTCAGGTGAATTCCTGCTCATTCTCAAAGAAGTCTTCCCTCAGCCCCAAAACTATCCAATTCTGTATGTGCCCACTCCTCACAGCACTGTCATTTCTAAGTCACACAGAGGACACCAGGCAGGGACCGCTTGCTTTGGCCACTCCTAAAGGTGCCTGGCCCAGGAGAGCCGAGGGATAACTGTTTAACGACTAAATGGAAACCAAGGTCTGTGTGACTGCACTGAGGTCTAGTGCAGCTAGTGAGTGATGGAGTCAGGTCTGTCTGACTGCAGGACTGCTGCTCAGAAGGGCCCGCCTCCACACTGAGGCCCCGCCCTGTCCAGAGACCTCGGATCCCTTTGGGGTCAGGACTCACCAAAGCTTGCTCTATGAGGAGGCAGAAGAGGATGGCATTGCCCACCTCCCGCAGGCTCTGGAACACATCTGTTTTGAGTTCTGCGTATTCGATGATGTCCTTCAGCTGGTGGTGGAAGAATTCCAGGATCCCTGGGAGATGGAGAATGGTCAGTGCGATGTTCCACTTGAGGAGCAGCCCCAGATCTGACTCATGGATAGCAAACAACATTTCTTGCTGTATGTGTCCGCAAGGGTGGGATTTCTTGCAGGGCTCAATACTAGAAAAAGCTCCAGAAGCTGGCAGAGATTATTTGGAACAAAATAACACAGGCTCACAAATGGAGCAGCCCTGGTCCATCTGTCCCTCCAAAAAGTTTTTATATTAGTTGCCTGAATTCTCTATGACGAGATTATTAATCTACAGGTGTTAAAAACTGCACTTCACACTCTATCTGCAACATTTACAAATACGAATTGCCATAAATTAGCTACTCTTCTCAGAGGTTGTTCAGAGAGGGTAAGTGGTGTGGCTGGAAGTGGACACCAGACTTCCAGCTGCATCTCTTCCCTACTCTGACTCGCACCGACTTGGCACACACATCTTGGCTGGGAAGAAGGTGGAGAGGTGCTGAGGTCGTGAAGACCTTCACAGGAAGCCCTGCTGTTCCTTTGCTGTCCTCTTGAGTACCGTGTGGCAACCCTGCACGCACACATTCCTTACCTTCTCCAATGCGTGATGCTACTGTTCAGGGAGGGCGGGAAGGGTTCAAGACTCTGGCCAGGGTGCAAAGTCAGTGCTCTGCGAGCTCACTGGCAGGGTAGAGAAGCCAAGGGTCCAAGGTGGATGGCCAGAGCCCCACCTCACTGAGATGGGTTTGCATTTTTCCTGTCACCAACCTGGGGAGCCGTACTCATGCCGGGGCAAGCGACAGATCTTGGGCATCACCTCTATCAGTGTTTTCACGTACTGCAGAATGGTTCCCTGGAGCTACAAAAGAAGAGCACAGGTGCATGAGAAGGCCCACTGCTGCTGCACACTGCTGTGCCACTCGGGGCTGAGGACGGGGTGCTGGGGGTGGGTGGGTCTAGGGGCGGGGGTGTCTGTTGAGTTCCCTGAGAGGAGGGGCAGGTTCTCACTTGAAAGTGATCCACTCCCCAGCTGTCTTTTAGAAGCCAAACAAGGGGGTTCTCTGGTCTCTTGGGCTTGTGGACTTTGAGGAGGATACATTTCTAGTCATGAGGTCTTCCTGGGGTTGGACTAAGAACTAAAAGGAAATGTGGTCAGGGGACTATGGAGAGTAAGATACATTATCTAATTTATGCATGAAAAATTCATGGCACATTCATTCCTCCTGGGTCCAAGGCAGACATCTTCAATCCATTACCATGTTTTCCTATCTTATTAATTTAGCTTCACAATCCTCAACCATTCATGGCTTCGTATAGCTACAAACTGAGGTCAGCAGGTGAACCCTGCTTACTATTTCTCTTATATCTTCTCATATTTTCAAGAAAAATCTATGTGTTTTGGCCTTGCAGCAGCAAGGAATTAAGTGAAGGTTCAGATGACCATACATGGTGCTGATACAGAATGCTGGTAGGGATACAGAATTCCCTCGAAGCTAGTGCAGTGTTGATTACAATAGTCAGCAAGAACTCCCAAAGGGAGGAAGTGTGGAGATTCATTAGAGATGTCTGTCATAGGCATGGGAGTAGAAAATGTCAACACATTCATCATGGACTTGCCATATTCAAATTATGTAATGATAATGCAGCACAGCTGGGATGTATGAACAGCCATTAGGGTCTGAAGATCAAAATAAATCATCAAAAAGAAAGACTTCAGGGCCACAAAAAAGGAGGCAAACCCACAGCTCAAAAGGTGCCCAGACATGCACCTGAACAATAAGTGGAAACCACCCAGAGATAAGACCCAAGGACTCCCTGGGTAATTTCCAAAGGAAGAGCCAGAGTGCTTGGGATTTTTGTTTTTACGGCACACATACAAATGAAAGCAAATCTTGTTCATATCCACCCGACCGGGCACTTCCAGACTGTACTGAGGCCACTCCTTACCAAGCTCTTGACAATTTTCAGTAGTTCCTCCATGACCACAGCAATGCCCTGATAACCCAGAAGTCTGCAGATAGTCTTGAAGTGTGGGGGTCCCACGAAGTTCCTGTAGGAGCTGTAGATGTGACTGTAGGCGATGTTGAGAGGCTGGAAAACAGAGGTGGTGACAAAGTGAGCGACAGTACTGAATGGGTGTTGGTGAGAGTCCTGGCAGGAGGTGTCCTGCTGACAGCAGGGATGAGAACTTGATGTTATCAGAGCTCTTGCACTGGGGGGCTCCCCGGGAATGTATCTGCACAATGTTGGCCATGGAGAGAAGTATGGTCAGTGAGCAGTGGGTGGAGCAAAGGTCACTAGAAAGAGGAGCTGTTCCCCATGGAAGAGGGGGAGGTCTTCCAGGCAAAAATCTCTTTTATGGGGACTTTCCCCATGGAGCCATGGGACGGGGGGTAAAACGGCTGCTTTTCTCCCTCTAGAAGCAAAGTGGTACTAGGAAGTGGCTGGAAGAACCACGTGCACACATGCTTCAACATCTACTGATGTTTGTTTCCATCATGGGGTCCTGGGAATGAACAGGTCAGAAGTCAGGACAGGACTTCTAAATGTCTGGGAAAATCATGCAGGCTTTCTGAACCTCCGTTTCTTATTCTGTGAAGTGACGTGGACTCAATCAAATCAGTGCTTTTGTAACACTTGGAGCAGCAGTCCAAAGGAAAGAGGTCATGTAAACCACTGTTTGAAACAGGCAGAGTGGAGCTGGTCACTGTTGCCATCCTCTGGGTCCCATGAGACATCCTAACTGCATTAGCAAGATGTCTTTAGGATCTCTTTCTGCCTGAGAAAATATGCTCAAAATGCAGGCCTCTTGACTGGTCCCATGTGTCTGGTGAGGCTGTAAAAATCAGCACTGACTCTAACACTCTGTATTTGAAATGCTACATATGGGGCACTTCATTCCAGGCTTTGTGAGGTACTTCATGTACATTTTCATTGAATCCACACAAGTATATGCAATATGTAACATCCACAGCCCCATTTCACAGATGAGGGAACTGAGGCTCAGGGTTGTCACAGCTCAAGGTCATAGTTCATTGATAGCCCTGATCTCAGCTAGGTATGGCTGATATCAGAGTCTGTGCTCTTACACTTACCTGTAATAGTATACTATAGATTTAAATTCTTCTATAAACCATACTTGGTTATTTAGGTAAGATTTTATCTCGGAACTCAGCTCTGAGTATAGTTTTCCTACATGAAATTATGAAAAGTTTGGTGCATGAACACACAGACATAGGGAGGTCATACCTGATGCTGTTGGCTGAAATTTTCTGTTAGTTGGCTAATTAGAAATTCTACGTGAATCAAACAAAAACTATGATGGTTTTGAAGGATTGCAAGATTCCATTCCCTCTGGAGCCTCTGAGGGAATATTTAACTATGTGCAGTCTAAGTTTTAAGTATCTTTTGCAGTACATGAATTACCCTAAACTTTACCAAACATCGCAGTTCTACTACCTTTCTAATAATAAGGATATATGAAGAATAAACTTAGAGTTCTCACTAATAACAAGGATTCGTGATGAACTGGAACACCCACTCACTCACTGAGGTGAGTAACAGCACACTTGCTAAGCTCAGGCCTCCATATTGGGAGGCTTGGAAAGTGAGAAAGAACAGGGCTCTGCATACTGTGGAGCTGTCACGGTAAACTCTGCCTGAACCTGGAGAGGGACACAGTTTATGTGGTTTCTAAAAGGATGGGCCAGAGGTAGTTTATGCAGAGAAGGAAATACAGTTAACTTTAAAGTTTGAGATTCACTAAAGTTGATATTTCGTTAGTCCTGGAGCCACATAAATTATTGTGCCTGACTGAGCCAACCCTGGTGGCAGGCAAACCTATTTTATTTAGTGCCTCTGTAATCGGCCACCCCACCCAAGGAGACTGGGGACCAGGGTGAGGCTGTGAAGCACACAGAGCACAGAATGCTAGGAGGTGCTTGCTCTTAGCTCTGGCTGTGCCACTGAAGTCCTATTCTGTATTGTCCCATTTCCCCCTTCAGTGGTGAGGAGTACCTAGCAAACAGCTAACACACCTTTTTCCACTGGGGCTAAGTATTGGGAAGGGGTGAGAGAGGATGCTCCAGGGTGATGGAAAGGCTCTTCGTGTTGACTGGATAAATCTGTGCATGGGTAGACCTTATGTCTGTGCCCCTCCCAAACTCATACACTGAAATCCTAACCCCGAAGGGATGGGATTAGGGGGAGAAGCCTTGGGAGGTGAGTCAGTCTCAAGAGGGAGGAGACCTCAGGAATGGGATTAGAGTCCTCGTAAGGAGAGAGACTACTCCCCCTCTGCCAACTGAGGCTATAATGGGCAGATGGCCATCTGAAAACAGACTCCAGATCTGCCAACACATAAATCTTAGACTTCTCAACCTCCAGATGTCTGTTGCTTAAATCACCCAGTCTACAGTATTCTTGTTAATAACAGCCTGACCTGTCAACAACTGTGCATTTTACCGGAAATGATTATACCCCGATATAAAAGTTTTTAAAAACCCACTTGTGGATGTTCCAAGATCAAAATACAGAGCCACGCCTCGAGTTTTCTCAACCCTGTGCAGCTCAACCCTGCACAGCACCAGGGGACAGTGCCTGGCATGCTCTTGGCCCTGGGGCAAGCAGCAGGGCTCCTGCCCAAATAGCTCATCATTCCCACTCACACCAGGGACTCTGGGCTTCTCCTCTGAATCCAGGAAAGCACATTCTCCTTCATCTCCTTTTCAAATGTCCTATAAACGGGACTTTGGAATAGCAGAGAGCTCAGATGAATAACCCTGGTGGGCACGGAGCAATCAGCTACTTACTGTATTCTTTTCTGATTCGCTAACTTTTCCTCGTTGGTCTGAGTCTAGAAGATGGGCCCTAAAGAGGGCATAGCTACAGCTGAGTTCAAAGCCCAGCTCCCCATTTATCGTTCTTGGGCAAGTAACTGAAACCCTGAAGCCCTGGTTTCCCCTAAGATGATGACAATACCAAACGCACCAAGATGGCTGGAGGTTTGCCTGATACACACAGCAGTCAGCACAGTGCTGTGAGCGGCATGCTGGAAGCACTCACAGAAATAACAGCCATCACATGACTTCACCTGGAAAGTAAAAGCTGAGAAAGTACAGCTTCCTGCTCCAATTTCCTCCCCGCAGACTTGGCTGCAGCTATGAATCTCTGAAGGTGGAGAAGCGAGTGCATATGGGGGTGGCACTTAATACAATAGTGTGTATCCCACGAGGGAATGTGATGGAAGTCAGAACGGGGACTGGCTGATGAAACATGCCGAGCCGCAGATTTGCTGTTTTTAGAGCAAGAGAACAGTGAGAGCTGCCCAACAACAGCATGCTGGGCAGAGTCCCTCCCCTACCTGAGGCTGGAACAGCTGTGCTCTGTCATTCCCTTCCTCCTGAATGCTCTCACCCTTCCCAGCAGTTTCCCTATCCCCCTGTACCCCCATTCTCTACCCAAGGGGCTTCTAGACCTAGTTTCCTTAACACTTCCAGGCAAGCACAAATCAATACATTCTCAGATACTGTTTGGCAGATCTTCCAAGTCCTAGGTGGAGGACAAAAATTTTGGAATTGTTTTGCCACACAAGGGCTTAAAAATGCTCCTCCACCCAGACCAACTCGGTGCACTTAGGAGGTTTCTGGATGCATTCCTGAGCCCATCTTGGATTCTGGTCTAGATGGGAAGTTTAGGCCTTGGTTCATGGCTCAGCATATATTTCATGCAGGAAGAACCAGTGTGAAAGGTGCAGAGTTCCAGTCTTCCTCCTAAGTGAACAAGCTCCCGGCACCCCTGTGCCCTGAAGCACACCGCACACATGTAAGAGGAGAGGCACACACATGCTGGAAGGTACATGCACACGCACACCCCCGGAGGGCACGCATCTGACCTGCTGGCTCAATAGGAGGCTGGGCCCTATTGAGAAAATGTGGGAATAGGGGAGCCTGGGCATTTTCTGAGGTTTGACAAAGGAAAAACAGGAATTCAGTGTGACTTGAGATACTGGCCACTCATCCATCACAACGAACCAACGCTTTACTGACTAAGGTTACAACCAACGGGCCCAGTAGGAAATTATCTCCTTATTTGTTTATATCAATTGCACACTGAAAATCAACTTGACTAGATCCACGCTACACAAATAGATAACTTTTTGAGGCCTCGTAAGAAATCCACAATCCCAATGGAGGCAGCAGAGCCACACTGGTACTTTGTAACACTGATTATGTTTTCTGAAAAAGCAAATAATATTTTGAGAGAAAAAAATGGTGAATTTGATCTGTGGGACAGTGGGCACTGTAGCACCTGGAGGAGGACTTTTAAAAAATTGTGATACATAAACATTTACCACTTGCCCCACTTTTCACTGTGGTAGATGGACCTTTACCCACAAGGCCTCCCTCCCTCTGTCACCAGATGGAGAAGAGGCTGAGAATAATGAGGCCTATTTATTTGGCAAACTAAATTTGTAAGCAATTTGCATCTCTTCTCTCTGGAATCACAACTGCTGTTTTCAGGAATCCCAAGAGGAATCAAAACTGCTTCTAATTTCCTGTTTTCATTACAATTTCTCTAATGAATGCCATTAACACAAACACACAGACACAAACATAGCCTCTAATTCAGGTTCGAGAGCTGCAGCTTAACTCCCTGAAATCACTACAGGTGAATGCAGACAAGGTGAACGGTCGACAAAGGAACACCATCCTTTTTGGGAAGCTGGTTCAGAGGACTGACAGATGCTGTTATTGTTTAGGCCCATTGCTAGAGCGTGGGTAAAACTGCTAAGCGCCTGCCTGCCCTTGCTCAATATTTGGTGAGCTGTAGAGCTGGGTCTCAAACATCTGGGTTTCTCCTTGGTATTCTCAGCTCACAAGCTGAAAGATCTAAGGGAGTTGCTATAGAAATCTCAGGAAATATGCTCCTTTCTTTCTTGAGCCAGAGTACACAGCTTTGGAAAAGGCAGGAGGAAGAGTAGAAACTGAGCCTTCCCATTCCGAGCTGTCATATCCACCCTACCCTGCTTAGACACTAGCACTTAGAGGAAACCAATGCAAGCCCTTTTCTCTATCCTCCGTACCCATGTGATGCACCCTAGTATGGAATGCTCCTCTGTGAGTGTCTTCGCAAAGCAATTCCTTCATGACTTTCCAGACTGTAGCAAGTGATCACAAACCTGGTGTCTTGAAACGACAAAACTTATTCTCTTCTACAGTCCTTCTGGAAGCCGTAAATCAGTATCATCAGACTCAGTCAGTCAAGGGTTGGCAAGGCCACACTCCTTCCTGAGGGCTCCAGGGCAGAATCTGGCCTTTGTCTCTTCTGGCTGCTGGTGGCTGCCATCACTCCCGGCTCGTCAGGCTTGTCACCACACCACCCTGATCGTCACAGGTCTGCCAAGTCATCACATCCCCTTCTCCTCTTTGGGTGTGCCTGGAGCTCCAGTGGCACGATCAGTACTTAATGTGTGCACTTCTGAGAGAAAGATGTGTGATGGTATGTAGGGCTCATCCTAGTAAGTCAGGATCATATTCCCATCTCAAGATTCTTCACTTCATTGCATCGGCAAAGTCCCCTTTTTTTTTTTTTTAATCAAAGAACATTAAAGAAGACAGTCTTCCCCACTTAGCGGAGGTGGAACCTGAAGCCCAAGTGAAATGACGTGACTCGCCCGATCTGAAACACAAGGTGACATTCTGCCACATGTACAATAACAGCAGCCTTCTGGACTGGTGAGCGTGAAATGTCATGGAGCCCAAGAGTGGTACCATGCAGACACGGGAGGGGTGAGGGGCATGAAGGGGCTGGAGCAGCGGAGAGACCCAGTAGCCCAGGTGGGAAGGTGGCATCCTGGTGGGCACCCTGCTGAGAAGACCTTGGCTCGCTGCAGCAAAGCCCTGGCCCTAGGGGCCTAAGGGCTATGACTCCTGGGGTCAGTCCTAAGAGGAGCATGAGTCTCCTTGAGGTGAAGGTATGGCTGTGACGGGGCACCAATGAGCTGACCATGCTGATGACCACGTGATGTCCATGTGATGTCCATGTGATGGACATGACCATGCCGAACACGACGACCATGCTGAACAAAAAAATCACATCAACAGTTTCCAAAAGCCAAAAAATTCTTGGGAAATGACTAAAATAATTGAATAACTGAATTGTGCCATAACCTGTGTCTCTTGGAAGGCAGTTTTATGATACTCCATAACACTTATTTAAAGAATACATTTTTAGCTGGGGATTTAGCTCAGTGGTTCTGCCGCCTACCTCGCAAGCTCAAGGTCCTGAGTTTGATCCCCAGTACAAAATAAAATAAAATAAAATATTAAAAAAAATACATTTTTAAAGTTTCAGTTCATATATTTTTATTACTGGACTTGTGCTAAAAGTCCCCTTTTTATAACATCACCCCTAAGTGACGGCACTCTTAGGCTGGTGTACTTGAACTCCAGAGCACAGAATGTTCCGAAGAGGAAATACCTGCTGCCCACGTTTCTCCCTATGAGCGGATGCTTTCTTTGGCTCTATCCACTGCACCTGCATCTTGTCTGCAGGGTCTCTAGGTCCTGTCTGTTGCCATCATTCTGGAGTCCATTATGCTCCAAAGTCCTGTGTCTATCTCTCAAGAATCAATTACTTCAAGGCAGGGGGCCACTGTGGACACAGATTGCAGAGGGACATGAGCTCCCCGGGAGGGCAACCAAATGGTCACCAGGAACTCTGGCTTTGTGAGGTGTAAAGCACTGGCCTGGGTGTAAAGCACTGCTATGCTGCCACCCAGGCTTGCGATAGCACTTGAGTGAGCCCCTCTGAGCTTCCGCTTCTCCTGCGCAGAGGGGACATGGCACACCTCAAAAACCTCACATGAGTAAAATGACAAAACATGTAAAGTGCACCAAAATGTTCACAGTGGTTATTTCTGTGTTGTATGGTAGAAGTTTTACTGTCGTTTCCCCCTTTTCTATATCCTTCAATATGTGCAATGAGCATATATGCTAAAAAAAAAATTCAACCAATAAGGCTGATTTAAAAAGGGGACAAAGCAGGGAAGTACAATTTACAGTAACGTTATGACCACCTCAGGTCATAGCTCTGATCCACTGACCTTTGTTAGTAACACAGCTACTGTTCCTAAGCCTGGCACTGTAATGAGAACACGGTTCCTCTCACCATTATAATAACACTACTCAGTAGGTATTACTATTTCTATTTCATAGATAAGTAAAGCAAGGCACAGGAAAGTGAGGGTATTTGTCCAAGGCCACATATTCAGGATTGGCATCTGGCTTGGTGATTCCAGCACCTCAATTTCCAGCTGTGGGATTGAGTCAGTCCCTCACACCAACCCTGACTGCCACCTTCAGGGAGGGTGCAGGGACGGTGCTCAAGCCTGACTTCTCTGGCAGTAACTTAATACAAGCCAAATGGGGATGACCTGGCTGGGCAGCTCACGGGGCTACAATCTGGCTGTACCATGGAAGGGCTGTCCCAGTGAGGAAGAAGGAACAGTGTAATTTATCTCATTCACCAAAAGCTGCACTGGCTCCTGTGGGTGCTGCTGGCAGGGGAGCATGACGAGTCAGGGACCAGATTTCTAGTTCTGTCAAGAATCAGTTATGCAGCTGAGGAAAGGCGCCATCTTCACTCAGGACTGGGAAAGAAAATGGCTGCTGGGCCATTTCTCTGAGCCTCTTAATTTCTCAAGAAGCTCATGGTTAAAAATGTCCTCTAGGAACATTAAAAATAGATTCTCACTTTGTGTAGAATAAGGACTGCGTTCTACCTTGGCTCTCCTCAGGCCCTTTATAATCTGGTATTTTTATTCCCCTCAAAATAACCTTTTCAAAAGGCACCTGTAAACTGGAGCGCTGGCCTTTCTGTGGAGAGGATGCTTTTATGCCCAGCAGGGCACCACCATTAGCCTTTGGGAAGAGACATGCTATATGCGCTGCAGTGGATTTAAGGCAGACCCCTGGGAAAACTGAATCCCAGGGAAGGTCATGGAGCAACTGTCGGATCAAGGACACTGACACCTCGAGTCTCCACACCGCCCAAAGACCTTGGCCAGGGCTGTGTCTGGACTCACCAGGCAGCTCTCTTCCTGACCGTGATTATCACTGACATGGCTTCTTTGGAGACATACATGGGTTCAACTTGGATACTTTGGTCAAGAACCAAGAAGGAGGAAGCTGACTTTTTAACAATGTATTTTTAGTTTTAACTGACATATAGTCGTTGTACATACTTATGGGGTAGAGTGTGACATTTCAATACATGCATACAATGTGTATTGAGCAGATCAGGATAACTGGCTTATCTATCACCCTCAGATATACGTCAACATTCTTTGTGTGGGGGACATTCAAGATCCTCCCTACTAGCTACTCTGCAATAATTAACTGTTTCAAACCACACTTACACTGACAGCAGTTACTCATGTTGAACAGCACCACTGTACCCATTAAAAATCCCCTCTCTGTCCCTCTCTCCCCGACACTATTCTCAGGGTCTGGTAATTACTATTCCTGTTTCTTCGAGATCAACTTTTTAGCTTCCACATTATAGAACCACGCACGCATGCACCTCGCCAAAGCATAGAAAGATTAAAAAGCTGGGGTTTTTTGGTGTTTTTTGTTTTTTGGTACCAGGGATCGAACTTGGAACCTTGCGCTTGCTTGCAAAGCAGGCGACAGAACCACTGAGCTAAATCCCTGGCCACAAAAAAGCTGAGTTTTAAAAACACATGATTTGTGTAAAATCGTTTGGTCTAAATCTAGTTGATCTCCCCTCCATCCTGTTTCAG
This sequence comes from Heterocephalus glaber, assembly GCF_053883595.1. Taxonomy (NCBI): domain Eukaryota; kingdom Metazoa; phylum Chordata; class Mammalia; order Rodentia; family Bathyergidae; genus Heterocephalus; species Heterocephalus glaber. The sequence continues at coordinate 31,397,652 of NW_028258377.1, forward strand.
GCATGCTATGTGGTCTCCTCCACAGAATGAGGGCAATGTATTCTTACAAGGCTGGGAGAACAGGAAAGGACTGAATCTCAGGGAGATAGATACACCTTTTGGAAAAATGCAAAAGGCCAGTCAGGAGCCTTGAAAGGACGGGGAGGAGTGGGACCATCCAATCCAGGAACAGATAGTTCCATTTTGGGTGTCAACTCCAGTTGACTGGTGGGTAAGTCCCGCTCAGGATGCCTATGCTGAGGACTCTGAGGCTCTTTCTGGCCTAATTAGAAGGAGTGCTGCATTAAATTCTTAGGGTTACTGTGACCAACTACTGTAAACGTGGTGGCCCCAAATGACAGAAATTTATTTCCTCATAATTCTACAGACCAGAAGTCTAATTAAGGTGCTGGCTAGGCCCCACTTTCTCTGAAGGCCCCAGGGGAGAATCCTTCCTCGCCTCTTCCAGCTTCTGGTGGTTCCTGGTATTCCCTGGCCTATGCCAGCACCATTCTAATTGCTGCCTATGTCTTCATGTGGCTTTTGGTTTTGTGTGTCTCTGGGAGTAAATCTCCCTCTCCTTTCTCTCATATACTCCAGTCACTGGATTTAGGGCTCACCCTAAATCTAGGATGATTTCATCTTGAGATCTTTAGCTAATTACATTTTAAAAGATTCTATTTCTAAATAAGGTCACATTCTGAGGTTCTGGGTATATATGCACGGGGAGGGCATTAGTCAACCCACTATAAGTGCTGTGATAGCTGAGCAAACTTATTATGGGTTCAGGACTGAGCAGGGGTAGCACTTCTGCCTCCTATCTGCCATCCCAATCTGGCCCAGATGTGGCTTTATAGATGACAGAACTCGGATTCAGAAAATAACAGGGTCTTGATGAGGACGATAACATGAAGCCCATATAAACTAGAACAAGCCACAGGAAAGAATAAAGAAAGAAGTTATACAGGTGGAGTAGGAGGAGGGGTTGGGGTGGAGAAGATGAGGATGAATTTACTGTTAGTTGTGGAATAACAAAGAAGGGTATCTTTGCTTTTGAAACTATTGTCCAAGAAAGGGTCTAGAAGGGGCAATAAAATGATCACTAGCCAACTAGAGAGAAAATGTCAGTGCACTGGAAGAATCAGTAGCATCCTGGGGATCATTCTGCTGGGGATGATTTGTGCTTTTTTGGCTAAAGGAATGAGAGTTCCTCTCCCTGGGCAAAAGCATTTCCAGACTGATCCCTGAAAGCATCGTGCGTAGATGCCTGCTGGTTGCCATGGTGAATGATGCTGATCTGAAGAAATGAATAATGTGAGCATTGGGGGCGACAGTGGGATTACTCAGTGGTGACAGAGGCATCAACGAGAGCCCAGAGCGGAGGAAGCCACCATTCTTTCAGCTTTGGTCCACTCTGCCCCGGAGGGTAGAGCTCTAACCAGATACACTTCAAGCATCAGGTAAGAGATGTAGCTGCCTAGTCTTGGAAATGGAAATGGCTTTTCCTTTCACACTCTGCTTGGAGAAAGGCCAGGCGATGGTAAATGAATAGCCAAAAACAGGGAGAATTCAGAAACAGAGCAGATAATGAAAACTAAATAAGGGACACAGATTTGCTTCTGAAAGCTGAGGATGATGCCAGCATCCTGAGAGAAAGCTCTTAAAAATGTCTGCTGTGGGGAATCCGGGCTGTGAAAACAGCCGCTGCAGATACGAGGCAAACAAGAAGGATTTGTGCATGACAAGAATAGGATTCCTGATCACTCCGGATGCCAGGGTTTTACGGAGTCGTTCCCTGCGTGTCACAGGAGGGAAGCGTGCTTGATTCAGTGAGGTGGGAAGCGTGTTTGTAGGATGTGTGGGGAGGACAAGTGTGTACGAGGAGACCAGGGGCCGGTGCGAACATTGTCTCCTTCCAGAGAACCTTCCCTGGAAAGATGTGAGCACACCTGTCTCATCCCTTTCCATTTTCCATCCACTACCAAGGAATTTCCAGCCAACTAAAAGGAACTCTTTCCCTTCCTGGTCATGTTAGTTCACTACCATCTTTAGAGAAGAAAAATAAGGATTGAAAATTTACTCAATGCTGTGTATCTTTCTGCAGCTCAACTCTCCTAGGAATGTGAGCAGTAAACAGGAGGTTGGGGGGAGGCAGGGCAGAGAGGAATGCAGGTTGTAATAGAAATCAATTTGGCTTAATATCCCTTTTGGATTTTACAGTGACTGACTGCTTTTTACTATGTCACTGCAACCCAAAACGAAACCTGTGTTTCGTGTGGGAGAGAAGGGGTGGAGCACACCGCAGGGTGAAATGTTTTCCAGAGCACACACAGGTTGACTACAGCTTCCTCTAGATTTCTGATCAGGGGAAACTGAGTGGAGGGGAACTGTTATCTTTCAGGTAGAATTAATGAGAAACACGAAACCCGAAGATGGCTGTCTCTTACCAAAGCAGGGAGGCTGGCAATCTGAAGAGGCCTCATGTGAACTGTCTGGGAAAATTACAACTGGGACTTAGTGTTGGTGCCTCATCTTGCAATAATGTTCTATTAGTAAATCAAGCCCAGTGGCTACACTTGGGAAGTGCAGTGGTTAAGGAGCTTTGAGTCCTCTTTCTGTTTATTAGTTGAATGGCCTTAGGCTACTCATCTGTAAAATGGAAATCTAGCTGGGAGGAGGTGATGAAGAAGGAAGGAAACTTTGTATTGCATGTGAAGCATCTAATGTGACCTGGACACAGCAACCTCTCACTGCTGTGAGTGGTTATTACCATCACTAACAGTCACGGTACCTGGTAGTACCAGGAATACCGAATGGTAGCAGTCACACGTATTAGGAGCTGATTACCTTGACCTATGAAACTACTGTCCTGAAAAAACAAATAAATAGAACATAGGTAAAAATGAAAAATCAGTTGGCAACAAGGGATGAGGTGCATCTCGACTCTTCATAGACACGGACAACATAACTGGGAGTCTAAAGAAATGCACTGGGCAGAACATTCTACATCCCTGGGCTCACAGTACTTACAACAAAGTCAGGAGCTCGGGAAGGGAAACTTCAGGTGAAAGAATCGCCTGAGGGGAAAGAGGTCACAGGCCTAGGATGACTAAGGGTCTGTATGAGGGTCTGTCTCCCTCCCTCCCTTCCTTTCTTTGCCTTTCCTTCATTTTCCTTCCTCCTTCCTTCCTCCTCCCTTCCTCCCTCCCTCCCTTCCTCCTTTAAAGGAGACTGGTGTTGTAGTTAAAGGATTTCAGCCAGCGTGGGATATGGGTGAGTTACAGGAGCTGAAGGATACTACTCTGGCATGAGGCAGCCCCAGTGTGCAATTTTGTTCTGCCACTTCTTTTCTAGCCTAAGTCATGTATCTCTGTGCTTCCGTTTCTTTGTCTGCAAAGTGGATGTTCACTAATAGTGCTTGATTCCTAAGCTCAGTACATGGTGGCAATGATTGTGATAATACCTATGTAGGTAGGGGGATGTCACTCTTCACTTTGATTCTGGTTTCAGAATCGGGATGAACATCGAGGTTGGGAACGTTTCTTACACAGGAGCCATCATCTCCTGGTCGTCCTCGGAGCCCTGCCTGGAGGACTATTACCATATTATGTACAGGCCCAACTGGAACAGCATATTCTCTGGCTATCTTCACTACAGCTTCCACCACGAGGAGAAGGTGCCTCGAACCATCAGCTCCGTGGTACTGGAACACCTTGCCCCTTCCACGCTCTACTTCCTCTGCATCAGCTGTAAGAAGGGTGCCTTCCCCTATAGGCACTACTGCACCATGTTCCACACGCTGGATAAGAGTCCACTGGCAGGAAGTTCCCTGGTAGACCCCCAAATCTCTCTTTGGGTGCTGATGGCCATTCTGCTGGCCTGCTTCACAGCTGTCCTGGCCTTTATCTGCCTGCAGTTCTGGTGCATCCGTTGTCATGAGCCTCGATGGTCATACAGAGCTGGCCACATGGAGGAAGCTAACGGGCTGGTGAGATGGCCGGAGGAGGCCCCCGCTCTTGGTCAGAGAGAGGAAGACCTGCACGGGCTCCCCCTGATGGAGTTACCACGCAAGGACTCTGGGGCTGCCCCTGAACCGGAAGCTGAAGCCCAGCAGGATGCACCAGATGTAGGAGCCTTACCCAGGGAGGGTGGCGAGCAACCTGCCATCCTGCCTTATTGCAAGGAGTGAGAAGAAGAGAGAAGACAGCCCCCATCATGTGACCAGAGCCCCCCATACAGATCTGTAAAAATCTATAGACTGCCCATTTCTCTCCCCTTCAATGTTAGCGCTATTGTGGATCCCTGGTGTTGGATAAAAGTCTCATTGTGAAGCTTCTCAAACTAGAAAGCAAATGTCCCAGGGCTGCTGTGGGACAAGCATGGCTTCGCTTCACCAGTGTCCATTCCAGGGGCCCAGTTAAGAACTGCAGGCACTATTCTAACACTCAATCGCGCATGGACATATTATAGAGTAGAAAGTAGAAGTTTGCATAACTTAAATAAAGTACAATATTTGAAGGAAATGTGTGGGTTGTAGATCTGGGATAAGGAATCAAACAGTCTCTGAGATTTGCCTTCTGTCATTCTTTGGAGAATGTGAGGAGCGTTACAGTGGAGTGTTTTCCAATTTTCAGGCAATCACATTTCACCTCACATTCCATTTTCATTTGTTTAAACCACGGGCATTTATTATTAATAATAATAATAATAATAGTACTTTAAGTTTGCTCATTTTAAAACTTCAAATATATTTTAAAAGATAGCCATATATTATTCCTGTGAGGCCCAAGAACTAATCTGGCTTAATCGCACTTCCAAATCAGGAGCTGCCGACCCAATGGAGAAAAGCTTCTCCACATTGTTGTATTCACCTAGTCAGTTCCTCTCCTAAGTCCATCTCTGCTTACTTTTTGAAAATAAGGTCAAATGTGGCTATTTTTATTGATTGCAGCAGAAAGAAAAATGCTGTCCTCTGTTTTGCTGGGTGACATATTTCACCCTCTGAGTGGCATCCTTTAGTCCTCTCGCACAAATCCTGTGGGCAGAAATGAATCTTACATGCGGTGTGGCTCTGTAAACACTGCTCCCCTGTCCCTGCCAGTGGTGTGGAAGAACAAAGTCCGGGGGGTAGACTGTTTGATCCCTCATGTGTCTCCAGAACTTTGAATCTAGCCCGTGCCTGGCCTACAGTGGGTGCATATTCATCATCTAAGGGGTGGAAAGAAGGCTTAGGACAGGGCACCGCTTGAGAGCATCAGCGTCAGGCTGTGCAATGTGTCAACAAAAGCAGCACTGAGATGGGAAAAGACATGGATGGCCTTCAGCTCTAGCAACAACCATCTGCAATTTCCTTAGGGTTCTGCTGCCCAACTTCTTCCTCTGTAAATCCTTTGTATTCACTGAGCACCAAATCCCAAGAGTCACTGACCGACATGCCGTGAATAAACTGAGAAACAGGAGGAGCTGGGGAGCCAAGACAACGAGAAGCCCCACAGACCTAGTTCCCCGCACCCCAGCGTAGTGCTCACCTCAGTTTCTACCCAGCATCCAGCCCCCCAGGCCCATGTCCGCCCCACCCCTGCTAGCTGTGAACAAATAAAGATGCACAGAGTACACTCGTGGTTGTTGATGCCTGGACCTCACTGCCACCTCTCCATCTCCACGCCTCCCAGCTTTCCCGATTCTGGGAACACTTTTCTGTTTGCTTTTTCTCACTAGCACCCTCATAGGCAGGACAAGGCAAGGCTACTTACCTTGGAGCCATACAGATAATAAGGCTGGACGTTGGCAGGTTTATCTCGTTGTGGTTCTTGGGTGAAAGGAATGGCAGTTCGGACAAAACTAGTAAAAGAAAAGAGATGGGGAAGGAGTTAACTGGGTCCTAGCATTATCCTGCTCAGTTCTGTGCAGGAGACAGCAAGAGTCCCCCTCAACCAGGGCAAGTTCACAATGTACAACTGCACCCTCCTAGCTGGTTGCCTGCAAAGGCACTAGACTCTTCTGACATCTCCCTTTCAACTACTGTCTCCTTCCCCATCCTTCCCACCAATGGGCAAAGCTGCAGCTCAGATTTCCAGGATTAGCTCAGGGCTTGTGGGTGTTCAGAGGACAATGGGCAGGAAAGTGAGTCTGCCCTGGGACTGCAAAGGGCTTTCTGTGGGGTCCTGTCCCCCACCGCCTGCTGCATTTCATGAGCTAGGTTCAGCAAATTCTTTCTGTAAATGGACAACAAGCAAATATTTTCAGCTTTGCAAACCAGATAGTCTCTGCTACAAGAACTCTACTCTGTGGTTGAGCATGAAACCACGCAGCAGGCAGCAGTAAATGAATGAGCATGGCTGAGTTCCAATAAAACATGATGCATTTCAAATAATTTTCACATGTCATCAAACATTATTCTAAATATTCTTCTCCCAATCACTCAAAAATCTATTTCTCATTCACAGGCGGTACCAAAACAACTGGCAACTCAATGTGTCTGTAGTTTGTGGCTTGGGCCATAGATGCTCTCTGCTCAAAAATGTGCCAAAAATCTTAAATCTTTATACAGCTGGAAGTCTGTCTTGCTCAGTGTGTGGAATGGGGTGCGTCTGTAGATTCTTCCCATCCCCTTCCATTCTTTCTTACTTAATAAACCTTGACCCAGGCCCCGGAGGTACTGAGAGGATCTGCAGACACATGCATCTTGGCACAATCTGTGAATACAGGCCTTAACCCTTCCACCCAGCTGTGAAGCTCCATGGGGACAAACGGATTAGGCCCTTTTGCTGCCTCAGTGCCTGACCCCAGGCTGTGTGCCCATTGTAGGAGTAAAGTTCCACTCTGTTGTGTATGAGCATGTATGCATGCTCTGCAAGTTCAGGCCTATTTTGTACACACATGTTCAGATATGTGGGCGTCCTGACAGATGTCCAATGTGATCATGCCCCCCCCCAACTTTTCCAGGGTTCAAAAGTGCATCTGAGGTGGCCTCCGGGGTAGGGTAAGGTCTCTCCCTGCTTGATCTTTCATGGCACCACTGCCCACTGCACTGGTATGACCCTCACCAACCTCGCAGTTCTTTACAAATGCTGCCTGGGATTCCCTTCTCCTGCCACTTCACCTTTTTCTTCCCATTTTTTCTTTGCACCTCAACTCCAGCACTTCCTGGACTGGACCAGACGGTGGCTTTTCTTTATCTCCTTACTTACTGCTATGCTGCTTTCTGTCCCATGATTGCTCGATCACCTAAGCCTCCTCTAACCTCCAGGCTCCAAGAGGCAGGATGGTGCTTTCTTGCTCACCATGACATCCTTGCCTCCAGCACAGAGAGCCTGTTCCCAAGAAGGGCTCCGAGAGACGCCTGTCACATTGCCGGACCCAGTCTGGAGGAGGCAGCTGGGCAAAACTCTGACCCCCACCCAGCCCTGGTCCCCTCTGCACAAGGTCTCCCTCACCGGTTTGTGGAGCCATTGTAGCAGTAGTTGGGGAGGAAGTCAAAGTTCAGCTCCCAGAAGACATGCAGGGTGATGCGGCCATAGGGGGCTGACACATTGTGATTGGCTTCCCGGAACATGGCGTCGAAGCTGTCCAGTGTCATGTGCTTACAGAGCAGCCGGTGTGTGAGCCGGTTGATCTCCAGCAGCCACTCAAGCTCCTACAGAGAATGGAGACTGCTGAGGCCTTGCATGTAAGGCACACACAGGTGCACTTTATCTGTGGACTCCTTTCGGGAAGGTAAGAGCCTTCAATGTCTTGACCTTGCACATGAGGACGAGGATCCTCCTACAGTGGCAACAAGCAATGTTCTCTTGTTCTGAGAAGCAGAAGGAACTATGCTGGGGTTATGGTGGGGTATGCTGGGGACAACAGCGGGAGAGAGGGGCTGCATGCCTGACACCTGGAAGGCCACCAACCATGTAGTAATCCTGTTTGTAATCTTTATGGCAGAAAGCGCATTCGCTTGCTTTCCACTTCCTATACTGGTGAGAGGAAAGCCTGTCCCTCAGTGTCACAAGTAATGTAAAGGAAAGCTGTGACTCTACCTCACTAGAGGCAATTTCTGTGCCCTGCGGAAAGCAATAATAAGAGCTAACACCTTTTTTGTGCTTATTATTAGGGTGAAGCATATGAAGCTTGTTGTTTTAGGTCAAATGGTGTCAAATATTGGTAACTTCATCTGGTTCAAATTAATTAACATGGACCAATTTTACATGTGTTAATGCACAGAATTCTCACCAAACCTCTGTGAGGTCGGTACTGCTATTGTCTTTATGCATACAGAAATTTAGGCTTTGAGAAATTAAGTAACTTGGCTGCAGTCCAGGAAACTGAGTCCCAAAGTATACATTCTCAACCACTATATAATTTCCATGAGAAGTTTTAAAGGAAATGGAACAGAATGGCTCCTGCTTTGGACTACAGGCCCCTCAGTCACACAGGGGACAGCAAAGGTGTGGCGACAAGGCATGGACAAGCAGTCTGTGGTCGGCCTTCGATGACCAGGGACTTATGGGTGCTGCAGGCCTGGGCCATTCGGAATCCACCTTCAAGGTGACTGTGCGATCAGAGAGGGTGTCCACACACAGGAGGACCCTGCATTTGTTGGGAAACAGGTACAGTGAGTCCTTCTGGCTTGCCCTGGTTTCTTGTTGTCTATAACTTCCCAGTCACTGCTACTGGAAAGCACCGAAGCCCATGACAGACTGAGGGAAAGAGAAGGCAGACCTAGTGCTGCGGTACTTGAGGCCACACTGACATTGTTTGAGGACATCGTTTGAGATATGTGTGACTGTTCCTGTTTCATGGGGGGGGGGGGGTTGTAAAGTCAAGGAATTGCCCAAGGTCACACATGGAATATGTAACAGGGCCTGGAATGTGAAACCAGCTCTTCTGGTTCCAAATCTTGCATTCGTGGCCCCTGGTGAGAGTCCACGCAGGGGAATGGGCTCCGCCACTCTGGAACTCGGACTCAACTCCCGGCTGTCCATCTAGGGTGCAGAACTTGCAGAAAGCTAACAAACATCAATGGCTACAGGGACCAGACAGGCCAAGGGAGGGAGATAAGCCAGGGTGAGGCTGGAGCCCTGGGGGTGGGCTGTCTACAGCTGACTGGGGAGGCCCCACCACACGGAGGCGAAGCTGCCCCTTCTCATACTCATCTGATGGCTGCCAAGTCAGAATGGGCCAGGGACAGCAAATCCTGCATTTTCCAGAGAAAGTAAACACCTAGCCAGAAGAGTAAATCTCCAGTCCCCGTGCACCATGAAGTAAACAAAGGACAGAAATACGGTCAGCTGTCTGCCTTGGTCTCTTGGGGCCTGGCTGGCTGGACGCTGCCTGTGTCCCCCCTTGCTCAGAATGGGTAATAAGCAGGTAAATCATAAATAGGCCACTGTGAATGGCTTTATTCCTAAGGTCACTGAGTCGCCTGGCACGTGGTGGTGCCCTGTTTGGGGGGAGATACTCACAGATGAGAAACTGGGGAACAACTTCCACCCTATCGCTTGGTGACTGTAAGCTTCATGAGTGGATGTCAGCATTTAGGAGGGAGCTGAGGAGTTGAGGAGTGTTCTCAACTCTGCTGATATGGGACAGCTGGCCCAGCAGGTGATCCAGACTCTGTTTGGCATCACTTTTGGGGTTTGCTGTGGCCTTTAAGTGAAAAGAAACCATGTGCTTGGTAGACACAAGGTGCAGAGAACAGGAGAAAAGGCCACGGGGGCAGTTTAGGTGCTTTGAGAGCATCTGAGCTTCCATCAGTCAAGCCAGTTTATCGAAGGGCAACACAGAGAAGCAAAACGGGAAAACAGAACAGGCAAACGCAACGTCAGAGATTGGGTGGGAGGAACCAGGAGACCTGAGTGTCAGCCACGGCCACGTGCTGCCAGCTCCATAACCTTGGGCAGATGAGCAGAAAGGCGTAGCAAGGCCTGGGAGGCCACCTAGGACTCACACATGCTCATGGGGCTTGCAGCAGGCTGAAGGGAGCTCAGCCCATCTAAGGGAACAGGTAGCCATTTCCAGGCAAGTGCTGCCATCCAGGAATGCTAGGCTGGCATTGTCAGGGTTTCTGAAGTTTTATTTGAATTCTTCCAAATGTTATATGTTGGCTCCAATTTCAAATAAGCCACGCAGCCTAGACAGAACATAGGCTGCAGGCTGCCGGTTTTCAACCACAGCATCACATCTCACCTGACTCCACTTGTTGAGCTGTGCAAAACAAGGCAACCAATTCCCCGCCACCTCTCTGCAACCTCTCCTGGCTCAGAAGCAGCAGTTTCCCCACCTCAGAATGGGGTTTTGAAGGGGAGGGAGGGCACAGTACTTGGTTTGCAAGGAGGCAGGAGCTTTCAAGGCACGAGAGGGTCACCCTGACCTGCATGGAGAGAGCTCCCTGGGGCCTCACGGGAAGGGGGTGCTCTGGAGGGGGCTGCTGCCTCCCTTAAAAAAGGGTTTTCACTGTTTGTTTTGATTTTGTTCCCAGCTAAGAGAACAGTTAGTGCCTTGCACAGGGTGGGAAAAGGCACACATGGGCAGACTACACACATGTACACACACTAATCCCTTTTTCCCGTAAGACACACTCTCTGTTGGAGAGTGAGGAAGAGGAAGAGGAAGAAGAAGATGAAGAAGATCCAAATTCCCCCTACTTGGGAGATAATCACTGCCAACATTCTTGCATAAACCAAGGAAAACTGTATTTCTTAAAATACAGGTGGATGAATTGTTTCCCGAAGGATGCGTGCAATTCTTGATCTAAGAGACCCAGGACTCAGGATCTTGGTGTGAGTTCTCCTAAGAAACAGGGCTGAAAATCCTCTGTGAGAGCAATCCCAGATTTCTTTTTTTTTTATATATAAGCTCTTACTTATTAAATACAAGAAACTATGCTAAGTTCTTTCCAGATATTATCTTAGTGTATCTTTCTAACAATACTATAGTCAAGGAAACAGGCTTGGAGAAGACAAGCCACCTCCCAAGACTGCCCCGCTAGCAAGTGGCAGGGCCGGGATGGCACCTCAGGTTGGTCCAACTCTGGAGTCCCAGTTCTGGGTCACTTTATTTTTGGCACTTTATTCACTTAAAAAGAATAAGGCCCTTATTTTTAAGTAAATGTAGAGTACAGAAAAGTTGTTAAAATAGCATAACCTGCATATCCTTTATCCCACTTCCTCAACCTTAACACCTTGCATAACCGCTGTCCAATTACCCAAAGAGAAAATTAACTTAGGTCCATACTATTAACTGAATACAGACTTTACTTAGATTTCATCAGCTTTCCCAATAACATCCTTTTCCCACTCTAGGAATCAATTCAGAATCCCACATGGCATTTAGTTGTGAAACCTGATGTTTTAGTTGTCATTCATGTCTAATTTCTACAGTTTTCAGACTTTTCCTTGTTTTTCATAATGTAGCATTTTTAGAAAATATTCACTTTTTAAAATAATGACACTCGATATGGTTTGATATTTTCTCCCAATAAGACTGAGATTATGTATTTTGCCGAGAACACATGATAGAAACAATAATGTACCTTAGAACTTAAACCTTGATACATGGTTAGATGGTTCTGGTCAGCGTTCTCCACTGTAAAGTTGCTCTGCTCCCTTTGGAGTTAATAAATGTCTGACGGAGACACTTTTGAGACTATGCTATGTCTTGTTTCTTCTCAAAGTTCTTTTTGAGTAATTTTTTATATCATATAAAATTACACACACACACACACACTTTACTGTTTTATCCACTGTGGCAAGCAGTACATTTCACATTACCGTGCAGCCATCCATCTCTTGAGATGAATCCTCCGTAACTGAATCTCTAGCCATTAAACATGAATTCCTCCTTTTTCCTTGGCAACCACAGTTCGACTTTCTGTCTCTATGAATGTGCCTACTCTAGGAACCTCGGATACAAGGAACGACATAATACTCTTCTCAAGGTTTCTTCCCACTGATCTTAGCACTGATGGATTTTGTCTGCAACAGTTATTACTATGATATTCTAATAAGTGATTTTCTAGTTTCCTTCTTTCCTTCTATTCATCTGCTTTGGAAGTGTTAACATTTTCCTTTGATTAACTTTAAGTTCATTAGTAAAGTTTATTCTAATTGTGAAGTGAGAAAATAAAGAGAAACCAGTTCCAATTGCAGTTTTCTAGAAGAAGGGAAGAGCCCTGTTCTAAGCTGCACATCGGAGTGGGCTACATAACGCACAGGGCACAGTGCAAAATGCCAACGTGGGGTCCCATGTTAAAAAATTATTCAGACTTTCATGTGACAACAGAGCACTACACCAAGGTCAGAGCCGGCTGTGTTCCCTCCTATGGCCCCATGAAGCCTGCTGTGCCGTCTCCTCTAGCTTCTTGGGACCCCTTTGTCCAGCCCTTCAGATCCTGTGGATACACAGCTGTGCCCGAGGACTGGTCATCTCTAGAGATCTCAGGGAGATCGCCCTCCACTCCCTGGCCCTTGTCCCGTTGTTCAGGAGGATACAATTACTCTCATTAATTTAAGTCTTTTTTCCCCTGCCCTGTTCAGACAGGAAAGAGATCCACTGCTTCTCTTGCACTGACCCAGTATCAGCTAACAACAATCCCAGCTAGGTTTCCAGTCTGACCATTCCAGAGCAGAAACCTCACCAGCACTCCATCTCTTACCACAATGGAAGTCAGGTCTTCACTCTCAAAGCGGCTGATGGCCTGGTCCAGGGATTTATACATGGCAGCCGAGATGCGCTGGGTAATGAGTCTGTTCAAGTCAATGGATCTACCCAGCAGCTAGATGGCAGAAAGAGGAGGCAGATACTTAGGATTCAGACTAACACCAGACAACTAAATCCAATGCACTGAAAGGATATGGGTTAAAATTAGAAACACTGGGACAAATGGGGACTGTATGTAGAAAACAGCATTGTTACATTTCCCAAGAAAGGTGATTTTATTTCAATTTCGTAAGAGGATTTTCTTGTTCTTAGGAAATACAGGCTGAGCCATGCAGTGATGAAATGTCATGGTATCTGCAATTTATGCTCCAATGGTTAAGAAAAATGTCCTTATACTAACATATGCACATGTACACACAAACTCACACTGTGTATATCTGAGCTTATATATGAAAGAAAAGTCAACTAAATATAGTCGAACATTAATCACTACGAAGCTGGCTATAGGGTAGACAATGTTTATTGTATTATTCTTTCAAGCTCCTTGTAGGCTTAAAATATAAAATACAATTTATCAGACTTGGAAGAGGCCTGGGGCAGACCCTACTCTCCCATAAGTGTTTCTGCTGACATCCTATCTTTAGGCTTGAGACTCCTTCTGGACCTTATCCTGTGCTCCAATCAGTCCCAAGGCAACAGCAGCCACCTCAGCAATGTCCTACTTTGTGCCTTCCTGGGGGCAAATTTAAAAGTACGAGCATGAAGGGCTGCTTAAAGAATGAAAATACAGCCTCCTGAATTTCCATGGGGATCCACATGCTACGCAGATACCGATAATCATTTAGTCAGCACCTGCTGGGTGCATTATGATCCGCTGGGTGCCAAGTGATTGTTCTTAAGTATTTTTTTCTTGCTTTCCTCTTAGGATAAATTTCCTACTGCTGACTAGGGCCCTATGTTGTGATCTCATATGCACATGAAACCCACAATATTTAATATCCGGTGGGTGGCTAATTCTGGCTGCACTGTAACTGACAGCAGTAATCTTTCGAAAGGCTCGAGAGAAAGCTCCACCCAGCCTGTGTTGGTAGAGGAGAAAACTTTTCGATTCCTCTTCTGATTACCCATTTCCGTTGACTGTCTCATGGCAGTGAGAATGTCCAGGGCTCCTTCCCAATGTAGAGTCCTCTGCTTCCACTGTGCTCACCTTCTTGGCCTCAGCTCTGGCCCTTCACAGACAGCAGGGGCCACAAAGCATGCACAAAGGCCACCAGCTTGAGCAGAGCAGGTAGGGCACAGAATCCTGCAGGGCATCTGCAGGGCTAAGTTTCCTAGGCCACCAGCAGTGACTCCTCTGGGATCAAATATTAATATGAAAATGGACCACAGTTTGTGCCCTGGGTTTAATCCAACGTGCTGCACTTCAAAGATGCTGCAGCCTTCTTTCACCTGTGTAAGCATCAGGGACTGATGGACCCATCTCTGCACGGCAGTACTAATCAAAAGAAGCAGGCTCCAGCTAATGACCACAGGGCAAAGGCTCTGGGGCCACAGCTGCCAGAGATGAGCCGGAGGGGAGTCAAGAAACCTTGCACCAAAGGAAGCTCCTGACTGGGAGATTCTGAGGCTGTGTTACACCTGTTCTTGGAAATCTGCACTAGGCTATTCCCAGGCAGACACTATGGAGTCCTGACTTGTGAGCTCCACACTAACTTCACAGATCCCAGTCCTTCCCGTTCCCTGCCCACCATGGCTTCCCCACCACACCTGGACATGCCTCTGCTTCAGCAGTGTTTCATAGCGGTTGGATGGTGGGTATGGAATGATGACTCCGTAATTCTTACATTCGGCTCGAAAACGTTTATCCAACAGGACACTGGAAAGGATCCGAGTTAAAGAGGTTCAGTAAGCACGACAGTGAATGGCTCTCAGTGCCCAGCCACATTGATTCCAGACCACAGAATCTACCCAGGGAGGTCCGTCTTACACATCTCAGATACAGCTGCTATCTGCCCTACAGCAAGGTTTCCCAAAGTACTTTTCACCCAGGGAAGCTCAGTATGTGAAAGAAAGTTTCTAAGTTAAAGATAAGAAAAACAGGGTCGAGTTGCTTTCCTTTTTTATTCATTTACCCCAAGAAAGCAATTCAGTGCATGCTTAGTACATCCTAGGGAACAGTCTGGGTACTGCAGATACCTTGTTCCTGTCCTCTCCTTACATCCTAGTGAAGAGAGACTGGTGCTGCTTAAGGAAGCAGAGGAATAAAATGGATTGAACCCATGGCCTTTGCACGGAGCTACACACATTCCGCAGCTCTTTTTCTCATTCTAGGACAAGGTCTCGCTAAATTGCCTAGGCCAGGCTTAAATTTGGGATCCTCCTGCCTCAGCTTCCCAGAATGCCAAAATTAAAGGCAAGTCCCACAAGGCCCAGCCAAAGTGATTTCTGACAACAGTGTGCATGTGCATAGTTTGTACGCTTTACCAGGTGTGAGCACACACGCACATGCGCACTCACACACACAGTCATTTCCAACCTCTTCACAACCCTGAGTTAGGTGTACTATTATCTTCCAAGCCAAGGCACAGCCTGCTAAGTAACAAGTGCTCTGAGAACTGTTAGGTTAGGATCATCTGGGGTTGGGATGTCAACGAAAGACTCTAAAGTCTTGTTGTCAGAGACCTGAATGATGAAAGTCCAAAGGTCTAGGGCAGTGACAGAGACCGAGTGTCAAACTGCATCCCAAAACCCACTTGCTTATTGCCAAGGGCCAACACTGCAATTACACCGCAATACCGACAACTCATACATTAACCTCTTTTGTCTTAAAAGAAAAACACAGTATACACATGTGCCACAGGTCTGCCACCACTGGCCTAGTCGAAGGCGATGGATCACAGACACCATGCGCTTGGTGAGTCTGAGAAAAGGAGAGCTGATGGCGCAGTGACAGGCTACACCGGAAGGGATGACCTTATCACACTGACTGGGCCAGGGGCAGGGTGCGTGGGGCTGAGGACCAATCCCAGGAGCACTCCACCACTGAGCTATATCCCCAGGATGTTTGATTTTTTATTTTAAGACAGGGTCTTGCTCAGATGCCTAGGCTAGGCTCAAGTGTGCGATCCTCCTGACTCAGCTTCCCAAGTAGCTGGGATTGCAGATGTATACCCACACACATAGCCATGGGTGCCCACTGAACACCTGAAATGACATTGGTCCAAACTGAGGTGTGCTGTAAAACACACTCGATTTTGAAGGCGTACAGAAAAACAAAAAAAAGAATGAAGGAGATTCTTTAATAATTCTTAGTTCCATGTTAAAATTAAGGTTTTTATATATTGAGTTTAATAAAATATCTTACTCAATTAATTTTACATACTTCCATTTCCGTTTAAAATATAGCTATAGTTAAGTCCCCAAACTGGGAACAATCGAGTTGCAAACTTTCACAGGTGTACTGTGTAAGATTCACTTTGTCAGATTATGAACAAACCTGACTTATAAACGCTCTCGTGGAATGGAACTTGTTAAGTCCGTAAGTCAGAGGACTTACTGCACTAAAATTTTTAAAATGACATGTGTGCCTACCATTTGTGGCTGCATTTTATTTCTTGACGGATGGCACTGATCTAGGTTACTTTCCCCTCCTGTGCTTTCCCCCAGTTTCCCAACTTCCCCTAACGTCCCCCTGATCTCACAGGAAGTGGTGTTGACTGAAGGTTGTATTTCTGGCTGAGGGAACTTTATAAACTAAATCTACAGAGGCCTAGGCCTGTAGCGAGCCTGAGTTTGTTACAACTGGCTCAATATTTGGAATCCGATCTGTCTCCGAGAAGCTAGCAGCCCAGCTCACAGTCAGGGCCACATCCTCTCCAATCCACCTGCACTCACTGAGAAACCACCCTGTGTGTGACAGGCGGTGTCACTGCGCTTCCTCCAGCTCCTAAGGATCTGTCCAACGCAAGAGCCACTCACTCTAGCACACGTCCTGCGCTACAGCAACTTTATCAACTGTGCATGGACTATTTGAAATGTCTCTGAGCAACTTCAATCGTTGAAAGCAAAACGAACCCAATTCTTTCCATGAAAGAAAAACAATTATGGTAAGGACGATACCTGGACTTACTGGTTAGTCCATCTGGATTTCCAAGAAGAAGATTACTTATAAGATAATGTGGGGCTTTTCTAGGCGAGTCCTGCTATGAATTCTTAAAGCCGGGACTCACAGGGTTTTTAAATCCACACATTTTGGCAACAGCAATGAGCCTGTAAAGTCTGCCTCAGACTTCTTTGCTGGCCTCCCATGTGGCTCTCACACATGGGAGGCCTTACTTCCATGCCATTCTCCACACTTTCATAATCTTAAAGAGTGAAATTTTACAGCTCAAAGTCCTATCAAGTCACCCTCGCGCGCCTCTGACCCCACTCTGCCTGGAACCACACAGCCCCAGGACCGGCCCTGCCCCTCCTCGGCTTCATTGCACAGCTGCACCCCCTTGTGGCCTTGTGTGGACACTGACAGTACCAAGTCACACCGAACCTCCCAACGGAGGGACGGATGAGGCGCTCTTGGGTGAATCGTTTCACCACAGGGGCTGCACAAGATGTTCCTTTTGCTTGTAATTTCCTGTCTCACTCTTCACCTTGTCTTTCTTAACTGCTAAGATGTTGCTTCTTTTAAGATGACCTTTTACTTCCCCTCCCCAAACCCTAGTCCAGGTTTAACTGCTATATGGGCCTCCAGTCCATGAGCTTTTCCTTCACTGACAGCACAGAACCTCCCTTGTAACTCTGTATTCATCCGTTTTTATCAGGGTCTGTCTTCCCGCAGGACTGCAGGCTCCGCAAGGTTAGTACTGCATTTGCCTCATTTCTCCTTTTCAGTGTATTCTAGCACCTAGACCGGGCCATGGGATTGCTCAGTTTTCCTTGAGAACTATGTTTTCCAGGAACTAGTCTTAGATCATAGCCCGTGGGCTCTCCTACCTGCCGGCCATAGCTTTGTAGTAAGCGAAGATCTGGTCCGCCAGCTTGTAGACAAACTGATCAAAACACAGGTTCACCTGGGGAAGAGGAAGAGGAAACGTCAGCGATGTCTGTCCAGTTTTATCACAGAAACATATGCAACTCAGTGGGCAGTGGGCAAGACTGCGAAGTGGCCTACAGCATGTCACGGGTTTGAAGGAAAACAAAAAGGGAGAGGCTACGGCTCAGTAGGTTTGGTCCCTTGTTCCCAAGGTCGTCAGACAGCAGGTAACGAAAAGTCCTGGGCTGTCACATAGCAGCCTGCACAGGAGCGAAGCAGCAAGACACCCATGGTATCCTTGGTTACTCCGAGCAGTCTGCTAACCCAGCAGCAGCAGCACTGCCCACCTCATCTATTTCTTTGCTGACAGTCTTCGTCTTTTCCTTTCATTTGATTTTATTTTGCTTGGCAAATTTGATTATGAAGATTCATTAGAAAAGTAAAAGCTCTTTTTTTCAGACTTCTGGCTCTTAATGCATTCCAGTGTTTCATCACAACCAAGGCACACTGTGAAGCTTGGTGGGAAGACAAGTTCATACCAGGCACAGAGAATCAAAACCACATCTTTTTGTTTTGTTTTTTAAACCACATCTTTCAACAGCAGCCACGGCAGGAAATGGCCAAAGTGGGACTGGAAAGGGACAGGGCTCTGCCGGCAGCAATGTACAAGGATAGCTTCAAAGGAGACATCTTACTTAGGTGATTAATCTCTGATTCCTATTCAGTTCTCAGCTCAGTAAGGTCAACTCTTTAAGGGCTTTCAATATCTTTTATTGGATATTCCTATTATGCAGAACACCATGTGGTACACAGCGCTGTCTTCACACCCAGGTAACTGAGGCCTCTGCCTGGACTTTGAGCTTCAAGGTCCCCAGCAGATTCTCCTCCAGGCAAAGCAGCTACAAAGTCAAGGCGGATTCCACCCAGGCCCCAGCAGGCTTCCCTTCTAGAACCTGCTCTGAGCAGCTTTGCCCAGATGACCTGGGCCCCTTCTGGGCTACACGGTCTCTTCTCAGGGTTCACCTCTGAGGTTAGACTGCACTGAAGGGTGTGAGCCCTGAGGTCTTAGGCTTGGCCAAGGGTCAGGGTTTGTGACCAGAGATGGTGGACAAAGCTTGGGTATCTATATGCACACACATGAAGCCCTTCATGCTACAGGAACAGTTTGCAGACGAGCAGAGAAAGGGAGTGGGCCACATACTTGGGGGTCTCAATTTGTACAAGATCACATTTGGTAACCATGGTGATCAGGAAGAAACTCCCCTGAATAAGTCAATGATTCCCCTACTTTATGCTAACAGCTAAAGGTCTGTGAAATCCAGCATCTCAGGACTGCACGAACAAAAGAAGCATGTCACTTGCCTCAGCTTCGATCTCATCATACAGGAACTGCTTCTTAAACTTGGTGAGAGCGTAGTAGGCGCTGTCGTTGTACAGATCCAAGGGGTAGAGGACGTACCTGAAGAGGAAAAGCCAGGGCTAACAGCTTGCTAATGATCTCACTTATGGCAGGTTTACATAGCCTGGGGAACATGAAGGCTTGGATGAGAGGATAAACAGAGTTAGGAGGGAGGAGCCTTCTGCACTCCCTGATGTCCCCAGTGCCTCTACACAGGAAGGACTTACTCTACATCCACCCACGGAAATCACAAGTCCAGATGCTAATGAAGTCAAGGCCTGAAAACATCAGCTTGGGACGAAAAGAAATCAGGGGGCAGCTAAGGATATTAGCTTCCTGATCTCCAGAGATAGTTATGAGCCTAGCTTGTATGAGCCTGACAGAGTCGAGGGAGGGCAGCTGGGCTGGGGAACTTCGAGGTCCATCTGGAAGGCTGAGGCTCATGTGTGGCCTGGTCCTTGGCCTGAGCTCTCCGCTGGGCGGGGCACCCTGCCTCATCTCTAGTCCACTTGGTGCTTTCTTCTGGAAAGAATGGAGCCTGCTGGAAAACTATCCCCCTGCCCTGTGCCCCAAAGAACCTCCTCGTTGGCCCAGTCCTGCCTCTTACTCCATCATGGAAGGCTCTTTGGTTTCCAGGATATGGTCTGTTAGAATCCAGGGCATGGACATCTCAATGGGAAACTGGATTCGACGGCCCATAGTTAACTCCAGGAAGAATTCTCGGAACCAGAGCTGAGAGAGATCGCAACACTGCTGCAGGGCTTCTGAAAACAGAGGGAAAGAGCCTTGCATTACCCGGAAAAGCCCCAAGCTCTTTAGTTCCTGCTGTTTTTACTAACTGTTATCACTTTTATCATCACTGTGCTAGGCACATGGCAGGTACTGCATCAGTAGATCCTGCATCAATAAATCCTGCTGTCTGGAGCTCGCAGGCTAGCTTAGTGTCTATTGGAAAATGGCATTTGTTGTACCTCACAGATAGGGGCAGTGCATGGGGAGAGGGATGGTGATATTTTAGAACTTTGGGTACCCCATCATTTCCATCAGCCTCCTACAGGGCCATCCTGAAAACACACCCCATGTTAAAAAGGAGGCTTATTACACCAATACTGCTGTAAGAGCATACCCAAATCGAGGCTCCATGACCCTCTCCATGTGGCAATTCTGGATCCTTTACCATTCAGAGGCCTTGAAAGCCCTACCCAGGCCACTTTCTAATGGAGAATCATGGATTTTTGTTAAAACTCATTCTTTCCAGCCCAACAGGAATATTAAGATTCTCATATCCCCACTCTTTTCCTACTCTCCTTATCTAACCCTTTAGTATGACACGTACCCCACGCAAGGCGGAACAGGCATAGAGAACACAGAATTGGGGTGCAGCCTGGGAGCCTCTTGGACTAGAAACAATACCAGTGAGCTCACGGTTGTTGCTGAGCAGCAAAACTGATTCAGAGGGCTGGGGGTCACTTAGTGGCACAATCCTTGCCCTGTCCACTGTGACAGTAGTATGGATTCCTGGTTTTGATTCCCCTTTCCTATGGACTTCACGACAAATTAACCACAAATATCTACCAGACAAATGGAGCTTTCGGAATGGCTGCATGGGGCCTGGCCTTCCCTAGCTCCCAAAGTCCACCAAAAAGTATTTATGTTTTTGTCCCCACTTGGTGGCAAAATATATCCCTTTGTTTGCTTGTTTTGTTTTTTTTGGTACTGGAAATCGAACTCTGGTCCTTTCGCTTGCAAGACAGGCGGCGGAACCACTGAGCTAAATCCCCGGCCCAAATATGCCCCTTTGGATTCATGATTGGGTCCCTCTGCAACTTCTAACCTGACAGCATCACCGTAGTCTCCCCTCCAGACCAGGCCCTGCAGCTTACCACTGATGTTGAGCAGATGCGTGAAGAAGAAAGATTGCTTGTGGAAGTCCTCGATGGCAAGGACGATGGGTCCATCCAGGCTGCTTCTCAGGGTCTTCTTGGAGCCACTTTTGTCTGCGATGAGTGATTCAAGCATGGTGCGCACCATGTAGAGCTTGAAAGAGAAAGTGAGCGAGGTTAGGGGCTGGACCTCCACCCTGGGGGGAAAGCTGTCTTGTGCTGTATTTCTTTCTGCTCTTAAAAGAACTGTCTTAAGGAAGCACCAGTTTACATGGAGAAGTAAATTTGGAACTGTGAGCTTTTCTGTTTTCTTTCGAAGTGCTGGGGATCAAACCCAGGGCCTTGAGCATGCTAGGCAAGCGTTTTACCACTGAGCTACACCCTCAGCCCTTGGAGACAGGCCGTCCTAGGAAGGAGAGGCCCCACACATCCCTGTACAGTTCAAAGCCCAGGAAGAGGTTCCTGCCTGCCCAGCTCAGCCAAAGGCATGGGCATCAGAGGAGAACCTCACTCCACGCCATTCTAAAGTCACTCCTACTTCCCAGATGGCCATGGTGGCACCACGGGTGGAGCACTAGACTGGGACACGAAAGACCCAGGTTCAAGGCCAAGTACTGCCACTGACTTGCTGTGTGACCTTAGGTGCCGAAGTTCCCACTCTGGGCTTCAGTTGTCTTACCTAACAAGAGGGGCGTGGACTAGACACTTTCTCATACCAGGCCCTTTCAGCTCTAACATTCTGAGGAACTGTGCAATGGGATAAGATCAGAATACTGTAAGTTCCCCCAACCACCTTAAGTTTCTGATCTTCAGCCTTGTGAATCCATGAGTGACGGCACCCTCTGGTGGCCCGGGCTGCATGCACAGCCTAGCCAAGAATCTGGGAGGACCACAGGTTAACACAGCTACTTACACAGGAGGCTACCAGTTACTCCTGCTTACAGAGTGCCCTACATGCAAAGGGCGCAAGAGCGGTAGGGTTGTTCTCTCTGCTAATCTAGACCTTTCCACGTCATCCCTCTGCATGTTAGGGCTGCAGGGGCCTGCAGGAGCCGGGCTAGTCCATGCCCGGGGCCTCCTGGAGAAGGGTACCCAGACCAACCCAGCCAGGCGGAGTGATACCAGGGATCGGCAGCCTCTTCGGCCCTGTGTGCCACCAGTGGGGTGAAACAAAGCCCTCGGGGACCACTGGCAGGCCTAAGACATAGGTAGGAGAGAAGGAAGAGGGAATGGGAGGGCAGGAGAGACAGGGAAGAGGGAGAGAGAGAAGAGAGAGAGAGAAAAGCGAGAGGTATTGTATACGGTGGGAAAGCGTCGCGACTGCTAGGGCCTCCTCTGAGACGGTCCAACCTCCCAACAACCACGCTCCTCTGCTCTTCTCGCTGCCTCTGGACCTGGCCCGGGGTCTCCCACCACTGCCCGGCACTGAGAGGGCCTGGCCGCAGCAGAACCACGTAGCCACCACCCTGCGGGCCTTCTCTTACAGGGAGGGACAAGCCGCTGTCCACCGCCTGCAGCCCTGGCGGCGGCAGAGTCTCACTGGCCCCACGCACCGAGAAGCACTTTCTAATGCCAGCCTTTGGTGTCTTCAAAGGATGCCCCGGGTCTTCTCTGCTGTGGCTGAGTCACTAGTTCTAACTCCTGGAAAACTGGTTTCATCTACAGAGGGCACCTCCTTCCCCACCTACTTGAGCAGAGCACGGAATTCCGCGGAAAGACTCTGGGAGGTGCCCATGTCCGCGGTGCTCTGAAGGCCACGACAGAGTCCTGGGGTGGGAGTCAGGAGACCTGGGTGCTTGTCCCACCTCCAACTGGGACTCACCTGATGACTTGGACAAGTCACTTCCGCTTTCTGGACCTCAGTTTCCCCATCTGTGAATTAGGGGAGGGGATTGGAACTAGTTTACCTCTAAGGGCCCTTCTGGTTCTGGATGCCTGGGGATGCACTGAGGATGTCCATATGACCTTCATGCCTGGTGGCTCGGGCTGAACTGTTCTCGACCCTCCCCTCTCACTATGACCCACAGCAGTGCTGCCCCTACCCAGTGCCTCTGGTCCCATTTCTTCTCCACTCATCTTAGGACACACAGAAGCACCCGGAGGCCCCATCCAGCCCCGCCAGGGCTCTGACCCTCCATACTACACAGAACTGTGGGCAGAAGCATCCATGGGACATCGAGCCACCGGCAAGGGACATGCCCAAGCCCAGTCCCGGCCCAGCCCGTCAGACGAGGACACACACAGAGGGGAGGGATCAGAAGGGGTCAGACGACCAAGCTCAGAGGCCTCGGGGCAGAGAGGCTCATGGGTCTGTGGGGTGGATCTCCTAGACTGGGGCTTCTGGAGTCGAGAGACACTAAAACCTGCAATAAGATCTGTCTTTTTTCAATACAGCAAAAAGCAGACCAGGAACTCTTTAACCTTAGTAGGTGGCAAGAATTTACCTCCACTGCTCAGTTTATTTACTTTTTCTTTTTCACTTGTAATTTTATGATGGCTTTACAGAAGCCACAGGCTACTTTCGAATGTGCAGAAACTCCAGTTGGCAACTGAGTATTTCTGATTACTAGACTCTCTCTATGGGGTCATGGGCATTCTATACTTGTGGTTTTGGGGAGATGTGGGAAGAAGAAAAGCAGTGCTTTGTCGGTAACATGAGCTCAAAGGTTTCATTTTTCTAAGAAGATAATCAGGGTCAGAGTTCAAGGTGCTACCCAAGATCACACAGCAAGGCCTGGGCAGAACTCATCGATTTCTATGCTACAGAGCCACTGCAGGAGGGGGACAGAGCTTATTAAAGAGCAACAGGGTCAAGGCATACAGATTCCACCTTAAACTGCTCTTGCTCTTTGGAATCTGATTTCACAGGGCTAGGAGATACTGGAGTAGGTCAACATAATATCACCCGTTGGTCAGATTAGACAACTGAGGCACAGAGAGATGGCGTAACATGCCCGAGGTCACACAGGTGTCGAGGACGAGAATCCAGGTCTCCTGAATCTTAGGCCAGTGATCTTCCTTCCTATATCACAACAAGGTATCTGAAGACCAGAGCAGCTGTCCCACCCTGTGTCCCTTGAGACCAATGACCCCCGACCTGCTGCCCTGAGGTCCAGCCACAATGACCTTCCATGGCCCAGATGGCCTGCGTCAGAGCAGCGGGCCTGAGCCTGGGGCTGCTTACCTGTGTGCTGGATGGACCCACGGCACGCCGGGGCACCTTGATGTCAAAGCCACCTTTGGGGTCCTTCTCCCCTCTCAGGCACGGGTCATTGGGGGGCTCCCGGCCCCCCTCCCAGTCACAGATGGTCTTCCGAATGGCCTGCAGGACACTGTGGAGGGAAGAGCCGAGACTCAGGCCAGCTCTTGACCCTAGAAGGAGCTCACAAGCCTGTGTTTTCAGGGCCCACTGTGTCCCAGGACCTCCCACATCAGAATCCCTGGGCTTCCTGTGACACACACTCATTTCTGCTCTCATCTAGAGACACTGAGTTAACAGAGTCCAGGGCCAGGCAGGAATCTGCATGTCAGTAAGTATCCTGCATCATTCTCATGCCCATTTCATGTTTTAAAGCTCAGATCCAGGCCATACAAAGGGACAGGACTCGGGGGAGGCAAGAGGTGATTGTCCCTTTTGAGCTATGGATGAGTCTCATTAATCCAATTAAATCTTGGTCTATTGAAAGTTTTAATAGTTTATACCTGTTGCCGGCTTACACCATGCTGCCAAATACACAGTCTACATCACGTGGATTATCTCATTTTCTTCTCCCACACCCATGACGACAAATGGCTACAAAGTAGGTAGATCATCCCCATTTCACAAATGAGTAAGACTGAGATTTGGAGAAATAATTTGACCACCTTCACAAAGCTATTAATCACACAGTGAGTCTGACTTTAGACTCCGAGATGGAGACTTAATCATCTCAGATGTTCAGTCTCTTAAGAAGGCCTATTGGAACTTGCTGGAAAGGTTTCTCTGTGTTTAGAGGTTAACCAGGAAGCAGACTGAGCCAAGAACTTCCTCTCTAGCCTGCACCTAGCATCCCCTATTTCTGATGTGTCCCTGAAAAAACCAACTTGAATCCCACCTGATGAGGACGTTCTTCTTCTTGCGCACTGCCTGCCTCAGGGGCTCACGTAGGGTCACCTGGGCAAAGTCCTGCAGGGCTGCGTAGATGGTATTCCGGATGGCTTGGTTGAAGACGCTCTCCATCCTGCCCATGAGCACCTGCAGGCCCTTAATCATGGCAATCACCTAGCCAGACAGAGACCTGGGGTCAGGCTCACCGCGCCTCCGTGTGCCAGCTGACCCTCCACCTGTCACCACACCACAGGAGCACCAGGCCAAGGCTGTTCAGAGTGCAGGTTCGTGACTAGATGTTCGGTGTAAGCAACACTGAAGCCAGGCATGTGACACACACCTGAGATCCAGGTGGGAGGAAGTTTGAGCCTCGCCTGGGAAACTTGGTGACTTAGTGAGACCCTGTCTCAAAACAAAAAATAACCATAGAGTTGGGGAAGTAGCTGGTGAAGGCCCTGGGTTCAATCCCCAGCAATGCAAGAAACAAAACACAACAAAGAGCAGTGCACCCCGTGCACACAGATCCGTTCTCAGATTCCTTCAAGAACAAAGTCCCACGACAGCGGAGTCTCATTCACTGCTGGTTCAGCCACTATGGAAAACAGTATGGAAGTCCCTCAGGAAACCGGAAGCAGGACTGTCTATGGTCCTGCAATCCCACTTCTGTGCATATACTCAAAGGAAATGAAATCAGGGTGCCGAAGAAACACCTGCATTCACATGTGTACTGCAGCGTATTCACAACAGCCATGCTAATCTAGAACCTATCGATGAGTGGATGAATGAAGAAAATGCATTACATATAGATAGTGGATTACTCCACCAAAAAACAGAAATTCCATTATTTGCGGCAATAGATGGAGAACTGGAAAACATTTTGTTGAGTGAATTAAGTCACACACAGAAAGGTAAGTACCACTACAGAAAACTAAAAAGTTGAATTCAAAGAAGTACTGGAGACAGTAGTGTCCCAGAGCATGGGAATGGTATGGGGAAAGGGGTAATGGAAGAGAGGAGGGTAAATGGGTACAGAGTACAGTTGGACCGGAGGAACAACTTCTAATGTTCAATGGCACAGCAGGAACTATGGTTCACAATTAACTGCATATTTCAAAACATATGCTGGAGAGGATTCTGAATGTTTCTAACACAAAGAAACATCTGAGGTGATGGAATTCCAATTCCTCTGATTGATCATTACATGCTGTACAGCTGTACTGAAATGTCACACCATACCTCATCAACTACTATGTGTCAATTAAAAACATTTTTATTAAAACTTTTAAAGCAAAATGTATAACTGATATTGTGAAATAGGAAGAAAAGGTCTAAAGGAGTAGGGGAAGTGGGAGGGGTAGCGTAAAGAAGGGAAAAGAAAAAAATATGAGAGAAGGAAAAAAATGGAAACAAAGTCTTTGTAAAGAGGGAAGGGTGGAGGGGGTGGAGGGAGGGCAGGGGAATGGGGAAAAAATAAGAACCAAGACACATCATGTAGAGGTACAAGATCCCAATGATGAATGCAACTGTACTGTAGCAACATGGAATATGCAGAAGAAACGAACAGATTCCTTGATACAGATGAATTATCAAAGCTGAATCACGAACATATAAAATTCTAAATAAACTAGTATCAGCCAATGAAATTGAAGATGTAATTAAAAACCTACAAACAAAGAAAAGCCCAGGCAGGCCCTGACAGATTCACTGCTGAATTCTACAAGAAATTTAGAGAAGACCTAATGTCGCTACTTCTCAAACTTTTTAATAAAATTGAAAGAGAAGTAGTACTCTCAAATTCATTCCTGGAAGCAAGCATTACCTTGATAACAAAACTAGAGAAGCATCCAACCAAAAAAAGAGAACTACAGGCCAATCTCTCTACTAAATACAGAAACAAAAATCTTCAATAAGATACTGGCAAACACAATGTAACAAATCATCAAGAAGCTTATACACCATGACCAAGATGGATTCATCCCAGGGATGCAGGGACGGTGTAATATTCACAAATCAATAAATGTAATACATGATATTAACAGAGCCAAGGACAAAAACCATATGATCATTTCAATAGATGCAGAAAAAGCGTTTGGCAAAGTCCAACACCCATTCATGATAAAAACCCTACAGAAAATTGGAATAGATGCACTTTATCTCAATCTGATAAAAGCCATCTATAAAAAACCAACAGCCAACATCACACTAAATGGAGAAAAACTGAAAGCTTTCACTCTAAAATCAGGAACAAGACAAGGTTGTCCACTGTTACCACTCTTGTTCAAGATAGTTCTGGAAACATTAGTAGAGCAATTAGAAAAGAGAAAGAAATAAGGGAATAAGAATAGGAAAGGAAGAAGCTAAATTAGCATTATTTGCAGATGATACTGAACATA
The DNA here is from genome assembly GCF_053883595.1 of Heterocephalus glaber. NCBI lineage: Eukaryota > Metazoa > Chordata > Mammalia > Rodentia > Bathyergidae > Heterocephalus > Heterocephalus glaber. Next base: position 31,425,067 of record NW_028258377.1, read on the forward strand.
GAATACTCCAAAAACTCCACCAAAAGACTTAAAGATTCAATAACTAAATTCAGTAGTGTAGCTGGATACAAAGTCAATAGTCAAAAATCAATAGCATTCCTGTGCAGAAACAACAAATTCATAGAAGAAATTAGAGAAACACCACCTTTCAAAATAGTATCCAAAAAAATGACATACCTGAATGAATCAATCTAAAGAAGTAAAAGACCAATTGAAAAAGCTTTTAAAGAAGAGCAAGAAAAAGCTGAAAAACAACACAGAGAAAGAATGGCTCTTGGTGAGGAGCATCTAAAACAGAACACATGTCTGAATAAAACATCATCAAAGCTGTCAAACAGCAGCAGCAAGAGGAGGAAGATGAAAAGATTCGAATATTTATGAAAGCAAAAAAGCATCTGGCACAAAAGGGAGAGAAAAAGAAGCTGAAACACACAGGCTAATGGAGGAACGGAGAGAAAAAATAATTTCCTGAGCGAACTAATAAAAGAGAAACTTGATAATGAAGATTTGATTATTGCTAAAGATATTGCAGAAGCCAAGGCTGAATGGGAGAATAAAGAAAAAGTGTGAAAAAAAGCAGATTTAAAAGCAGTTGCAGAACATAGAGCCATTATGATGAAAAATAAAGTGGAACAAAAAAGACAAAGGAAAATAGAATCTAAACAACAATTGCTGGCTGTCATGAAAGCAGATCAAATTTTCAGGGAGCAGAAAAAGGAGAAAAAACACAAAGCTGTACAGAACACCGAGAAGTTCAAGATGCCCATATTCAACAAATGGCCAAAAATAAATTTAACGCACAACAAGCAAAAGAAGCAGAATTACAATACTGCAGACACACCAAAACTCCTGCAGCTGAAAAGGAGAAAGAATTTCAGGATTATGCCAGAGAAGTGACTGAACTGGAATCTGAATCAACAAGTACATATATTTACCCTCTTGTAAAAGCTGTACAGGAAGGACCCGGAGGTGGCCGTGGACCAGCTTTTGTGGACAGAGATGGATTAAGACCCAGCTATCAAGCAAACGATTTTACTGGAGTCCAGCTCCCTTTTTACAGTTCTCAGGGATCAAAATATAATTCACCGAAGACTAAGGGAAGGCTAGGTTTTACATGGTAGAAAAATGTAAAGATTGAGAAAACTATTAGCAAATACGAGCCTCAAATGTAATATACTGTGTTAATAAAGCTGCTTTTCATCTCTGCAAACAAACAAACAAACAAACAAAAAAAGAAGTAAAAGACCTTTACATTGAAAACTAACGTGCTCCGGAAAAGGAGATTGAAGAGCTGGGGATTTAGCTCAGCAGCACAGTTGCCTGCCTGGCAAGTTCGAGGTTCTGAGTTAGATCCCCGGTCCAAAAAAAAAATGGCCATACCTCCAAAATTCTTATACAGATTTAGTCAATCCCGATCAAAATACCAGCAGTATATCTCACTGAATTACAGAAAACAAGTCTAAAATTCATTTGGAACCACCAAACATCTAGATAGCAAAAGACAATTCTGGACGACAAAGGCAAAGCAGAGAGCACCACACTCCCTGACTTGAAATTATACTATAAAGCTACTGTGAGAAAACCAGCATGGTACTGGCAAAAAAAAAAAAAGACTCTACGATCAATTGAATGGATTAGAAGATGCAGCCAGGGATCTAGCTCATCGGTGCTGCCGCCTGCCTCACAAGCGCAAGGTCCTGAGTTCGATCCTTGGAACAACAACAACAAAAAAAATAGGAGATGCAGAAACAACTCCAAACATTATCAGCCACCTTATTTTTGACAAAGGAGCCAAACACCTTCACTGGAAGAAAGCCTCTTCAATAAATGGTGCTGGAAAAACTGGCTTCCACATGCTGATGATTACAACTAGACCTGTATATTTTAACATGCACTAAACTAAAATAAAAATTGATGAAAGATCTAAATATTTAAATAGAAACATTAAATCTTCCAGAAGATAGAATAGGTGGAACTCTTTATGAACACACAGGAAATATCATGAAGAATCAACAACTCAGATCTCACCTTATTAAAAAAACTTTTCCTCAATGTGCATCCATTTAGCTATAAAAATAGGAAGAAAAGGTCCAAGGAGAAGAGGAATTGGGAGGGGTAGGGAAAGGAATAAATAAAAAAGAAAAAGAAAAAACAGAAACAAAGTTTTTATAAATAGGGAGGGGTGGAAGGGTTGAAGGGGGGGCAGGGGAATGGGGAAAAAGAAGAACCAAGAGAGATTATGTAAAGGTGCAAATTTCCAATGATTAACGTCATCATATCATATACCTAAAATGTACCAATGAACAAAAATGAATAAAAAAAACCTTTTTCACAGCAAAAGAAACCACCAAAAGAGTGAAGAGAAAACCCAGTGTGAGAGAAAAATTTTGTCAGCTGTTTCTCAAAGGACTAATATCTAGAATAAAGAATCCAAAAAATAAGACCCCCTAAATTTAAAGACCCAATCCAAAAATGAGCATCTGAAATGAATAGACATGTCTCAGATGAAGACATATAAATGGAAAATAAATATATGAAAAAATGTTCAACATTACTGATGATTCAAGAGATACAAATTAAAACAAGTAAGATTCCATCTCACTCCAGGAAGAATGGCTGTTACCAAGAAATCCTGCTGGTGGGGCTGTGGGGAAAAAGGAACCCTTCTCCCTTGTTGGTGGGAGTGTAGACTGGTGCAACCACTGTGGAAATCAGTGTGGAAATTCCTCAAAAAACTAAAACTAGAGGTTCCGTTTGACCCAGCTATTCCCCTTCTTGGTATCTTCCCGAAAGAATTAAAAGCATCATACCAGTGATACATGCATAACCATGTTTATAGTGGCACAATTTGTAATAGCTAAATCTTGGAAACAGCCCAAAGGCCTATCAACCGACAAATAAACAAGATGTGGTTTTTTAATACAACAGAGTACTACTCTGCCATAAAGAAGGATAGGCTTGAGACATTTCTAGTTAAATGGATGCACTGAGACCATACTCTTAAGTGAAATAAATCAGACCCACATGTTTAAATACCACATTGTATCTCTGGTGTGAGAAACCAAAAGTGTAAATAAGGACCAAAATGTATAACAGATATTGGGAAATGGGAAGAAAATGTTCAAATGAGAAGGGGAATGAGGCAGGGGGAGAAAAGAAGGGACAAGAAAGGGATAGGCAAATCAAAACCACCATGAGATACCACTGTACACTCCCTAGGATGGCTAAATCAAAAAAGCAGTTAACAAGTGATGGCAACAAAGTGAGGAAAGTGACAACCTCAGATACTATGGATGGAACTACAAAAAAATACTTCTTTGGAAAACAATCTGACAGTCCCTCAAAGTTTTAATGCAGTTTCCACATACCTAGCAATTCCTCTCCTAGATATATACCCAAAAGAAAGGAAAACATCTACTTACACAGAAACTTGTATATGAATGTTCATATCAGCAGTGTTCATGATGATAACCAAAAAGTTCAAACAATCTAAATGTTCATTTAACTGCTGAGCACATACATTGGGAATATCAATATAATGGAACGTTATTCAACTCTAACGGAACAGAACACAGATACATGTGATAGCACAGACTAAGCGTGAAATCAGCGTAAGTCAAAGAAGCCGATCACAAAGGACCACACATTGTAGACAATTCTATTTATATAATATCTCTGGAACAGGAACATGCACAGGGGCAGAAAGTAGATTAGTGCTTGCTGGGAGGGGGCTGTAATAGGAAGCGATTGGCACTGGGTACAGGTTTCTTTCAGATGTGACAAAAATATTCTAAAATTGGACAATGGTAATGGCCACACAATTCTAAGAGTAGGCTACAAATGACTGAATTGTATACTTTAAAAGGGTGAATTTTATAATATGTGACTTAGATTTCACTAAAGCTGTCATTTAAAAAATTCTACAGACGGAAAAAAACACAGAATCAGGGAAAGGACTAGAATTCAACCATTCAATAGCAACATGAGAAGCTAGATGCCAAGAAAGGAACACTTTCAAATGTTTGGAAAAATATTTACAGTTTAGAATTCTGTTTCTAACCAACTATAAGTGAGGCTGGAATAAAAATAATTGCAGACATTCACATTCTCTATTTTTTTCCCTACCGTAATCCTTTCTTAGAAGCTACTGGAGGACATACTCCATCAGAAGAAAGAGGCAGACTTGAGATCCCACATAGGAGATTAACATAATTCACAAGATAATGAGAAGAAGATGTCTCAAATCAGTAGTCAAGCAGCAGGATAAATCAGTGGCAAGGAGAGGCCTTCAGGAGGAAAGGTTTGAAGGAAAAAAGAATAATAAAATTCAAAAAATAATGATTAATTTTTAAAGAGTTTCATACTTTGTTGATGTTATACATTTGGGGATGCCTTTTCAGTAAGTTCATGGAAAATAAACAAAACAGAAGGCGTTGTTAGCCAGGCACAGAGACAGGCACTTGTAATCCCAGCACTCTGGGAGCCTGAAGAAGGACAATTATATGTTTGAGCCCAGCCTGGGAAGCTTAAGTGAGACTGTCTCAAAATAAAGATAAAAAATAAAAAAGGCTGGTGATGGAGCTCAGTGTCAAGGCTCTGGGTTCATACACATATACACTCACACACACACTCGCACACAGACTCTGCTAACTTTCAATACAACTACAATTGAACAAGAGTATAAATGTAATCATAATGGACCATGGGACTCACTGCTGAACAGTAGCTTCTTGGTCCTCATAATTTAAGGTAATTGATTTTTATGAAAAAGAATGAAATTATGATTATGAGTATGCAGGGGCTGTGAGCTTAAGATAAGAGAACTACATCCGTATGTCCCAACATAGGAAACAAATAGAAAATGCTCTAAATTGAAAAACCAAGAAATAGCCTCAGAGGCCCATTATCAGATCTATGGAGATAAACACCGGAAGAAACAGCATAATGAGGTCAAAGATTTGTTTCCTATTTAGGGATTCAGGGTGGAGAGGGGTGGTACAGGTTGCTGTTTTGCTTGTTTTATTTTTAAGTATCATGTACAACTACTTTTTCTTTTAAAAGTTTTTAACATGATCTACTAATAAAATAAATTTGGCAAAACCTGCTATGCATAGCAAATTAGAAGGAAATCCAGCAAAGTGTTCTGGTGGCGTCTAGATGAAGTTCTAAGGCTGTGAGGCGCGTTGAAGGGACGTTTTCTAAACTGCCTGCAGCATAAACATGTTCCTGTTATTAAGGAAAGGGGCATGGCCAATTCACATGGCTGCGCATGGCCAGTTCATCATGGCTGCTGACTCTTAGGGTCATTTCAAAGAGGTTTGAGGAAGACTTTCTTTCTCCTTAGTGATGGAGACTGGGAAACTTTTTTGAAGATTCATGTTAGCAATGGAAGAGCTGTGTGGTCAGGGAGCCACACAGGATAATGTCGGCTACAGAGACGTGTTTTCCCTGTCTGAAATTAAACCACTGACCCTCAATCTCCAAGAGTATACTCCGCAGAGCTCCTGAGGAACATCTCTAACCTCTCACGTTTACATGATCCTTTAAGCTTTCAAAGCTCATCCACAACCGTTATCTTATTGGACGGCGTTGTCTGATTCTGAACAGTAACTGCAATGTGAGGAAGGGGAGGCGAGTTCCATTTTACAGTTGGGGAAGCGGAGGCTCATGAAAAAGTGACCACCAGGCCGTGGGCTGTGATACAGGACTCTGACTCCCAGATCAGCCTCTGCTTGGCTTCGAACGCTCATGCCAGATGGAGCCATGCTCACAACGTAGAACAAAAGAGCTTCTCACCCAGCAGAAATATCACCGGGTAATCAAACACACAGAACACCATTCGGAAGGTTATAAAGCAGGACGGAAGAATCTTCCCTCCAGAAATGACTACTGTGGGTTTGGCATGTATAAATGCTTATGCCCTTATGTTCTGAGAAAATATACAAAAGTATAATGCTACAAACTGAAAAACTAAGAAATGGTTAATTTTAGTACAAACGGGATTATTTTAAATGGTATTCTTTCCCTTTTAAAAAGAAATCTAACAATATACTGTGCATAGCTTTTTACATACAGACATCCTTTTAGTGGCTGCACAGAACTCAATGATGTCACTAAATTTTAACTCACTCACCTGGTCCCATATGGAGACATTTATGCTGTTGCACCTGTCTTGGTATTATAAACAATACTGTGATAAGTATCCACACACACATCTGACAGTTGCTGTTTCCCTGGGATATATTCCCTAAAGAACAACTTCTGAGCCAACGGGTATAGATATTAAAAATGTGAATATGCACAACCATATCGCCTTCACAGGCCCGTCAGGTGTAGACTGGCCACCAGCAACACCAGGGACTGCTACTTCCCACGCCTCCACTGCAGCAGGCATCACCGATCTTTTCAATCTCTGCTGCCCTCACTGCTGAACACTCTATCTTGTTTTAGTTCCAATCTACAGTTCTCTGGTCACTTATTCGCCTGGGTATTTTTCCTATCTCTTTTAGCTGTGTGTTTTTTGTTTCTTTTGATCTTTTTGGTAGTGAAGCAAACATTTCCCTTTGGCATTTTGAGGAACACAGGACCCTCTAATCATTTTTTAATAAGAAATTTTGGCAGCGATGAATTTGGGTGGTAGAAAGGGACAGGGAAAGCTGTGTACATTAAGACTACCAACACTCTAAGCATAGCCAGGTCCACTTCCAGAACCACAGGAAGCAGGAGTCTTGCATGGGGTGGGAGACACCAGAAGGGAGACTGCACCTACCTCCACGAAGGCAAACTTCTCTTCGCTGGTGTAGTTGTAGCGTGTAGCTCGCTCATACTCCTCTGCCGTGCCAGGACAGTCCTTGTTGCAGAACTTGTCTGTGGGGTGAACCAGCTTCCAAGAATACTGGGGAGAGTGGGAACAATCCAAATGCTCATCAGCTGATGGAGGGCTAAACAGAATGTGGTACATCCATGCAGAAGAATATTATTCGGCCATGCAAAGGGAAATGTACTTATTGACGCTATGGCATGGGATAACCTTGAAAACATATGAAATAAAGAACCCAAGTACAACAGTCTATATACAGTATGAGTCTGTTTATATGGCACATCCAGAGTAGAAAAACCTATATACATAGAAAGTAGATTGCTCAGGGCTGCAGGCATGGTGAATGATACACACAGTTTCATTTTGAAATGATAAAAGTGTCCTAAATTGGAATGTGGTTGTACAACTCCATGAATGTACAAAAACTCAATGATGCAACACTCTTAAATAGTGTGATGTGTGAATTGTATCTCCGTAAAGCTGTTAAAAACAGTGCTGAGGAAAGGCTGAGCAGACAGATTCTTAGTGAACAGTGGCCAGCATGGGCCTTCGGCCTGAGGACACTCACCACCTCCATGACATGGGCACTCCACTTGGACAGGAGCTGCAGGCCCCGAAGTGCCAGGTCAAACAGCTCACGGTACTCCTCATCCGACTTCTGGCTGTCCAGTCCGGACCCCGTCACCACCTGGGGGACAGTGACCATCACACTCACCGTCCATGTGCCTGGCACTTACCACGCTACTTCACTGATTCCCTCCGAGAACTCTCCAGGGGAGTGCAGGCACTGCATTCCCTTAACAGGTGAATGGGCCTCAGACGAGTGTCTTGCTGAAGGCCACGTGGCTTGTCACTGGCCCCGGGTCCCCATTTAGGACGTGCAGTGCCACAGACCCTCTCACAACCACACTGTGCCTGGAGGCCAGGCCTTCGAACTCTTCTGACTGCATTCACAGTAAGAATACAGTGCAGACTGCAGTGACTCAAGAATACACCCTTACACTGAGATACTAAATATGTATATGCATGCCAGGAACAATGATTTTCACACAGCAATCTTACTCTTTTTGTGTGTTTGTGTTCGGTTCTGGAAATTGAACCCAGAGGCGTGTACTCTACCACTGAGTTATATCCCTGGCCCTTTTTATCTTTCGTTTGGAGACAGGCTCTTGCTAAGTTGCGTGGGTTAGCCTTGAATGTGTAACCCTTTGCCTCAGCCTCCTGAGTAGCTGAAGTTGGGGATACACCCATGCACCTGGCTTTCAATCTCACTCTCGATACATCAGATTCCCTCTAAGTTTCTATTCTATTTCCTATGTTAGTCACAAATCACTAAATTGATTTCATTATTTATTTATTTGTCATGACTCGCTGATTAAAAAGCTCTGGTCCAAAGCTCTGTCTGTCTGCATTATATATCTCACAAAATGGGTCTGTACATGCACAGACATGCTACCCGCAGGCAAGTATACACTTATGTACAGCCGGTCCTGGCTGCTGGCAGACTTTGTATCTGTGAACTCATCTGCTTGCCAAAATCTACTCGCAACCCCAAAATCAACACTTGAGATTTCCCAGTCATTTGTAAACATGTGCCTGTTTCCAGCTGAGGCTGGACAAAAAGACTCTTGGCCTTTGGTTCTAGCTCTCATACTGTAAACAAAAGTCCTTTTCACAGTCTACTCAGCACCATGCTCTCCATACTTTTGTGCTTGTCACTGGTGATATCACAAGTGAAAATGGCCCCTAAGCCCAGGGCTGATGGAAAAAGCTGCAGGGAGAAAGCAGACTGCTTAGGGGGTGGTCCTACCTGCAGGGAAGCTGTAACACCTTGTGGAAAAAATATGTTTCCAGGAAAAAAATATGTTTCAGGTAAAATTTGTTCAAGAGTAAGTTATAACACGATAGGCCCTCAGTTAATGCTGATGAATCAACATTACACAGTATATCCCATAAGGTGTCTTTAAATAGAAGCACAGACAAAACACAGTTTTGTATTCTCTGGTTGATGAAAATATTGTAGCCACAGGCTCACACAACTCTGTACTTCCCTTTGGAGATGGTTAGAGATGTGCTCATTGAGAGTTCATAGCCACTCCGCAGAACATAATTACTGCAAATACTGAGCACTGGCTGGGTCTACACAGGAATACAGTGAGAGCAGTCAGCCTCTGTATAGAAAGTGTCCACGTCCAGTGATCCAGAGTGAAGGACGGGAAACACCCAGAAAGAAAAACTGCACCTACCCTGAATACGTGCGTTCTTGTCCCTGTCACAGTCCCTATGCAATACTAAAACAGCACCTTTGGCCAGACATACTCTGCGACCACAATAAAACTTGACTAGGACTTAAGGACCACAGCACCCAAGGGCAATGGTTCCTGTGGCTCAGTCTGGCAGACTGGCACATTTGGTAAGAAATGATCTTCTCCGTGGGAGCCACTAGCTTAATGGCCACACTGCCTGCCTCTGTGAAGACTGTGCCCAATTCAAGTACAGTGCTCTATGAGCCATGGATTTCCAGATGATCATTATTGCTGCTGGCCACACGGTGGAGCCAGAAAGCAAATGTGGGGCTGCGCAGAGCCCTCCAGGGGACCAGGACGCATTTGCATTTATTAAAGGCAGCTACGGGAGGAGACACAGGACACATGTCCCCAAGTACTAATCGTGACTGTTCTGGGACAGTAGGATTTTACCAGATTGTCCCTCCTTTTGTTACCTTTTCTTTGGAGTTTTGGGCATTGACCATGTATCCATGCTCAAAACAGAAAAGTGCAATGACACATCACTACTGAGATCACAGGAGATTATAGCTACCCTCTTCTCTCCCTAACTGCATCTGTGACTTTTTATAACAATCATTCATTCCTGCATAATTTGAGAAATTGTTAGGAACGTGAGGGTTGGGAATTTGTTCTGCTGCCATCAGCGGAGACAGCTTGGGTCCTGTAGGGCAGAATTAACAACTCCAGGGCCCTGACTGTCTTCCAGACCCGGCCGGCTCCATGCACCTAATTAATTTTCTTAACAAACCTTTCAGGATAGAATATCCCCATTTCACTTTTAATTGATACACAGATTATGCATACTTACGGGACACAATGTAATTTTTCAAACCATGTCTACAACGTCTAATGATCACATCAGGGTAATTGACATATCCAACTGCTCGAACACTGATCACTTCTTTGTGTCTGGAACGATTCAAAGTTTCTCTACCAGCTACTTGGAAATACCTGCTAACTGCTGTCAACCGTAGTTACCCAGTGTGCAATGGAACAGTAAAAGCTCTTCCTCCTCCCCAACTGCACCCCTACAGCCATGAACCATCGTCTCTGCTTACCCTGACCCCATTCCCTCCCCAGGCTGGGGTATTAACACTCATTTTGCAGATGAGGAGACTGAGGCACAAAGATGTTGAGTAATTTGCAAAGGACAGTGGCAGAACCAGACTCGATAAGGTTAGGTGAAATGCACCCAGACCATAACTTGTGCTTCTTGTCGAGAAATTTAACCTTATGACGGTCACAGGTTCTGTCTGGCTCTAACACCACATTCTGAGCGATGCCACCCTCTGCCTCCGACTGTGCTCCTGCCCAGTCACTCTCCTTTATCTGGTGCGTTCCATCCTCCCAGATGCTCCTGGCTGTGGCAGCTGGGCCACTCACCTCACTGTTGCTGTAGCGAGCAAGCTCGGAGATGAAGCGGATGTGGTCGTCCCGGATCTGAACCATCTGCTCGCAGATGTTGTACTGGGGGCTGATGCTGCTCTGTGTGCACGTCCACCTGCAGAGAAGGTCACAGGTCAGGCTGGGTCCTGGCCCCAGGCACCTGGCTGGAACAGGTTCCTTCCATGCACTAGTCGTTCGTGGTCCTCAGCCCACATGGCTGGCTCCCCTGGGTGGAACCAAAACGTATTCCTGCCACCTCAGCACCAAAGCCGCCTAAGGACACGGCTGTGGGACCACAGGTTGAGTGCAGCAGTCCTTCCTCGGCCTTGGGGCCAGCCTCCTCTGAGATTCCACCACAGGACTCTCGTGCCTGCTCGAAAATACTTATCAGTTACATTGGAGGGCTGAGGTTGGGGACCACAGCTCTCTAGGTACAGAAAAGGCTGGAGTCTGAGGCAAGAAAAAAATAAGGTGGGCAACCTCCCCAGACCTGTCCACGGACTCTATAAGCATCGACACTGTTGGGGCTGCAGAGGGCCCTTTTGGCCAGGATGGGGAAGACAAAACGGGCTTGTGTCTCTTCTTCAATGGTGACCTGGTGTTGTGGATGCACCCAGGATGAGAAAGCCCACTTTGAGATACAGCTCCCTCTACCTTACCTCTCTCCTTTCCCTTTCCTCTCCCACTATTCTCTTCCTTCCTCCCTCTCCTCCTTCTACTCAACCCTTTTTTGAAAGACATCATTAGGGAAACCACTGGGAACTGATAAGGGAATGAATGAAAATCCTCCTTTCTCTTCCCCTCTCCCGTCTGGTGCTTATGACCCGGCAGACAGCCTAAGCACGAGCCCTGATCAGGCAGAGAAAGGCTCGGAGGAGAATCTAATAGTTCAAACGGAGCCCTAGCTGGGCAAGGTTGCACACACCCATAATCCCAGCTACTCAGGAGACTGAGGTAGGAGGATTGCAAGTTTGAGGCCAGCCTGGGCGACTTAGCGAGGCTATCTTAAAATAAATAATAAATTAAAAGGACTGGAGATGTAGCTCAATGCCAACACTCTGGGTTCAACTGCCAGCGCAAAACAAAACAAAACAGGCCTTGAAGTGGTTTTTATAAGGCAGTCGGAATGTTGACAACCTTGCTCATGCTTGGAGTTTGCTCTTCCTTTATCCCTTTACTAGGAGCTACTTCTGGGGTGACCGGGACACTGTCACTCAGACTTTTCATTCCCTGCCTGGTCACACGGCAGGCTTCCACCTCCACAGCTGCGGGGGGTACAGCACTCACACAGGACAGGGGTGGGAATGGGTTCAGCCTCCTCATCCTGTCCCCTCTGGGACAGCCTCCCCGATGGCAGCTTTCCTTGGGGACCAAGCAGGTGGAGCTAAAGGACACTGATGGCTTTCTTCCTTTTCTATTTTGGATACTAGGGATTGAACCCAGGGCCCTTTGCATGCTAGGAAAGTGCTCTACCAGTGAGCTACATCCCTGGTCCTTTTACAAATTTTGAGTCAGGGTCATGCTAAGCTGTCCAGGCTGGACTTGAACTTGTGATCCTCCAGCCTCAGCTTCCTGAGTGGCTATGATTAGAGGTGTGCACCACCACATCCAGCCTATTGGGCTCTTTAAGGATCCCCAGTCCACGTGGAAAGGCTTTGGTCACGCTCATCTTGGGGCAAGATACACACAGAAGGGTCCTCTATACAGCCTCGGGAGTCAAAGGTATGGACAAAGCTGGACCCAGCACCTCCCCAAACTCTGGGAGACACTGACACCAAGCCCTGGCACAGAGTTCCTAGAATCCTGGTTTATAAAAGGACCTACGGGGAGCCTGTCAACCCCCTGTACTGCTAGAACCATCCAAGACGTTCACTTAACCAGGTACTTACTGCGTGGTCACAAATCCTGAGCAGCGAATGAGGTGATGTAGGACACCACCATCTGTCTCCCCCTGACCACCGGGGGCCGGACATGCCTCCCCACTTCTCTGGGAGGAAGAGGTCTCCCCTGTCCCCTTGAGGGGATGTGCAGGTTGTTGCAGAGTGGACAAGGGACAAGGTGAGGCTCTGAGCCCTTTTGAACCTGGCAGCAAAGGGCGGATACAAAAGGGCTGAGAGCACCCTCCGTGGGTCCCCTCCATTGGTGGTGATGGCGGTGCCAGTGTCTAGGGAACCGGCGGCCCAGGGCTCTGGGGAGGGGGGAGGGGCTGAAGTGGCCCCTCGGCCCCCTGCCCAGGCTGGGCGTCCTGCGGGAGCCAAGAGACATTACGGCAGGCACTCACTTGGACTTGTTCTCTTCATAGTGAGCACTGGTCTTAATGTATCTGGCCAGCTCTATCTGCATGTCGCCGAAAAGAGGCACCACCTGCAGCTGCTGTAAAGGAAGCAAACAGCGCATGAGACGCAGGCCACAAAGGCTGGGGTAGCTGCCTTCACCGGCAGGCCTCCGTGTGCACCTGGGGCCGGCCCCATGTTTGCACTTCCGATGGTGTTAAGGTTTTAGGCCCCTGGAATTGAAAGGAGCCCCAGCCAGCACACCGGTCCTCCCCTGCCTCCAGCGAACTCTGTGTTCCAAGCAACCGAGCCCAGAGAGGTGAAGTAATTTGTCCGAGGTCACACAGCCAGTTAAACGAATGAAGGCAGAGGAACACATACATGGCTGGCCTCTCCGTGCCAGGTCTTTTCTGCTCTAACTTCCTCCAGCTCAGACATCTTTTGCTCCAGACTCTGCTCGAGGAGCCTGTGTCTGAGCGCTGCTGCTGGCTGTGGCCTCTGTGAGAGGATCCATGCACGGCAGTAACTGAGCCCGTGCACCTGACATCAGAGTGCAGCAGCTCCCAACCAACGGCCAGGGCAAGTGGAGGGGCGGCTGTGTCTGCTGTCTGCTCCGGTGCACGAGACATGGTGCCAAAGGCTTTACAACATCAGCTTGACCCCCACAGTAACCTGCGAGATCAGCCATCACCGCTCAAGGTTCACAAATGAAGAAACTGACGCTAAGGAGGCCCTGTGACTTTTCAGTCAGCCCAGCCAGAGGCAAGGAGCCAGGATTATATGCCAAGGCTTGGCGCATCTATCTAATCCCATGGAGTCCTTGGAGAAGATGCTCCCAGCATTCACGGTTCTCAGACTGGGGAACTCAGTTCCAGGGAGTTTACTGCATTACCCAGAGGCAGAGCCAGAGCCAGATGTGAACCCGGCCTATGTGTGGAGAGGTTGTATCTGGCCACACCACCCCACCTCATTCCTGCTCAAGCGAGGCAGATTTTTTGAGAATCTTCTAAGGCAGCGGTGGCGAACCTATGGCAGGAGTGCCACAGTGGGCTGTTGGTATCACTGAAAGCTCCAAAAGGTTCGCCATCACTGTTCTAAGGTGAGCACTGTCCTTATTTGGGGACACTCTAGTGAAAAGTTAAAATTTCCTCTTCAGAAAGAATCCAAGCCAAGCCATAAGACCTCTTGGTGACTTATGCTCCCTGTAACCTGGAAGACTTAGTGTGACCCAGGCCCAGGCCAGTGTCCTGCACTTTGCCCATTCAAGGGGTTTTGCTACTGACATTAAACTGCGCATTCCTGGGTCTAATCCTCCAGGCCTGGCTTTGTGCCTGCAGGCCCAACATTACAATAAACCAAGAACATGAGTTCAATGACGAGTATGAAATGCCCTTCCAGAAGTTATGACTCAACTGCCAGTTTGTGTTTTTAAAGGTTTGGGGCCAGAAGCTCAGAGGCACAGCAACGGATGGAGTGTCTGACGGATGCTGAGAGGCGCTCTGCCCAGAGCTGAGGCCAGGCTGAGGAGGCCTCCGGCTGTGACTGGAAAGCATGGATCCGTTCTAAGTGCAGCCTTTAACCCTCCTATTTCCCTGAGGTCTGGTTTATGTGCAAATGAAAGCAGGCATTCATACAGGATGTACCTGTTTCTTTAGCTGTCAAGGGATTTCAGGAGCAAGGAAAAGGAGCAGGCCAAAAGAATCACAAGGCCTCTGGCAAATCCCAGCCAAGCCCTAAGGCACAGAAGCAGGTACCATTTCCAGGTTGCATCCTTCTGTAGCATAACTTCCTCCTCCAGGGCAGCTGGAGGCCCTGTCATCTTATCCTCCTGCTCTTCGTGAGGTCTGTAGAGCTACTGTTCAACAAGCCCCACCGTTTCTGGCTAATTTCATGCTTTTCCCCCAAAATGCTTTTTGGCACTGGTAACCCTGGTCCCTGCCCAGTCCCAGCTCCAGTTGCTGACCTTAAAGAATTTATCAATTTTGCTAAGGTTGATTCTCTTCTTGGCATCCAGTTTGTAAATGTTACTGACATTTCCATCCATCAGGTAGAGGCCAAAGCCCATCACCTGGAATGAGAAGGGACAGCGCTCTGAAACTCATCACACCCACCAGAAGTTTAAAAAAAAAGTAGGTCCATGATGTGAAAATACACACACACACACACGCACGCACACACGCACACACACACACGAATGCACCAAAACTCTTACGTCTTCAAATTAAGACAAGAAAGATGAGTCTAATTTTAACCTGAAACGTAGCATATTATGACAATTGTTTCTTGGCCCTTATGTGCGCCAGAGTCTATGTTGAGGACTTTAATAAGTATCATGGTTAATAATAACTCCTAATTATCACAACACTATTATGAGTCAAGTCATGACAGCTTATTTGATAGATGAGGAATCAGAGACACAGAGAGATCAGTCAGCTAGCCGACTTTCAGAGATAGTTATCTAAAAAGGATATAATCCAGATCTGTAGGCAAAATGTGCACATTTAGGTCTGTCATGACAGAAGGACCTTGTCATGTCCCTGGGGTGAATGCAGCACGTGACAGGCACTGGGAAATTGTCAGAAAGTGGACTAATACACAAGTAACCACATCTTTCCCTAAGGAGACAATAACGTAAATGTTCCTGAGGAGCTATAGGTGACTTTGTTGATAAAAGCAGATTGTTGCCTGAAAATCCCCTATAGAGGAGTCAAAATTCTTGATATTTCAGTCCATCCAATAGCGCCCTGAATCCTAGTTAGTTTTGCTCCTGTGTCACATGCACAGCTGAAGGGACATGACCGTTTCGGAGACGTGGGAAAGTCACTCCTCGCTGTGCCTCTATTTCTCAACCAACACCTAACCCTGGAAGACGATGAGTGCCCTGAGTGTGACAGGACCAGCAACAGATTCTTCCAGTGACAGGTGGATGGTGCCCCTCAGTGGCATCAGAATTCATGATCACAAACTGCAGGTGAGCCATGAAAGAGCAAAACTAGAGGTGGCCAGACTAAGGAGGGTGGAGAATTCAGAGGGAAGTAGGCTGGGAAATGGTACGGAGGGATTCAAGACAGGTAAGGAAATAGGAGGTTTGGCGAATTTGAAGGCAGCGTGAAAGCCTGCTTAGCAGACTGGCTGCAGCACAGCTACAGTAACCATGGTGCTGGCGGAGGGGGTGTCTGAACCTGGTAACCTTTCTAGCTTTATGGTGGCCAGAGAAGCCTGACAAGGCCTGACAAGTCATGAAGCCACACTGCTCTGCGCAGTGAAAAGGTCTCCCCCCTGAACTCGGGGAGAGTTTAATCCCTGAATCATTTGGTAATGGTATTAAGAGGGTGTTTAGAGGTGGGGCCTTTGGAAGATGATCGGATTAGGCCATTATGGTGGAGACCCCAACTGCACCCTGGTGACTTTGTAAGGAGAGGGAGAGAGACCATAGAAACACAAACATGTTCTTGCCATGATGTGGTATATCCAAAGGGACCCTTGCCAGAGACTGCACCTTGCTGTTTGGACTGCCAGCAAAAAAACCCTTCTGTTCTTTTTTTTTGGTACCAGGGATTGAACTCTGGTCCTTGTGCTTGCACAGCAGGCGGCAAAACCATTGAGCTAACTCCCTGGCCAAAACCTTCTGTTCTTTATAAATAGCTCATCTCTGGTATTTTGTTATAGTAATGAAATATGGAATGATACATCCTACAAACTTAAGGTGCTAGAACTGTAAAGACAGGAACAGCATCCCAGAGAAAGGATTCTTAGAATAGTAAGAGTGACATGACAGAGAGGAGAAGAAAGAGAAAACCTCTGAGAGATGAGGCTTTTGGGAAGAAAGAATCAAAAAGGAAGACACTGCAGTGTGTAGAAAGAATCTAAAGAAGGTTGTTCATGCCAGTGAGAACTTAGAACAATCTGAGAATCCAAAGATAGAATAAAGGTTGAAGAAACGAAGACTCATCTATATGGTGCTATTTAACAACCATACAATATTCCAAAAATATTTAATGAAACGGGAAAAAATTCTACATGCTCACATATAGTTCATGTATTGAAAATATAGACAGCATAGAAGAAAATGAGAAAGACTTACTACAAGATGCTGAAAGTGTTATCTCTGGATGGAAAGATTATGAAAGATTTAATTTTTTATGTTTTTTCTGTATGTTCCAGATTTCCCCATTAATAAATATGACTACGGAAATAATAATGACCATTTTGGTAAGACAGGGCAAAAGTCTGAAGACTCTTCCTTCCTTTGAGTCAGCAATTTCTCTACCAGGAAGCTCAGCCTGACAAAAGATATGCACAAAGGCTGTGGTGTAAGGGGTTTTAACACAGTTTAGCAAAGAATTATCCAACCACAGGGGCTATGAGAAATAAAAACGTCTTCATACAATTGAATACTTGGCAGCCATTTAAAACTGTATTTTAAAATAATCTTAGTGACATCTTAAAGAAGAACACGGCACATTAAAGGAAAGGAGATTACAAACCATTATCTGCAGTAAGATCTGCATCACTGTTCGAGTAAGAAAAAGAAGTACAATTATTTAAAAATGATTCTAAAAGGAAGGAGACAGGAGGGCAGGCCCGGCCCTGTGTGTGGGGCTGTGGGGAGCTGTACCTTGAGGAGCATGTGTTTCTCACTGGGGGTCAAGTACATCTTGTTCTCGTAGTAATCCACGCAGATGTTGACGATGTCAGCCAGCAGCTCCTCATAGCCTGGGATCACTTCCAGTTGCTGGTGGAGACACTAGACAGGCGCACCGCCCTCTAGTTAGGCCAAGCACGCATCCTGCTGCATCCTCCCCTGCCCCACCCAGGACGCCCACAGCTGGCTTAGTGTCCAGGCACGCAGTCCCCACGGACAGGCCACCACCAGGCCCAGGCGGGGCAGAGCTGTGCCCCAGCCAGCACCTGCTTCCTGAGCTCCTGCCAACACCCCCAGCACAATGGCTTGGTCAGCGCTCTTGCACACCTCCCGGGGCAGGAGCTCTGGAGCTCTGCATTCTGATCCCTGGCAACTCTGATGGTAAGAAAGTGCTGTCTGGAGCCGAGCTGAGAAGCAAGCAGCTCAGCTTTACAGCAATCAGCCAGTAATGATTTCAAGCCTCATTTTGGGGGTGTGGATGACGGCAGAGAAGGGCCACCTAAGGGAGGACAACTGGGCTGGCAGCTGCCTTCCTCCTAGCAGGACACTGAAGCACAGAAATCTCCCACAGAGAAAGGTCTGAGGTACCCACCCCAGTCCTGCTCTCCAAAGCGACAAGGCAAGACCCTGCAGGGTGCACGGAGGAGGCACTGCCAGGCTCCCTACAGGGTCCCTGGATGCTGGGCAGCCTTCTGCAGTGACCAGGGCAGCAAGGGGCTTGGCGACCCTGGGTCTTGGTGAGGATCGGGGCTGAAAACCCTCAGGAGAGGCACACAGCCCTCTCTGATGAACTCTTGGCACTGGCCTGGCTCCTGCTGACATTCGCTGGCGTCTGTTTAGGATGACTCAAAGGACAGTGAAAGGAGCAGAGCTATGTTGGGCAGAACATGAGAGTGACAGCTGAGTGAGCGTGCCCCACCAAAGCAGTGGGGGTGATCACAGCTGTGGCTTTTTATGCCCTGACCACCTGCACATTCCATTTGCTAAAGGTTATTTCTGAAAATAGTCCCATGAGACGGATTCTCATAATATCAAAATAACAGGCCCATTTTACAGATGGGGAAACTGAGGCTTTGATTCTGCCCAAGGAGCCACAATGGATAATGTGCTAGTCCAGCTCTCTGTCTATACAAGATGCTGGGCCACAAGCATGGCTGAGAGGCTTCCAGAAGCCCAACCTGAGAGGGTGCAAGGGCCTCCGAGGCCAGGAGGGAGCCTCATGTCCCTCTTGGGAAGGGCAGTGGAGAGGGACGGTGTGGACAGAGCTTATGTGTTTAGGCTCAAGGTCCGTCCATCCTCAGGGCCCTGCCTCTTCCCCCAGGATGCCAGGCAGAGCTGCCAGGAGTCCACCCTCACCTGGGTGATCCGGTTGTGGTTGGCCAGGAACATGGAAAGGTTCTGTGACTCCTGGATGGACTGGGGGTCTGCCATCTTCCGGAGGAACTGGGCTGCCCTGCAATGCAGAGAGGGCATCAGCGGGGAATGTCCAGGCACAGTGAATCCAAACCAGGCTGCATGGACTCCTGCTCCCAGCTGGCCCTAAGAGTTCCCGTCCCCGAGGTTAGTGAGCGCTGACTGTCACGGGAGACTCTCAGGGAGCATGTTTTGGAGTTGTATGGGGGTGCTATTTATACCCCCATGGCGGGGTGCTGAAATTAAAAGGCAGGAACCCACCCCAAATCTCTGAAAACTCAGAAAGCTTAATGGGAACCAGCATTCATCAGCCAGGCAGGCATGGTGCACCGGGTGGAGGAGCCTCCTCTGGCCTCACTGTGACCTCCACAGGAGCTGCACAATGAGTTCCAGAGAAGACCCAGGCGGGCACTTGGCACCTGTGTATATTCTCTCTTCACAGGAAACCCTCAGAGTTCCAAAGCAAAGCACTGCATGGAAATCAGGAGTCTAACCAACCCAGTAGGATTGCAGACGAAGGGGGTGACAGGCACAGGGACCCCATGAGGCCCCAAGGGGGCAACGCACAGGTGCCCAGAGGTCCCAGCCTCACCTGGCACCAGCACAGCCTGTGTCACGATGATCCGTGACAACAGAGTCCCTGCTCCCGCCTGGGTCCCTCTTTGCCAGTGACACCGATACTGAAATCCTGCTCCTGAGGCAGGTCCAGAGCCTGTCCACACAGAGCTCAACTGAGCCTCAGCCAGCACATGACAGGACCTGCTGCTGTTACTGTCTTCCCTACTCTTGGGTGGCTGCACCCTGATCTCTGGAGATGAATGTGCCTTCCCAGTCTCTGACCATTCTTCTAAGCTGACACTGGACCCCCAGCTCCAAAACTGAGCACTGACCCCAGGCCGGCCCGGTGCATTTGGAAGGAGTAGCACTCTTTCCCTTCTTTTTTTTTTTTTTTTTTTTGGTACCAGGGATCGAACTCAGGCCCTCGAGCTTGCGCAGCAGGCGGCAAAACCACTGAGCTAAATCCCCGGCCCTCATTCTTTCCCTTCTTAAAAGCTGGAGCTGCTGTGGAGGCTGGTGGAGGCCACCACAGGACAGGGAACTGCCTGAAACATAAGCCCAGGGGAAGAGAAGTCCAGCAGGGAGACTCAGGACCGAACACCCGGATGCAGGCATGCCTGGGCTTTTCCTATTCCTTCCTTCCTTTGTGCATGCAGCCTGAAGGAAACAACTGATGTAACCAAGCTGTGATCACCTTCCCGGTCCCATAGCGCACAGAGGAACAGAAAACCTTGCTGCTCCAGAGTGGAGGGAAACAGGGACTTGATTTCATCTGCAGAAAACATCGAGTTCTCTAAAGACCCAGCTCTGCTCCTCATTTCCTAAACCACACCGACCCAGGCCCAGCCCTGCTGGACTGCGAGCAGGGAGCAAGCCTGTGAGGTGGGCTCTGGGCCTTCCTCCCTGCACTGGCTGGCGTGGATGGGCTGACCTCTTGTAGGCAGAGTGGTCGTTCTTGACACTGCACTTCATATTCTTCAGCTCGTCCAAGACGGCGAACATGTTGATGAACTTGCCCAGCGTCAGGAGGTAGGCCTCTGAGACGAAGTCCTTCCGCCGCTCGGCATGGCACAGCCGCTTCACCTCACTGCAGAACCTCTCGATGGCCTTACGCTGCAGGAAGAGGGCGGCAAGTGAGGCCAGGTGGCCCTGGGGGACAGGTCAAGGCTGCCCTGGGGCTCTGGGCAGAGCCAGGCCCTGCTGGGAGGGCAAATCTATCAGGTGGCCTTTCTCAGAGAAGCACTTAAATCCAGAGCTGACTCTGAGAGGTGAGCTTGGAACCTGCCTCAAGTGAGCAAAGCCAATGAACATTCAGGACACATTTGCTATGAAGTACTTTGTCTTTTTCCCAATTGTGGCCCCTGCCCCATCACCAGGGTCAGGTGCCACACAGTAAGGAGGGACAGGAAACAATGTGAGGGACATCAGAGAAAGAGGTCCACTCACCAACTTTTTATTGGGCACCTACTATGTGCCAGGTACCACTCTAGGCACACAGTAGAGCAGGGAGCAGAACGGAGCAAGCACACCCCAAATGCTCTAAGGGCTCACGCCAATGTGCCCTTACGGAGAGAAGACAGAAGAAAACTTCTCTCTGTGGGGATGTCGTACAGGGAGCTAGGGAGAAGAATTAGGATTGGGCGCTGGGAAGGCTCGGAGGAGTACTCTCTCTAGGGACAAAGATCCCAGAAGAAAACATGACAAAGTGACTTTCAGGAAAAGAATTTGAAAGGGGGGGCGGACACAGGTATAACTTAGGGAAGTGAACGACCAGAGCAAAGGTCCTGGGGCACATCTGAGACAGGGAGGAAGCCAGAGTGCCCGAGTCTGCCTGAGTGCAGGGAGGCAGCTGGAGTAGGGTCAGAAGGGCTGCAGCCACGACTCCCGTGGAATCCTGTGAGGGCGAGAGCTCTGAACGCTGGGGAGACGTGGAGGCCCTGGAGCAGGTCAGCAGGTCTGCAGTATAACTCCCAAGGGTCACAGTGGCTGCTGACGCAAGATCAGAGCCGGGGGACGGGGCAGGTGATGAGTTAGGAGGCTGCTTCAGTTAGGGAAGTTAACAAATGACCCAGTAATTCCACTCCTGGAAGGAGAAATGAAGACCTACGTCCACACAAAAACTCATACTCAGTGTTCCTGTTTTGTTCCTAATAGGCCCAAAGTGGGGAAAGAACTGCTGGGTGTGGTGACACATATTCTGTAACCCCAGCATTCAGGAGGCTGAGGCAGGAGGATCACCATGAGTTCAGGGCCAGCCTGGGCTACACAGTGAGTTCAAGGCCAACCTGAACTACGTGCGAGACGCTGTCTCAAAAAATCAACCAACTAAACAAAAAAGGTGGAAAAAACCCAATATGCAAATAAAACGTAGCATTGACATAATGACATGGTACTCAGTCATAAAAAAGAATGAAATCCTGACATGCGCTACAATAGGGGTGGCCCTCAAAACATTACGCTACCTAAAAAAGCTGGACAAAAAAGGCCACAAACTGTATGATTTCATTTACAGGGAGCATCCAGAACAGGCAAATGCACAGCGCCAGAACAAGATGAGTGGTTGCCTAAGGGCAGAAGGGTTTGGGAGGTATTATCAGGTGAAGGTCAGAGAGTTCCTTTCAGGGGTGAAGAAGATGTCCTAAAATGGACCATAGTGATGATTGCACAACTCTACCAACACAGTGAAAATTGCTGAACTGCTCATGTTAAATGGGTGAAATGGATGGAAAGTAAGTTATATCTCAATAAACCAGTTGTGTGAGGGGTGGGGTGGGGGGTGTAGTTCAACAAGATAAAAGAGGCAACTGCAGTAATCCAGGGAGAGTGAGCAAGAGAAAGAGGAGAGGGAATTCAGGAGGGATGCAGGAGGGGCAAGGAGAGAAAGAGAAAGGGCTGCTCAGCTGTGAGCTCCTCTCCGTGGTTCCCACGGCCGAGACGCCCGCCCACAGCCAGGCTTTCTCTCTTGCAAAGCCCAAGCCAGGCCACACTTGCTCCTTCCAGAGTCAGATCCAATTAAGCACTCTGCAGTGGTAAAAAGGTCACTGGTCATCACTGTCCAATAGGACGGCTGCTTATCACAGGGCTAGCAGGCACTTAAAATGTGCCTTATGGGACTGAGGAGCTGAACTTTTAATTTTATGCAACTTTAATGTCCACAGCCATCCTTGGGGAAGGGCTTGGTCTGATTAGCTCTTCACCAGCCTCTGCCATTGCCCCTTCCCTGGATCTGCTTCCCACAGACAGCTGAGGCCCAGGAAGGCAGGTCTGTGATGCTAACTCAGCAGCTCTGAGCCTCTGAGCCCACCCTGGAGTGGCCAACTTAGCTGTTCACATGCAGACCTGTGCCCTTGCCTCCGACCTGTGAGGCAGGCATCAGCCCCAGAGAAACACTGGAAGGTGTCAGGGAGGCGGAACAGCTGGCAGGCACAGTGAGTGAGTGGCAGAGCCCGGGTCTGACTCGGCGCATATCCTGATCCAGGGCTGCATGGTGGCTCCAACCCCAGTCCTGGCCCCGGCTACCAGACACCAGCCCTGTGCTGGGTGCGGGGTGGATGGTAGCACCCAAGAGCCTGTACAGGAAGCTCAGCTCCAAGGGGGACAAGCGGAGGAGATGTCCTGTGTGGCACAATCCTCAGCCTGGGCTACAGACTGGCCCTGAGCTGCTCACCCTGTGGTCCTCCGAAACTTTCGAAGTCACCGCAACTATGACCTGTTTATGATGTGCTTCTCCTGTGACTTCTGTCCAGCCAGCTCACTTTCTTACCTGGCACGCACAGGAACCCTTGGCCCTCTCTTCTTTCCTCCTTTGAATAATGATCGCTCTTCCAGCTCTCGACTGGTCCCCCAGCTGCCCCCTCTCGGCCTCTTTCTGTCCCCTAGTGCTTATGTGTTTCCAACACAGCACTCAGAGGCCATGAAACCTCAAATTATATCACGCCACCAGAAACGGTCAGGAGCTTCCCATGGCACTGGCATGAAATCTCACAGCCCCGGAGGGCCCTATTTAAAGGGGTCCCTGCCCCCTTCTCATTTCCCCTTCCGCCACTCCCTCACAGCCACTGCTCTGCAGCCTCTCCAGCTCCCTTCTACTTCTTCAACATATCAGAGCCCTCCAGGCCTCAGAGCCTTGCTTGGCCTTGCAGTGCTTTCTCCCTGAAGCCCATTTCTTCCTGACCATCACATGCCAGCCTCTCTCACACCCAAATCTCAGCCCACAGCCACACCCTGAGGGGCTGTCCCTGAAGCAGCACCCATTCGCAGACACTCTACAACCCAGCCATGGTGTAAACTTTATTTTACTTGCAGCACCTGCTATGCCCTGAAAATTTATTGTGCATTTTTTACAGCCAATCGCTCCTTATGCCCAAAACATACTAACATGCTCACTAGGATGTACCCCGATTGAAAAATGTGGTGAATGCTTACATTTTAAAAATTTATTACAGTAAAAGACCCATTGCCATTAATTCCACTCAAAATCCTCTTCATTTCACCTACACTTAGCCCACCACTCCTGCCACTAACTGAAGCAGCTCTAGAAATCCTCTTTCCTGTGTCTTTAGTTGAATCATCATGGTTGCTTCAATGTCCTGAGTCGATGCGAAAAGTTATCTTTCATGGTCTTTTTATTTTTTTTCTTTCATGGTCATTTTGACTTTGAGGAAGAGCCAGAGGTTGGACGATGCCAGACCGATGAATAAGGTGTCCGAGGACACACCGTAATGTTTCTACAAGCCTGCCTTTCCACTGCACGACACTTGGTAGCAACATTCACCACATACTTTATGGCACCTCATAAAGACACTCAGGAAAGAATTCCAGAACGGCTTCAGAAAGTGGCAAGATCTTAACTTGCACCTGTCTGTCTTGCTCACCCAGGGGTGTGTGGGCAGCTCTCAAAAAATAATTGCTGGTTGAATAAATAACACAACCCAAAAGTCCAGAGCCCAGGGCCAGGCAGGGTGGAGGTCTTTTCAAGTCTCCCGATGTGGACCCATCCACGCCGGCTCACCTGGAAGTACATGAACTTCATGAGCTTGGTGACCTCAGGCTCCAGCACCTCCACAGTCTTCTCATAGATCTCCACTCGGTTGGGCTGCTCGTTGCATTTCACCTGTGGGCATGGAGATGTTCACAGTTGTCCTGGTTTGCTCAGGATGTCCTGGTTCATACCTGCTGCTTTTTTAGCCAGGCCTCTCTTACTCTCATGTGTGCTTCATTCTGGATGATAACTGCCTGGCCACCTGAGTGAGAGGAGGCTGGGGCAGCTCAATCTGCCCAGTCTGGCAGCAGGCAGAGGTACCACTTAGGGACTGAATAATAATCAGAAAAGACCAGAGCCCTCCTCCCTCTATGCTCTGTGCTGTGGGCATGAGGTGTACCCACGTGGATCTGCAGGGGTCCTTCCTCAGCCACCCTTTCCCCTAGTCCTGTTCTATTGCGCCTGGAATTCTAAGCAGAGAGAAATACTCCGTCCAATGCTCTGAATGTAGCCAAGTTCCCCTAACCATCCCCAAGCCAGTGTTGGCTGAGGAAAAGGTGCCATGAAGAGGCCAGTGGTTTCTGACCAGCAAGACAACAGAATCACACAGCAGATTTTCCCACAGCACACACTCCAAGACCGCCAAAATGCTGGTGGGATGTAAGGAACGAGCAAAGGCAGGCACAAGGATAAATTTTATAATTGCTTAGAAATTCATTGCTTCTCGGCCTTTTGGCTAAGATCAAGTGTAGAAATTCACAAAATGGTAGCATCTGCGTAATATCCATCCGTGGATGGTTAAATAAAGTGATGCAATCGTACATCATGATGAACTGATAGAAGGAATGAGATAGGTCTACGTGAATTTTCACCAGCAACTAACAGGTGAATAAAGTTACAGAACAGTAAGCGTAATGTGATCCCGTTTTTGTTCAGCAAAACAAAACTGTGTGTAAGTGTCTGTACATAATACCAGCACAGGAACTCTGAAGGGTGCTGTTAATAGCAGACACCCTTGGGGACTAGGGTTAGAAGGAAGTGGGAAGAATCACTTCTGTTTACTTTGCACACCTATGGTTTGTTGATTTTGTCACAATGGAACCCATCGGTTATATGATAATGATGGTAATAAAAATACTTGTTTCAACTTAAAGAAGTCAGTAATAAAGAATTAAGAAGAAAAAGCAAATGGCAGAACAATAGAAAATAGAAACCACATGCTTTTATAAATGAGATGATTTATGAAATAATACTTATGGCAGGAAAAAGATCCAGAAAAATGGACAGCCAAGTGCTCCCAGTGATTATCCTACGGTGGAAGGCAGGCTTGCGTGTGGGGTGAGGTCTTGTTTTTTACTTTATGCACTTCTGCAAGGAACAGATAGTTCATATATACAGCATCTGAAATAAAATACTGTTTCTATTGGATACTAGGAAGTACATTTTTTTTTGTACCGGGGATCAAACTCAGGACCTTGCACTTTCGAGGCAGGCGAGGTGCTGTCATCGGTCTTATGGGAAGCCCTCTGAATGTCCTCCACATTCTTCCTTGGATCAGAGGCCTTGACTTACTCCCTGCCACTGGGGAGGCTCAGCTCACTGCTTTGGGGGTGGGGTAGGAAGTGGTAACATGAGCTAGAGGGGAGAGAAACACAGCAAGGACGTCTCACCTGGGGAATGGCCCGGGAGCAGCTGCGCCAGGTGTACAGCATGACGGCATACTCATGTCCCTCTTCCAGCATCTCATTCTGAAAGAGCAGAACAGCCTCAGCAGGGAGAAACCATGCCCAGAGCCAGCAGGTATCTCAGCAGCCCTTTACCCTCACTATTCAGTGTGGACTCAGCATTCGCACGGCTGGGGGTGCTGAGTAGAAACACTGGCAGGCTCCTGGGCCCTCCCTGGGCCTACTGAATAAGAATCTGCATTTCCACAAAATCCCCAGGAAAATCACATGCACCTGGAGTGTGAGAAGAGCTGACCTAAATTATCCTTCTGAGAGGCCCAAGGGCTCTAAAACCACGCCATTTTTTTTGAAGAAGCCAGATAGCCGCTTTAGAAAGCATGAGGCAAATCTGTATGTTCCCAAAGCAAAAGATATTCCAGATACAGTGTAAGAAAAAAAGCAATTAGCTACACCATATGTGCAGCAGATAAGTTAAAAACTGAAATAAGCAGCAATAATTATGAATATATATTATGATGTATTAAAAAATATTGATGGGATACGTACCAGGTTATAAAAAGCAAGCTCCTCATGGGACTGGAATATTTTGTATTACTTTATTTGTATACTACAGTAGTACAATAATAGTACTGTAACATATAATACATAATATACTATAATTACAGTATTGGAGCATAATGTTTACATTTTTATTCTAAGAGTCTATATTACTATGTCATAAGCAGGAAAGTAAGTAATGTCAGTTTTTTAAAAATAATAAAACAAAATGACGGAAAAACAAATGACACAGTGAAAAATCAACCTGAGAAGCACAGGGATCCCTCGCCCTCATTCACAGCAAGTGCCACTGTGGAACAAGCCCTAAGCTCAAGGCCCAAACATCCGAGCTGAAACCCCAGCTTCTTCACCAATGAGCCCTTCAGTCTAGAGTGCATCACTCACTCTAAAATTCCCCACTTAGTCATCTGTTAAGTGACGACGATGAGAATCTCCGAGAATCCTATGAGACCTAAGTGTAACACACACACGACAATCTATTCGAGGTGGTCTCTAACAGGAGTTAGAAAACCAGCCTGGCAGTGGCACAAAACGGTAGCAAGGGAGTTGCCATTTGACCCAGCAATTCTACTCCTAGAGATATACCTGAGAGAACTGAAACTGTATGCCCATACAGAAACTTGTGTGGATTCAAGATTTATGTGTAACACAAATGTCACAGCAGCATTATTCACAATAGCCCCAAAGTGGAAATAATCCAAATGTCCATCAGCTGGTGGATGGACGAATAAAATGTGGTACATCCACACCATGGAATAGTATTTATCTAAGAAAGGTAATGAGGTGCTGACGCATGTGTCTACAACATGGATGAACTTTGAAAATGCCATATTAAGTGAAAGAAGCCACACACAAAAGGTCACTCACTGCATGATTCATGTAGTTGAAATTTTCAAAACAGAGAAATTCATAGAAACAGAAAGTGCATTAGTGGTTGCCAGGAGAAGGAGGGAGAGAGGAATTGGGAGTGACTTCTAAAAGGTCTGGGGTACCTTTTGGGGATGACAGAAATTAAACAGTTGTGATGGTTGTTTAACATCGTGAATATGGTAAAACTGCTGAACTGTACAGTTTATGCTATAGAAGATATACTTCAGAAATACAATAAAAAGAATATTAGGCCACCTTTCTTTGCAAATATTTTTATCTATATAAAATGAAGTTTTATTGATTTAATTTTACATCTGAATAGTTTATGTTTCATAACACTTTTTTAGGTGAAGATCAGATTTAATTTGGAGTTTATGACTTACAACAGTTTGTTTTTTCCAGAGCAAATGGCACTGACAAGTCAGTTTCAATTCTTACTTTAGAAAACTTTAAAAATCAGTAACATATTGTGCTTTCGATCAGAAAGAACCCAGGTCAACCTGTGGGTCTCCTGCTGCTGTCTGCTTCAGAACACATGTCAAAAAGGGGAAGTGACAATAATATGAAGAGCATGAGTCTATTTTCAGCACAGGGCTCCCACAGCAGTTTCAACTCGCTCGTCCCACACGTTTTACTGGGCATTCCCAGGGCCCAGGCTCTGCCTGTGTCTTGAACAAGGAGGACGCGGACTCTGCCTTAGGGACTCTGAGCCAGAGTTGCTGCATAATGAGCCTGGAATAAGAGGGCAGGACGGTGGAGTGAGTGTCAAACCAGGTGGGGTGTCTCCAGGGTCCCTCACACCCCTGTCCTTACGGCCGGCCCCCAACCCCGGGCCCTCCCTCAGCCTTCATCGCCTCCAGGACTGACCATTTCAATGATCTCCATGGCCTCCTTCCAGCTCATTCTGTGCATAACTAACAAGCGAAACTCCCCCAGCGGAATTCCGCTCACCTTGTCCCATGGATGAAAACTTTACACTGCTTCTGATCTTTTATTAAATGAATGAAAGCCCTTGCTTACAGGCTGAATTGTGTCCTCTCTTCCCCCAACACCTGACTCCTCTACTGAAGCCCTAAACCCAGTACTGAGGCTGTGACTGTGTTTAGAGCTGGGACCTTTGCGAGGTGGACAAGTTCAAATGTGGTCACTGTGCTGGGCCCAATCCAATTTCACTGGTGTCCCTGTGGGAAGAGGTAACAGGCTCACAGAGAGACCAGACGTGGACACACAGAGGAAAGACCGTTCAGGGAAGCAGCCAGCAGCAGGTGTCTGCAAACCCAGGGCGGAGGCATTGGAAAGCTCACCCACTGACACCTTGATCTGGGACCTCCCGCCGTCTAGAACTGAGAGAAAAGGAATACCTGTTTAAACTCCCCAGACTGTGGCATTTTGGTACAGCGTCTCACTAATACACCTCCATGTTCCGACCTTTCTCTAATCTTCCAGAGACAAGTCCCCTACTTGTGCCTTTCGGCTGAAACTCAGGCAGTCAGTGAAGATTCTGGGCCTTTCCTCATGCTGGCTCTTCCCCTTGGGGTCCCCTCCCCACCTCCACCCTGACTGAGAGCAGAGTGCAGAAAAAAGAGGTCAGGACTGGGAATCGGTGCTAAATTTCAGGTCCCGTGCGCTGACTTACTACTTGTAGGATCCTAGGCAGCTTGGTTGTCAACTTCTCCAGGTCTAGGTTTCCTCATCTCTAAAATAGACAGAATGATCCCTTTGCAAGTCACAGGGCTATTATGAGGCTCCAAAGGTATCACATATGAAAATGTCCCACATACATTTTAAAGAGCAGGACATACTTTATTACTCTCCTATGGGTCAGCACTTCCTTCATCAAACTTTCTCTGGCCCTCTCAAAGCCCCTTCAGAAACACAAAACTTGAAACTTTTACCATGACATCGACTCTTTGTGCATGTTTACTTGGCTCACAGAATAGTCCAGAGCGTGGGTTGTGCTGCCAGATGGCCCTGGGTTTAGATTTGTCACTTGTCGGCTTGGCGACCCTGAGTAAGTTTCTTCACTTTTTAGGGCTTCGGTTGTCCCCATCTGTAAAATGGGCATTATCACAGAAGTCTCTCACAGATTTATGTGAGGATTAAATAAGACAACGAACTTAAAATATTATGTGCACAGAAGAGGTGCTTAGCAAGTGATGAGCACATCTATTTCCCACTTAACTCTTTGGGAGTCGGGACTTGCCCTGTTATCTTTGAACACCTCCTCCGCGTTGACTGTCCTGCCCGGGTCCAGGCACACACCAGTGACTGGCTGAGTGAGTTGGGTTTGCTAAGAGAAAGTCACAAGATACACACGACGCACTGACAAGGGAACACGGCGCCACAGACAGAGCCTACGATGAAGCCCCAGAGGGAAGGGCAGGGTCCCTGGCTCTGAAGTCAGGTCCTACGAAAGAAGTAACTGGCTCCACCTGCAAAGCAGTTTAGGCCATGATAACGGTGGGTCAGTAACTGTCATTCCAAAGTCAAGGCCACTGTGTCTCTTCTATGCGGAACATTTTGCTTTGTTAAGGGATAAAAATTCCATATACAGAACTCGGTAATCTATGAAGTATAAGACAAGGCAGGATCCAATCCCATGTTAACCTCAAAAGCCATTGAAGCTCGGAGAAGTGAGGAGTGGGGATTAAGGTAGGCCTAACACTGAGCAGGATTTGCAAAGCTGGAAGTTAATGGGGTGCAGCTGCCCCAAGGCACAGAGAGGTGGGAGGGCAGGGCTGCACACTGGGCTCACGAGCTGGGCCTGCAGAGGCAGGGGCTCCAGGGTACTGGAATTCATGCCCTCGTGTGAGAAGATGCCGCAGCCCCTCCTGTCCCAGAGGGACCACATCTGCACATGTGTGCCACACTCACCATGCTGGAGTGGACGGTCGCCTGCTCGATGTACCGTGCAATGCCCGTGACAAACGCATTCCTGTCCTCGAAGTTCGTGTCAAAGTTAGCCTATGGAATGAGAGAACACTGGTTGTTGCAAAACAGGTCCAGGGTAGCTGGGTGTCCAGGAAGCAAATCCCTGCCAACAAACACCACATGCTCTCAGTGCAAACATATAGCAACGTCAGCCCTCATCTTAATCACACTGGGCAGGAGCAGGCTGAGGACAGGGGCCCGCACCAATCAGGTACACTCAGCTGCACCCCAGAAGTCAATGCTTGAAGCCACAAGTCCACAGCTGCTCAAAGTTACAATGCGCATCGCTTTATCCAGCCATTCAGAAATACGCATGTGAGGGTGCAGACATGCATGTACAAAGGCCATCCTTGCAGCATTTTTATGACTGAAAACACTGGAAACCACCCAAATGTCCATCAACAGCAAAAAGCTGACTAAATAAGAGTATGTCCATACAATGGTCTTACAAGTACCATGAGGTGATTAAATATAACGTGGAATTACTATAGCATTGTCATAGAAAAATATTGGTAATAAATTTCAAGAAAAAGGCAGGTCATAGAGCAATACATATAGTAGGAATCCTTTTTGGTAAAAAAGAAAAAATATATTTTTTTTTGGTAAAATATATATATATATATTTGGTAAAAAGGCATGTGTGTATATACAGAGAAGGGGCCATGGTTAAGGGATACTTTCGTTATACGGTATTTTTCTGTATTGTCTGAAGTTAAAAAAAATTATATAATTAAAAATGTAATCTGGGTTAGAAGATGTGAATAAATCAAATTTATGAACAGAAGCTTCAAGCATGTGCTAAATAATTTGGTAAATGTAAGTAAAATATACATATTTGTATTTAGTCACATTTAGCAATCCAAGGGCTCTCAAAAGGTCAGATACAGCACCAATTTCCAGTGAGCATCTC
The DNA here is from genome assembly GCF_053883595.1 of Heterocephalus glaber. Lineage (NCBI taxonomy): Eukaryota > Metazoa > Chordata > Mammalia > Rodentia > Bathyergidae > Heterocephalus > Heterocephalus glaber. The sequence goes on from NW_028258377.1 coordinate 31,456,385, forward strand.
CTTTCAGACTGCAGCATCTGGTCTGGCAGCCCCAGATGCCCAGGCTCGAGCTGCGTCAGTGCCCGCCTGCCCTCTACACCAGCCAGGGTCACGGTTTTGTGTAATCCGAGGTGTTTATCATGAGATCTGCTCTCAGGCAAAAGCTAACAACTGTGACCACTTCCCGGAGCCGTAGCTGCCACGCAGAGTCCTAACGCTCCTCTCACATACAGGAAGGAAGAGTAATTACCCAGGCAGGCTCTAGGGGTTTCTCAACTGCAATATTTAATTTGGAAGGTCAGAGCTGCCACAACAAGGTTGGTGCCATAGCAAGAACAGCTGGGAGGGTATCTGGGGTCAGAACGGATCAATGAGCCCTTCCTGGGGCGGGGGGAGTAAACCATCCTGGTGGACATTTACCAGCTCATCTACTTCTTCAACTGGGCTCCCTGAGGGGACAAGGTACCCCATCAGCTCTCAACCCTTCACCTTTGAGCTGCGGCCCCCCACCCCAGCCTAGAGGCCCAGATCTCGAGGATCCCTCGACTCCTGTGCTCCCCAGTGCGCTCTGCTGTCTCCAGCACCTGGTACATGATGGAGGATGGTGGAGGCTCGATGCATGGCTGCTGGTCAGGGAGCGGCAGCTCCTCCAGCAGGTCCACGTTAGACAGGGCATCTTCCAGGGTCACGTGAGTGGTCATGGCTGCAGTTTCTGGGTTCTGCACTGAGAAGAGAAGGACAAGGAAGGATTTCAGGAGACTACAGACATTTCTCTGGACCTCTCCCCATCCAAGCTCCTCCTGGAGAATAAAGGGGGATAGGACACACAGTGGCCACTTCCACTTGGCACTTTGTCACAAGTTGCCTTCAACCTGCACCTTTGATGGCTGAAGAGCTCTTCAGTTTCCAAAGCACTCTGTGTCCATTATCTTGGTGACACTTTACTCCTACCCTCTCTGGCCAACACGAAGGTTGAATTCTGTCCACATAACTGATGGAGTTGTTTCTTCTAACCATGTGACCAAGGGCAAAAGGACCTCAACTAATGCTGAACACTAGAAGATGGATTACAGTTCTCTACTTTCTGTTCTTCATACGAATATTTACCAGTTCCACCCTCAAATGATTACACAGCATAAATATCCATGATCGCAAAAGCCAGAGCCTCAGTTTTATATGCTAATTAAGCTGGGACTGAAAGAATTCAACTCCTAAGAATCAACTTTGTGTGAAAAAACTGGAAGGGCCATGATGGCTTCCTTAGACTAGGTTTGTTTTATGAGCCACACAAAACCAATCAGCCCTCAATGGATATTTTTGTGTCTTGGACCATGGCAAGCACAGCTGCTTGCATGATAACTTTGCCAGGCACTGGAGCTGAAAGGATCTGAACAGAGCATTTAAGCAACTCAAGCTAATTGCTATTTTAAGAATTCAGCACCCAGCAAACAAAATCTTCATTTTTCTCCCCAAACATGAGAAGCAGTGATTAAAAACTGGCAATGCACAATTTAGGTTATAAATCAGGTTGCCACGAATTTCCTCCAAAAATAATATTCCACAAGTTATATACCTTGATTACAATGCAATGAAATTAGACATCAAAAATACAAATTACAGCAAAAAAAAAAGCCAATCCCTTTGAAAATTTATAAAACATGCAGAGCAGCTGGATGTGGTGGTGCAGGCCTATAACTCCAGCACTCTGGGAGGCTGGGGCAGGAGGATCATAAATTCAAGCTCAGCCTGGGCAACTTAGCAACTTTCTGAAAGCTGTCTCAAAATAACAAAAGGGCTGGGGATGTAGCTCAGCGCCAAGGCCTTGGGGTTTAATCCCCAAGACCTCAAACAAACAAGCACAAACCACGCAAAGGTCATTCATAGCTACAGAGGAATTCAAACCAAAATGATAAAACATTTACAACTGAAAGACAGAGAGCACTAATAAATGTTTTAAATGGACTTAGTAGAAAATTAAAAAAATAGAATTCAATGAGCTTAAGGTTCCAGTCAAACATCTAAAGAGAAAAAAACCAACCTAAAGAAATGAGAACAGAGGGACTGATCATTACAAGAGCAGAAATAAAGAAAAAAAAGGGCAAAAAAAAATAGAACAATACAGACAAACAATAACAAAAAGCTCAACTGAGCTTTACAGAAAGATTAATAATACAAGGAAGACACTGTTAGGGCAGAATTCCCGGAGTTCCTCCTCATGACGGGGAGGTGTGGTTCAGGCTTCAGGCTTAAAGGCTGCAATGTCTCCGTGAATGCCACTGACTGTGCTCTCCCTGCATGTTAAGAAAACAGTGTCAGACAGCAGGGGACAAAAGGACCCTTGACATGCAAACTTGGTCCAGGGGCTGTGAGGAGCAGAGAAAGCTGCAGAATGAACATACCCAAGGTCATACTGTCTCTCCCTCAGTATTTCCTGTAGGGCCAAGGTCAGGAGGGCAACTGGGGACGGAGCCTGCACCAGCTGCAGGGCAGTCAGCTACCAGCTCAGATTCACACTTCGCTGCCCTCTCCCTCGCACGCACCTCCCTGGTGTGCACTGTGGCAACTGCACAGGCCGGGCCGTTGCAGAAGCCTGGCCTCCGTCAGTTGCAGGCCCTCTCCACACCTAAGCCCCTTCCTCTTCTCTCCTCTCTCTCCAGAATCCTAAGAGTGGAGGTCAGGGCCACAGCAATGCCACTGCAAGCCATAAAAGAGTCTCTTCTGGAGCCCCAGTAATTCTCCTCATTCAGTCAAATAATAATTATAGTAATACTTATTTCTCCCTAGCCCTTATTCTGTGTCAAACACTGTGCGATGCATTCAACTACTTTAATCTCACATCAACCCTATAAAGGTAAGAAATATAACTGTTCCAATCTCATTTACAAATAAGCAAACAGAAGCTCAGAATTTATTTCACAAGGTCAAGTGCTGGCCAATGTGGGAGCAGGGCTGGAACCAAGTTTGCCTCGCTCCGGGCCTGGGCATCTTTGTTGCCATGCATTTCCTCCTAAGTGCTCAACTCACACCGTGAGCTTGTGCTTAACACCTAAGAGGTCTGTCTCACGTCCAGCTCCGTACTAGGTGTACATTAGCGGTTCTTGGCTCTGCTCATGCCAAAGCTTCTTAATAATACAATGCCTGAGCACCACACTTAAGACCAGCAAGACTACACTTTTCAAAAAGATCCTACTTCATTTGCAATAGAGAAATCCAGATTAAAATTAAGTGGAGATACCACTTCTCACTGATTAGAATGGCAAAAATCCAAAGGTTGGACTGCATGCGCCATCGGTAAGGCTTCGAAGAATCAGGCCCTCTCACGTGTGGTTGGTGGGGACATAAAATGGTACAAGCGCCAGGAAGGAAATCTGGCAATATCTGATGACATTTCATAAGTATTCTACCCTCTGACCACAAATCCCTCTACCAGGTATTCCTGACACTGGCAAAAATGCAAAAAGACATCTGACATCTGACCATGGCAGCACCATATGTAACTGTGAGAAACTGCAAACGTCCATGCACAGAGGTGCAGTCCTCTACCATGACATGCCAGAAGCAGATGTGACCCCCAAGGAGATCTCCAGGATGCAGTCCGTACAGCATGCTCTCGCTTATTTAAAAGAGGAGGCAGCAACATGCATCTCCTATTTAGAAACTGTGAACTCCCAGGTGTAGCAGAGACCACTTCCGATCCCAGCACTCAGGGAGGCTGCGGTGGTGGAATCACAAGGAAGGGGGGTGGGAAGTAGCTCAGAGAAGAGAACACTCACCCAGAATGTACTGGAAAAAAAACAACCCAAACAATGGAAGGACAAGCCAGAAAGTTTTAAAAATCAGTTACCTATCATAAAGGAGGGAAAAGGTTTTAAAGGAACAGGGAAACAGGCTATACTTTGACTATACTTTGTAGATTTGACTTTGAAATGGTGAAAATATTTTGTCATTATAAAATAATATTTAAATTTTAAATGTAACCTCTAACCCAAAAAGTAAAATGAAATCAATGAAAGAATAAGTATATTAGTTGTTGGTATAACCACACAGAGGACCTATTCCAAGTGATTTTACAATTCATTTATGTGAGGGTAGATTCCTGGTGGGACACATCTTAAGAACAAAAACAGCTGTGAAATGAAATCTGCTGTTTTCAGTAATATACTGATGTATCACTGTAATGTCTGGATGCATTGTGGGGTAAAATAAACACGTAATTATGAAATACATTCTAGCATTGTTGAGAACTGGCACTCCTGACATGGCGGGAAGGAGATAGATAGGTAACACCGAAAAGAGTACATGAAAACCTAACATAATCTAGGAATGGTAGAACACACCTGTAATCTCGGCACTCTGGAAGGCTGAGGCAGGAGGACTGCAAGTTTAAGCCCAGTCTGAGCAACTCAGTGAGATCCAGTCTCAAGGAAAAAAAAAAAATGGGGGTTGGGGATGTAGCTCAGTGCAGAGGCCTTGGGCTCAATCTCCGGGACCAGAAAAATAGAATAAAAGCAACCAATACAGATGGTCCCCAATTTAGGATGTTTTAATTGGTATCTTGCCTTGCAGTGATGGGAAAAAAAAATGGGCATTCTGTAGAAACTGTGCTTTGAATTTTGATCTTTTCCTGGGCTTATGGCAGGTTTACTAGGACATAATCCCATTCTAAATCAAGGAGCATCTGAAGCCCTGAATAGGAACTTGCAGGAACAACAGAAATATATAATGTGTTTTATTTTTACATACATACACATATGTATATGAGTGCAAACACAAATATGTAGGTCCATGTAAGTGTATTTATATACACATATGTACATGTGTGCTTCTGTCCACTGAAAAGACCTGGAAGCAATGACCGACCCAGGAACAGTGCACACCTTAAGAGTGCAGACTGTGGTCTGCAAACACCATTTTCTAAAAGAACCAGCGCTCCTTGAATCCAGGGCTAGGGCAAAAAAAATATGTAAGAAAGGCAAAAACATCTTGTACCAGAAAGCAAGGAAACTATCTAAGGCCACTGGAGTTTTATCTGAGAGATACAGGAGTCAATCTGAAGCAGCCTCCACAGGCCAAAAGGATGCAGCGCCGTGGGCATCAATTAGTGTAACTGAAATGGACCGGAACAGTAGCAAGTGTGTCAACATGCATGAGATCATAAAGATACTTAATAAAAACTAGGTTTTTATTATTTGTTTTGTTACTGTTGGAGGATGCCTGTAAATCAACTTTTATGTTGAAAATTGGTAAACAAAAAGGAAAATAGCAAACAGCTTACCTCTCCTAGACAAGCTAAATACCCCTGCAAAAACAAAATAGAAGAGTAGGATGCTTTTCTCTATAAAAGTATTTTTTCTTTCTTTCTCAGGTTTTCTGTTTAAAATAATAGGACCTCTGTATATCTCTTGAAGAGACTAAAGAAGTAAACAACCCACAAAACCAATCAATTAAGAGCTTTTGTTTATGTAAGGCAATCTCTTTTCTCCTTGTAAATACAGCTTCTCTCTGGGACCTGTGTGTTTGTAGCTCACTCACTGCCTCAGGGAGCAGGAAATCAGACATTTTTAATTTTTAGCTCAAGTGATGGAAGTTACTCCAAACCCAGATCAAATCAGAAAGGAAAAGATATTCCGGAAATTTGAACAGGGGTATACTTGAAATAAGTCCTTCTTTTCTAGGCCAGGTGACCTGCCCGTTGTGCAGTCTTCTGCATGAGAATAATTCTTTATGTTCAGTGTACAAACATGTGGCCATTTTGTCATTTTGGAAGATAAATTAAGTATTTTTAAATTTACAGTGTTCCAGGGGCATCATTTAACAAAAGCAGCTGCAATCTCTCAGTGGGTATTCATGGCAGATTGAATTGAGCATCTTAAAGTCAGGGCCTGATTTCACTGGACTCGGGGATATTGTGCTTCAGAGAGCAGCTTTCGCCCTTTTGAGGCTGAGAGGACAGACAGACTCGGGCAAGAGGGGGCAGACCCCGAAAATGGGGGCTGGGAGAACCTGGCTTTGGAAATGCAGGTTCCAACACAACTAAAATGCTGCTGCCCATAGGAAGAAGATGTGCATTGTCATTTTCTTTGGGGCTTTCTAGAAGGAAAAAGAAAAGGTAAGATATTTTTGTGGAAGTGGAGTACTAGGCTACAACAGTGGGTAAGGTTGAGTTCTTAGAATCTTTCAGCAGCTACTCACAAGCTATCTAACCATAAGCACATCATTTAACCTTTGCTGAGCCTCAGTTTTCCTATCTGTAAAAGGGTTGATAACTTATGAGTGCCTGTCCTCAGTGATTTATTATGAGGGTTATATAACTTCACGGCATGTAGATTACTTAAAACAGTACCCAGCACCAGAGAAAGCATTCAGAAAACATTAGTATCAAAAGAGAAAAGCACGATGAATTTAGTTGTCAATCTCCCTGGATTTTATTCATGATTCATGATTCGAGGTGGACTCCATTTTCCAAGACAGAATGAGAGTTCACATTGCGAGAGAACAGGACAGTGGGTTTGGTAAGGTAGGAAACAACAAAGAAGCAAAAGATGAATCTGATTAGTTAATATCGGGTTACTTCAGGTTTTCTCAAGAGTTAAAACAGACAGGACTTCATTATTATACAGATTCAGATGTACTGGAGTCTCCTGTTTTTGGAAAACTGGACAGTTTGGGAGTCTCTTTATTTCTGTAAAGTTTCAGCTTCATTATGTGGTGTTTAGCCTGAGTGACTACTTTTGGTTTGGTCTGACCTGATGGGATCTAGAGCAGGAGATCAGTCATAGCCTCCCATAGTTTTGTTTTAACATTAGCTAGTCCGTGGCTTATTTTTAAAAGAATAAATTAAACATTGCCACAGCTCTACAACAAAGGAAGGCATTATTACTATTAAAGTATCATTCTATAAATCTTTTACACTGATTTCCTCCACCACAACCATCCTACACATTTGAGATGGAGAATGTTATTTTTGCTGTTTTTCCAAGGATACAGTGTTCCTGAGAAATAAATTCTTTTATTCAGGGTCACAGTCAGCTCGTGGCACAGGTAGAGCTGAAATAGGATATCCTGACTTTCCATTCTATACTCTCTTCTAGACCACACTAGCTTTTACACTCTTGAAAAATGCCAAGCACTTTTTTTCTTTTCCAATTTGGTTGGCTGCCCTTTCCTTCTTCAAGAACAAGAGTCAACCAAGCTAGAAAGACTAGGTAACTGTCATCTTTGGGATTCATAAACATCGAGAGGCCAGGAAATATATTCCCAGTCTGTGTGGCTCTCCAGCTAGATGCAATACGTACCTGCCGGTGTGCACACCCCATGGGCATACATGTGTATATATATTTATATATACAAAGACATATGGAAATATAAATATACAAATAAATCAAAAGCATCTGACTCTTTTTTCTCGATTTTTTTTTCCAAATATTTTGATCAGAGGCTGGTTGGATCCAAGGATAGAGAACCCACAGACACGGAGGGTGGGCTGTATCTGACACTACAGTAGGCGGAATGATGCCAGCCCCCTGAAGATATCCGTGTCTTAATCCATGGCAAACAGCAGGACCCCAGACAAAAGCTTCATAGACTCCCCGAGTGACCTCAGAGTTGGAAGAAACCTAAGGAAAGAATTACTCCTTAAAAAGCTTTTCTGATCTCCCTAAGCCCTACTTAAAACCCCATTCTATCTTCACTCTCCTTTGGTCCTTACCAAACCTACTATGTTCCTTCCTTTGTAGGATCTACAACATTTTATTAAGTGATTCACCATGTTTTCTCGCCTGCTCTACACTCTAAACTCCTCAATGGCAGGTGTGTGTCTAATCACACCCAGTTTCTATGCAGAGCATGCATCTGTGACTCAGTAAAGATTTGTTCAATAGGTGGAAAAAAATTTCACCCTTCTTCATGATAAAACCACCTAAAAAGCAAGTAATAGAGGGGAACTTCCTCAATCTTACAAAAAGCAGTTACAAAAAACCCTTAGTGAATATCAGACTTGATAGTGGAAAAAACCGAATGTTTTCCTGTTAATATTAGGAACAGGACAATGAATTCTGGTCTCACTGTTTCTAGTCAACATTTTACTGGAGATTCTAGGTAAAGTATTTAGCTAAGAAAATTAAAGGCATCCAGATTAGAAAGGAAGACTTAAAAGACTCTACCTGCAGGGCTGGGGATTTAGCTCAGTGGTTTCGCTGCCTGCTGTACAAGCGCAAGGACCCAAGTTCGATCCCCATTACCAAAAAAAAAGAAAACTCTACCTGCAGATGGCATGATCTTGTATGTTGAAAATTCTTTAAAAATCCATTAAAGAAACTTAAAATGAATAAACCAGTTCAACAAGGTTACAGAATACAGCGTCTAATTCATGCCACATCTTAAGAACTTAGCATAGGCTAAAATCAGGAACAAGACAAGGATGTCCACTATCACCACTCCTGTTCAATATTGTTCTGGAAACATTAGCCACAGCAATTAGAAAAGAGGAAGAAATAAAAGGAATAAAGATAGGAAAGGAAGAAGTTAAACTGTCATTATTTGCTGATGACATGATACTTTACATAGAAGATCCAAAAAACTCTACCAAAAGATTTCTAGACCTAATTGACAGATTCAGCAGAGTAGCTGGATACAAGGGCAACACTCAAAAAACAATAGCCTTCTCGTACACAAATAACAGACTCACTGAGAGAAATTCGGGAAACAATTCCTTTTACAATAGCATCCAAAAAAATGAAATATCTAGGAATCAATCTAACAAAAGAAGCAAAAGACCTCTACACTGAAAACTACAGCACCCTGAAAAAGGAGATAGAGGCGGATATAAGAAAATGGAAAGACATCCCTTGTTCCTGGGTAGGAAGAACCAATATAGGGAAAATGGCCATACTTCCAAAACTACTATATAGATTTAATACAATGCCGATTGAACGTCCAACAATATACTTCACAGAACTAGAGAAAACAATCCAAAAATTCATTTGGAACCAGAAGAGACCTAGAATAGCAAAAGCAATACGAGGCAACAGAGACATGGCTGGGGGTATCACAATCCCCAACTTGAAACTTATACTACAAAGCTACTGTGATAAAAACAGCATGGTACTGGCAAAGAAGCAAACCCAAGGACCAGTGGAATACATTAGAAGATGCAGAAACAACTTCAGACATATTCAGCCACCTAGTTTTAATCTTTGACAAGGGAGCCAACCACCCTCATTGGAGGAAAGATAGCCTATTTAATAAATAGTGTTGGAAAAACTGGATTTGAACCTGTCAAAGATTAAAACTAGACCCATACCTATCACCATGCACTAAACTAAGATCAAAGTGGATTAAAGATCTAAATATTAAGACAGAAACACTAAACTCGCTGGAAGATAAGTTAGGTAGAACTCTTGAAGACACTGGCATAGGAAAAGACTTTATGAACAAAACCTCAGTAGCACAGGAACTAGCACAAAGAATCAACAACTGGGATCTCCTCTTACTAAAAAGCTTCTGCACTGCAAGAGAAACCACCAACAGAGACAACCTACAATGTGGGCAAAAATTTTTAGCAGCTGTTCCTCAAACAAAGGTCTACTATCTAGAATATATAAAGAATTGAAAAAAATTAGACGCCCTAAATTCAAAGACCCAATTCAAAAATGGACATCTAAAATGAACAGACATTTCTCAGACAAAGAAGTAAAAGCAGCAAATAAATGTACGAAAAAATGTTCAACATCACTGGTCATTCGACAGATGAAGAGGAAAACAACACTGAGATTCCACCTCACCTCAGAAAGAATGGCTGCTATCAAGAAATCAACCAATGACAAATGCTGGTGGGGGTGTGGGGAGAAAGGAACCCTTCTCCATTGTTGGTGGGAGTGCAGACTGGTGCAACCACTGTGGAAATCAGTATGGAGATACCTCAAAGAACTAGGGCTAGACGTTTCATTTAAGCCAGCTATTCCTCTACTGGGTATCTTCCCCAAAGAATTAAAAGAATCATACCACAGCAATATATGTGCACCTATGTTTATAGTGGCACAGTTTGTAATAGCTAAGGTTTGGAAACAGCCCAAGTGCCCATCAACTGGAAACTGGATAAAGAAGATGTGCTTTTTTTGTAAAATGGAGTACTACTCAGCCATAAAGAACGAGAAACTAGAGTCATTTACAGCTAAATGGGTGCATATTGAGGCCATACTCTTAAGTGAAATAAACAGGACACATGTGTAAATACCGAATAGTTTCTCTAGTGTGAGAAACTGAAAGTGTAAATAAGGATGAAAATGATTAAAATGAATAATTGATAATTTGAAATAGGAAAAGGTCCAAAGGGGTAGGGGTGGCAGGAGGGAAAGGGGAAAAGGAAGAAAGGAAAGGAAAAATTATGTGAAAGAAAAAAAAAAAGGAAACAAAGTCTATGTAAATAGGGAAGGGTGGTAGGGGTGAAGGGAGCACAGGTAATGGGGAAAAATAAGCACTAAAGATACATCATCTTCAGGTACAAGCACCCACTGATAAATGTAAATGTACTGTATACCTAAAATGTACCAATTAATATACAAATTTTAAAAAAGATGTGGTTTTTTAATAAAATGGAGTACTACTCAGCCATAAAGAACGAGAAACTAGAGACATTTATAGCTCAATGGATACATATTGAAACCATACTCTTAAGTGAAATAAACAGGACACACGTGTAAATACCGAATAGTTTCTCTAGTGTGAGAAACTGAAAGTGTAAATAAGGATGAAAATGATTAAAATGAATAATTGATAATTTGAAATAGGAAAAGGTCCAAAGGGGTAGGGGTGGTGGGAGGGGAAGGGGAAAGGGAAGAAGGGAAAGGAAAAATTATGAGAAAAGAAAAAAATGGAAATGAAATCTATGTAAATAGGGAAGGATGGAGGGAGTGAAGGACGCACAGGTAATGGGGAAAAAAATAACCAAGATACATCATGTACAGGTAGAGGCACCCAATGATAAGTGTAAACGTATTGTATACCTAAAATGTACCGATACCGATAAAAGAATTTTTTAAAAAACCAGCATAGGAAAAAAGGTGGCAAAATCTCTCACTCATACTTTTTATAATGATTGCATGTTGAAATAACACTCTAGATGCTCAGGTTAAAAATATATATAATTCAAATTAAGTTAATCCATTTCCTTTTGTTTTTTAAATTGCAATAAAATTCATGTAAAGAATCAATTTTATCTCTACATACTAGCAATATACAATCTGAAAATGAAAATAGGAAAATAGTTCTATCTACAATAATATTAAAATGAATATAATACTCAGGAATAAATTTAACCAAAGTATAAAACATACTCTAAAACCTATAAAACACTAATAAATTTAAGACCTAAAAAATGAAAAGATATCCCATGTTCATAGATTAGAAGGCTTAATATTGTTAAGACTGCAACACTCCCCAAACTGATCTAGATTCAACCCAATCTCTTATCAAAATCTCAGCTGGCTTCTGTGTAAAAACTGACCAACCGATCCTAAAATTCACATGAAAATCCATGGGACTTATCCAGGATAGCAGAAACAATCTGGGAAAAACGAAAACAAATTAACATATTTCCCAATTTCAAAACTTACTACAGGGCCGGGGATTTAGCTCAGTGGTTTCACCGCCTGCTGTGCAAGTGCAAGGACCCGAGTTCGATACCCGGTACCAAAAAACTTACTACAAAGCTACAGTAATCAAAACAGTGTGGTATTGGCATAAGCATGGACATACAGGTCAATAGAATGGAAGTAAGAATCAAGAAATAAACTCTCAGGCCAGGGACTTAGCTCAGTGGTTTCGCTGCCTGCTACATAAGTGCAAGGACTTGAGTTTGATACCCAGTACCAAAAAAATAAAATAAACTCTCGCATCATGGTCAACTCATTTTTGACAAAGGTACCAAAATGAGTCCATGGAGAGAAAATACTTCTTTCAGCAAGTGCTGCTGGGACAACTGGATATCCACATGCAAGGATATCCACATGCAAGCAAATAAAGTGAATCCCTACCTCACATCTTGCTACATGTCAACCCACAATGAATCCAAGATCTAAATGTAATGTTTACAGCTAATACTACAAAGCTCTTAGAAGAAAACATAAGTGAAAATTTTTGTGACCCTGAATTATGGAATGACATCAAAATCATGAGCAATAAAATAAAACAAAGACATTATCAAAATTATAAATTTTCAGGGCTGAGGAATTAGCTCAGTGGTTCCACCACCTTGCAATTACAAGGTCCCAAGTTTGATCCCCGATACAAAAAAAAAATTACAAATTTTCATACTTCAAAGGACACTATTTAAAAAGTGAAAGATGATCTGTATTATGAAAGGAATTATTTGCAAATCATGTATCCACTAAGTGTATGGAATATATAAAGAATCATTAGAACTAAAGAAAAGACAACTCAATTTTTTAAATGTACAAAGTGTCTCAAAAGGTTTTTATTCAAAGAAAATACACAAATATCCAATACACATAAAAAGATCAGGGAAATGCAATCAAAATCACAATGATACCACTTCCCATCCACTAGGATGGCTCAAATAGAGAGGACAGAGAATAACAAGTGTTGGTGAGGACCGGAGAAACTGGAACCATCTCTGCAGGTGGGAATCTAAAGTGGTACAGCCAACTTTGAACAGACATTTTGGCAGTTCCTCAAACTTTAAACAAAAGAGTTACCATATGAACCAGTAATTCTACTCCTAGGTATATTCCCAAGAAAAATAAAAAACATACGTCCACACAAAAACTTGTACACTAATGTTTATAGTAGCACTATATAGTCAAAAAGCGGTCACACTTCACATCCTCACCAACTAATGAGGGAACAAACTGTGGTCTGACCATACAATGGAATATTATTCAGCTATAAAAGGACTTTCAAGCCGAGCCCGTTTGTACAAACCTGTAATCCCAGCACTCACGGAGACTGAGGCAGGAGGATCACAAGTTTGAGCCTAGCCTGGGCAATTTAGTGACTTAGTGAGACTGACTCAAAATAAAAAATTAAACGGGCTGGAGATGTAGCTCAGTGGGAAGGCCCTGGGTTCAATTTGCAGTACTAGGGGAGAAAAAAAGGACTTTCATACAGATACAAAATATCCTACTACCCGGATTACATGTATGAATCTTGAAAACATTATGCAAAATAAAAGAAGCCAATCACAGATGATTCCTTAGTGTAGGAATCCATTTACATGACAAACAGGCAAATCTACGGAGACACACAGTACATGAGTGATTGCCTAGGGTTGGGAGGAAACTAATGGTGCTGCTAAAAGGCCACAGGGTTTCTTTCTGGGGTGACAATGTCCCAAAAGTGTAATTATGGCTGCCCCAACTCCATGAATATACTAAAGAATCACTAAACCGTATGGCTTTAAAGGACAAATTATAAAATGTGCTTCATGTCAATAAAGCTGCTCACAAAAAAAGAGCATTTTTGTGTCCACTTTTGGGAAACTCTGGGTACATGAGTAGGAGGGGCAAAGAGCTGGAGCTGGGGCAAGGGTTTGGAAAGTTTGTGGGCTATGAAGCTGCCCCTGTGATCAGGGGCTGCCATGAGCAAAAACCAAGCGGAGAGCAGCAAAGAAGATGAGCAAGAGACAAGCACACTGCCCCAGGCAGAGCCCCTACGGTGGCCTGCTCAGTCCTTGCCTCCCTCCGCGGCTGTTTTGTTTCACTACCCACTCTTAGGTTCTGGGGCTGCCCCGCCTCTCCTATGATAAAAAGTCTCTGGGGTGGGGTTCAGAATAAGCAAAGGAGTCTACCTCCCCTACACAGTCTCTTCCTACTGAAGAAGAAATTGAGCCCCAGAGAAGGACTAGGACAAGGTCACCCAGCTGCTAGAGGGCAACACTACAACCTTTTGGAAGAGCACTCAAGGCAGTCACTGACTCAGCAGAGCTTTAAAAGAAAAAGAATATTTTTGAAAGAAGAGAAAGAAACTGAGCAGAAAATTCCAACTTTGCCACAAAACAAAAACCCATACAGGAAAAAGAAATACAATCAAAAAACATTAGCAAGTTTTCTTGTTATCGCTACTTACACATTTTAATGCTACAGACACTTTAAATGTGATTTAGGTTAAAATAGAGCTCCTGCTAAACTGGGGAAGGGAGGCAAGGGGACAGCGTGGTATAAGAAAGCAGAATCTTCCTTCATCAGAGCAGGAAGAAAGGGACAATGTCCAGAACAGGTAAGTCAAGACCCTCGGGAGCCTAGCATTAGGGATGTGGGGGCCACTACTGGACACCATGGTCAGTGAAAGGCAGGAGCCCAGGGGAAAGGAAAGTTCTGGCCCTTTCATTATGAGACTTTCAATGCTACTGGATTTTTTAAAGGCGTGTGCATGTCTTGCTTTGATCAACGTTTTAAACTTTACAAGACCACAACCTAAGGCTGGCAGCTCAGACATCAGGCCAGTATGCATCACAGAACAGCAGGGCAGCCTGTTTAAGTGCAGCTTTCTCCACTTGGGAGGACCCGAGTCTAAGCAAAGCAGTCCCAGCCAGCCTTGACTCAAGCATCTGTGGCCCTTCTCTTCTTGTTTCTGAGGAGGAGGCAGAGAAAAAGACCTTGGGCTTGGCATATTTCTCAGCTGCTTCCTGTGTTGTCAGGGTTGAGGAAGTGTTTCCGGTGATAACGGAACATGGTAGATACCAGTAGCTTGGGGCCACCACCAGCAGTCCTCCCAGGAGGGCAGGTCACAGCACCAAAGGTAGCTTGCTGATTTAATCCACCGGGACCCATGGCAGTGGCCACAGGAGGAACACCAGTGCGACTGTATCTGGAGCAGGAGCTGCCTCTCAGGGGCGCCTAACACTCAAAAAGGGAAGACACTGCATCTGCTGTGGAGACAGTGAGCCTTCAGGTAGAGCCACCAGACCAGAGCATGCAGACCTGAGCTTCAACACTGTGAAACCGCAACATGGTGCAGCAAACATGCAACATGTGCAAAACATATGAACATATAACACATGAATTGAAGATGGCTCAGTCTAAAGACTGACATGGGCTCTAAAATCACACATTCACTCATTATAAAGGGCAGATTTCCTTGTATGTAAAATATCGAGGTTGGCCTGGTAGTGTTCCTCAACCATGATATTAAAATGTGTCATGAAAGCTATAACCTGTACTATCAGCTTAAGTACTGAGGTCTGCAAACAAGGTAGTTTTAATTACATGTGAGGAAAGGGTTCAAAGTGTCTCCATAATAATACTGCTCGGATAGCTATCTCTGCTGCTGAATGGAAGAAAATGAGTGGAGTGGAGGGACTGGTTGCAGTATGCGTGCAGATAACCATGTCAATACTGCCCATCATGGATACTTTAAAAAGTGGAGGGAGCCGGGGATTTAGCTCAGTGGTTCCGCCGCCTGCCTTGCAAGTGCAAGGACCTGAGTTCAATCCCAGGTACCAAAAAAAAAAAAAAAAGAACGAAAAAGAAAAAGAAAAAAGTGGAGGGAAAGGAAAAACAAAAACAACCAGTTCCAAATCGCTGAGCCTGAGTCTCTGTCGGGGCTTCTCAACCCTAAAGCAAATCACTATGAATACAGGTGGGACATTCCACCTGAAGTTTCCTTCAAGACCATACTTCCCCAGGACAGACCATCCATAAATCTGTCCAAGTCCCATAAAATCTGTCCAAGGACATCTGTGCCTTGTGCCTTTGCTCAGACTTTTGCCACTACCTTGTAAGTCAGTGGTGGCGGACCTATGGCATTTGTGCCACAGCCGGCTGTTTATCACTGAAAGCTCTAAAAGGTTCGTCATCACCGCTGTACACTGTCCTCTGACTTAAGTCCCATCCAACTGTCAAGGCTGAGGTCAAGATGAGCCTCTCCCACAGAGGTCTGGCCAGCCAAATCCCACCATAACCGTCATTTCTCCGGATCTCCACAGCAATCGCAGTACAGAGTTCATAATTCCTTATGGGATTACCAACTGCTTTATCTCTTGCCAGTTCCTTAGATCATGAAGAATGCTAGGGATAGTCATCTTTTCTGGAATGGATCCACAACAACGAGAAGAGCTGGGCACAAAGTAGGCATTAATTGCTTAATTAACACTTCATGACTGATTTGTTGAGTGCATGAACAATGATCAAAATTTATGTCTTTTGGTTTAAAAAAATTACAAATTTAATACATCATGGTCTTCCAAGATATCATACTACATTAACCTTATTACTCTAAGAACCTCACAGGACTTCTTTAGAAAACTCTATTATCCTACAGTTTCCATCTTCAACCATAACAAGTGGGTCCTCATTTCTCTTTACCAAACGGAAGTACAACAGATTTCGAGATTAAAGGCTGACTCATACTTTTGAGTTGTCTCACTGTTCATACCATGCCAAAAGAAGACTTTAAAAAAAATTGCAGGAAAGGGTTTTATCTATTTTTTCACTCTTTTTTATTGGCTATACAGTTTAACAGGTTTCCTTTAAGCAGATTCACACATGCCTATAATATACTTTGCTCATTTTCACCCCATCACCCCCTTTTACTACCCTCCCCTACTAGTTTCACATTTGGGGGGTTTCAATATGTATAATATATTTTGCTTATATCTCTTCCCCTATTACCTGCCCTTACAGCCTCTCCCCCTTATTTCCCTTTCCTTATTTTATTTTCCCCTTATTTCTTTCCTCTTGTCTAACAGTCTCCCTTCTTTCTTGCCATCTTTTTAGAATCCACGTCTTACTTTTCTTGTTGCTGAGATAAAATATCTGACACCCAAAGTTAAAAGAGGAAAGGTTTATTTTGGCTCACAGTTTGTAGAGGATTCAGTTCATAGTTGGCTGGCTCCAAGGCAGAGTAGCATGGAAGAAGGGCATCACAGAGGAGAAACAGTCCATGGTGGGCAGAAGGCAGCAAAGTAGTAAAGAACCAAAGCAGCAAGTGATAAGCAGGGGCTCTCTTTCTGTCCCTTATATCCTATCCAGGCTGCCCACCTAGGGTGGGACAACCTTAATCCTAGCATCACACCCTTAATCCCAGGATCACACACCCTAGATCCAGCCACCTCTGAAAAGCCCCACCTAGGACCTCATGAGACTTTGGAGGACATCTAGATAGAAGCCATAACATCGCATATTAGGGAGAATATGTGATATTTGTCTTTCTCAGTCTGGTTTATTTCGTTCAGCATGGTCTCCAGATCCATTCATTTTTCCACAAATGACAGGATTTTGTTCTTCCTTCATGGCTGAATAATACCCCATTGTGTATCTATACCACATTTTCCTTATCTACTAACCACTGATGGACACCTAGGATGGCTCCATATCTTGGCTACTGTGAGCTGTGCTGCAGTAAACATGGATATACAAGCGTCCTTACAGTATGCTGACTTTGTGTTGGGAGTATACCAAAGAGTGGTACAGCTGATTCATATGGTAGCCCTGGTTTTAGTTT
The DNA here is from genome assembly GCF_053883595.1 of Heterocephalus glaber. NCBI lineage: Eukaryota > Metazoa > Chordata > Mammalia > Rodentia > Bathyergidae > Heterocephalus > Heterocephalus glaber. Next base: position 31,473,821 of record NW_028258377.1, read on the forward strand.
ATTAAGGAGCCTCCATACTGATTTCCACAGTGGTTGACTAATTGACATTCCCACCAACAGTGCAGAAGGGTTCCCCACAACCTCACTAGCATTCATTGTTTTTTGTCTTCTCGATGACAGCCGTTCTGACTGGGGTGAGATGGGATTTCAATCTAGTTTTGAATAAAGCAGCACATTTTAAAAGCACAAATTGAAAACGGTTCTCAGGTGTTCCTTCCTTTAACACTGAGTTATTGAACATCTTCGATGAGGGTTGGCCCTGCAGAGTCTCTTTGATTTCACTGGGCCTTCAGTGAAGTCAGACAATTCTCTCATTCATCCCCAGCTGATTTCTTATTCCACCCACAGGGCCAGCTGCTCCAAACTTCAGATGTCTCCCGAAGTTCCCTAACCAATCCCGCACCTTTACTTTTCATGGAGGACCTCACTTCCGGCTACACTTGAAAACAGAAATTATATAATGTGGACAAACTACACACCAGTCTGTTCCACCTGGAGATTAAAATCTGAGAACGCACTGCTGGAGGATGATCTGATGATGATGCAAACACCCCACAAAGAAGCCTGTGGTGAAGTCAGCAGTGGATCTGACTCAGACCCCTCTCCTTCCGGGGCTGTGCTTGCTTTCCTCTCTGGTTGCCTTGCTTCGGAGTCACTGTGAGGCTACATAAGGCCACGCACGCATTCAGAATAATCTCTGCAAGATACTCTGCCTAAGTTCAAGCTCTTCCTTCTCACAACAATTTCCCTTAAGATTAGCGCTCAATCTATTCTCTTCTCTGTTGCCAGGGCTCAAGCAGCATGGCTTAAGTGCTGTCCTTGGATGCACACAGACCTCAGCATAATGGCCATGGCTAGAAAGCCAATATCCACACACACTGCATCCTGGGAGGCATCCCACACCCACTGCCTGAATTCTGAAGTGTCTTTGTACAGCAAGGCCATCAGGGGCCTTACAGAATCTTCGAATCACAAAGTGCCTTTCAGTTCTGAGTTGGCGTGATGGTAGACAGATGCTACAGATTCATCTCCTTAAATCAACGCACAATATATAATTAATAAAGTGTTCCCTTAGGAAGGGAGGATGCCCATCCCACACACTAAGGGGCCTCCTTCTCTTCCTATTCCCACGGCTTCTTCTCAGACTGGGATTTATAGGCATTATTTCATCCAAGGGCTCCTGTGGTGACAGGCAGGTAACCAGTTGGGCAGACTACTTTCCATTGTTCCATTTTTAAAGACAGAATGGTGGTGGTGGCTTGAAGGCACACAGCAAGTCAGGATGTCCTAGTCAACTGCTCTGTCTGTCCCAGAAGCAAGGCAGAGCATGCCCTTGACATTTTTGGTTGGTTGCAAAATGTTAAATACACACAGAGGAAGAGGTCCTTCCTGAACTGTGTGCTGAAATGTGAGCAATACCTCCGGGTTTCTGCTCACTTATTTCTCTCCCTTCTCGCTGCCTACTCAAGTTCTACCCACCTTCTTATGCTACTGAGGAGCACCTCCCACCCGAAGCCCTCCTGACATCAAGTCTTATCAGTCATTTCAGTACCTTTAGCAGGTATTGAAATTAACCAGAGTCCAACTCCCTTCAAAAAAGCAGAATCCAGGAAAGCTCTGGAGGTAGAAGGCTTCATAAGATCTGTGGGTTCACTGTGTACATGTGCCAAATTCTTAACAATTATGTAAGTAACACATCACCACAATACCGATATAAATAGAACAGTTCTTATTATGTGCTAAGCACTCTGATCAGCACTCTTACACATCCCTCCTAACAAGAGCATCCGAGATAGCCCGGTCCCTCCTCCACCACAGCTGGCCTCCCATTCTGTGCCTAGAAGGCGGCACCACGCACCACCCACTCCCACTACCAATGCAGGACCATCCTTTGGACCACAGAGGTGGCTCTGCTCCTCAAAATGTCAGACCAGGGCTGGGGATTTAGTTCAGTGGTTTCGCCACCTGCTGCGCAAGCACAAGGACCCGAGTTCGATCCCTGGTACCAAAAAAAAAAAAAAATGACAAGACCAAAGCCCTTTTACAAGGGCTCCAGTGACTGATGTCTGGTTTCATCCGTCGTCGTCGACTACAAGTGAATAATTAATACTTGCCAGTAAAGAAATAGACTCATTGTTATGGTGGCCACAAGGAGGCTACAAAAGGCCATTTTGTGAAGCTCTTGGTGGAACCCTGGGCCTAACAGTGCCCAAAAGAAACCTCAAACGTGAGGGCCAGGGCCCTGCACTGTTTCCCGGGAGTGCTGCTACCAATGCTAATTAGCTTGTTGCCTATTCATCACCTAATCTGGCTTTCTGGTCAATGACAGCAGCAGAGGCCCACTGAACGCCAAGCACCGGGAGGGCACAATTTATCAGAAGGGACATGGAACGTTCTCCTGGGGCCAGTACTTCCTCAATTCCTTCTCTAGGACAGCCTCTGATTGGGGTAACACTCTCCAACTTGACTAGACTGTATCCCTACTCTAGGCCTAATGCCTGAAGCAAGCTTTTCCTTTTCCATTTTCTGCCTCGGACAGAACAAGGCAGCCTTGGGTGCCTATAGAACTGGTGAGCACTAGTCGGGAAATATAATAAAGAAGCTTAGTGTGCAGACAGCGCTTGCCCCCAGGCTCAGCAGCGAAACTACCCAGAGGCAGAGGCACTGGCTTTGTAAGCAACGAGGCAATCAACAGTACACTCTTCTTGTGTCCTCATAACGGTCCGGGCAGATGACAGTGAGTGCCAACAAGGAGCTCTCCCTGTGAGTTTCACATCCCACAGGTGGACATTGTCAGTAGCTGTCCAGCGACTGTGATGCCTGACCCGTCACATACACCCACACTTCCAGATTCCTACCCTCGTGACCAAATGAAGCCGCTCTGGATGAATACAGGTCTGACAGCTACTAGATACTACTATCATTTTAGGACGCTGTTCCCCAAAAGAGCTATGCACCCCCGCTTCCAGCTGACATCTGAAATTCCACCACTAGAGATTACTAACTATCTTGACATGAAGCATTATTTCCCATCAAAATGTCTCCCATCCTGTTTCCTTTCTGGTCAAATGGCTTCTAAAGCACCTGTTCTGCATCCAATGGGAAATTCTTTTGTACTGTATTTAGATCTTCAAAATCAACACTCACTGGCTTCTGGAAAACAAGGTTTGATGCTGGAGAATGGGAAAGCACCAGGGACTCGGTGGAAGTGGAGGTGGGAGGCCTGAGGAAGGACCACGAGAAGGGACAGGCAGTGAGGAAAACGGTCCCCAAGGCCTCCACCGTCCTGACCTCAGCTACAGACCTAGATTTTTGCCCCCCACCCCCACCCCATCAGAAGGACCTTGCATGGGTTCTAACAGAGCCCATGGCCCAAAGTAAGGATGGAGACCCACGAGCCGGAGGTGAAAAGTGGGAGCCCTGGAACCCACTGTCCTGTTGACCCTCCTACCTGCAGCACTGCCCCTGTCCTGGTGGCCATGCCGGGAGGGCACTGGCACCCAGCAGCTGGCAGGGAAAGGTTGTTGCCCATGCCTGGCCTAGCCGGAGGGCCAACAGATGGCTCAGCAGCCATCGGTGGTTGTTTCTACTGCTCTGGGAAAGTGGACAAGGAAAGTTGAAAGTCAGATTCCCCAGACTGGGCAGGCACCTGGGCTGTCACTGTGTCCTTTCCAGCTGGGTTCTGTTTCAAGAATGCCATACTTCTGTGGGCCCATGCTACCTGCTGCAGCGCCCAGACAGTGGGCACCTGCTTCTCTACCCTGCACCGGGTTGAGCTGAACCTTTGAGAGGGTGGCAGGGCTGTCCGGAAAGTACAAGCCGCCACAGACGGCCGGGCAGCTTCCAGGGTCTACAGAACCCAAGAACCCCCGCCCCAGTCGGCTCACAGGTGCCCTCCCCCTTCTCCCTGACCCCTCCCAGCCTGGAGAGGATGCAGCAGCCTAGGCCAGAACTCTTCAAGGCAGGTCGAACGTGCCCCCTGCTCCTCAAATCCTCCAACCCCGGAACTTCTCTGCGGCCCCTCGCCCCACCCATCTCACGGTCACCGCGGGGCGCTGCGTGCCCGAGGCGGCTGCCGGGCGGGCCCTGGCGGCTCCTGCCGGCCGCAAGGAGCTGACGGCGGCCGCGGCGTTAGCGGCAGGCGCTGTGCCGTACCTGGGCGCGGGGAGGGGGCCGCCGCCGGGCTGGCGGCCGCGGCAGGTGTCTGCGGCCCGGGAGATCAGCACCGCCTCCTCGCTGGCCGGCGGCTCCGGCGCAGGCCACGCACCTGCTGCCAATGGGCCCGCGCCTCGCGCACGGGGTCCGCGCCGCGGGGCCCACGGTGGGGCCGGGAGAGAAGGGGTCGCCCGGGGTCGTCCAGGGCCGCCGCGGGGCCTCCGGGGACCCCAGGCCGCGCTCCCCCAGGAGCGGCGCCGAGCGTCCCCCGCGGGCTGGGAAGGGACGCCGGCCCTCGCGCATCCTCACAGCCGCGTCCCGGGCTCCGGCAGCATCTCGGGCCCTGCGTGGGCGCCGAGGCCGCGCGCCGCTTACCTGGGTCTGCAGCAGGGCCACGGGAGGGGCCGAGGCTACCGCAGGGCCCCGCGCCGAGGCGCAGGATGCTGTGCGCGCGGCACTGCGCTCGACTCCTCTGCCGCGCTCGGCCCCACCCCCGCCCCGCCCTGCGCTCCGGCCCCGCCCCCGCCCCGCCCCTCCGCGGCCGGGCCAAGGTCTCACAAAGAGCCGGAAGTGGCAGGCTCTGAGCCTCGGGGCTCTGCGACCTGCACCCCGGGTCCCCAGCCCCAGAACCGCCAGTCGCCCCGCTCTAGGATGGAGCAGGAAGACTGCCTCCCTCCCTGCCATCAACCCGGAACCACACCTGCAGCCTAGGCAGGGCGGAAGCCTAGGCCCCATTGGGATCCCATTGGTCTCATTATTTCCCAGCGCTCATCCATCTAGTACCTAATCTGCAGTGGTCACCAATTCTGTGCCGAGCACCTATTCTGGCGCTGGGTGTGCACTGGTGCACAGAAGACAGGGGTCCCTGCCCTCTTGAAGTTTATCGTCTACCAGTGTCAGTTAACCTAGCAAGCGTCCAGTTAGCTCTAGGAGACGAGTTGTCCAGGGGCAGAGCAGGGTGAAGTCACAGAAGATACAGCTGGGCCAGGGTTAGGATCGACCACTAATTGACCTTGCTCCTTAGGGCTGCTCCTTGGCTCAGAAGGACGCTCTCAGCCAGGCAAGGTGGTGCCTGAATTCCCGGTCATCCCAGCATGAAAGGAGGCTGGGACTGGAGGATGCAAGTTGGAGCTCAGCCTGGGCAACTAGAGAGACTCTGTCTTCGAATAAAATAAAGGTCTACTAGTGTAGTTCAGTGGTAGAGCGGCCGTGGACTTGATCTCCAGTATTTCAGGGGGGAACCACACCTCTCCCACTTCCTTTCTGTTCCTTGGAGCAGAATCCTGAAGCTTCCATCTTTTTAACAGATGCCAGCCTCAACTTCAAGAAGAATTGCCTTGGAGCAGAAAAGAGACCGGAAGCACTTCTGTGCAACCCTGGGCGAAGCTAGGGTCCAGAAGGAACTAAGATGGCAGGCTCCTTTCTTTTCAGGGCGCATGTGCCATTTAGAGCTCCTCCAAGAAGCTATGCTTATTGAGATGCAGCTGAGGGAGCCTTCGGACCCGGGAAGTCTTAACCTTGAGACACCTAAGCAAGGTGTTTATTTCACCACTCTGCTCTTGAGATGCTGCCATACTGCAACATAAAGAATAACAGTTACCTCTGTACCTCAGTAATTTGAGGGTAACTAATTTGAAAGCATTTGAGACATTGTAATTATATATATATATATATATATATAGAGAGAGAGAGAGAGAGAGAGAGAGAGAGAGAGAGAGAGAGAGAGAGAGAGAGAGAACTGTTATAAATATAAGGTAACATCTTGTTACCGGGGAGCCTTTCTGAAATGTTGGCTAGAGCTCACAGATTTACACGTGATCACCCAGCTGGCTGTTCCTATAAAATGCAGGTTATACAGGAGCCCCTTTCTTTCAAGTCTCAGACAGACTTGTGAAGTCTTTGCCTTCTCTGACCTCACATCATTTCACAAGTGCTCAGAATTCATGGTTCTTTGTAGTTTGATGTTACATCACTCATCTAATTTCAATTGCTATTTCAGAAAGGATGACTTACATATATATAGACACACACATATTTCTTTCCCTAATGCCATGTGAGAAAGCTGTGGGGGTGTTTGTGGAGGATGACTTAAAAAAAAAACAGTTCATATTTCTTTTTCTTTTTTATTACGTTTCCATTTTCCATTGGGTTCCTTGAGATTTCAAGTTGAGTGAAACAGTAGGAGTCCCAATAAATCTGATTTTTATTCTAAAGGGTATATTATTTGGGATGTTTCAATTATCTGGAAGCCATATTTCTTCCTACTGTTCCCTCTTTTTTCTTTTCACCTTTCAGGAAGAAGTTGCTTGAAAAGATCACAAGAAAAGACGTATGTATTTGGTTAGATCTAGGCAAAAATTATTTCCCTAGTCCCTGAATTCCAGCTGCTTATAAGGGAGAAATAATAGTCTTTTGAAGCAACTGTGTTGGAAATCCAGAGGCTTGCCTTTTGGTCCTAGTTTTGCAACCAACAGAAGAATAAGCTTAGGCAAGTAGCCTCATCCCTGTATTTCCCCATCTAAAAGATTAACTAGGTTAGACACAGTCCAGTAGCCCTCTGAATGTGGAAAACTGCATGAGTTCAAACAAAAGGGCCTGCTCCTCCAGGCTGTCATCCATGCGCCCCCCACCCCCACCCCAACCCTCAGAATGATGCCCAGACTCACTATCATGGCCCGCCAGGTTGCTCTTAATGATTATTACTGTTTGTGTCTAGATGTTCTCCCAAAGCCTCATGTGGTCACAGGTGGGCTTTTCAAGTCTCAGAAGGACTTGTGAAGTCTTTGCCTTCTCTGTTCTCACATCATTTCACAAGTACTCAGAATTCATGATTCTTTGTACTTTGATATTATATCACTCATCTAATTTTTCAGAAATTTCAGAAATGATGGCTTTTCAGAGGTGGCTACATCTAGAGAGTGTGCAGCTGGGATTAAGTGTGTGATGCTGGATTCAAGGGTGTGTGACTGCTAAATTAGTTGAGAGGGTTGACATAGTTCTAAGTGTGGATAATGGCAAGGCCCACCCTGGGTGTAAGTGCTATCCACCCTAAAGGCATGTAGCCTGAATACACTATAGGACCGGGAAGAAGGCTGCTGTTAATGTTTGCTGCTGCTTCTGCTGCTGCTTCATTGCTTTGCTGCCTTCTTTCTGCCTCCCAAGAACTCTTTCTCCTCTGCAATGCCCCTCTGCTATGCCACCCTCCCGTGGAGCCAGCCACTATGAACTGAAACCTCTACAAACTGTGAGCCAAATAAACCTTTCCTCCTTTAACTTTGGGTGTCAGGTATTCTGTCTCAGCAATGAGAAAAGTAATTAAGACAATGATCTAGCATCTAATTCTTGGGTCTCCTCCCATGTGAACACACTTGCCATGCTTCAGCTAAAAGGAACCTCTTTAGTTCCCCAAACTTGCTGTGCTCTTTTTCATGTTTGACCTTTGCACAAGCCAAAGCTTCTTGCTTGGAATGTTTTGTTCTTCCTTTCCCTTCCCTTCCACACTTTCTCCCAACTTACCTGCCTAACTTCTGTTCACCCTTCTGGTATCCCCTTAGCTATTACTCGCTCCATGATCACCCCTCGTGTGGGTTGGATTAGGATTCCCTGTCTATGATCATATGACTCCTTGGGCTTCCTCCATCATACTGCTAATTGTGTGGTGTTATAATGTTTAACACAATGCCTGCATCACACCATTTGACCATAACATCTGAGAGAGCAGGGATATGTTTGTCTTGTCTCTGTTGAATCTCCAGAGCCTGGCAATGGAGCCAGAAACATAACCTTTCAACAAATGGATCAAATGAACAACTAACTGAAGGTTAAATCTTTACAGGTTGTCATTAAAAATTGTAGCTGCCTATCTACTGCCTTCAGATTACCTTCTGCTTCCAGATTCCAGGAATTAGCAGTGACAGGATCGCAGCTATTGTGAGAGAACTGTTTTGCCACTTGCAAAACTGTGGGTCATGCACTGTGGTTCCATGGAAGGCAATGGTGATTATTTTTTAAAAAGTGTCACAATCTCCATTTAAAAACCATTGGCAGATCCTGCTTCATGGAAACCAGTAGTGGAATATCTGGAATGGGCCTAAGAATTAATTGAAGAGAGAAGACATAGAAAATAAAAATGACTAACATTTGCCACATACATTACCACAAATATTCTATGAGGAAAATATAATCCTTTGTCACACTGTATAACTGAGGAAACTAAAGCAAATAAGAAACTTGCCCAAGTTACTGAAACCAAACCCATGCTGTTTACCACAATTATCTCATTTTCCTTCTGCCAAACTAAATTCATTTGTTTATTAATATGCTACCTTATTCAAAAGATATGCTTAACATATATTGCAGGGCTACATAGATTAAAAATAAAAATCAGCAGGGCCAGGGATGGAGCTCAGTGGCACCATGCCTGCCTTGCAAGTGCAAGGTCCTGAGTTCAATCCCCAGTACCAAGAAATAAAAAATAAAAATAAAAACCAGCAAGAAAAAAATTTCAAGTACAGTAAGTCCTTGATCTATGAACATTTGAGTTGTGAACTTTCACAGATATGAACGGACCTTGCATTACAAACATTTGTAGACGTGAACAAAGCACAGAAGTTGCTCAAGCGTCTACCAGACATTGTCACAGCTGTGCTGCTGTGTGCTTAGTGTACAGTGCAATAGTCCACAGTAGTACAGTGCTCAGTCAGAACCAGGATGTCCAGAGGCAAGAGGAAAAGCAGTGGTGATGTGGAGGGGACTGCTAGGAAATGCAGACCGACACACATTGTATATTGGTGTCAAAGGTGTGGAAGATTGACTCTGTTGGACTTACAAGTAAATCGACTTAAGAATGTTCCTCTGGAACAGACCTCATTCAAAACGGAGACTTACTTAATAAGGAAAGGGCTATAAATAGGAAATTGAGGGAAAAGTGTGGATAAGACATAAACCAAAAACACCCAAGACAATCAAAAATCCTGCTATAAGGTTGCTACACTAGCCCCACATATTTGGTTGTAAGCATTTACATGGTTGGCAAGAAAAGAGAAACTTGATGGTCAAGTTTCACAATTTAGATTAGCCATTAGATAATATCTACCCACTTGCTCCAAATTGCTTCATTTTATAGATATAAGAATCCAGGCCCAGAAAGGGGAAGGGTTACTAAAGGATGGCTGGTCCCAGACACCAAGCCTTTCCCAAGGACAGTACACTGCTTAACTCTTCCCGTGAATCTGGAATGACTTGCTCAACCATACGTCCTTGACCTGATACTTATTGAATGTTTATCTGTAGCCAGCTTCTATGCTAAGTAGTGCATTTGACTGGGCTTATTTTGTGGTCAAAAGATTCTGAGCAGTAGCTCTGTTGTTGTTGTTGTTGTTGTTTCAGATGGAAACTTTAAGAACTATTTTGCGGTTGACACATTACAGGCTCCATCCTGGGCCCCATGCAAATGCATGCCTTCCATTCTCCAAAATATTTCTCTCACTGTGTTCATTTTCCACAACTTTGGAAGACCTACCCTCCCTTGAAGGTCAGATCTTTTACACATAACTTAATGGCAAATAACATTTCGTCCTTATTTCAACAAAAACTTTTTACGTAATTTCAGATAAAAACTGATAAAGAGGCCTAAGCATATTCCCAATTGGATTTAGAATTCAACAATACAACTGAGGTATAATCCCAGGTGCTACTGTGTTCTCAGAGTCTAGCATAAAGTGGATCTAAAATCAGTCCCACAGAATGGTTGTGCGTGCTGGAATTTGGGGACAGACAGGTTTGACTCCACGCCCCCATTCTGCCACTTACTAATCATAGGACCATGAAAGATCTCCCTATTTTACTGAGATGACAATAATTTTACCTATCCCTGAGGTTCTTGTGAAGAATAAATGAAACAGCAAGAGTAAAATACTAACCAGAATCTGGGACCTAATAAGTGCTCACAAATGGGAGCTATCATCATTATCATTATCAGTATTACTATTAAAAATGATTTGAATTTTGGTGTGATTCCTAGGAAAATGCAGGACTTGGTGTAAGCTTTGAGTTCCAGTCTCGCATGGGCTAAGTAGCTATACCGCCCCACGTAAGTCACTTAACCTTCTCTGTGTACCACTTCCCTCCTCTGTTAGGTGCAACCCCACTCCCAATGTCATCCCCAAATTGCTGTAAAGATCAAACACAGTCTTAGATGGGAGAGTGTTTTAAGAAGCACAAAACAGAAAAGCAAAGGAAAGTTTATGTTGTCTCAGGTTCTGGACATTTCTACCCAAAATCAGTCTTTGAAAAAATGCAAAGAGATTGGAAATGGCAGCTTGACCTGGTGCAGGGGAGGGTTGGGATAGGGCTCTGACCTAGAGGGCCATGGACACTCTCCTAGCTCCTTCCACAGATTCTCCTGTGATGGTGGCCAGTATCTGTTGGCTTGGACCTCAAGGCCTTGGGTCCTAACATAAACACAATAAAGAGAGAGAAGGTGGAATAAGGTGTGCTTTAAGCATGCTGGTTTCTCTGCTGGAAATGTCTGTCCAATCCCTCTCCCAAGGGAGGATGTTTCTACTTGGGAACCTCCAGTTGCCTTTCACATGTCCTTGGGGAAGACCTCCCTGGTTTCTCGGTGTTTTTACTTGGTTCTCTGTGCTCTCACTTTACTAGGACCACTTCTCCATGAGATAACCTCCAACAACCCTTTGCAATTTTAGTTCATTCCTGTTATTCAGAAGTTATGTCTATAAAGTTACCATGAACAATGAACTAGCAAACACTGGCATTGCTCCTCAGGAACACATACATGTAAGTTTCCTGAACTTATGGTCACAACATTTTGTCAACCAATCAATAAGTAATCTTGCTTTATGCATATTTCTGTTAAAAAATAACCTTCCCTAATATATATTGTTGATTCATTAACATTGTACATGGTCAACAGAACTATAAATCATGCTTGAACAATGTGTATCCAATAGTTGTTTTTTTTTTATGTTAAGACATCATAATGTGTTCGCATTTAGGGACAATAAACAGTACTTTACCACTACATTTTGGGCCATCTTAAACACTAAAATCATTCCTTAAAAAACACAAAAATGTGACACTAAATAGTCTATGAAAAGACCACTTGTTTACAGCATAAGACAGGAAAGTAAAACATTGCTGTATTTGACTTCAGCTGGGAATGTGCATTAGAACAATCCAAAATTTCACTGTTCTACATGTGGGCACATCCAGAATGACTGCAGGAGAACCAAACCAAAACAAAACCCAAGTATTGATTTCTGGCCTAAAATAAATTCTTGCAAATAAGCAAATTTGCAAATTTGAGTTCCCAAATAATGAGCACCAACCATATTTCGTACCTGTCGGAATATTTTCCTAGCCTGCAAGCTTCTTAGAGGAAAGGCCAGTGTCCACAGCAGCCTTTCGCCTTGCCCTCTTGCCCTGAGACTGACCTCTCTGGACAGCTCTGCTCCTTCTCCTGGGTCCTCTGGCTCGGGATTGGGTAGGACCGACTGGAAGTTGTAACAGTTGGCGGGGGAGGGGAGGAGAGTGAAGCCAGTTCCGCCCTGCAACATTCGTTGCCTTGAGCTTCCTCTGTCCATTACTAAAGTTTTTTTCCTTTCAAGGCAATACTCTGCAGCTGACTCCTTCCACATTCAAACGATCACTTTCCTTCCTCGTTCCTTAGGGCCTATGGATGATAATTCTTCACTTCAGTCTGGACTGCTCTAACAAAATACCTTGGCCTGATAGCTCAAGAACAACGCAAAGTTACTTCTCCTAGCTGTAGAGATTGGGAAGTCTGTGAGCAAATTTGCAGAGCATCGAGTGTCCCATGAGGGTTTACTCACTGCTCCGTAGATGGTGCCATGTTGCTGTGTCCTCACATAGTGAAGAGTGGAAGGACAAGAAGGGAGTCCTTCCTGTCCTTTTATAAGACATTAATCTCATTCATGAGGCTGGGGTCCTCATGTCCTAACTGTTTCCCAAATGTCCCACTTCTTAATACTACTAACTTTGGATTATGTTCCAACACGAATTGTGGAGAGACACAAATTGTTGAACCATAGCACCACTCCCCAGCTGTTATTTTCCTCTCTGCCTCTTCATCAGGTGCTCCTAAACCTGAGCCACATGTTTTCAAAAGCTCTGTTGGAAATATGCTCTTTTTGAATTATTCTAATTTGGGATGTGTTTGTTACCTAACAGATGCCTTACTCACCTTTCTAAACCCTTCACTTAACACAGAACCATAGTAGGTGAATAGTAAGTATTTATGAAACAAATAAGTGATTTCTAAAACTCTCAATAGTATCTGTGTTTCTGTTATCTTACAAGCCAACGCTACATTACACCTTGGAGAGAATCTCAAAGTCATGATAGATATGCACACACACACACACACACACACACACACACACACACAGTGCAAGAGATGTGGGCTATGGGGAACCCAATTTCTAGCAATTCCCTTAAACCTGTAAATTAATATGTACTCTCACATTAAAACATATGTTTATTGTGCTAATACAGCTTCTACCTTTAATCCTCTCTGATGATGTCACCTTCTCAAATCCCTCTAATTAAGGAATTCGTAGCTCTTTTTACAATCCTGTCTCTCTCTCTCTCTCTGTCTCACACACACACACACACACACACACACACACACACGCACACTCCCCACTCAGCTGAATGAGGTATATTGTTTCTTTCTCAGAATGGTGGGCTTGCATGTTGGGAGATCCAGGGAGAATGGGGTCAGCAGGGACACACAGATGAGTTCCCTCAACCTCCCTCCAATTATTGTCAGTGGGAGTCAAGCCTGAGGAGGGTCCTTGGAATAATTGGAGAGGTCACACTTTCTTCCCCATACCCTGTGGCCTGTGGTGGATGAACTGATTGACACAGTGGACACCAGCATTTGGTAAACACAGCACTCAGCATATCCAAACTGCAACAGCCCGGCTCTTATTCCACTGGAATTTCAAGAGAAGGGGAACAGCTATTTATTGATGTCCAGCAGTGACTGAAGAAACTCTGAATTACAAATTTCCATGTCACCCACACAGCAGATGACAGTGAATGAGTATGAACAATAGATAATCGGGTACTGTGAACGAGAAAAATAATCACCTCCAAATTGAGTTCTCTTCCCCCAGCTTTGCCTTTCTCAAATCTACTCACCAAACCAATCTACTACCAAAGCTGGTAGAATGTATTTTTAAGTGTAGTTTTGATCTTCTTTTCCTATTCAATGACATTTCTACCTACAAGGTAAAAGTTTACCTTTCTGGGACTTTAAAATATGCCTAGATTTATAGCCTCAATTTCAACTTACCTACCCCTTGTCATCCTCACCCTTGTAGAATACACAGAGACACATCATGTTCCAACAACACTAAACTAGCAGCTTTCCAAAATATTCTGTTCCCTCTACCTGGAAAGTATTTCTTGCTTGACAGAAAGACATTTTCTCTCCAAAACTGAGTTAGAGATATCCTTTATGACTGTACTGCTCAAACTTAAATGTGCATATGATTACCTCGATGGTGTTAATATTCCCTGATGCTGTCCTCCCCTGGTAGATTCCACTTCTTTTTCTCCAGGCTCACAACTTCTTTGACCCTATTTCCATTGCTCCTGTAACTGCTGCATTATAATTTTACTTATTTATAGGTCAGCTTTCTCAATCAGACTGAGTTTTGTCTTTTTCCTCTGTATTTTATCACTGTGCTGGATGCATGCACATATGGAACGTTTGACACTTATGTGTTGAATGAATGTTGTTGGATAGATAGTCCTCACCTATTTGTGGAAGATGAAACCAAGTGGCCACTTTGACTTAAGAAAAGTTTTGGGAGTTAGCCATTTGGGAAATGTGGAACCCAAGCCATACATACTAAATTTGTTAAAACATGTAGGGCTTTATTTGCCATATGCAATTTTTGACTTCCCAAACTCTACAAAGGATAAAAGATACTTGTAACCTTTTTATTTTGAACAGTAGCAGTGATTGTATACTAATAAATAGTCATCTGACCGAAGTATAAATACATAGTCACAAAAGGTACAAAACACAAGATCTACAAAATGCAACTACAACCAAAACTTTGCATAGAGGAATTCTCTTTGAAAAGGGCACCATTTTCAAAATGTGAGAGGGAAAAACATCAGGCAGGAAGCCCATTTTGTGACACCAAACACTGGGCATGAGCAATTAACACATGTTCGGTTAAAGGCCCGTGAATCTGAACTTTAAAAAGATAGTATCATACTGGGGAAATTTTTCTAAACCAAACCACAGAGATCAGTCAACTGTGATGTTTTTCTTCTAGGCTGAAATCATCTCCAGTGAAGGGTTCCAAAAGAGAATGCACAAAATGAGGAAAAGTAAACAAGGATGATTGTGGATAAGTTGAGTAAAAGCATCTTCAGGATGATGTTTTATGTAAGGCTCTCTGTTTCACAATAATTACAGTTACATGTTATACTTCTATATTGCAAGCTGGTCAAAATATCACAGGATTTAGAAATAGCTCATTGCAACACTATCTGATAATTTCTCTAAGAGCTTTATCTGAACACTAAAGGAAAATCAAGTCCCCTCCCCATGAAGTATGAAAGAAGACAACACTCAGAGTTAGAATGATAATTAGAGCATGCATGTATACTTCTGCAGCAGAATCTTTTAAAGCTGCTTTAAAGCTCATCTATAAATGGCTTTATTCAAACTGACTGGTGAGTTGGGAGAATTAAAGTTAATTAACTGAATAGCTCCAAAGTCATTAATTATGATAAGGTGAGGATGAAGATGAAGAAAGTGGAGGTCCTATTCTGTTCACCTTCATGGTCTATGCAGAAGTGACATTACTCACTGATGATGTTATATTGATTTGTCTTTTTTTTTTATTTTCCTGTACCGGGGATCAAATTCAAAATCTTTCACTTGCCAGGCAGGCGCAGCGCCACTGAGCTAAATCCCCAGCCCAAATATTGATTTGTCTTGGCTGTCAATGTCTTTCCCCTCGGTATGGATCTCCTTTGCAATTCTCTTCTTTCTCAGTAGGAGGCAGTGTTTAATAAGAATTTAAAAATCTGCACTCCAGAAAGAAAGATTTGGACCAGAATCCCAGCTCTGTATGCCCCAGTTCTGTCACTTTGGGCAGATGTCCTGGCTTGTTAAGGGCTCAGTCTCATAATCTGCAAAATGAGAATAATACTACTCTCTCAAGGGGTTGCTATGAAAACGCAGTGAATTGATATTCTTGAGGAATGGCTTGTGCTTAGCATATATTCACTTTGCTTCTGCAAGTGCTCAACAGCAGACGTCCTTGTACATCTTGCAAGTAGCCCGGTAAGTCCTTGACTCAGTTTCCATCCAGACAGTCTAAGCAAGGACAAACTCCTTATTCTTCTCCTGGAAATTTGGGAGCCTTGAAGTCTCAATCTTAAAGTTGCTAACCCTGAGGGACTAAATAACCTTCAATTTCTCTGCCAGGCCAAGATGACTAGCACAATGCTGCCCTCTGTTGATATTGATGGGATAGTGCAGACAAGGGGCTGATTTGCCAAAGGCTTGAAAGATGAGTGTTCAAAGTAGCTATTTCCTGCACATTCTGCATAGATGAGGAGGCACAGTCACTTGTGTGGTGTGGTATAAAATGGGAGCTTTGGAGTAGTAAGAATTTAAAACCAGTCTTGGTACTTGTTGGTTTCCCACTCTTGGAAGCCTTCCCATTCTTGTCTGGACATCAACTACCTAATGAATGATCCAACTAAGGCATGCTAATGGCTCACCCCAGTCCATCCAAAGGAACTAGCATGCTCCATTATGGAGAGAGACGGCAATGGGCTCTGAGAAACCTCAGAAATCTGCTTCTCAGGATATCCGGCCTTTGGTGTGAGAAGCTGCTTTAGTTCATTAGTGGCAGGAAGCTGTGGCTGACAAAGTTACAGCTATAGAACATTCTTCCTGGCCTTAATCAACTCACTGGTTTTCTTAGAAAAAGGGCCGTGCTTCTCATTCTCCTGGCCCTCATATACTGGGATATTACAGGTCAAATAAAAAGTCTCTTGCGCCATAAACTTGAGATCCATGCTTAAAACAATAATAAAAAAAAGAACCCCAGGTCCTTCGTCTGTCTCTCTCTTTTGCTGAGGGCAGGAAATGTTTCCTGAAAGCTGTCAGATGGAAGTTTGTGCACTCTGTATGACAAGAGGATGGAGGGGCACAGAGGCATCACTGCTGTGCTGACCTGGCCCTCAGCCCATTGCTGAGATGCCTGCCTGTGGCTGGGTTGCTGGCCATTTGTCAGGATGCTGTATTCAAGCCAGCTCAGGAGCAGGTGCCACAGGCCAGGCTGCCTCTGGGGAGTTCTGGGCTGGTGGCAGCTTTTAATGCTCTATGGAAGGAGGACATTCTTCCTCCTTTTAGGATGCACAGTCCATGGCATGGCCGTGAGTCTCTACTAAAGTCCTGATTCTGCAATTTCAGCCAGTTGTCCAAATAGTCTGGAGAAGGGTGGCCGGTCTTCTGGTCTCTGGAGATGAAGAAAGAGAACTCTGTGAGTTCCTTGTACTTATCTATTATAGCTAAATCCAAAGCAAACCCAAATTCCATAGCAGTGTCTTCTGTTAATTATAAAATATGCTTTCATAGAGACTATATTGGAGGCATTATGCCCTCTGCAATCAAATGGCATGGTTTTAAATCTCAACTTTACTTCTCATTAGCTGTACAACAGGTTACTCAACCTATTTGGGCTTGCATTTGTCATCTGTAAAAAGGAGATGCAAAAACAAAGCCTACCTCATAAAAAATTGTTTTGAGAATAATCATGTGTAATAATGCATCATAAAATTAGTACTAGATAACACCCAAAAAGAAAAGTCAAATACATATGTGTAAGCCCACAAAATATACCAAGATCTTTATGAAGAAAAATATAAAGTTCTAGTGAAAGAAATCAAAGAAGATGGAAATAAACATAAAGATATCTCATGTTGGCCGGGGATTTAGCTCAGTGGTGCTACCACTTGCCTCATAAGCGGCAAGGTCCCAAGTTCAATCCCCAGTACCAAAAAAAAAAAGGCTATCTCATGTTCATGGATAGGAAGACCACAGTGTTAAGATGACAATTCTTCAAAACTTGATCTATAGATTCAACACAATTCTAATCAAAATCCCAGCAGGTTATTTTGTAGATATTGACAAACTGATTCTAAAGTGTGCATGGGGAGGCAAAAGACTCAGAGAGCCAATATGGTAATGACAAAAAAAAGTGTTGGAGGACTGACGCTATCAGATTTCAGGACTTACTATAAAGCTACAGTGATCATATCAGTGTGGTGTTGGTGAAAAAAATAAACAGATAGATCAATGGAACAGATTAGAGGGCCCAGAAATAGATCGGTATAAATCTAGTAAACTAACCTCTGATAAAGGAACAAAGGAGGAAGGGTAGACTTTCTGACAATCCCATGCTAGAATATTTCGATATCCATATTCAAAATAATGTTTCTAGCAAAGGACATTGCACCTTTCACAAAAACTAATTCAAAAGTGGCTAACAGAATGAAATGTAAGATACAAAACTGTTCAACTTCCATGAGGTAGCATAGGAAACAGTCTGGGTGACTTTAGAATTTGCAATGAGTTTTTAGGTGTAATATCAACAGCACAATTCATGAAAGAAAAAAAAATGATGTTGAACTCTGTTAAATTAAAGACTGCTCTGAGAAAGACACTGCTAAGAGAAGGAAAGATAAACAATACACTGGATGAAAATATTTTCAAAACACATCTGATAAGGAACTTGTATACAAAAATATACAAAGAATTCTTAAAATTCAACAATAAGGAAACAACTCAGTTGAAAAATTGGCCAAAGAGCTGAGCAGACATTTCACCAAGAATATATATAGAGGAAAGGATGCACAACATCATCTGTCATTAGGAAATGAAAATTAAAACAAAAATGAAATACCACTACACATCACTGAAAATGGGAAACAACACACAAAGTAGCGACATGGATCAAACGGTACAGCTACCGTGGAAGACAGCCTGGCAGTTTCTTACAAAACTAAACATAGCTTTACCATATGATCCACAATCACACTCCTAGCCATTTACCCAACTGAGTTGAAATTTTATGACCATAATTAGATCCACATAAATGGATTCATCTACATATAAATATTTTTAGAAGCTTTATTTATAATTGCTGAAAACTGAAAGCAA
The DNA here is from genome assembly GCF_053883595.1 of Heterocephalus glaber. NCBI lineage: Eukaryota > Metazoa > Chordata > Mammalia > Rodentia > Bathyergidae > Heterocephalus > Heterocephalus glaber. The sequence goes on from NW_028258377.1 coordinate 31,492,221, forward strand.
CCAAGATTTGCTTTCGTCGGTAAATAGAAGCCAACAATGATATATCCATACAATGGAGTATTATTCAGCAATATAAAGGAGCTAGCAAACCAAGAAAAGAAATGGAGCAAACTTAAATGCGTATTATTAAACCCAAGAAGCCAGCCTAAAAAGGCTATATACTGTATCATTCCTATATGTGACATCCTGGAAAAGGGAGACCATGGGGACAAATCAGTAGTTGCCAGGAGTGTGGACATGGGGCAAGAGATGAAAGGGGAGCCCAGGAGCAATTTAAGGCAGAGAATATATTCTATATGATACTATGATGGTGGATACACGGCATTAAGCATTTGTTACAACCCACAGACCTCCAGAGCATGAGAGTGAACCTTAATGTAAACTATGGCCTTTAGTTAGTAACAATGTATCAATAGAGGTTCGTTAATTGTTACAAAGGTACCACACAGGCAAAATGTTAACTAGAGAAAATTACAGGAGAGGAGAGTATACAAGAACTCTCTGAACTCTTAGTTCAGTTTTCTGTAAACAGGAAACTTCTAAAAAATAAGGCAATTAATTAAAACAAAGCTTAAAGAGAAAAAGGTATGAAATACCAGTTATCATTGGATTATAACATTATTCAATTCTTATGAAGTGACCAAGATTTTTTTTTGTGCTCTTGTTTATGTCTTTATTGTTTGTTTCCGGTTATAAAAGCCCTATTAATTTACAGATTATACATTATTTAATTCTCTTAAAAAAAAGAAAAAGGGACCGGGGATTTAGCTCAGTGGTTCTGCCACCTGCCCCGCAAGCGCAAGGACCCGAGTTCAATCCCCGGTACCAAAAAAAAGAAAGAAAAAGGAGGTTCAGAGAATTGTCCAAGATAAAGACAAGGTAAAGCTGAGACGAAATCCAAGTATCCTCTCTATATCTACTTTTTAAAAAATTCCACCTTGTTGCCTTTTAATGATCTGAATTTTTACTGACTCTCTTCTTCAGCAACTTTCCACTTTTGGCAACAATTAACAGTTTTCTAGTGTACCAAAAATAGACCTAAGACTTGTATTGCTGTGGCTGAAGGCACAGCCTACACTTCGGGTGCAAGGTATCTGAGCTGTCTGTGAGACTATAGAGCAACTACAAATTGTGAATTCTTAAAGATTAGGATGAACTTTACTTAAGCTATTTTAATATTCTCACAGCACACGTGAACTTCTGTTGCCCTAATTCATGTATTTCAATGGTTCTATGGTGTTTCAGATTTTCTTCTCGCAGAAAACTGAGGCCTAATCATCTCGCAACCACTTTCCGAAACCAGGAATCGAAGGTCTAGAGTTGGCCATAATGTCAGGTGAAAAAATTAATGAAGACTATCCAGTAAAAATTCATGAGTATTTGCCAACATCTGAGATTCCCATAGGTGCTGTGGATGAGATGCTGAAGACCATGATGTCTGTCCCAAGAAACGAGTTGTTGCAGAAGTTGGACCCACTTGAACAAAGCTAAAGTGGATTTAGTTTCTGCGTACACATTAAATTCAATGTTTTGGGTTTATTGGGCAACTCAAGGGGTCACTCCTAAGGAACATCCACTAAAGCAGGAATTGGAAAGAATCAGAGTATACACGAACAAGTCAAGGAACTGACAAGAGAAGGGCAGGCAAGCTGGACAGAGGTGCAGCTCCAAGACTTGGGAAAAGTGCTCCCTGACAACCAAAACCTCAACGCACAGCGAGAGTTGCCAATAAAGGAAAAAGTAAAAATTAACTTTTGGTCTTGATGTACACAAACTCAAAAAGTACATCATTTTTACTGTTTTTACAACATAGATGATTACGTGGCAATGAGAGGTTTAAACTTACTCTTTGGAATTCGTGTGTAAGTTTGCACTTTACATTTGCAGCGCTAAGTATTTCCCCCACCAGAAAGACTGACTTAGCTTTACTAATTTTCCTATAGGGCACCATGAGGTTTTTAACACTGTGATTTATAGTTATAGTTTACCATCTCTTTTGGCAAGATACTCACTTCTCTATACAGGTCAGTCTTGCAAGTACCATTTTATAAGCAACTATGAAATTTAAGTTAAATGTTCTTTGTAAACATTTGTACTATTTTAAATGAATAATGATCTTCTGAAGTATGCTATCTATAGACTGAAATTTTAAGTACATGTGTTTTTACCGTACGATATGAAGAATGAAATGGCTTAAATATCTACTTTTTTCTGTGTAATTAATTCATCATGTCGTCCTTGTTGCAGGAATTATTGCTTTTTTGGTACTCAGAGTGTGAAATTAAAACTTTAAGATTGTACTTTAATTCTTGGTATATTGCCTTAGTGTCATGTTTAAAATAAAATACATTCCTATTAACTTTAGGTGGGAAAGAAGGTTGTATTTTGATGGCTGGCTGTTGGTCTGACAACTGTACCTTCTTAACAAAGGCTCTGAATGCTGTGGGGGTAAAAAAAGAAAACTGAGGCCTGACCTCATCTTTTTCTTTGAAACTATGCGTATGGCTTGTGCTATTATATAGTAAGTCAAATTATAATTAAGGTTGCTATTACCTCTGTTTAGGGATAGGAAATCTATCTTGTTAATAGACCCAAAAAAATGATAGTGAGGATGTGGAAAAAAGGGAACTCATACACTGTTGGTAGGAATGTGAATTAAGCTAATCATTATGGAGGACAGAACAGAAGTTCTTCAAAAAACTAAAATTAGAAGTACAATATGTCCCAGGAATCCTACTTTGTGGTACATATTCAAAGGAACTGAAATCAGCATATCAGAGATTGCCTGCGTTCCCATGTTCATGTTTGTTGGTGCACTATTCCTAATAGCTAAGCTATGGAATCAACTTAGGTGCCCATCAACAGATGAAAAGATAAAAAAGTATGTTGTACATACACAATGGAGTATGACTCATCCATACAAGGTAATATCCTATCATTTGCAGCAGAAAAGATGGACTGGAAGACATTATAGTAAGTGAAATAAGTCAGACACAAAAAGCAAATACTGCATGTTCTCTCATACATGGAAGAACAAATCAGGCTGAATGTAGAACAGTGAGTACTAGTGGTGGGAGAAGGCGGGAGGAAGTAGGAACAGAGCAAGATTGGATAACGACACTCAAAACACGGATGGAAGGAGAAAGTTCTTCCTTCTACTGCACAGCGGGGTGATTAGTGCACAATGATTATTATATATTTAATGAATAATTTGAAGGAGTTTAAAGGCTCTAATTATACAGTAATGATAAGAAGATAGAAATGTTAATTTCCTTGATTTGATCAGTTCACATTATATCCATGTATTGAAATATCATACTGTATGCCATAAATATTTATAACTGGTATGTGTTAATCAAAATTTATTTTAAAAAATTTAAGGAGGTGGAAATGCTAACTGCCCTGATTCCATCATTACCCACTGTATGAATTATTAAATGTACTGAATTATCTCACTGTACCCCACAAATATGTTCAACTAAAATAGTAATTTAAAAAAATTTTTTTAAAGATTCTCAAAGTCATATTCCTGCTAATCTGTTTTATTCATCCCTACTGCCTCACCCTTCTAAAAGGGTTCCTTTCTATGGGAAAGGAGGCAGCCCTGAAATTGTGTATTATAACACAGAGGGAAAGCACTTCATCTACTGACCTCTTTCCAGCAGTGATTCATGATTTGGTAGATGTTAGCGGAGGCAAGTCGAGGCTTATACAACCGAAATCCAGTACTGATGTCTTCTACCACCTCTGAGTTGCTTCGGTTTTCATACGGGATTTTGCCCTCGCTGAAGACTTCCCACATCAGCACACCTACAAGCAATGACCAACACAAGACAGTTAACAGCAGTGTCCCAGGTGGCAAACAAGCCAATCTACCTCCAGAGAGAGACCACAGGCTCCTTGGCAGTACAATTCCCTTCCCTTCCGCAGATCTATAGAAGTATTGTATCAAGCCCAGTTGAGACTAATTAGGCCTGTTCTCCTTTTTTTTTTCCTGTTGTTTTCTTTTTTCTTTTTTTTTGTAAAATTTTTAAAAAACTAAAAATTTTCCAACCTTCCTAGTAGCAAAGCATTTTCAAGCCCAGCCCTTTGTTACATTTAATTAAAATGTCACAATGAAAAGGCTCAGGGGAGGAAAACCCAATTGTCTACCCATGACATAAATGAATGGACTGGATGATGTGTGATACAATGGGAACTGGTGAGGATTGTAGAAAACCGGAGATCAAAGCTTTTGCCTTAAGGGGATGGCTTGAATTTGGCTTCCAGCCCAACTATGGCATGTGGAAATGAGGGCTCAGGATTGTCATATTTTCTGATCTTTTAAAAAAAGAAGTCAGATATTGACAGTTAAAAATGGGAACTCAATTTGATTTTTTCCATTAAGTTTATTGGTACATTTTAGGTATACAATACAGTTAGATAAATCATTGGGATCTTGTACCTTTACATGATGTATCTTGGTACTCAATTTGATATTTGAAACTAAATTGAAAAATCCAAAACAGAAACTTTTTGAGTATTGATACGTCATCACCAAAATGGAACGTTCCACAGCATGAAAACTTTGTTTATACACAAAATTATTAACAAACATTGTATAAAATTACATTCAGGCTATGTGTATAAGATGTATATGAAACAAAGGAATTTGTGTTTAGATTTGATCTTATCTTCAAAACATCTCATTATGTGTACAAATATTTCAAAATCTGGAATCTAAAACACTTGTTTCATTGCAAGCATTTCATATAAAGAAACTCAACCTGTATTACATATGTTGTAGATCTAGCAAAATACATCTTCTGGTTCTCCATTCTTCAGCTCTGATCTAATCCCTTTTGTTCTTCTACCCTCAATAGGAGGCTGACGCTAGCCTTATTGTTATCATGTGCTTATATTCATAGTTCAGCAGAGCACATGAGCTGACTCAGGGTTTTCCAAGTTGTAATCCTCAAGACATCTGCATAAAGATCATCTCAGAAATGTGTTCAAATGGCAGATTCCTGAGTCCCTGCACAGGCTCCCTGGGTCAGAATTCCTGGGGGCTCTTGGGAGGTGCCTGAAGAGCTAGAAATTCAAAGCTTGGCTGTAAAGAAGACTGTTTAGCACCCCAAGATGCCAGGATTTCCAGTGAGATTCACTTTGAAAGTTGAGTCCTGCTAAAACATGGCTTGAAAACAACTGCTTTAATACAAAACCTTCTTGTGCATCGATGGGGGAACTGAGAAAAGTTCAAAGAAGTTCCTTGACTTGCTCAAATATCAAAGTAAATTAGGACCCCCCAAAATCGCATGGCTTGACAAAGCCCAGCGGGCTGAGGCAGGCAGGAAGTTCTCCGCCCTCCTAGGTCCCTGTCACTCAGGCTTGCCTCTCAAGTTTCCCCAAACTTTTCTTCACTGAACCATTTCTGCTCTGCACCCAGCCATCCATCTCATTTCTGGACGGTTTTCAAATAACACAGCTTAGGCAGGGATGGATTTGCACCCAACCCTCTAATTTTAAAATGTAGCAGAAAATTCCCAGCCTGACACCCCGTGGTAGAATAACCCCTTTCAGAGTGAGAAGGTGCAGATGCCAGTGTGGCCACTGCTCCGGGCATCTCTTTGTGGGGTGCTGGCTTGGTGCATGTGACCTACTTCATCACCTATGGGGAGAGGATCATGTATCAGCTCTGACTCTCCTAGCCATATGCATGGGGAGAGGAAAGTCACCGAGAATGATGTCAGCACAACTTCTTTCAGGCTCATTCCATGTCTTAAACCTGGCTAACAAAGTAGCAGCCAAACGTGGTGAACAGGGATTATTTTAAGGAATAGATCAGAAAGATTTATAATTAACAAACTTCTTGGCTCTTAGAAATGGACGTTCTAAAATGCTAAAGATTTGTAAATGAGTTCTTTTCCTAAGCTATTTAACTAGCCAGCTTCCCCCTGGTTTCTACCACTAGTATACCTTTTTAAACCCTTCATATAGAAGGGCAAGCTCAGTCTGCACGTTCTACCACACTATAATCCTTCTTGCAAATACAAATGAAAATCAAAGAGGCTATCTGGTGTATTTCTGCGCCTACTTTCTGTCATGGTTTATGTAAAAATGCCCCCAAAGCCTCACGTGCTCACAGGCAGGGGTTTTGAGAGAGGACTCGACATGGGGTGATGTATCGGACTTGCTGTTAGGTGTGGTGACTAGAGGTCACCTGAAAGGGTCTCTCTCCCTCCCCAGCTTGTCCCTCCTCTGTCCACCATGAAGTGAACAGCTTTCTTCTGCTGCGCCCTTCTGTCGAGCCAGTTCTGCCCTGGAGCTGGCCAACTATGGACTATAACCATGAGCCAAAATAAACTGCTCCTCCTCTAAGTTCCAGGTTTCTGGTACTGTGTCTCAGCTGCAAGACAGTGACTCAGATGACTTGAGTATGCACAAACTATGACTTAGACAAATCCAGATAGAACTTTGAGTACTTCCTGTCACATGAACATCATTCGTTCCTTCCTTCCTTCGGTCGTGTCCATTTGTACTTTTCAGAAATCCTAATTCCTTGCTATGGTTGCCAACTGCACTGCCTTCTGTTCTCCCACCAAGTCATGAGCCCTGCTCTTTGGACATACCAGGCCTTTGTGCTTGCTGACAGTGGACACTGCTCCCTGGCTCTCTGAATGGTGACACTTCCCTCTCGTTACTCATTTTTCTGCTCATCTGTTACTTCCTCAGACAACACTACTTAAAGCAGACTCTTCTTCCATGCCAGCTACTCTCTACCACATTACTGTCTTGTTTTAATTGTGGCACTTATTACCCCCTGCTTAACTACATCTTATGTCTGTTAGCTTATTTGGACCACTGTTATCGGCCTCCCCTCCCCCAAAATTTAACTCCAAGAGGACAAAGGTCTTTTAGGTCCTATGTACTTTTGCAGTTTCAGCACCTAGATTAACCCCTGGAAACACAGATGCTCAATAAATTGCTGATGAGTGAATAAAAGTTATTGAGGGTTAAACATGGAAATATAATGATGGACAAAAACTCCCTGCCTTCCAGGGGTTGATGTTCTAATCTCTGAACCCCTACAGTTTTTTGACCTCATAGTTGCTGCCACTGACAGTCAGAGGCCTCCACAGGACAGAAGACAAACTCCTGGGCGGTTAAGCTGTTACCCATTAAAAGCATGGTGTGTGTGGGTGTGTGTGGGTGTGTGTGGGTGTGTGTGTGTGTGCGTATTTTTCTTCCTGAGGCATACAGGGACTTAAAAACTTATTTTTCTAAACAGTGTGACTCACTTGGGCCTAGGGATGCTTAGTAGGTAACTAAAAATAGAACAAAGCTGACCTTCATTTTGTAACATCAAATCCTTCCCAGCCCTGCACGTAGCCAGGTCAGTCATTTGGAGAATGCGTGTCTAAAAGTTGGTGAGACAGCGTTTATTAGGCCTAATTTACCTAGCCTGTGTCATCTCTCGTCCAGGTGAGGATACCAGGGTAGGAGAATTAATTACAGGGACATTGAGTTGCACCCAGAAATCTTCAGTGGCCTAAACCTAGGGTCACCTTGGATTCCAGCAGGGCCTCACATTACTGAGACTGCCCTGAGCAGAGCAGGAGAAACTGATGAGTCACGAGGACTCTCCCAGAGCTACGAAACCGGGACAGAAGCGATGACCAACAGGACCCCTGCCCCCCACCACACCCCAGAAAACTGGCCTCTGTTTGTTCGTGACTGTGCCAGTCTGATCCACCTCTTGAGACCTGCGCCCCCTTCAGCTTCTCAAAGTGAGGCCTTTTTTTAATCTTTTCTCTGTTAGGGGACCAGTTTAATCTTTGTTAGTGCTTTGTAACCCTTTGTTTTCTCTTTTCAGTTTAAAGCTTTTCTTGGAAATTTATGCCGAATGCCTTGGGCTTAATTTCTTTATCACTGAAGCAACTATCCACGCTAGCTACTAACACCACCAGAATCCTACTTCCACTTTTGTTTTCATCCCCCCCGCCCCCGCCTCCAATTTAAAATCTCTAGGAATAAACATAATCATAAGGGCCCCTGCATACATTTCGGAGCTGTGCCCCCACAGACCCTGCGTGGGATGCCCTCCCCGTGCTCCCATGTGACAAAGGAACGGGCAGCCCACGGTCCCAGTCTCAGGGCGCGGGGCCCGGATGTTACCCACCGAAAGACCACACATCCGACTTGCTGCTATAGCGACTGAAGGAGAACACTTCTGGTGATGCCCACTTCACGGGGAACTTGGTGCCTGTGGAACTAGTGTACTGATCATCAAGGACAAACCTGGGGACAATGGGGAAGGAGAAGGTCAGAATGTCCAGGGGCCTGAGTCCCATCCCCGAGACCGTGGATGCCGCATTCCTGTGTTACCTTGTCATCCCAAAGTCGGACACCTTGATGACCTGGTTTTCTCCCACCAAGCAATTTCGGGCAGCCTGGACAGGAGACAACAGAGAAAGGCAAACTGTTGACGGACAGTCAGTAATGAAGGAGTCTCCCATCATCACTGCCTCTGCTTTGCGGTGTGCTGCTGTACAACGGCACTGAGGGCCTTTACCAACACTAAGGTTCCCCAGCGCCTGCTAGAAGTGAGTGCAAAGCGAAATGTGAATGTGTAAGATGCTTTATCAGGATGGGTAGGTTTATCTTCATTCCTGGATCCTAATTAGAGGACAAATCCAGCTGTTGTCTAATCAATGATATGCTTGAACATAACCTGATGTGACAGAAATGCTGACACTATGGGCAACAGGAAGAAATCGATTCCCATTAGAGTAATATAGACTATTTTGAGGTGGTTCAATCTCTTAGAATTACTTGTCCACAGAGGGTACCTGGCCCCTAACTGGTACACAGAGGTTGGCTAGAAGGGCCTTTGGAGACAAAAGACTCCAGTGCGTGTCACGTGTGAAAGAGCCTGCAAGTCACATCGGGGTCACATGAATCATCCTGAGCCCCGAACACCAGAGATTCTGGTAGATCTCTCTATACCCTAAGAAAAATTGGGCTTGGCCATTTCCTTCTTTTATCAGGAAGAAACTGAGGCTCAGAAAGGCTAAGAAGGAGTGGCTTTTAGGTCCATTTTGGAAGAACGCAATCCAAGACTCAGAGAGTGTAAGTCAGAGGAAGGGCTGGGGTGAGAGCACAGATCTGAGTGCCCATGGAACATTTTCCTAGCAGGGCCTCCTGAAGGTGTGGGTGGGGAAGGAAGAAGCTAAGAAGGGAAGAGAGGCAGTGTGTGGTTTGTTCTTTACTAATGCGTTCTCGGCGCTGGCAGATGCCCTTCCTCCTCCACCTGTAGGTCACATACCAGATCTCTGTGGATGACGCATGCGTTTTCCAGGTAGGCCATGCCCTCACACACATCCAGGCACATGCCCAGCAGGGTCTCTGCTGCAAAGAGCCCCCGCTGGTTGCGCAGGTAATCGGATAGGCAGCCGTGTTCCATGAACTCAAACACCAGGCAGATGGGGGCCTGCTCCAGACACACGCCATAGAGCTGGACTAGTTTGGGATGAGAGAGTTTCCTGGAGGAAAAAGGCAAGGGTGAGATGGGCCAAACTCAGTCTTTTAAAAGTGCTGAATATTCTACAGCACTAAATGGCCGAATGCCGCTTTTTGGTTTTGAGAAGAGAATCCAGCCCCTCACCCAAACAACAAAGCCATTGGAGTCAAGACCTGAAGGTAAAAAGGAGTCAGCTGGTTTGCAGGATAAACAGAGGCAGTGCAGCTGGGATGTCACACATCAGAGGAGAGAGGAGTAGGACATAGGCTGGGAGGTTTTAGGGCTACCACAGTAGGCCTTCTAGACCAGGCTGAGGAGGTTCACTTTCTTCTCTGTGTAACAGAAGCCGCTGCTGGGATTTGAGCAGGGAGGGTAGGACGTGGCGTGAGGGTGATACACAACGCAGCAGCAAGCACCCTCCCCAAGTGTGTGCAGAGCCCTGTGTGGCCACTCACATCATGACTTCAGCCTCCTCGATGAAGTCCTCTTCAGACATGGCCCCCTCCTGAATGGTTTTGATAGCCACCTTGTCCTTGTTGAGCCAGTAGCCAAGGTGGACCAAGCCAAATTGCCCACTGCCAATCTCCTGCACGAAAGTGAGCTCTGAAGGGTGGATCACCCATTTTCCTGGAAGAGAGAGAAAGGGTGTTTCAGAGGAAGCCAATAAGAAGTTACAGGGCTACCAGAAAATGATAGAGTCTTCTCTAGAATTTTAGCCTATAGTTAGTGCAACTCAAAAATGGCAAATAGTGTAAATCCTAAACTTGGAACTACCATAGGTAATTATCTTTTCCCTCAAAAACAATAACATGGAATATGCATCTAAAATCATTAGAAATGTGTATGTGGAAGTAACATGGAAAGGAGAAGGGTGACATTAATCAAGACATAAAAGTAAATGAAGGGCTGGGGATTTAGCTCAGTGGTGCTGCCACCTGCCTCGCAAGCGCAAGGTCCCAAGTTTGATTCCTGGTACCATAAAAAAACCCCCAAACAAACGAAAGTAAATGAAAAGATTATTACAAGGTCCCAATCATTTTCCATACCTGACTATAAATTTTATTGTTATTTTTCACACAGAACAAATTTCATTTGAGTTTGACATTCATTCACTTATTCATTCATTCATCTATCCACTGAAGGCATCCACTATACACACAGAACTCTGGTGGGTTTAACAGGAATAATGGTTAATGAGGACAAGCTAGCAAGCACAGTGTCTAGCACATGTCTAGTTCTCAATAAATATCTGAAAAACAAATGAGATGATGTGAGCTCAGTTTTCCCAGTGACAACATGAGTGACCAGACACTCTGAGATCTCGTCCAGCATGGGCACTTGAGGACTCCACAGTGACTCTTATTTTCATAAGGATGATACAGATCCATTATCCTTTCCTGATGCTTGGTCTAGTACAGAAATAGCCCAACTTCTCTCTTTCAGGCAGACACTCAAGAGCAGACTGGATGGAGGGCTGCTGCTGGTTAGGGAAGAAGTGTTTCCCTTTGGCCACCTGTGTCAAAATCACCCAGGACACTTGTTTAAAATGCAGACCCTACTCTCAGGGTGTGTGTTTTGGTAAGTGTTGGGCAGGGCCCAGGAGTCAACATTTTTAATCAGTGTTCCAAAAGGTGTTGGTGCACACTGAAGTTTGAGAACTGCCAACCTGTGATATGCAAAAAGATAGGTGGTACTTGTTCAAGGGATGTAAACTCAAATGCCTTTAGGTTCCAGGCTGATAATCCCAAAGAAGTGAAGCACTTCCATAGGACAAGAGTATCACAGACAGCTAAGTTAGACAGAAATGTAATAGGCAGTCCGACAGGGCCGAGCCCTCAGAAAGTCAGGACAAAGGATAAATGCACACTACATCTGTGGCCGAGAGACACATCAGCTGGAGGCCAGCCCTCAAGATTTCAACAAAAGGACTGGGCCTACATATTCCCCCAAGGGATGACATAGGTGCTAACTCCGAGTCTAGTGAAGTCGCCTCAGAGGTGACCACAGATCCATTACCTACTTGAGAAGTTCTTTCCATGTACTCTTGCTACGTGACTTGGTTCCCCATTGGATCACTACTGCCTAAGTGACTATACCTGTAATCTTATTGATTGTTCATAGCTGTAACCCACATTGTACCCACATGGGTTTTGCTCTATAAAACTTCCCTGTAAAGTGGGGTCCCCAGCAACCCATTTGAGTCCCGTTCCGTCTCGCTCAGAAGCTATATCTTTCCCCCTCAATAAATGTTTTCCTACTCTTAACCTCCATTGTTCTTAGAATTCATTCTTCACTTTTAGAGAACATGAACTTGGCGTATTAAACATCTAACAGGTTGGGAGATATAATATTCTCTCATATTTCATCTTCTGTATCAAGAGGACATAGTAGGGTCTGCTTTACTGGAGATGCACACTCTGTTAAACGCATTTTAACTCTGTATCCTTCTGCATTGCTAGAAATCAAACCCACATTCTCTATTACTGAGCTATACCCCTAGTCTTCCAAAAATTTTAATACTCTGCTATGCAAACATTCTGGATTCTGCTAGCTCATAGCCTTTGAAAACTGCTCAACAAATCAGATAATAAAAAAGGTTCCTAGAAGATAGACGAAACATAGTGCTAAGGCATTGCTGCCTATTACGGTTTCGAAAGCATTAGTAGAGTGCTTTGTTCAAAACAGATACTTAATAGACACTACACTGACAAATTCTTTGTTAAAACCAAAGGATATTGATTTGATCTATGTGCTCATACATTCACTTTATGCACAGTGAAAATATTCATCCATGCTCCCATGCCTATATATACAATATCTATGTTCTGATGATCATTTAGAAGTCTGGGAAATAGTCAAGCTCATGGCAAGTCCACTTCGCATTTGTCCCTGACCTTCAGAGACATGAGTTTTAGTTCAAATGCCTAACGTTTTTTGTTGTATTGCTCACCGTATCTTAACCCTGCAGTCACCGGGGCTTTCTGCCTCCAGGAACAAACTGGATACCGGAGTCGAGTGACCAGGCCTGGGTTGATTGAAAAGCCAAAGGCAGTGGTTAGGGCTTTGCTGTAGCAGCTGTCCAAAGTATATCTGATGTAAAAGGTACTTTTATTCTGGAAAACAAATCCCAAAGTCTAATCCCTGATAGCATGCTCTCCTCGGGCAGATTCACATGCACAGGCAGGAAGGTGGTGAAAATCATTTCCACAGCACAGTTTGCTCATGGAAGATGGGTGAGATCATCAAGTATTTGGCATCCTTTCTTGTTTGCACATTTAGTTATTATTTATGGCCAGCTCGTCCTACGTGAAGAAACCAACTGGGGCTTCTGCCCTTTCTTTCTAAGTTCTTTGCAAGGGTCCCCCTTGGCTTTGCCTTTTAAAACTCACCTCCTCCATTGTGCTGGTGATAATTGATGAGAAGAGGGATGGAGTCAAACACATACTTTTCAGCCACATAGTATCGCTTGGGGTTGTCATTTGTTTCTTTGATATGATAATGTTTTATACAGGGGTTGTTCTCACTTTAAACAAATGAAACATGGTGATTATTAAGAAAAATACTGAGACATAAAACATCTACTCTTGTCAGATTTGTATTATCTTTGTTGTGTAATCTTTCACAAGCATGGCAGATGTACAACAATCCTGACAGGTTGGTTGCTGGCGCCATCACTGTTGTGTTAAGAAGTACTCTGAGGCTGCACCTGGCCCCACTTGGCATCAGTGCAGTGACAGACGGGTTCACAGGCACAGAATGGGGAAATGGCACTGTACACACTACATGTTTGCCTTCCCTGCCCTATGGATTCAGCGAATTGTCAGCCGTCTGTTGAGGAATCCTTGCTGGGCCCTTCACACTCGCTTGACTTTGAGCAGAAGATTTAGCATTGTAGGCTGACTGGCACGCTTGGGAAGAACTGCTTGCATGGTCAACCCTTGGCTGGTGTTGGGATTTCAGGAAGGCTGTCACCACTCCTGATACGGGCTGCTGGCTGTGATGAAACGGTGTCATTGTGGTCTATGGTGAAGTGAGTTTTCCTTGTGGGAGTCTGGAATTTTGGGGGGTGCTAGACAGAGGGTGTGTACTTAACCAGTCTCCAGTAAAAGCCCTGGGTAATGAGTCTCTAGTGAGTCCCCTACTGGACAACACTTCATGTGTGTTGTCACACCTCCTTGCTAAACTAAGCATGTCTTGTGTGACTCCACGGGGAAAGGTATCTTAGAAGCTGCATTTGGTTTCCTATGGACTTTGCCTATGTGCCTCTTCCTTTTGCTGATTTTTCTTTGTATCTCCTTGTGGACATAATCTTAATGAATGTTGCTCTGTGTGTGAGGGATCATACTCATGAATTACTGGAACTGCCGGTGATTTGGTGGACCCCCATCACAGAATTTAGCTCTCATTCTGTCTCCATCAGGTCTTATGGGTTTCAGACTACTCTCCTCGCTGTCCCCTGGCTATGACACAGCCACATCCCCTCTGTGATGCTCACCGTGTCCTCTGCCTTCCTGGGACAGTGGCCTTGCTCCTCACCACCTGTCCACACACTGCCCTTCCTCCAGGTCCCACTTATGTCCTCCACCTTCTGATAAACATTCCCTGAGGTCACCTTGAAAATTATTTTTCTCCTCTAAATTCTCACGGCATTCTGGTCCGTGCCAAACTGTTTCGTTCTTATTAATGTTGTGACGAGAAGAGAATTTGAAAGCTAGATGGACCCTTGGCCACCTAAGAGCACTGAATGGAAGGGGGAGTGCCTGCTGGTGAGGGTTTTCTGATCTGCCAGGCTCAGCATGGAGGGGGCATGGCTACTTCCGCTCCCCTGGCGTAGGGAAGCAGCAGCTCTTTGAGCCTTGATTTCTTCTGTGTGAGCTAAGTAGGGTAATACCTGCTCCCAGGGGTTCTTAGGATTGGAAATTGTAAAGTTCCTGGCACATAGTAAGAATCTATCAATAAAGTTTTATTAGTAGAGCCAGAACTGGAATTCATATATTTTCACTTCCATTTGGAAATATCATTTTTGTTATTTTATATATTAAATGAAATTATATTCTCATTAAAGCTAGGGCCAAGCGTTTTGTTTCTTTAGAGCTCTGCTATTAGGCATGCTAATGGGGAAGAGGACCTGACTGGCATCTAGCCTTGGCTCTGTCTCTTTCTAAATGTCTTCAGTTCTGCCCTTAATCTCTTTGGCCTTGACCTTCTCAGGCCATGCCATTTCCAGTGAGCATCTGCCTTCTGCACTGTTTGGCTTTGCTGTGTGTAACCCACCCCTCCTCCACCTCAGGAGCGGCTCCCTCTCTACTTTGCTGAGTCAGCACCATACCTTACAATGGCCTTGGTGAAAACAGATACAGTGTATGTTCCTGGAGTCCTGGAATCTCGAACCATGAAGGCTCCCTCTTTGCCCTAGTTTGGTTGGAAAGAGAGGAATGTTAGTGATTTCAGAAAAGCAGGCCCATGCACCCAACTGTAGAGGGAGGCAGTACTGCTTTGGAATAGAGCAAATTTTCAGTAATAGTGGCTACCATTTCGCTCATTCATTCCACAGCTGTTTCTTGAGATCCTACATGGGTCAAGTTCTGGGCTGATACTATCCATGAACGAAAACAGACAGATACAAGCCTTGTCCTCTTAGAGCTCATCATGTACTAAATTCCGCAGATACTTCCCCAAATGCTGAAGGCTGGACATTATCGTCCTCCATTTCCAAGGAGGACACAGAGTACCAGAGAGCTTAAGTGGTTTTTCTACCACCCAACACAAGTGAGAGGCAGAGTTACTTTGGCATGCGACAAAGCCCATGACAATGCTATCCACTCCATGATGCCTCCATTCAATAGATGTTGGAAAATATTTCTCCATTCCCTACATGGGCACGAAACTTCCTATCCTAGAAGCGTCATCAATTCCTTAAGGAAAATATATTTGTCAGGCTCTTTCCAGAGTGCTGACTTTGCTGTAGGTCAGGATGAAAAACATTAAGCTCCTGGCTTCATAACAGAGGTGGCAGAAGGGAGTGCCCCGAGAATGTACCTCTCGTTGCCTGAAAATTTTGCCACTTCTGATGAAATACACATAAGCAAATGGATATGCCAACTTATTTGTTCCAAGTGGGAATTAAAAAATGTAACTCTGCTTTAAGTAAGTCATGCATAATTTCTGTCCCTACCCAGCTCTAAGTCTGCCTCGGTAACATTGGTAAACCTGTTATTTACTTAATGTACAGATCGTGAGAGCCCTAAGTGAAGGTCAGAGTTAGACAGGAGTCTCATGTGGCAGGCACACAGTTATAGTATACAGACCAAACTAGATACCACATAGAACAACACAAACCCATTCAACCTCTGGTCCCAAAAGTGTGCGCATGCATGCACGCACACAAGCACGCACGCACGCACGCACACACACACACAAAAATACATGTAGAAAGTCATACTTGCTTCCTATAACTTGGCTGTAGCCCTGTAGAGGATGGAAGTGGGAGACACTGTGCTCTTACATCATTGTGTGTTCTTGCCAAACCTATAATTTACCACGTAAACTTTGGGTTTGAGTACTAAACAGTTAGACTCTTGAAATCCCTAACTCCTCTGATCTCTCTTGGAAATTTCAGGAATCTATTTGGAACTGGAAGTTCAGATTTGATCTCTGCTTTTCATTTGCAGCCTTGGTTTTCCAGGCAGAGAGCTTGGGCTGCCCTCTCTTGCTACTGCCCGAAAGCAGAGAAAGAATCCAGCAAAACAAGAAAGTTACTACATTCCTTTTTCTAAAATGACATGAAATAGTCCTTCCATTTTGTCTTTTGCACATATCAAGTTTACTTTGAGTATTTTATATATCATGCATTATTAAATTCAGGAGACTGAGTTGTAAATCTTCAGAAAACACTAATGCACCTTTTGCACATTGCTGCCCTCCTTGTGGCTCTACTGTCACAGGAGCTGTGTGAGGAATCTTGGGCATAGTAAAGAAAAGGAAACCCAACCAGATTCTTATTTTTCCCATTTCAGATATGAATGCTAACTGTTTATTCAGCAAAATATTAAAAACCTTTTTAACTTTTGCTTAAAAATCATTCTTTTAAATATTGAGTTTTCAAAAACTAGATTTTTTTTCCCCCCTTTGGGGTCAGCAGTTTATCCAATTTCTGAAGTAAAAGTGGTCTATGGGCATAAAATTCTCCCATTTTAAGTGTATAATTCAATGAGCTTTCCTAAATTTACAGAGTTGTGTGACCATCACCACAATCTAATTGTAGAACACTTACATCTCCCCCAAAAGAAATCCCTGTCCCATTTGTACCTCTGTCACATTAATATGCATGCTGACTCTGTAGGGCTGCTCATTCTCCATACTTCATATAAATAGAATTGCAGAATATGTGGTCTTTTGTGATGAATTTGTTCACTTAGCATATTGTTTTCAAGGCTCATCTAAGTGGTAGCAGGTATCAGTACTTTACTCTTCTTATGGCTGAATAATGTTTCATTGCCTGATCTACCACATTTGTTTATCCATTGGTCATTTGATAGGCATTAAATTATCTTCGAAGAGCATGTTGTAGCTGCTATGGGCTACATTTGGTGATAGCACCAGGAAACTCTCGTTTGGACTGAGGCAGCCAAGGGTTCTGTTGAAAGTGTAACATATGCTTTACTGCCCACTTTCTCCAAGGAGCTCAGAGATAGTCACAACCACCAAGGCATTGGCACCTCAGAGGTCAGTACTCCTGTCACCGCTATGCAAGGGGGCACTGACTTGTGCGATGCAGCTACCGAAGACCGTCACTCCCTGGAACATACCCAAGGTCTCACTTTACCATTTGCTACTTAATCCAGGAAAATAAAGAGGGAACAAGAGGAAAAAGTAATGCAAAGGAGGTGATGTATCACCCTGGTGGGATGGCAAAATAGAAACTAATTCATATATTTCTTTATTAACACTGACTTCATTAATTGGTCTATGTGTGTGTGTTTGAAGAGGCACCCCTGTTTTAGACTAGGCAATGCTAATGATCTGCTTTCTGAACTTATTCCCCATTTATCGCCCCTTAATATGAAGGACATGGACCAGTTGTTCTCTAAAGAGAATTTTAATTTGAACATTGTGAATTCCAGATGTTTTCTGATAAAATGTATGAGCATTGAGCCAGGCGTGGTGGTGTACGCCTGTAATCTCAGCACTCAGGAGGCTGAGCCAGGAGGATTGCCGTGAGTTTGAGGCCAGTCTGGGCTACACAGTGATTTCAAGACCAGCCTGAACTACAAAGGGAGACCCTGCCTCAAAAAAAAAAAAAATAAATAAAAAAGGTATGAGCATCGATTTCCTCATCTGAAAAATGACCTTTGTAAGGCTGCCGGGGAAATTAAGTAGAGTGCATAAGACAGTTCCTGGAATGTAATCCCAGAACAAAGGCTATTAGGGTTGTTATTAGCCATTATTGTTGCATGCTGTAGTGTATCATCTGTTGGAAGCATGAGTTCCATTGTCTGTCTTCATCTGAGGCATGCTGGCTATGTTAGGAATATATTTCTTTCTGTCTGTACAACTCGAACATGATCTTATGGAAAATATTCTCCACAAAGGGTAGGTTGTTGTGAAAAGATAGACTGATGACTGTGGCCTTGTCACATTGTGAAATAAGCAATGTGCTTCTGAGTGTCTCTGATGTACAGCCAGCTTTCATTCTGAGGTGGATCCTCTCTCATCTTGAAACAAACTACTATTGCTGATGCATTTCTGATGACATCTTAGAAACTCAGAAGTATGATCAACTCATGCTTTAGATAAGGCTCTCGTCTGAAGTTCGGGTCACTCAGTGTGTGAGATGCTGAAAGTATACTAAGTGATTTACGGAGTACCTGCTCATTAGGAACTACATCTCTACCTAGATGGAATTAAGTCAGGAGAGAAAATCAGAAGAGCCATGGCGGAGTAAGAACAGAGCCACTGGAAAGTAATAACATTACACCAAGAGGTTCCAAGGTGAGAGAAACAACAGCTCCTGCTGTGGGACTGGGAAGGCATGAAGGCTTCTTGGAGGATGCAACATTGAAGAACTGACAGGACACAAGCCCAGAAGGAGAAAAGATGTCCCCAAAATCTACTGAGCTGGAGACAGAACAGGGACCAGAATCCAGTGCAACCTCACTTTATCACGCTATCTTTTCATGCCTCTCTCCCTTAATCCTGATATCCCTGGGTAAGGTCAACCCCGCTGTTCATGCTGCATGCCTTAGAGAAGAGACGGTTTATGAAAAATAAGTGAAAGCAAGTGGTATATGTGGTATATTTCCTCTGGACACAAAGTCCAACCATGCAGAATCTGATTTCTGACCTAGCAGAGAATTAGGCATATAGGCAGAGCCTTGATAGACCCCTGCAGCTGTGGGACTAACATGATGGCCTGGAGTCTTCCTTAGGTTTCTTCTCTTCTCTAGTTGTTGCTGGTCCAGAAGCCCTCCGGAATATTCATCATCAGATGTGAAAACTTGTTAATCTAACACACCAACCCACGGCATTGGCATAAATCACAATATGGCTGAAAAAACCAGCCATTTATTTATTTTAAGTCAACAGACAGGGTAAGGAGACTTACAGTGTCCAAAAGAAGTTTTTCAGCTTTGTCTCGACTGATGCTCTTATTGTACCACCTGGAAGCAGGAAAAAGTCATGTGTCAGTGGTATTTTTTTAAAATCTTATTTTAAAAATAAAACAATGTCAGAAAAATCATCTATTCACTCTGTTTCTATCAGTGTTTTCTAACTCAAAAACAAAGGCATGACCCATTTTTAGGTAGTAAAATGTTTACTTGGGGAGGAACAAAATAAAATAGATTTGGAAAAATATTGATAATTGTTGCAGCTGGGTTTGGGCACATTGATCATATTATTTTATGTTTTGTGCATGTTGGAGATTTTCCATAATGTAGTCTCACAAAACATTTCGTTTCCTCTCTATTTCATAAGTCAGTGGGTGGTTATAAGTAGAACAGTATTAGCACAGCTATAAAAAGTTAATACCAGTCTGAAAGTCAGCAAATATCCTTTTAAAACAACTGCCATATTTTCCTCTTTAAGGCTGGTCTTCCAGACCTTTTGCAAACTAATTGCATTATTTTTATAATTTTGTTATCTAATGAAAATAGCTTAAAAGTTCATCTTGTTCTTTCCCTGCCCCAACCTTAAAATCCCCAAGCTATTTCTCCAAGACGTTCTAGTTCTTTTCAGTGGGGAGTGTTATTTAGGATCCAAGATCTGAGCAGTGTGTGTAAGCATTGCAACTGAGGTATCGCTGCTTCTGGATCCCTGTGGACTCTGAACTGGGATGTATACGTAGATGGTAGGTATTCGGTACACAACAATCGAATTTCATTAAACATTCAGTAGTTCCATTAAAATCATACCTCCGTGAACTATCTTCCTCAATGATAGCTTACAAATAAACAGTTTCCACAGTCTAAACAGACATTTAATGTCTACTTGTTTGTATGTTCTCCCAGTATTGGAAGTATCACAGTAAACTAAGTGTTAAGTCAGTTTATATCTGAGCCAGTGTTCATACCCGCCCCCCAGGTAAAACCAGCATTTCTGGAGTTCTCAATAGAATTTTTTCTTTTTACTACAATCTTCTCAGGTACCTGAGAATCATTCCTTTGATAAAAGGCGAAGGTAGCATATACCACACTCCCCTCCTCTTTCTTTTACTGTTTAGTGGGTCAGATAACAGAAGAGAAGAAAACATGTCAAGAAAAGAAATCATCTGGTATTTTTATAGTCAACCATAACTTACTTAATCTAGGGAGGATTCCTTAGTACTATATTTTTTCCCCAAATAACAAATAAAATATCTTACTCATAGGTTTCCAAGTTATTGGGAGATTTTTCTACCAGATAACTGCTTGGTACATATCCTTCATGGCTGTTAAAAAAAGAAATTAATATTTAGACTAACATAGAACTAATTTGTACATCTTCATTTTATAGGTCTAATCCATTAAAAGTCAGTTCCAAATCGCAAGGACCCGAGTTTGATCCCCGGTACCAAAAAAAAAAAAAAAAGTCAGTTCCAGATGAAGAGGTTTCAGATTGTTTGGTATGTGTGATAAGATATATTTTAAGTTTTACGATAAAAGAATTGACAAAAGTAACAAAAGCTTGTTATCTTTTAAAAGCAATAGACTTCACTACTAAAATATAATAAATAACCAATGTCCATTTTACTTTAAAAAGCTCTGCTTGGTGCCTCTCCTTACTGTGAAATTCCCTCTACTGGAAAAAAAATTAATATTTAGATTCTATTTTTTTAAATGAAGCATTTTCATGTGTGAGAATCAGTATTTTTTCCACTTTAGTGCCATCATTTTATAGAATTAAAGTAATTAAAGAGTAACTTTCCAACTACAGGTCCTAAAAGATGCTCCCATTAGGTATTACAAGCTTTTCAATTCAAGGACTCCCTAACTGAGCGTCTTCAGCTTTATAAACAAAAGAAAAAAAGGATAAAGTCAGATTGTACTGGGGGTGGGAAGACAATTTTGAGGAGGAATTAATATTTGTGCACAAAAAAACATAAAAAGAAATTAATGAGTATCAATATTTTTATATTTATGAATAGCTTTGCAGTTCTCCAAGCCCTTTCATTTTCATTACTTGTTGAATACCAGAAAGTGAGGGCAGAGTCCCTTGCATTTTCTGGGTATCTGGCTCTTACCTGTAAACCAAGGGACCTTAAACTATTTTCAAGACAAACATGTGTAATCTATCATGGTACAATTTCTTGGAGGATTGAACA
This sequence comes from Heterocephalus glaber, assembly GCF_053883595.1. NCBI lineage: Eukaryota > Metazoa > Chordata > Mammalia > Rodentia > Bathyergidae > Heterocephalus > Heterocephalus glaber. Next base: position 31,513,520 of record NW_028258377.1, read on the forward strand.
TACAGGTTCAGAATCATCCCAAACCCAGTACTCCAGGGTAATCAATGGGAATCAGCCTGTGAAATTTACTAATCCTTTTCTGGTTTGTTTTTTTTTTTAGAATTTCCCTTGGTTTCATCTTTTTTTTTGGCTACACAATATGCTTACAATTATATTAATAAAACAAACTATTTTGCTGTTCAATACAATAAACTTATTTTAATATGCCAATCTAAGTTCGGTTATTTACATAAATGATAATCCTTATCAGTTATGTGTGGATATGTAGAATTTACAAAGCCTTTTCATTTCCATCGCTTCTCTGATTTTTTCAACATGGTGAGACCCAAAAAGCTGATATCATCTGCATTTTACAGTCAAGGAAACGGATTCCCAGAAGGTAAGTGACTTGACCACAGTCACATAGGAGCAGAGTCTGATACTAAAGTCCAAATCCTATTTCTCCCCATTCACAAGCTTTCCCACACTATTATAAAGCAGACAGGGGAAGTTCCAGAACACAGGCTGGCCTCTAGGGGCTCCTCTTTCATGCCCTTTGAAATGTAGATGGAGCCTTTCCAGGCACCACTGAACAAAGGGTGAACTGTCACTTGGGGAATGAGGACCTAGAAGAGTTCCTGGCACATTAGGGGTGCTAAATGATAGGTGATTGAACTGATACACTTCTGAGGAAGTCCTTGGTATTGGTGGACCAGGACAGCCTTGAATCTTGATTGCCCCCACTAGTCACTGGAAAAAGAAGTTCCAGATGAGAGGGCTTTGAGGTCTGCTCTTAGCTAGTAAGCTACTTGCCTTTCAATCTAGCATTCTCCATCTAATCACATTTTACCCACCTCGCCTCTCCTGCCCTGCCTCTACAGTGGGATTGATGAGGATACTTAAAGAGAAGATGTCTTGAGACTGTAAATTTTAGTGGATTTGAAAAGTTAAGCCTTGATCTTAAGAACAGTTTTTTTTTCTTTTCTTTCTTTTTTTTTTTTTTTTTTGGTACTGGGGATAGAACTTGGGACCTTGCGCTTGTGTGGCAGCTGCCGGAACCACTGAGCTAAATCCCTGGCCCTTTTTGGGGTGGGGGTTACTGGGAATCGAACTCAGGACCTTACGCTTTTGAGGCAGGCAGCAGAACCACTGAGCTAAATCCCCAGCCCAAGAATAGTTTTTATCTAACTCACCTGATTGGTCTCTCTCTCTCCCTCCCTCCCGCCCCCCCTCTCTGATTATTGATAGAGTTGGCACATCCATAACCCTATTGTGAGCAATGTAAATTTGGCAAGCTTCTTGAGAAAATTATTATCAAAATTAAACTATCACATACTCTGACTCAATGATTAAAAATGTTTTATAATGTATTCAAAAGATTGCCAGCCTATATCAACAATGAAAGCTCTTCATTATATCCTTGTTTGAAATAACAAGAAAAATCCAACTAACTTGAACACTAAATGTCCCATCACAAAATCTTAAAATATTCATAATGAAACCATACATTCTGACACCATGCAATTATGTTAAAAAGAGGTAGATATGTGTGTTGCTATGAAAAGATAGTCTAAGATATATCATTTAAGGTTAAAAGAAAGGCAAAGGACAGAATAAATCATCTGAATGCAAATATGAAAAGGATACATTTGTGTCAGTGTAAATTTCTAGTCTAGGACACACAAGAAAGTACTAATAGGATTGAGTTAGGGGGTGCATGGAGAGTAGCTTATTTTCCATACATTCTCACCTACAATCTTTCTTTCTTCTTCCTTCCTTTCTTCCCTTTTCTTTAGTGCTGAGAATCCAGCTGAGGGCCTTTTACATGCTAGGCAAACATTTTGCCACTGAGCTACATTCCTAGCCTCAATTTTTTTTTTTTCATTATTTTTTTTCAAATAAAACATTATCATAGGCAAAGCTAGAATGTTTTCTTTTTCTTTTTTCATATTTTTTAATTAATAATGATCTTATGCATTAAAATATTAAACCTTTAACATTAATATAAAAGAATGTATTATAATTATTAATTTTTGGCGTTAATATATAAAAATGTATTAGTCACAGTGTTGTAGGTATCTGCAAATTATTGGAGATAACCCAAGTGCTTTCCAAAGAAATTTGCTAAATTAGGATACATTTATGTGCTGAATCTATGCAATCATTGAACTCATATTTTGGAAAATATCCCAGCACATGGCCAAATACCTCTGATATTAAAAGGAAAAATCCTCATAAAACCGTATAAATGTTATGCATTCAAGCTAGGGACTAGTATCTACATCTGAGAACATACTGAACTAGTAACAGCAATTTTGCATTTCAGATTAAAGAAGCGCTTATAAGATTTTTTCACTCAAAAATCCCATACTTGGCAATGAGTATTTGTGCAACCTTATTTTCTTCATAAATCACCTGGGTGGCTAGTCCGATGACTATACTCATAATTAAATCTTTAGTATGTTCTGATGCTTCCTAATTTAATCACCCATCTGGGCCATCTCCCTACCTTTTCTTTCAAACAAAAATAAGCACTTCATACTGGGGTGTACCTCAGCTGCATTTTAACGCTCAAGAACAACAGTGGTGGGCAGAACAGGTTCCAACCTCTCAAACTGCAGATGTTGGTGGAAAAACCCAGGGGATTTTTAGATGAGTTCAAGGCCAGGAGTTCTGAAGATGGGTACAGAGAGTAAGCAAGCAGAGCAAGTGGTTGCCTCCAGGCCACTTCTGAGAAGAGGAAAGAATCCTCCCACTGTCCTTCCTCCTCTCACCCATTTTCCTTTCCGACTCGTTGCTGTGGGCCTGCTGGGCACTCTGAGGAAGGTGGGTCCGATCACTGCAGCACTGTCTGATTTCACAGCACCTCAAAGGCTGGGTCGGTAACCACAAAGATGCCTTACCCGTTCCTGTCTTGAACTCTCCACCAGTGAGTCTCAGAACTGTCCAGCAGGAAGTATTCTTCATTGCGCTGCAGAGCCAGCTCCTGAGGGTCATTGGTTTGGTAGTCATACAAGGCAATGACCAGGATCTCTTCAGGATCCTGAAGTGATCGCTGGGGAAGGGACAACAAAACCAAGCAAAGACATAAAAAAGTGAAGTGCAAAACAAGGTCAGCAAACTCCTAAACTGCAACTTACTCTGAACTTGTGCCAGGTCAATACACTGGCTCCTATGATCCATGGAGGCATTTGCAGAGATAATCTGCTTTCTTCTATTGGCTTTTTTTATGAGCTAGAAATATGCTGCTAAATAGGATGCAAAGGCATCAGTATCCAATTCTTTCTATGAGGTAAATTTCAACCACAGTGCATTCCAAGCAGCCAGTTTGCCTGCTGGTTTCTCTGTCTGCACCATGTCCTGTTCTGCAGCCTCTTGGAAAAGGGTGTAGTCAACACCAGGTCACTCAGCCCATGCTTGGCTGATTTGATTTGTGGGTTTGTCCACATCCACAGACTCAGAGGCTATCGGAGCTGAAATTTCTCTGAGAGCATTTAATTTTCTCTTTCATTTAGGATGGGGAAACAGGCTCAGATGGGGAAAGAGATATGGCCAATTTAGGGAAATCAGTCTTAATGCTTCCTTCGTTACTCATACACGAGCTCCCTTCTTTCTCTTGTACCAACTCTGACCTATATTTCTGTCTTGCAGTACCTTTCTTAGGATGAAAAATTGGGAATGTGAAGAGGAGATCAGAAATCGATCACCAGAGTTCAGGATGAACACACTTTCACCACGCTGGAAGATTCAGGGACACAGGAAATATGGAGAAAGACTGAGTTACTGGCCAGGAAGTGACAGTGTCAGAAAGTCCAAGTTCTGTAAGTACTGCAAAGTATTTGGTGGCATAAAAATACCCAAGCTAAAGAGCATGGGAGTTTTATTTTACTGATGTAGAAAGGTCCCAGATTGGAATCTGAAGCTCAGCTACATGTGGAACTAATGAGGTGGTGGTGCATTGATTTCTACAGACAAGCGTGGATAGACGGGAGGCTTTTGCTTAGGAACTAATGGAGGGAGGAATAGTGCTTAAGGGCACCTGGAGAAGATGCAGGAGAAAAGTGGCACGACACTACTAGAGGTCCAGCTCACTGGTTAATCCCTAGGAAGAGAAAGATCAGAGCAGAATTCTCAAATTATGGGATGCTTTCCCATGGGGACATCCAGGGGAGTATTTGGGCTGCTACAAGTTTGATGTGTGCTATAGGTATCTGGTGGGCAAGGGCCACTGCAGAATGCTCTGTAGGGTCTCACACCCTGTTAGACATCCATGTGGTAAGAAATCTGCTTATGATTATAACATATACAAAGAGCCTAGGCCTAGGTCCTACCTCTACCTGATACAAGTACTAGGCTTCCCAGGAATGCACTGAGGGGAGCTTACACTTAACTTAATTCAGAACTTGACCAAGAGTGGCTCACCACTGCAGAAAATCATATCACAGGTGGTGGTAACATTGTGTTTGAGTCACAGATAAAATATTTCTGTATCAGTTGCATTTAAACTGACAAATTTAATAGAATTCTGCCTACAGGTACAAGCAATTGGTTATTTTGTTATATCCTTTGGGACTGTCCTGACTCAATATTTATAAACAGAAAGACATGTTATATAAATTCTTCCCTGTGCTTAATATTATAGTTATGGCATGTACTGGTTCTTTTAAAAATATGTGCTTATAAAAGCTGTATTATTTACTCCTTCCTTTTCAAGATAACAAAAGGAACTTTACAAGATAATTGTCAGAAAAGGGAGCACTGGGTTTGATATGGTCGAGAAGCACAGGATTAAAGTGAGAAAATCAGGGATGGCCTCAGTACAAACAGAAGATCTGTGGACTCCAGAAGGGCTGTGTGAGGCCTAAGGTTTCCTGGCCCCTCCACACAGGCCTCAGACTCCATTTCCTGGGCCCCAAGAGCTGTCTGGCCCCAGCGGGGTAGAGTGCTGATGGCCCAAGGAGCCTCACAGAAACCCCAGAGCGCACAAGCAAGGGTGTAAGGGTCCCTCACAGGGAGCCTGGGGACCAACAAAGCAGACTCTTGCTGAGTGGCTTCTGGGCAGCTCTTCTGGGTTGACTGGGAGGACCCTTAGAGGATCTCAGTGAAGGCCAAGAGGGACTGGAATTTGGACTTCACTGTGGAACTGAGCTCTTTTGCACCACAAACAAGAGAGGCCTGGGGTTGTCAGCTACTCCCACCATGGATATTCTCCATCTTGACCAAAAAATACCCTCTGTCCCCCTGTGGAGGACTGCCTGCCTCTCATACAGTCTCACACGGAACACAAAGCCTAAAAGCAAAGCTTTAAAACATTGTTTCTCTGTATGCTAACTTGTGATGTCAAGTCTCCTTCACCGGTACTGAGAGGAAGCAGGAGCAGACCGACTTAGGAGGAGAGGTGTGGGTTTAGGTGGGACTGTGAGGAAGCCATCGCTAGAGAGGGTGGTGAAACTTTGGGTCTATGGAAGGTAAGGAAAGAGGGTTTGCTTTCTGCTACGGTGTAAGTGCTTCTCTTTAGGGTTGTGAGCGAGTGGGCTGATGATAGATCCAAAACCCAGCTGAGCTTGGATGATTTAGAGCTTCGCTGATGGGAAAGCTGCCAGTTTTGAAATGTCACCATGTCAGCTGGAGGAAAAAAAAGAAAGGAAGAAAAAAAGCAGAGCTCATTCTTCAGCAAGAAGCACAACTGGTAGGTTCTGGAACAGAGGGCTCGTAAGTGAATGTGGGTAGGTAGGTGTTGGTATTGATATGATCACAAGTTAAGGGTATATTCCCCTGCATCCCTTTTTCTCCCTTCTTACCAGAATAATCTTCCACAGAGTGGGTGCTATACCATCTAAGTCTTGTAAGTCAGGACAGGACAGACCAGTGGTTCTCAAACTTGGGTGACCTCAGAATCACCTGGAGGTCTATTCAAGTCCAGATTACAGGCCCTTCCATGGGGCTTTGGATGCAGCAGGTCAGGTGGCCACCGAGAATCCACATTTCTAACATGTTCTCAGGTGAGGCTGATGCCCGCCACTGGTCTATGGACCATACTTTGAGAAGCACCTCTGGAGTTAAAGACCATCAGACCAGAATCTCTGGGTCCTGCTAAGTGGGTGAATAGCCTTGGGAAAGCCTCAAGAGCTCTTCTGGAGCTCCTTTTGCCAAGCTTTAAAATGAGAAAATATCATCAAATGTCTTTCTCCAAAGCGCTCGCTCCCTTGTCAAGGCATAGAGTAATCCCACAATTTGATAGCATGAGTGTGGAGTGAAAACAGAGAGGTGTTTGTTTGTGGCCAAACCCATGGAATGGTCCGGAACAGTGATGTGAGTTCGGGGAATCACTGCAGTCTGCCTTACACACCCGGGTTTGAGAGACACAGGCAGACGCAGTCAATGCTGTCCCCACATCCTGCACACCTAGAGCTTGGCCTCTCACTTACCCTGTTGTCTTCAGGAGTAGGAGGAAGAGGCTTTTTTGAAGCTGAAATGAGAAAAACAGAAAAAGAAAGTGAGCATGACACTCAGCCTTTCAGAGAAAAGGGGCCTAAGAAGAACAACAGAAGGAAAGGGGCTAGAAAGAGGTAGCAAGACACCGAGAAGCCAGAATTGGCCTTGGCAGAGACTGTCTTTTATGTCTTTTGGTTGCTGGTTTCCAATTCCTTTTTTCTAGGAGGCACTAGGAGCTTCCAGAAGTCAATATTATGGGATCTTCCCTTCTCTATTCCTGGAAAAAGCCTGACTGGGGAGGGAGGTGCTGCCTGGGCCCTTCCCTGCACTACAGAGATTTCTGTGAACCTAACCCCCACCCAAAGTGGGAATGGGTGACTCAGAGGATGGTGATTCACTGGTTTCCAGATGCTGAGAAGGAGGAGGCTGGCTGAGGTGGGAGGTCATTGTGCTGCTTTGGAGTGGGGTGGAATCGCTTCTAGTTGCCTTAAGGCATCTGACAGTGTGTTTTTGTTGCCTCCCCCAAACCACACACCCTTAATGTTTCTCTCTGCCTTTTTCTTTCTATGTTCTCTTGTGTGTCCATACCTCCCTTTCCTTACCTCTCCTCTCTCCTTTTCTTTCTCTCTTTATCTCTGCCACCTTTCATCTTTTCATCTCCATCTTTCACTATTTCTCCTTTGTGGCACTGCCAAGGTCAGGACTGGGATCAATGGACCACAGCTGTGTGTATGTCCAGGAGTGTGTGTGAGCATGTGAGGAGGTGCTATATAGGCTTCAGCTCAGAACAAGGATCTCTTTAATAATTAGAGATAAGCAGGAAGTGGGCTCCATAGGTTGGTGTGAGGCCTTCATCTGTACATGAAGTGGACCTGAAGGTGGACAGCCCACATCAGGAATATGGCAGAGGAGAGTCACATCTTGAAGCTGGAGTCCAGCCCTGTGCTGCCTCCTTAAGCGAGGGCAGGCTAGAGTGTTAATTTGGGTACACAGTTAATATACAAGGAGGAAATCCCACACAATTAGAAGCATGATTCCTATATAGCACTCAGACCAGAACCAGGAAACTGGTGTCCTAGCCCCGAGGTCCAGCATGATGAGCTCTATGACCCTGGGATCCTTCCAGCCTTGGACATCCTGTGACTGATCTCTTTCTTCTTCCTGTGGCCTTGGTCTTTCATCTTCCCTTCCTTCTTCCCCCTCTGTGTGACACTGATATGATATGATATGATATGATATGATATGATATGATTAGGGCTGGTTAGTTGCAGAAGTGAGTGTAACTATGAGCTGGTGTTGTAGGTTCGATTTCCACTCAACTACTCCTGCTTCTTCCCAGGTACGCACACATATGGCTATATCTCACCCTTGGATTCTTTCATCTACAAATCAGAAAGAACAGTGGACACAGTGACCATTTATCCAGAACTCAAATGCCAGCAGCAGTGTTAAGAGCATTTTGAGACCCCAATGACTCTCCCAACAACCACGCAAGATAGCTACCTATTATCATTGTCCCCATTTACAGATAAAGAAATTGCCTCAGAGGCTCAGAACAGTTAAGAAACACATATAAAGTCACACAGCAATGAAATGATGTGGCTAGGACTCACCCCAGATGTTTCTTTATACCCCAAAGCCCTGGACTGATCAGCCCTGCACTGTCCATGTGCCCAACACCAAGAATTTATGAGCCTTCACCTTAGGTATAGGACCATGTGGTATATTCACAGCACAATATGCTTCTTAAAAACTGCTCCCCATTCTGTCAAAACTATGGTCGGTGAGGTTGTTTATTTAAGTCAGAAAAGGTGGTGTAAGTGATGCTAAGTGTGAGTGTGGTGGGGGCGGGCAATGTGTTGCAATGCAAAAGCAACACCATTAGCAGAGTGGCACACTTGTGGGGGTGGCTGAGAGCTGTTAGCCCTTGGGTTCATGTGAGGAGAGGCTTGCTGTGACCAAGGGTAGTTGTGGTGAGTCATTCACAACTAACACCTGCTAACACCTGTTGTCCCGTGGGCAGGACTCTGTTGGGGGAAGGTCTGTGTACACTGCAGAGGAAAAGCTGCAACATCACTGTGCAAACTGCAAACTGTAAACTCAGGCTCACAGAATGTCAGACTTGGAAGGGGGTGTAGATATTATTTCATCGTAGGTCACTAAGACCTCCCTACCATTTTAGAGATGAGGACATTAGGGGTCTCCATGGCTAAGTGACTCCTCAAAGCGCCCATAGCAGGTGCTGGCAGGAATGTGGAGAGTAGATCTCTAGTTTTGCAGAGGCAAGCCCATGCCATCCTGCTAGCATAGATACCAAGCCTTCCATTTCTTTCCCACAAAATACAGCCTCTCGTGAGTAGGGGCAACAGCATTACAGTGCAGCTCACTAATGTCTCAGGCTTGGTAAATGTTACTCTCCCGGGCCAATGAGCTGATACTCTTAAAGGACTTTTTTCCTCAAGGTGCAAGGTGACAAGTAGTGGTTTTTAAAGTGCTACTGGGAGGGGTTGTGACTCAGGAAGCCATGGAAAACCCAGTCATGTGTGACATCCACCTTAGGTTGTCCATCTAATATATGTAAGCTTAGGGCAAAAAAAAAAATTGACAGATGAGAAAGAAAGGGTAATTGTGGTAGAAAAGGTTGTGAGGAGAGGAAAATGGAGCATGGGCCATCATTCCTCTTCTATAATAGTTCTGCAGCTGTACAGTCCTGCGCATACTAAATTGTTCAGGCCAGCCATGTCTTTAACATCACACCATCTACTCCAGAGGGCTGTGAGAAACAAGATATTGAACATGTGAAAGTGCATTAGACAGGAAGGTTGAAGTTCCAAAGTTGACACTTAAGGCAAAATCAAGTTGCACTCCAATCACCAGGTCCTGAGCCTTTATGTCAAAGGCCAAGAAACAACTTCCATTGTTTTCATTTTACACTTAGACTGCTGACTCCTTTTCTCTGAGATTGAGTAGGTCAAGGGCAAGTTTGGAGAGGGAGGAAGAAGCCACAGAGTAAAATAAGGGTTTTTTTTCTCTCTTCTTTCCCAAGTTGAATTTGTGTAATTAAACGTGTGTGTCATGATGTCATTGTAGCAAATAAGTGAATATTATTCTGCACTTCTTAAGACTGTGTCTATAATTTAAGATTTAAGCAGACCACGCCACTCAAATTTCCTAACAGGAGATGATAGCAGTGCTTCTCAAAGTTTACTATACACATGAATCTCCCAGGATCTCATTAAAATGCACATTCTGATCCAATAGATCTGGGCTGGAACCAGAGGATTTGCATTTCTAACTGGCTCCTAGGGTTCGGGGATCCAGGTGGTCTGAGGACCACACTTTGAGTAGCCAGAGATGTAAGAGATTAGCTTTGAGGTGAAAAGGCATGAACAGGCTGGTGGGAAACAGAGAGGAGGCTTTTCCTCTGACAATGTAGGATTTCACATTCAATCCATGACACCCTCAATGACGGGACGCTGACAACTTTTCATCTGTACAGTGCTTTTACGAAGACGAAAGGGGTTTCCCAGTCTTACCGTTCTTGGTCGGATCATAATGAGCACACCCTACTGCAAGCTTCTCCATCTGAGAACAGCACCTCCACTTCCCATCCATCCAGAAATTAGGGTGATACTTGGACACCAGACTGTTATTATCCCTTGTTTCTGAAAGCGGTTGACACCGGCAGAAGAGTTATTTCCAGGTCAGTCTATGAAGGGCCACCAATTCTAAGACTCCCTGAGATTGGACCCCACTGTGTGGCTTGAGAGAACATCACCCAGAGTAGTCAGAAAAATGGCCAGCAAATTCACTGTGCTATTTACTGAGGGAGGTGTGTTAGATTTAACCATCAGCAGACCTGGGTTCTTCTCTGGCTACGCCTCCAGGTGGGTGTGTGCCCTTGGGCTGGGTGAACCTTTGTCTTGAGGCTCCCTTTCTCCCCACTAAGCAATGAGATTGGTAAATTCATTGTTAGATCAGTGGTCCCAATGGCCATGTGTTAGTAGTAATAGGAAGACAGGATGGGCTTCCCATCTCCTCACTGCCTGCATCTTCAACAACAGCAACTTTGCTTTTCTTCCTTAGAGATGTGTGGCTCTGAGGTAAGATTTTTGTTGGAAAAAAAGGGATTCTATTACTGAAAAAAAAAGTGTAAAACCCACAGAACTACACAGTTCATTTCCAGCGCTCCTTCCGACTTCAGCATCCTATGTGTAAAACCCCTTCACCCGGGGAGGCTGGCCAGTGGACATAGTGGGGCCATTCATGTGACTGTTGGATAGGAGAGCACTTTCCAGTTTACCCGCACAACAACCTTGGAAGTACGTAGAATTGTATTGCCATTTTTCAGACTTGCTTATCCTTAGTTCTCATAGCTACCTATAGACAGATTACTATCTGAGCCCAGACTTGGTGATACCTGGGATGTTTCTGACTGAAGAATAAAAATATAATGATCAGGAATATTGACCAAGTGCTATGTTGGGGATAAGTATTGTTCTAAGAACCTTACATGTCCTAACTCATTTCATTCTCACAATGACCCTATGAATTAATAGTAAAAATTTATGGCTGAGGAAATGGAGAGACACAAAGGTCAAGGGTCTTGGCCAAGACCACACACTGGTAATTGGCAGAGCTGAAATTTTCACAGCCTGCTCTACATCCCATGGAGTTTGACACTGTGCTAGCTCTCATTACATCGTCAGGTTGGTGAGGCTTAAGAAATACCCTGACTGACTGTCTGAATGACTTTAAACCCTGCTAGTCTTTATTGGGTGCTGAATATGGGTCAAGATTTTCACTCACATCAACCCTGAAGACAGGTACTGTTATTCCTGCCACTCTCATTGTTTAGTACATGGGGAAACTGAAGCCCAGAGCAGTTAAGAACTGGCCCAAGAGCATGGAGTACATGGGAGAAGCAGGATTTAAACCCAAGTTATCCAAATCAAGGGCCTATACTCTTATTTTGTCACCATGCAAGAATTTGGTAAACTTTTTCTTAAACTTTTTCTTTTACTTAAAAGGCCAGATGGTAAACGTTTTAGGTTTTGCTAGCCAAGCTGAAAAATGAAGGATGTTATGTGCATGGTTGTATAACCCTTTAAAACGAACCACTTAGAATATTTTAGCTTGGAGCCTTACAAGAATAGGTGACAGGCTCTCTGTCCAATCTTGATTACATTGCTTGTTGCCCTGGTTGGGCCCAGGATAAAAGCTTGGGACCTTCATCAACCCTCAAAGGGAGAAATGTTGGCGATCAGGTGCTCTCAGGCCATACTCTATTCTATCACGGAACCAGAGCCTGTCATGAGATCCAAGGTCTCAGTGAGTCAGTGGCACAGGAGTTGAGTTACCTTCTTTAAGGGCCAGCACCCAGCGCTGCCGGCTCTCTCGGTCTGGAGCAAACACATACAGGAGGTAGTTGTCGTGCACAACCTGGAGACACATACACACAGGGGCCCCGGTGAGTAGGGTGTCCAAAGATGGTAATGACAGCAGGCCCATCTGGTTTACAGGGCTGAGGATGGGGCTTCCAATGCATGTCATTATCTAAGCAAATCTGGATGATTAGGGACCTAGTGTCCTTTCCACCCAGATGTTTGTGCACTATGCAATTGGAGGATCAATCTCCACAGTTCGGGCTCTCATCAGAGATTCATGCCACAAATAAAGCAATTGCTAAGTTAAGACAGCAAGAGAAAGTTCTCTTCTTGCCTTGGTAGCACATTTATTTCTCTTAATTTTTCAGTGATTAAAAAATATTCTGCCAGCATGTTTAAGAGCAAGTTTGTTAGATGACAGATACATACTGAAGATTTGTAAAAGCTTTCTTGTTTTAAAATAGTTTAAGATTCACAAGTTCCAAAAATAGTACAGAGTTCCTGTATGCATCCACCCACCTTTCCCCACTGATAACATCTTACATAACGCCAGCAGTTTTTAAAGCAGGAAATTGACATTGGTACAATACTATCAACCAGACTACAGATCTTTGAATTTCACCAATTTTTTTCATGCACTCATTTGCAATTGGGATTTTTAACAACTGGAAACCAGTGTCAGTCCCTTCACTTTCAGTCCTAATAATTCCAACTCCAGGGGACCACTTTTCTAGTGGAAAGAATTCCTTTTTCTACCACATTAAAAATAGAATATTCAACCCTCAAGTTGGCAAGCAACAATGAGACACTGGAATGTGCTAGCAGATATCCATTCCTCTGGAGTCATAAATGTCAAGAGTGTAAGCCCGATAAAGACTCCAAAAGAACACCCTCCAGCACTGTCCAGTGGAACTTTCTGCAGTGACAAATAGTCTGTAATGTGTGCTGTCCAACACCAGCCCTATTAGCCATATATGACTACTGAACATGTGCGATGTGCCCAATGTGACCAGGGAGCTAAAATATTAGTACCACTGAATTTTAATTAATTTACAATTAAATGTAAACAACCGCATGTTGCTAGTAATTAAGGTTTTGGGCAGCACAACCATTTCCAGATTCTATTCACTCAGATTGTAAAAGCTGACACTTTTTCCCTTGGAGACACCAAGAAATTCATAACCCTGGTTTGCAATTTGTGGCCCCAAATCATGAGCAAACTGTACTTAAAGCACTCTAGGCTTTGGGTCATCAACAGAAACTTTTTTCCTTCCCCAAGGAACAGAGTAATTAGGATTTTCATTGAGGCAGGGAAGATACAAGAGAAAAGGAATGAAGAATAACAGCCTTTTCACAATTTTCTGCTTAGCCTTTGTGGAATAAGTGAATGAGTGAATATCACTGATTGGAAGAACAATGCAGAAATTTCCTTCTGGGCTTGGTCTAAGTTCTAAGCCTGGACCAGAGACATTCCATTCCCACTTTCTCTCACAATGACTTAGGATTTTAACCATGGCCCAGGGAATGCGAAACTATCCACTTCAGGCCTGATGGACTTACCTGAAATGGGTATTTATAGTGGCATGGGATGCAAATGTCACTTTTCACAATCTCCACACATTTGATTCGGGAGAGTTCAATGGAGCCCTTCAAAGTGCGCTTTTTCTGTGAGAAGATAAGAACATCCCATTTAAGTAAGAGAGAAGATGACATTTTTGTGAAAGCTGCTTCTAGAAATCTGCTACTAGAAAAGTTCCATTAGCATGGTAAACCAACTGCCTCTTGGCCTTCTATCTGCGAAAGACTTTGAGCAGACTCATGGGAGAATGTGTCTTCTGAATCTTTTCTTGATGAGGTGACTAATATCTATTCATTGAGCCATGGTATCACACACTACACTGCCTTGGTGATGAATGGCAGTATTTGCAGAACTCATCACTGGGATGGACAGTACAATCTATGGAGAATGAACCACACACGTGCCAACCCATGACTTTTTAGAATAGTAAGTGAGCTCAGGCCTCACCTGGGTAGTGATGTATTATGCTAGCGATAGCTTTGTTTTCTACATTTGGCTTCTCCCTGTTCCTTAGTTATTTACAGTCCCACAATGTCACCTCTGCAGGATATTCCTGTCTGTGCACTGTAATTATTTCTTTTCTACTCCTTTCCCCACTCATCAAATCTCACTGGGCCTATGTCTCCTTCCCTTGCAGATGTACATTCTTGGTAATGAATTCACCCATATGATAGCTTGTGATGTATACTGATGTTACATGTAACCCATTTCTAAAGGGCTTCATGCTTGGAGAAGGGGACAGTATGCCTCATTCAATGGAACAGATTCTATTGCTGGACTGTTGGCTCCAAGGAAGGAAAGTGCTTTTGGAGAGCAGAAGTCTTTCCTAGGTACCTAGAATTAGGCTTCCAATTTTAGTATATGTGCTGCCGAAGCGAGCACAGAATTAGGCTTCCATTGAAAATTGTTTCATTCAGCTATGGAACCAGTTGCAAGACATGTCCCTAAAACTTACCCTTCCTAACAGGGTAGCAAACACTGGGGAAATGAGCACAACGTGGGAAAAGTGAGGCTTGAAGTTGCCCTCTGCCTCTCTCCAGCTCTGTGATGTTGGGCAACTCTTCTAACTCTCCAGGACCTTGGACCCCACATCTTAAAAGGATAAAAACACTTACTTTTAAAGGGCTGACTGGAGAATAAAACAGGACAAGGTAAACAAAGTACCGGGGTCATAATAAGTACCTTCAATAAAGGGCACCTTCTTGAATGAAGAAATGAAGAGAGTCCTAACTATTGCATGGGAGTCATGATTTACAAGTGTGCTTGGCCAGTCTTAGGAACCATGACATCCCCAGTATCTCCAGAAGTGACCTACATCTTCACTTCTTGATTTTGATTCCAGCCTGGAAGCTGATAGTTGAAGTACAGAACTGAGATGAACAAATTCATGATGTGAGTAGGCCCTATCAAACACAGGGAAATTCTGCGGTATTCCTTTCTAAATTTTCATTATAAAAGTTATTTTGTTCATTTGTGAAACACACCCATGTTTAGACAAAAAAAAATAATATGGAGACTCATGAAAAAGATAATTACATCACATTATTATCCCACCCTTTTTCAACCCTGACACAGCCAAGGTTAACTGTTTGGGATAGATTGATCATTCCCTTGCACATTTATAGAGTATATTTCAACACAAATGAGCACTTGTCCTACATATTGGTCTAGAAGTTGCCTTTGTAATCTACTCAAGTCTTAGGAGGTCTGTCTTCCTATAAAAACCTCTGGAAACATGTGCCCTTTTGACTCAAACTATCTCCTCCTTTAGGTCTTCCACAGCTAGAAATACATGCCCTGGGGCTGCCCATAATCATAGTTCTCAGGAATGTCTAATCTGTTTTTCAAAACAGAAGAGCACAAAGAAACCACCCCTTGCACAACCATCTGCAGCTCCTGATAAACAGAGAGCCTGAGCTTTGAGGTTACCTTGCTTCTATTGCTGTGAGGTTATTTCCCAAGTATAGATGATGAAATGAAATAGAAGCTCAAGGCCATAACGTGACAGCTCTGCTGACACTTTTGTCTTTGAAAACCACTAACTTTACAGCTTTGCAAGGGCAGAAACAAGGGCATCTGTGACATTGCCCTGGTGCCCTCCACCATAGCTGGTCCTCAGTGCTGCTTAGGGAGAGAGGAACAGAGTCCACCAGGCAGGAGCACATTTTAAACAACTTTAATCGGGTTTAAGCCTAAGGCATCTAACTGCTCAAAAAGATTGATTGAGGGCCAGCTATGAATAAGATGCTGTTCTGAGTTCAGGGAGTGGAGCAAAGAGGCTCACATTGTATATATGGTCCCCGTCTAATGTTTCTACTCAGGGTTTTTTGTCTTTACAGTGCCACAAAAGCAATCAGTCGAAACTGTACTTCAATTTTTGAATTTTAATCTTTTTCCTAGGCTGGCAATATATACTTTCATACTCTCTTGAGATGCTGCCCAGCCGTGCAAGCTGCAGTACTGGCTGGCCACGTGGTCGTGAGGGAACAGACCTGGTACTCTGCAGTGTGCTGTGCTGTTAATGTGAGGCATATTAAATGCATTTTTGATTTATAATTCTTTCAACATCGGACGGATTTATCAGGATGTGACCCCATTATAAGTTTGGGAAGGCAGAAAGGACAAATAGGTGGAATAGAGAGAAAGGAACAACTTGTCATTAGGGCAGGCCTCTGGAGAGGATGCTTGAGAAGAAATCAGATAGCCAGATAGGAACCATCTGCCAGCAGGTGTAGGGGAGAGGGCATCCTTGGTAGAGAAAACAGCAGGAGCAAAACCCCTGGGCAGAAAGGCACTAGGTAAGAATCTCATTGCAATCAGGCCATAAAATGGAGGTAAATATAAACTGGAATCAAGAATTGGGATAAAAATTCTATGTGAAGTAGAAATAAAATGTGAGCCATACATTAATTAAAAAATTTCCAGCAGGTACATTAAAAAACAATAAGTAAAATAAATTTGGCAATTATGTCATTCAAACCAATACTGTATATCTAAAATGCTATCATTTTCAACCCTAAGCAACATAGAAAATGTGATATATTTCTTGTTAGCACTGTCTTTGAAATCATGCTTTCTAACACATCTCAGCTTGGTCTGGCCTTGTTTTAAGTGCTCAGTAGTCACACAATTTTCAAGGACGTGTTCCCCTCTTAACTCAGATGATCTTTGATTTTTTTTTTTAGCTTTAATAAAATTTAATTTTAGTAGTATTTAATCTGATTTATCCAAATATTTCACATTTCAATAACTGCATGTAGACATTACAGTTCTAGAGCATGGATTTTAAGCAAACCAAAATATTCAGGAATAAAAGCAGATTCTTTAGATTCTCTCCCTACATCCACTGTGAAAAAGCAAGAGATAATCTTGTAACAATGTTCCCGCATATGGAGTGATGTAGATGGTCTCCTAAATCTTCCAGGGCTCACCATGGCTAATCTGTTAGACTCAAACATTTCCTTCTAGAAGACACTTGTCTTCCCCCCTCACTTACTTTTCTCTCTGATTTCTTCCCTGATATCCCGAGTTCAAAGCCCAATTCCAATCTCATATCCCAAAGCCCCTGATCAGTCACTTCTCTTCAAATGTAGCTCTTCATTTAGAACAGTTAACCTCACCCTAGGCTAGGCACAAAGAGAAAACAAGAACTGGGGTCCAGTGTCAGAGACCAGAGGAGAACCGAGGCCTAATTAGCCTCCTCTGAGCACAAAGGCGAAAGGCTGCACTCAGGGGTGTTTGGATATCTCAGGTTCTAGGGAAAGCTAAAGACAGCTGAGGCTGTTTTCCAGAGTATGCACTAAGGGATACTGGAAAACAGATGAATCTTGTGTTACTTTGTTGCTTGTGGCCCGTGTTTGGGTGAATAAAAGTGAGATGAACCATAGAGAGGAGTTCCTCTGCCTAAGAGGCAAGAGTTCCCTGGCTGTCTGCACGCCCTTGTCATTCATCCTGGTTTTCATCCTCGTTTGCCCTCCACCTGGTCAGGAAGAACACAGTAATGGTTCTCCCAGAACAAGGTCAGCCATGGGAGGATCAGCTACAGGTGGCTCCCCAGCGTGAGGCTTGGTACTTGGCTGGGGTATAGTTGGTGCCTGAACAAGGACTCGGGACCAGGCTCTCCTACAGTCCAACTAACCTCACTAAATTTGAATGGCTGGGTCCTGGCCAACCCTACCTGTGGTGGTTTTCAGCAGCAGCAGTGATATCAATAAGACTAATTTAGCACACATTTTCTCTGTGCAAGAATTATGCTGTGTTACATGCTTTGTTTCACTTGATTTTTATTAAAACATTGTAGAGTTAAAACTATTACCCCTTGGCTCCTATTCTACATGTGGAAGAGGCAGGTTTACAATTTGACCATGGTTGCACATCTACTAAGTAACAGAACTGGGATTTTAAATAGGTGTGTGTGTGCGCGCGCGCGTGCGTGTGTGTGTGTGTGTGTTACTGGGGATTGAACCTAGGGCCTTCTTCACACAGAGCTATATCCCTGGCATTTTAAAAAATGTTTTTATTTTGAGAAAGGATCTCCCTAAGTTGGGATATTCTTGCCTCATCATCCCAGAGTGCTGAAACTATAGGAATGTGCCACAATACCCACTTCATTATACAGTGGGCCCTCAAGTTACCACCAGCCTGACATACGAACAACTTGGGTTAATTAGGTTAATGGAAGATCCACCTGCCTCTTGTTATCTATAATGTGTATCCAGGTAAACATCCAGATCTCAGCTGTATTGACTTAGAACCACCAGCCCTCCCTCGGGAACTGATGGAGTCCGTAAATCCAGGTTCCACTGTACATTCTTGGCACATTTCTGTCCACAATCACAAATGTAAGAGGTTTCACAATAGACCGTTAATGTCTCCAAATGGTGAAGTTAAGAAAGTAGCTAGCAAAAATACCTTTAAGATCCTTCAAAAAGCCTGCTTGATGTAACAACATGAGCACCATATTCCCCGCTTAGGGATTCTCTCCCATCTCCAAAGAAAAGGAAATTCAGCTGGGGGCAATGGTACACACCTGTAATCCTAGCTACTGAAGAGGGTGAGGCAGGGGGATTCCAATTTCAAGGGCAGCCTGGACAACTAGCAAGAAGCCCTCACCAAATAAAAAGGGCTTGGAGTATAACTCAGTGGTAGAGCATTTGCTTAGCAATCAAAAGGCTATGGCTTCAAGCCCTAGTACTACACACTCAAAAGGAACATCACTATAAAGTATTGGTCTGGGCCGGGGATTTAGCTCAGTGGTTCTGTCGCCTGCCCCACAAGCGCAAGGACCCGAGTTTAATTTCTGGTACCAAAAAAAAAAATATTGGTCTGTGGTTTCTGCTCATCAATTTTCCAGAACTCCCCCCCACACCCCGAACAGAACAGTAATCATTAAAGACCAATGCACAAATGTAGTGCAATTCATAAGGGACTAACCCATCCCAACATCCAATTACTGTACTAAAATTAGGTAAGATTCAAACACTTTAGTCTAACAGCAGATTTTTTATTGTTACTAAAACATAGTTTAATCAAATTTTTAAAATAAAGTTTTAAAATATTAAATCTTTTGTTTTCTGTGGAAGTAACATTAACACATTGTATATGCGCAGTAGATGGTAAAGTTCATTTCAATAGACTGTACCCCCTCAACTTCAATTTATTTTTTATTTTTTCAGATACTGCTCAATTTTTATTTATTTTTTATTTTTTCCATTGGGCCGGGGATTTAGCTCAGTGGTTCTGCTGCCTGCCTTGCAAGCTTAAGGTCCTAAGTTTGATCCCCAGTACCAAAAACAACAACAACAACAAAAAATAGATCCAATGATGAATGTAACTGTATTGTACACCTAAAATGTACCAATAAACTCAACTTCAATTTAGATAATATGCTGGAGAATGAACTCCTTTGGCTTGAAAATTTGCTCCAATTTTTAAAGAATTTTATTTCTTTATTTACTTACTTATTTATGGGTTTTTGAGACAGGATCTTGCTTTGTAGTGCAGGCTGGCCTCGAACTATATACCCCAGGCTGGCCTGAAACTCTCGGCAGTCCTCTTGCCTCAGCCTCCTGAGTGCTGGGATTGCAGGTATGTGCCACCATGCCCGGCATCCTACAATTTTTAATGTTCTTAACTCAAGAAAATTATAGTTCATATCCTCTGGGTCAATTTTAGCTAAGCACCACAACCCTTAATGATGCCCTGAGAGAGATTTATAAGTACTTCTAAGTATATTGTTTTGCCATGGTTATACATATTAATTTCAATTAGTCCATGGATAGATACCTGAAATGCATAACTACATGCATTTTAAAATCTTTTTCTATTGATTAATTAGAAACAGATTATGGAGGAATCAATAAAGGGTTTTCCTCATTAGTAAGAGGAAAACCACTGCGTTTTAAAGTTATTTAATTATTTAAATAAGTACTTTTCTAGTCTTAGGCAGCAAAGTCTTCTTTCAACTGTAATGTAGCTGTCAAGTTTGGGCCTTACACTATATTACAGCTAAGCAGAAGCATGGCTTTTAAAAAAAATTAATTAATCTACTTATTTTTACGGAACTGAGGACTGAACACAGGGCCCTGGCACTAAGCTACATCCCCAGCCCTTTCTGAAATTTTTTGAGACAAGATCTTGCTCATCCTTGCTCTGCCCAGGCTGGACTAGAACTTCTCATCCTCCTGCCTCAGCCTCACAACCCCATTGGGTTTACAGGTAGGTTAAAACAATTCAATACAAATGTTTCCTTCTGTGTAGTAAGAAATGTTACATCGCAATTTAAAGGCAAGAAAAACTCAACTGTAACAAAATTTGTTTCCTTTGAAACAGTTTTTACAACTTTGCACCCAGGGATGACTGTTACTTGGTAAAACAGTTTCTCAATACAAAAGCTATTACGCCAAACAAAGAAATGTTCCTACCACTAAAATCATTACAATTAAAACTGAGCAAAAATCCAACTGAAACCACAAATCCTGATACTCTGAGGCTCTGGGATTCAATTCAAAGGAAGTAGTCTTTTGACAGCAATGACAACAAAATCAAGATGATCTTGGGCAGTGGAGCAAAGCAGAGCTGAAGAGAGGAGGCGAGGTGATGTGCCAGGGTGTGTCATGAGTGGCGAGGCCATCAGCCACTTTCTCCACAAAACTCGGAGGCAGCAGAGCTCAGCGGCACACACTGCCTTGATTCTCTCCTCTTGTTCCCTTGCTTGGATTCATAAACCTCTGTAAGACATCATCCACCTCCACAGAACTAACTGGGGATTCAAGAGATGAGTGGGGTGTGAGTTCAGAGATCCTGGCTTCAAACATATACCCCAGGTGGGAGTCAAGGGCCCCTTGAAATCTTGCTGATGATCTCTGCAGTGAGCACCGTGAAGCCTTCCAAGTTGGAGGACATGGCAGCTCTGGAGTGATGGGCCCAGGCTGCAGCCGAGGTCAGGGGAGGGGACCACAGTCTGGGGACCCTGACAGGCACGCTTAAGATCAGAGAAGAGAAGCGGGGACAGTTCCCAGCCCAGCCTTGATTTCTTAATATTATTGACTTCAAACATGGATTGTAAGAGACTTTAGTCTGTTAGGGGAGCCTGCTCTCAGCTTTGCTCTTCTGTTGGAATGGGTTCCATGATCTACCACCACCCTCATGCTCATTCCCAAATAAGTGCTTGATTCTTCCCCTTCAGTCCACTGTGTCTGTGTCTCTCCAGGGCCCGAGGCTAGTTCTCCTTGGCTCTCACAAGATCTAATCTGTGGGGAACAGCAGGACCCACTGCGCACTCCTCAGTTGGTCACTGGGGAGCAGCTGGTCCCCAAGTACACGCAGTTCAGTCCCTGGGAATCGGCAATTGCCTGTAATCATCCCTAACAACTGCACTATTTCTGCAAAACGCCAGGGCAAATCCTTCCAAGGAAACCACATGAAAGCCACCAGAGAGACACCAAATAAAGCCTGCTCCCATCCCTGTTTGTTTTTCTGTCTGCACCGCTCGGGATGGAAGTCACAGGACTTTGCTGAGCCTTGTTTCTCTTGGCTGTGTTCATAGCTCTACTGACCTCACATCCTGATGTCTCATCTAGACATCTGCATGTATCAAATGCAGTCCAGGAATCTGATGTGTAGAAACTGCAAATGGCTTTTTCGTTCTCCTTTTTATGTTTCTTCCATAGTGTAGAATTTGGATTGTGAATTTTAAAGACAGAGGCAGCAAAAATTTAAAAAGACAATGCTTTTAGGCACTTTTATACTCAGTGCCCCATCTCATTTAATCAAGATCCAACAAAGTTTTATTCTGACCAGTGTATTGTGAGAAAATTGAGGTTCAGAACGTCCATCTCTCTTAGAGCAAAAGCAGCACAACAGTTTAATTCTATGACTCCAGAGCCTAAGCAGTTAACCACTGTGCTTCACGGCTCTACACTTGCTCAAACTCAACATTGAATTATCCGTTGCATGACCTATTTCTCCAAGCCATGACCTAAAAGTTTTATTTCTGCCCTATTGGGTTGTGCCAAGGTGGAGCACATTCCTTGGTTCCTTAGGATGACAACTCTTCTTTAATGACATTGACCCCTTGGCCACTCTGCTAGCTCAGCAGGTACCTTAGTGGGAAGTTATGGATTGGTTACACTTGGACAGGGGACTTTCTCAGTTTCATATTTCTACTCTGGAGAGGCAGCATGGGGAAGAACTGGAGCCTTCAGTTCAGGAAGACTCACTCCATTCTTTACAGCGGTGCACCTTGAGGCAAGTGTCTGAATCTCTTAGTCACCTTTTAAAAAGTGGTATCAAATATCCTTGATCAATGGGCACTTTGGGAGAATTTAAAACAACTACATGTATCTACTGCAAATGAATATCATTAAAATGATAAAGTGGTCACTCAATATTACTTCCTTTGATTTCCTTCTCCAAATGCTGCCTATAAATGAGAACTTGCTCTTGTCTTCATGTGCCTACATTTTCTTTTGGGAAAAAGTAAAATCAAGAACCACCATTGGGGAGGACAGTTCTTAAGTGGTGATAGTGGTGATTTTGACAATAAGAATCATTTGTTTATTTTGCCAATTATTTGTAAAAACAGGGCAAAATCACGAAAGGGGCCAGTTTCCTGATCTGTGTCACATTTGTTCTCATGGGCTTTAGCTTTCCCTCTGGCAACCCCTCTTCTTCTCCTATAGAAACCTTCCCCAGACACTCATAAAGTACAACTTAACTGATGGCCTAAATCTTGGCTTGTTTCTGAGGAGCTCATAGGAGGAAAGGTATCAGACACTTGAGATCAGAGGGAGATTTGGTGATGGGATGTTAGGCATCAGGTGAGAGCATATTTTCACTCACATAAGGGCATGGTGCCGTTCAGACTTTCCTGGGGTCTCACTCTAACAGTAACTATGTAGCAGTATGTGAATTTTCCTGAGTCCAGGAAATCTTTCTTATGACCACTCAAGGCATTTCAAATGTTTTGTTCAATGCCTCTTCTGGGTATAGTACAGCTATTGTACCATCTGAAATTGGCAGTGGCACAAATGAAATGAAAACTGATGTCCTACGGAAGTGAAACTTAAGTGACCGATTGGGGGTTGTTTCCCCCACCCATAGCCGAATGCAGATTAGTAGTTCTAAAATTGATTTTAAGGACTCTTCCTAGACTTGGGTTTCAAAGCCTTCCCAAGATGAGCCACAAATTCCTTGCCATTTTCCGCACTCACTTTTTTGTGTCTATGAAAAAGAGTGCTCTCAAACAGTAGGCAGGGAAAAGCGGGGATTCAGGACTTGGAAAAGCAAGGGTCTGAAGCCCTGCAGTGACTGTGGCGTTGGGTAAGCCGTGTGCTCACAGCTCAGCTCTCGGCTCCTCTAGGTTCTCTTAGCTCTTCAGTACCAATGCAGATGCAGGTAGCTGCTGCTCAAGCCGGGGGAAGGCGCCCAATGAAAGGTGCAATCACTGAAGTCTCTATGGAAAAAGTACTGTTTGGTAAGAGAAGCCACACAACTGTTATTAGCTGTTGCTAATCCCTCCTTCTCCCAACCCATCTTCAACTGGACCTAAGGAAGAGGCACTTGGAAGCTCTGGGAAGATCTGGGCAAAAGGAGCTGATGCTGAGGTTCCCTGGGCCCATCTAAAGCCAGGAAACTATGACCCATCCACAGCTGGCCTCTTTTCTTTCCTTATGGCCATAAGGCCTCTCACTCAGAGGAACCCACAGTCGTCTGACATTCATCACTTCAGCGTTTCACACTGTGGTTTACTATGAGGTTGGCTGTGGGGAAAACAATGCAGTTCTTCTTAAGGTCTGCCATCTTTTCAGTAGTAGCACTCTGACTACCCAAAGCAAGAGGTGAGAATTTACATGAAGAAAAAATACAGAAAAAGAAAGGAAGAAAAAGAAAAGAACTATACTATCACAGAATAGTCAGACAGCGCAGTCTAAAAATGGCAGCCTCCGTGGCGAGGGGTGCCCTGGCACTGCGTACGAATTTTACTCGGCAGTTTGCTTTTGTCCAGAAAATTCCTTGGACTGCAACAGCCAATGAGCTGAGAAAACACTTTGCTCAGTTTGGCCATATACGAAAGTGCATTCTTCCTTTTTATAAAGAGACTGGCTTTCATAAGGGTATGTGTCGGATTTACTTTTTTCAGAAGAAGCACTTCAGAATGCAGTGCAACATGAAAATCACATAATTAATGGAGTAAGGGTCCACATTCAATTTCAAAAACCAAAGATTTTGCAAGAGGATGAAACATCTGATGAAGAGAAAGATTTCCAAGATGATTAAACCCATTAAATAAACACAAAACAGAAAAAAGAAAAAGAATAGTCAGACAGCAATTGAGGATCCTCTATTCAAATCATGAATGTATTTTCTCCTAAGGAATTGTTTAAGAACAGAGGCCAATGGGAGTGGTCCTGGGGTTTGGAAGTAGGAGATAGAAAGAGAGCTTTGCTGTTTTACTTTATATCCTTCTATACTGTTTTAATATTTTGCCACGATCACACATTTCTTTTATTGTATTAAAAAAAAACAGTTAAAGCCAGGTGTGGTGGTACACACCTATAATCTCAGCACTCTGGAAGGCTGAGGCAGGAGGACAGTTTAAGCCCAGCCATGGCAAGTGATTTAGCGAAACCCTGTCTCAAAATAAAATATAAGCCAGGCGTGGTGATGTACACCTGTGATCCCAGCACTCCAGAGGCTGAGGCAGGAGGATCGCTGAGAATTCAAGGCCAGCCTGGGCTACAAAGTGAGTTCAAGTCCAGCCCAAACTACATAGTGAGACTCTGTCTCAAAAAATAATAATAATTAATAAATAAAATAAAATTAAAAATTAAAAAGGCCAAGAATGTAGCTCAGTGTGAAGGCCCTGAGTTCAATCTCCATTACTACACACACACACACACACACACACACACACACACACGAACACACACGTCAGTTAAATAAAATAAACACATTTCTCTTATAGGGCTTCTCCTATGGACACATTTGTTCACAATGTGTAAAGATATAGGAAAGGATGTTCATAGCAGCATTATTTCTGAAACTAAGAAAATCTAGAGAAGCTCAAATATCTATCCATCAGTAGATAAGTTAGTTATCATGCATCCATTCTGATTACTCTGTAACCATTAGTAAAGAATAAAATTGATCTACATGGAGGAATACACATACAGGCTAAATGTAAAAAGGGAAAATTTACCCATGGAACAAGGTCTTTCCCCAACTTAACTCTGTCTGAGTCAAAAAACGTAATGGTCTCAGGAGGCCAGCATTCCAAGAATTTATTAAAAGCTGCAACCATTTCTATTGTCCTTTTACATATTAAAGAGGTTGACAACAACAACAAAAAGGGAACATTTAAGCCAGGGATGTAGCTCAGTGGTGTTGTGCCTGTCTGGCAAGTGCAAGATCCTGAGTTCGATCCCTGGTACCATAAAAAGGGGCAGGGAAAATTTAAAGCAAAGTGAATTATTATCTCATTTTTTACAAAGAGATGAAATATATATGTTAATTTGCAATATGCAAAAATAAAATACAAGAAGACAGATAATCCAAGCTGCTAACACTGGTTCTCTCTCGTGGGTGTCAGTGTGGCAGAATTTCATGGTAAAAGTAATACATTTCTGTGATATTTGAAGTTTCTTACTGTGAGCATGAAGAAAGATGAAAACCAGAAAAAAGGAAAATACTACTTACAGCAGTTGGAAGTTTTACAAACCCCACACTGTATTATGGTGTTGGCAGAGACTGTGAGAAGGGAGGCTGAGGGGTGCACGTTAAATGCTGGGTGTGTAAAGTGACACGATTCTTGGCCCCTGTGACCTCATAACCCCATTAGCAGGCAGTGGCTGCCAGGCCACACCTGGCACCTGCTGTTCTACACCCTCAAGGTTCAAATTCATGACAGTTCCCTCTTACGTTCTTTTTTGAGGGATAGCCATTTCCTTCATAGATTTTAATAAGCAATTCTGTGAGCCTTTATGTGGGTGTATTTATCTCATAAATGAAGCAATAATTCAGGAATGATTCTAAGTCCAATTCATGGTATATAAAGATAATGATTCTAGGATATTTTTTAAAAGTTCATTTCAATTCACTTACAAAAACGAGAAGAGAGAAAAAGACTTATGTGGAATCTAAGATCAAGGACTATGTGTTCTACGCCAAGGAAGTAGGTCCTCCAAGTGCCTTGCACATTATGGCTCTCAGCATCTCTAGCCTGATCCCTCTTTCAAAGCCCTGCTCTTGCCAGGATAGGAAATATGAGATGATTAATGGGTTTGAAAAAATATATTTTTGTGTCTTCCTCTCAAGCACTGAAGATTCAGTAGCCAAAATATGTAGGTTAGTAACAACTTCATTGGATTTCAGGAAATAAATCCTTACACAGAGGCTATGTTCAATTATTATTTGTTAATTGACAGACTGAAGGTATAGCAAATAAGACTAAGTGTGCTGCAGGAGCTAGTGTTTGTGGTCTAGGACAAAAAAACAAAAAACCCAAAAAATCTTGTTAATGGAAATAACTTTGAATAAGAGTTCCAGAATATTCGATCCCCAGTACCAAAAAAAAAAAAAAAAAAAAAAAGTTCCAGAATAATTGTTAGATGGATAAAAATCACTCCACAGTAAAAAGTAAGCCAGAATGTCTGCACAAAGGATTTAGCTAATAGAAAAACAGCTCCTACAAATTATGAAGGAAGACGCTAACAGCTTTATTAAAAAAATGGAGGAAAAGAATATTAATGTTTCTAAAACACATGAAAAGATGCTCCAAGTTACTATGATAACAGAAATGACAGTAAATTACACCTAGATACCATTTAAAAAACTTATCAGGCTAGCAAAGATCAAAACTCAAGATACTGCTACTGAGGTTTTGAGAAAACAAGCATCTCACACGTGGCCCTGGGGAAAGTTAATTGGTACAACCCCTATGGAGAGTGATTTGGTTATCCTAACAAAATAACAGATGCGAATATCCTTTGACACAGCATTTCCACTTCTAGATACATTTCTATAGATGACAGCTTCTCAATCTCAGCACATGTGGGGCTGGATGGTTCTTTATTATGGGTCTTTCCTGTGTATTTTAGGGTATTTAGCAGCATCCATGGTCACTAGGCTCTAGATACCAGTGGTACTTCCCAGTCATGAGAACCCAAAATTTCTCTAGACATTGCCAAATTTCCTCTGGTGGGAAAAATGTCCCTGGCTGAGAATAACTATAACACTCATGACAAGTGACTGAGCTGCAAAGTTTCTCCTTCCTCATTACTTGTGATAATCCTGTGACTGGAAACAGACTAAATTTAAAACAGGAACATTTTATCTATCTATGAAATATTATACAACCATTAAAAACATGAAGCTCTTTATATATTGGTATAGATTGATCTCCAAGATATGTTGTTAAGCAACTAAAAATATTTAAGAGAGTGTGTAGATTATGCTGCCACTGAATAGAAATAAGGGAAAGAACGCCTGTTTGTATTTACATATTCTTGGCTAAAGTATCCTTAGAAGAGTTTATAAGAAATCTATACAAGTTGCTTTCAGACAGAGATGTAGTGGGACTTGGGACAAAGATGGGAGATTTTGTTATAGTTAATGTTTTACAACTTTTAAAAATTATGTGGATTTATTATCTATTCAAAGCAAAAATTGGTCTGCATCATGCAAAAGACTGGTAAATTAAAGTACCTATGAATACACAGATATGAAGTTCAACAGGCTCAGGGGCAAGGGAACAAGGGTTCTCCCAGCAATAGTTAATTGTGTTTTATGAATGAGGTGTATCAATTTGAAACACCATTATAAAACAATATGAACAGTACTAAACCCAATGTGAATGAGATTTATAGTGGACTTGTTTTTTAGGAACTAGCACTGGCTTGTCCTGAAGGCAGAGAGATTTGGGATCAGACTGTGGCAACAGATTCATGTGTTCGTGGTGCCCTTGCATTACGGTCACCTAAGTGAAGACGACATCTTTTGCCTGTCATCCCTGTTCCTCCATAGATGCATCTCTGTCTCCAAATGTCCAGTGCAGGTTAGCATATTTCACACTCTGAACGATTTAAAAATAAATAAATAATCATGAGTCATAATGGCAATTCCTACCACACTACAGTTTCCTCAAATGGTATTGTGTACTTAATACTGTTCTTTAAATTGACTCACTTTCTTCACATAAACAGATTTATTCTAAAAGAGAACGTTCAATCACTACCATAAATTTAAATATGCTCGTTTTTGTTTGCAAACTTTTTTTTTTTTTTGGTACCAGGGATCGAACTTGGGACCTTGTCCTTGTGAGGCAGGTGGCGGAACCACTGAGCTAAATCCCAGAACGCTCGTTTTTAATACTAAACACATAACAAATTAAATTAAAAACACGTTAAAACATTAACGGCACATGAATTATACCTGAGCTGACCTTGTTTGGATTGTGGAAAAGATGAAGTTTGATATTAATCAGAGTCAGTCTCACTTTCTGGGCCTAGCAGGCCACGGGCAGGAGAGGGTTCTGAGCCACTTCCTTGCCCTGCTTCGATGAGAAGACTTCCCCTTCTATCAGTTATGTATATGGTGATGAAGGTAACATGTATGATTTTGTATTAAAAGAGAGTTCTATATTTTGAAAAGTTTGAAAACCACTGATCTAGTCCAATTAGTCGATTTTATGGATAAAAAAGCTAAATCCCAGACAGAGTAAGGAATCGACTGAGATCACCTAGGAGCCAAGTCTCCATTCTGTTACGTTGCTCTGTTGTTGCTTCTTTGCCCCATCCAACTTTTCTCGAACTGTAGCCTGCCTGACACCTGCAGAGCCTGAGGTTCTTTGTAACCTTAGAACTGACCTCCGTGCAGCAGTCCCAAGCGGCTTATGTAAAAGCTCCCCAAATCCATCTGCTCCTCAATTAGGTACATGATGGCCTAACCCAAAGAGCTCGTTCATGAGAGAGAACTTTGAGATCCCACGAGATACTCAGTTAGGTAGAATACTTTGTAGAGTCTTTTTGGCACTTCTCAAATCTTACTTTGTAGGTAGTAGGCCCATCTACATGTACAACATACTGACTTTGAATCATCTCACCCATGTAAACAAAAATTACAAATTTTCTTTCTCACCATAAGATTCAAGACATATCATAAACAGCATACACTAAAATTGCAACACTGGGTTCTTTTTTTTTATTAGTTTCTTCTCAGAATCTTTTCTAATGGTCCTGGTAATAAACATGAGTGTCCTCACGCACTGCTTCAAATTCTTTGAAGATGATGTGACAACAAATGGTTGAAGCCAGAAATTGTTCTTATCCTATGAGTTGTCCTGCTTGGGGCATTGTACCTTAAGAAACTGATTTTGAAAGGAGACGGCCCTATATTAGGTATTCTATTATTTTTCAGGGTTTTCATTATACTTGGAAGCAAACTAAATGTGAACCATAGATCATAGATATGTTTATCCATTTGTCTGTGTACCTAAAATAGATAAGTACAGGTATATTCTTGCAATGAACTGACTCAACGATTAAAAATTCATATATATATATATGTATATATATATATATATGAGAGAGAGAGAGAATGATTACCTTGTAGGCCATGTAGATGTATGGGAATATATTTGTACAAAAGAATAAATGGAATAAGTTGAATACAAAATTGCCATGCAGTATGATTATAACTAAGTGAAAATTGTACCTGCATGAAAAGAAAAGGAAAATGCTCACAGGTTGACATGATGCCTGTAGACCAGTGATTGTAAACCTTTTAGAGCTTTCAGTGACAACACTGTGTGAGTTCCCTTTTCTCCATATCTCTTCCAGCACTTGTTATTTATTTTATTTTGTCTTTTATCTTTTTGGTGATAGCTTTCCTAACTGGGATGAGAAGACATTTTCTATGTGGTGTTCATTTGCATTTCCCTGATGGATAATGAAGTTCAGCATTTAAAGAAATAAGTTTGTTGGCCATTTGGTTTTGTTTTCAAAAAGTGTCTATTTATATCTTTTGCCCATTTTTAATTGGATTGTTTTACCTTTACTGAGCTCTTAAAGTTATTTATTTATTTATTTATTTATTTTGCTATATATTTAGATATTAATTCTTTTTAGATGAACAGTATAAGGGGAGCCTGCTTATAAACAACTTTAGATTAGCTGGTGTGGTAGTGCATACCTATCATCCCTTTCTGGGAGGCTGAGGCAGAAGGATCACAAGTTCAAACCCAGTCTGTGTAGCTTAGTGACTTAGAGAGACTCTGTCTCAAAATAAAAAAAGAGTTCAAAACAGGGCTGGGATGTAATTCAGTATAAAGGTCCCAGTACAACAACAAACAAACAACAACAAACCAAAAAAAAAAAATCCTGTAGATGAATGAGAATTGTACAGGAACATAAGGTTCATATCGAGTTGTTATTATATTAGCATATTAAAAACTTTCACTGAATTTCAAACAACTGATCAGACATTTCATCTAAAAAGGGAATTTTATATGGATGGGAAAGCCTTTCAGAGCTGTTCTCTCTTCTAGATCACTTCCAGTGAGGCACTGGGTGTCAGGAAAGCAAATCCAGCATCTGGAAGGAAGCCATGTCCTGCAAAACCTGCTTTTCCCAGTAGCCTGATCACTCACTGATGAATGTTACCATTTATTATGGCTAGTTAATGAAATAATGAATATTTACTATTTGGCCTATGAAAATTTGGGAAGAGTTTTAAAATAGTTTTCTGTCAACTCAATTTCTAAATTTTAGATGAAAGTGACTTACTTCACATAGACCCCATGGTTCAAGAAACTGAGCTCTTGTGTTTTCCAGTTAAAATTTTCTTCCAGATTGAGTCTAAAACTAAGCTCTCATATTAATAGTATTTCCCTGTGGCCTATTTCCACTGCAGAAACTGAGGAATGAGTGCATCAGTCCTCGAGCAGTAGGAATCAAATCTAATTTTAAGGAGGGAGAATTTGCCTCCAAAACGAAAGCTTTCTCTACAATGGCGATAACATAAAAACATCACCTCACCCGGGCAAAACCAGCTATGATGCAACCACACTAAGTCTGACATAGAACTGCAAAGCACTTAGCTTGGATCCTTCCTTTTCCTGCATAGACAGGGCCCATTTCTAGCTCCCAGATACCTTTTTAAAATTCAAGTTATGTGAGCTTTGTTTACACACCAGATATTTACTGACAACCTACTGCATGATCGGCACTCTTTTAGATGGTGGTGGTACAGTGACAAGAAAGTCATGACCCCTGCTCTCATGTAACTGCCCTTCTCATCAATGTACAGACAGAAAATGAACACAGAAACATATCCACAAACCAACCATATGAGGGCAGAGGATTGAAGTATATATGTGCTTTGAAAAAAATGAAACAGGAGCCTGAGAATATATCTGAAGAGGCAGGAAATGAAAAAGAAACAGCCCTGCAAAAATCTTGAGTTTTCTAGACAGGGGAGAAGAACTGCTAACACAAAGACCCCCACATTTGAATGTGCCCGAGAAAGAGCACCTCTTTAAGTGTGGGTGGTGGCACAAGCCTATAATCCTACCACTGTGGGAGGCTGAAGCAGGAGGACGGAAAGTTTGAGCAAGTCCAGCCTGAACAACTTAATGACTTTGCAAGACTCTGTCACAAAATGAAAAAATGAAAAGGGGCTGGGGATGTAGTTCAATGTAAAGCCCTTGCGTTCAATCCCAAGTACTTAAATAATAATGACAATAATAATGCTGCTGCTGCTGCTGATAAGTGTGTGTCCCAGAGTTAGAGATATAGCTCAGTGGCAGAACACTTGCCTAGCATAAGGGGTGCTCTGAGTTAGGTCTGAAGCACTACAAAAAAAATTTTAAAAGAAAACTTAATTGTGTGTTTCATTTGGCCTCCTCTTAGATGAAGAAGTACCCACAGCAAATAACTATATGAAAAAATGTTCAACATCACTGGTCATTTGAGAAATGCAAATTAAAACAATACTGAGATTCCATCTCATTCCAGAAAGAATGGCTATCATCAAGAAATCAACCAATAACAAATGCTAGCAGGGCTGTGGCACAAAGGAACCCTGCTCCACTTTTGATGCGAGTGTAGACTGGTGCAACCACTGTGGAAATCAGTATGGAGATTCCTCAAAAACCTAAAACTAGAGGTTCCATTAGACCCAGCTATTCCTCTTGTAGGTATCTTCCCAAAAGAGTTAAAAGCATCATACCACAGCAATATAAGCACACTATGTTTATAGCAGCACAGTTTGTAATAGCTAGATCTTAGAAACAACCCAGATGCCCATCAATGGATGAATGAAGAAACTGTGGTTTTTATATACAATGAAGTACTGCTCTGCCATAAAGAAGGATAAACTTGAAATGTTTCTAGCTAAATGGATGCACCTTGAAGCCACACCTTTAAGTGAAATAAACCAGACACACCTATTTAAATATTACATTGTTTCTCTTGGGTGAGAAACTGAAAGCATAAATAAGGACCCAAATGGATGACAGATATTGGGAAATAGGAAGAAACTATTCAAATGGAAAGGGAAACAAGGGAGAGGGGAGAGGGAAGGGAAGGAAGGGAAAAAGAAAAAAGATAATAGAAGGAAAAAACGGAAACAAAGCTTTGGCAAATAAGGAGGAAAAAAAGGGTTGAAAGCAGAAGAAGATAATGGGAAGAAAAGAAGAATCAAGATATATTATTTGTACAGGTACAAATTCCCTATGATGATCTGATCTTTATGTACATCAAAAATATACCAATAAAATTAATTTAAAAAATAAAATACAACTCCTAAGAAAATGCAGTCAGGAGGATGGATTAAGAATAAAAATACAGTAAAACTTGGAAAAAAATTATGTGTGAGTCCCCTTTGCCTCATTCTAGTTTTGGCCCTGCAGGGAACTTGAGCTTGGAACAAGGTTCAGGAGGAAGAAGACATGGTAGAGCCACATAAAGGGAGCGTGGTATGAAATAAAATCACAGAGACAGGCGGAGACCATAGAACGAGGGGTCTCGTGGGTTATGGCTGAGAATGTGTTTAAATACAGTAAACAATGACGGGCAGCTTTAAGGCAGGGAGTGATACATGATTTATAATTTTGATAGTTCTCTCTAGGTGTGTGGATGACCCATGCTAAAGCCTCAAGTGTCTGCAGAAGTCCAGCTGGAATCAACCGAGTCACAGAGAAATGAAGTGACAGAGGCCTGCTGATAAAAGTCTCTGGCAGAGTATCATCTCCAGACAGTTCATCTGTCAGGGAAGCAAGGATGGGTAAGTAGGGGAGGGAAAAAAAGAACAGAGTCGCAAGGTTCTCCTCAGGAGAGCTGGGAGCTGAGGACCTGGCCCTCCTGCCCCCTCCTATGTGTGCTTTTCAAACCTGACTCAAAATTACAGCCACCTGAATCCTCCTATTTCTTGTTCAAAAAGAAGCCACCACTACTCTCCCCAAGGAATGTTAGTTACTTGCTCCTGTACTCAGAATCTTTTGATGTCCCGTGATGCTTTGTTATCTACTCTTTGAGAGTGGAGACTTTCTATTTAGGTTCATTTGTGTTACTCTAACCTCCATTGGATCTGTGTCTCATTTCTTTCTTCCTCATTGCTTTTCTCCTTTTCTGCTTTTATTCTGTCTACAAACAGTTGGATGAATTTTATGTGCAAGACTGTTGTAGACTCTGATAACGTAGTCTTCGGCAAAGTGGATGCCTGCCCTCAGAAAGCTATTGTGTAATGGAGGAGGTTGTGGGGTAAATGACATTAATGTAATAATAATAATAATAATAATACACGGGCAATGAAGAGCACTTGTTACTATGGCAGAACATAGCAGGAGGCTTTGACCTAGTCTAGGGAATTCAAGGAAAGCTTCTCTAAGCAAGTGACATTTAAAACGAGGCTTTCAAGTTGAATACAATCTGGTGTGACTGGAATTTAGATGGGAGGAAGAGGGATGTGACCTGTGACAGTGTGGTAAATTCCAGTGCCTATCTTTGGGTAATAGGAAAAATGCTGAAACAACATGTCACTTCTGATGAAGGTCATCGGGACTTGGTCACAGTCATCCCGTGAAAGCTCATGCATGCTGCCACGTGGAGAACGGAGTGCTGGGGCTGGAATGGTGGAACAAAGAGGCTATTCAAGATGGTCCCAGGTAAAAGGAGTTGGTGGCTTCCACTAGGAAGGTAACTGTGGAAATCCGGGCAGATTCTAGAGGAACTTACGGAGATAAATCTGGACAAAGCTTTTGTTTCTTTTTAAACACAATGGAACTCCCCACAATGAATGAAGACCAAGATCTGTCCTGAAATCTTGGAAATAATTGAACTCACAACATACTTCATTTCGAGGTACCCACGTACCCTCAGGTGGGGATTTTCCAGGCCACCGTCCACATTAAGGACTTAAGAACAAGAACATATCACACACTTTGTAATAACCCAATGGAGTTCCCGATTACCAAGGAGTAACAACTGTTACTAGAAATAAGTACCATTTCTCAGGGAGCTGTGAAGGCTCTGGAGACATAAGGGGTTTCAGGCAAATTACTTAAACTCCATTTCCTGATATATAAATGGATATTTAATACTTCCTAATTTACAGGATAGTTTAGACAGAGTAATCTTCATTTAGAACACAGTTTGACACATACAGCAAGTGCTCAGTAAATGTTAGTTACTATCTCACTATTATAGAATAATGGTGGCCTCTATCTCATTAAAAAGAAATAAGATCGAAGCGCAAGGACCCGAGTTTGATCCCTAGTACCAAAAAAAAAAAAAAAAAAGAAATAAGATGAAGGAACATTTAATCACTTAAAATGCAAATGGTTTTTTAGAGGCTCTCACAATATTAAGTAGTTTACACAAAGTCGCACAGCGTACATGGTGAAGCTGGTCTCTGATCCAGATCTCTCTGATATTATAAGCTGTATTTTTTACCAGAAGGCAAAAATGCTTCCAAAAGCAAAGAAAGGGGACCATCTCCTCCCCTTCCTGACCCCTTGGGAAGGGAGCACGCTGTAAGAGATGGCTCTGCTGCTGGATCAGACTGTAGGCTAAAGAAGTGGAGACCCTCACCAGGACACTGGCTGGCATGGTGACCTTGAGTGTTTATTCTGTCCCACATAAACAATAATGATTCCCTTGCCATGAGAAGCACATCAGACTTGATCCTTAGGGAAATGTTTCCTGGTCTCCCAAGTGTTTTTCAGAAGATCCAGGTGGTGCTTGGGGAAAATGTGAATAATAATCACCTTACCATGTAGCAGTGAGTATTAGGTCGTTAAATATTTTTCTCATGATTTACTGATCTCTTGGGGTAGGCAGTATTAGGGTCCTTACTTTACAGATAGGAAACAGAGGCTTAAAGAGGTGAAATGTCTCACCTGTAACTCTTCCTCTAGAAAGTAAGAGGGGCAGCATTTGAATCCAGCTCTCCTTGGCTGCACTGGCCTCACCCAGCTGTGGTTCTTGTTTCCATCTTCCTGGCCCTTCCGTTCTGTGCTCATTAGGTGCCCAAGGCCATTTTTCACTTTTACCCCTTAAAAGGATCTTATATCAGTTACATGCAATTAAGTGTATTGCTTAGTTGGCAACTACCTGTCTAAAGATTATTGGTACTTAAGCCTTCCAATAATGGACTAGATTCAACTTTTACTGTTCCATGAGGGCAGATTGCTAAATTTTCAGATATTTGTGAACAGTAGATATCGTAGCTTGATATGGCCACGATAGGAGTATTTATACCAGAGAAATTGGCAAACGCTACGAATCAGTCTTCCCCCTGCTTCCTCCCCCATCACAGTGACTGTTACTCATTTTAGCATCACACTACCAGGTCCTTATCTGTCTTTGTCCTCTGTTAAAGAATTCCAGGTATCAGAGACTACTTTGCCAAGAAATTGGCAAGCAGAAGGGAGCATCTGTGATGTGCTTGCCTGTGAGTCACCATCTGCAACTCTATGGATCTTTCTGAGCCCTACAGCAGGATGGAGGAGCTCCCTGGCCCTCCTGAGAGCAGTTGCATAGCACACTGGGCAAGGGAAAGAGGCATCTGACTCCCAAATTAAATGCATGATAAAATAAAAGGATCATTGAATTATCAGAACATTAGCAAGAGGCATGGATGTTTAAAGTTAGAATGAACACAGCATAATTGCACAATTTGTTCTTGAGTATGGAGGGGGTTATTTTTTCATATGATGTTATAAATTCACAGATAATCAGAACTAAAAGGAACATAATTTTATAAATGCAAAGGGAGAAAAGAAGTTGAGATCCTAAGAAGGGCTAACCTAGGATCATGCCATTCATTTTTATTTTATTTCTTTTTATTTGTTAGTTGTTTGAGACAGGGTCTCACTATGTAGATCAGGCTGGCCTTGAACTTACTATGTAACTCAGGTTGGCTTTGAACTCATGGCACACCTTCCTGCCTCAAACTCTTGAGTGCTGGGATTACAGGCATGTGCCACCACACCAAGAAAGGATCATGCAGCTTATGATGCATGCATATTTCCCTACAAGCTTACATTTAGCCACAAATAGGAACTCAGGCCCCTGATCTTGGCTTAGTTTTGAAGAAATCTTAAGTTTCTCCCACCATTTGCAGTGAATACATTATGCCACTATGCCATTTCCTTCAGAGATGTGAAAATGGCTTTCAGCAGGTACTGAGTAGTGACAGGACCTGTGTTAAGTAGTTTATGTATTAAGCTGAACTATATGAAATTGCCACTGTCTAACCATATTTTGTCTGTCAAATGATCATTCCAAATAGATCAGCCTAAACACATTATCTCTCTGAGTCTTGGTCATCTTCTTATGACATGGATAATATCACCACACCTATTTTACAAATGGGAAGACTGAAGCTTTAATTCAAAACTTAAAAGATTCTTCCCCCTAAGTGTAATGCCTTTTATTTATGAATGATGTATAGCATACTCTTGTGTGCAAATTTATGACCCTCAACAATGTAATATAGATACAGCATATGCAATAATAATTCACACATTTTTCACAGTGACCTTGGAAAATTTTCTAATAAATCTCTATGATATTTAAAGAGAAACTTTAAAATATGTTATTTATGACTATTAAAGAAATTTGACATTTGTGCACATGTCCTCTTTATCTTACATGAAAACAGTACATGCTATAGCCAAGGGCTACCCAGAAAGAATTAAATATCCTGAACATTTTCATAATGCTCATGTGAGGAAGTGGATTAATCTTTACATTATTTACAAGCAAATTATAACCAGTGAAATCCTGAATCAAGACCAGCTGTATGATTATTTGCAAGTAATGTGCTGAATTCACTCTCAAACAGTTCACAAACAGCCATGCTGATCAGGAGCTACCAGTTCTAAATCAATAACATGATGCTGTATTGAGTCAGGAAAACAAATCAGTAAAAACCGTGAAATGGGGAGAGAGAGGCCTGGTGAGCAACGCTGAGGAGCGGACCAGCTCTGGGAGGTTGTGAGCGGGAGAGGTAGGGCGGGCCAGTGAACGAGCGAGCACCTCACCCTAGCAGTGGCACAGGGATCGGTTGCCTCGAGCCAAAATCATGGCCACCCCAGGAAAAGAGAACTTTTGCCTGAAAAGTTACAAGAACAAATCTCTAAATCCGGATGAGAGGCATAGAAGGAGGGAGGAAGAAGGATTACAGCTATGAGAGCAGAAAAGAGAGGAGCAGTTATTCAAGTGAAGAAATGTTGCTATAGCAGAAGAAGAAACAGAAGAAGAAGTTATGTAAGATGGTGGCTTTCATGAGGCCCAGATCAATAACATGGAGATGGCACCAGGTGGTGTTATTACTTCTGACATGATTGAGATGGTATTTTCTAATAGCCCAGAGCAACAACTTTCTGCAACACAGAAATTCAGAAAACTGCTTTCAAATGAACCTAACCCTCCTGTTGATGAAGTTATCAGCACACCAGGAGTTGTGGCCAGGTTTGTGGAATTCCTCAAACGAAAAGAGAATTGTACACTGCAGTTTGAATCAGCTTGGGTACTGACAAATGTTGATTCAGGAAATTCTCTTCAGACCTGGATTGCGATTCAGGCAGGAACAGTCCCCATCTTCATAGAATTGCTCAGCTTAGAGT
Source organism: Heterocephalus glaber (assembly GCF_053883595.1). Classification (NCBI taxonomy): domain Eukaryota; kingdom Metazoa; phylum Chordata; class Mammalia; order Rodentia; family Bathyergidae; genus Heterocephalus; species Heterocephalus glaber. The sequence goes on from NW_028258377.1 coordinate 31,551,528, forward strand.
TTGAAGATGTCCAGCAACAGGCAGTCTGGGCTTTGGGCAACATTACTGGAGATAGTACCATGTGCAGGGATTATGTCCTAGACTGCAATATCCTTCCTCCTCTTTTGCAGTTATTTTCAAAACAAAACCGCCTGACCATGACCCGGAATGCACTATGGGCTTTGTCTAATTTCTGTAGAGGGAAAAGTCCACCTCCAGAATTTGCAAAGGTTTCCCCTTGTCTGAATGTGCTTTCCTGGTTGCTTTTTGTCAACGACACTGATGTATTGGCTGATGCCTGCTGGGCCCTCTCCTATCTATCAGATGGACCCAATGATAAAATTCAAGCAGTCATTGATGCAGGAGTATGTAGGAGACTTGTGGAGCTACTGATGCATAATGATTATAAAGTGGTTTCTCCTGCTTTGTGGGCTGTGGGAAACATTGTCACAGGGGATGATATTCAGACACAGGTAATTTTGAATTGCTCGGCTCTTCAGAGTTTATTGCATTTGCTGAGTAGCCCTAAAGAATCTATCAAAAAGGAAGCATGTTGGACAATATCCAATATCACAGCTGGAAATAGGGCACAGATCCACGTAATCTCATAACACAGCCTTCCTTTTTGTGCTTTTATTGATTGGTAAGATTTTTTTTCTGTCAGCTTTTAAAATAAAGTTTTTATTATTGCTTTGAAAACCACTAACTTCCTATGGTGTTTCATAGTCTACTTATTTTTTCCTAGCTTACTGATTTTAAATATTCCCAAATTTTATTTAGGCCTTGGTTTTTCTCTGTGCCTTCAGTATTTGATGATGTACACATGATCCAAGAATATGCATGTTGTATTTTTAAAGGCTTTGATAGACTTCATGCTAAGCAGATTGGCTTTACCCTTGCCAAGTAAAATATTTACTTTGCAGTGGACCACGTATTAGATTGTTTCAGCTTTTCATGAAGTCTGGAGACCTGTTTTTCTTTAAATGGTTATGTGCCTTTTACTTCTTGCCTTTCTGTAAGTGGGAGCCTAACCTATGCAGAAGACAAGCAGTGGGCCAGCACGTTCAGCATAAGCCTTGGCTGAGACTGAACAGCAGGCTGGAAAAGATAGGATGTAGACTTTAGGAGACTTGGTGCTAAGTGGAATCATAAGGGTCATCTAATCTTACATGTTGGTGTCCTAATCTCCTCTTCTCATAGGAGCACTAATCACACTGCCTGAGGGCCTTATTTTAACTTCATTTCCTCTTTAAAGACCCTATTACCAAGTACATGTTGTGTATAAACATGTACTGCATATATGAAGTTTCAGTTAACAGCTACCTGTATGTACAACAGTGACCCCTTAAGATTTTATTGTCTAGTGACCTTGGAACCATTGTAGTTGTGTAAATACACTTTGCGACATTTATACAACACCAAAAACACTTAATGATGCAGTTCTCATTTTGCCTTCTTGAGTGATTCATAAGTGTATTACAGTCACATTCTAAGATATGAGTTTGGGTCATAAGTCAGACTCTGATGCCTCTAGACTTGAGTTTAACTGGCATAATAGCAACTAACTGGAGTAATATCAACTGGAGTAGTATCAACTAATAGTAGGTGATAGAGATAATAATGCAGTAGCTAAGAATATGTTAATAAAGAGCATAATGGTAGAAAACCATTATGTAATGGTTGAGAGAGAGTAATGGTTTAAGATATGCAGGCTCTGAGTCCAGGATTTGAACTGGGGTCTATTGTTTACTAGCTGTCTGACCTGCTTTAATTCCTCAAGTGCAAAATGGGAAAACTAGTAGTCAGAGATAGGCCCAGATTTTGCAGGTCTTGGAATTTACATCCCTCAGAAAAAGAATATAAAATTACCAATAAAAATTTTTGTATAAAAGTGAATATTTAAAATGAAAAAATAGTGCTCTCTTCGGCAGCACATATACTAAAATGAAAAAATAAATCATGACAAACTATATATTTTGAAATGCTTAAAATTGTATTCCAAAGCAAAAATGTGTTTAGAGCCACTCCAACACCACCTAAGGCAAGAGGAACTCTAAGAAGTCATTGTCCTTAAATTATTTTACTTGTGAAGTTTTCTTAAATCATATAAACCATGTGAAGACATTATTAGAATTGTTCTCAGAGTCTTTTAAAAAAGCCTATGCAAATGAAGTCCTGTCAGCCAAGGTACATCCTTTTCATAATGAACTTGCCTTGGCCAACAGCACCTGTGTCACAGGTGTGGTGACCAAGCTTCCCAGTTTTCCTGGTCTGGACTTTCAGTATGACACTGTGGTACTGAATATGATACCACCCTGGGTGAACTTGAATGAATTTCTCCCCCTACATGAGGTTACTGTGAGGAAGAAACAAACTTAGACTGATTTGGAATCAGCACAGAAATAGTAATTGATATCACGAGGGCAGATGAATGTCCCAAAGGGAAAAAAAACAAAGAGTGAGGAGCCATGACGGTAAGGACTGTGATAGTTTGGATCCTGAATGTCCTCCAAAGGCCTGCATGTTAAAGGCCAAGTCCCCAGGTGGACACTTTAAGGGGCAGGACTCTGGACAGTCTTGGGATCACTGGGACAGGCACTGGAAGGGACTGTGGGACCTGGTTCTTCACTCACTTGCCATGAAGGAAGTCTGCACTTCCACCATGGCGCACTGTGAACCCACGGGCTCAAAGCAATGCGTGAATCCATCCGGGACAGAAACCTCCAAAATTGGAAGTCAGAATAACCCTTTTGTCTTTAGGAGTTGATTTACCTCAGATATTTTTTATAGTAATGAAAAACAGATGAGCAAAAGAATCAAAAATCAAAACATACTTAGAGAACATAAAATAAAGAAACAAGGAGAATGAAAGAGGCTTGAGTCCCGTGGCTGGCTGCCCTTACCTGGGCCACATCACTAGCACTCCTGGCAGATGGACTCAGAATTGATTTCACTAAGAGTGAGACTAAGTCCGAAGGCCTCAACATCACCCAGAACTTCGGAAGCAGGAGAGGCTGCAGTCTTATGTCAGCGGCTGCAGGGAGGCAGCTGTGCACTTCCTGTGTTCACACCCTTCTACAGCGCCGAAGGCTGTTTTCATGACACCATTTACCCTAAGAATATGAATTGTTATTTTGCACGTAAGTGTCCACCTTGTGTAATTACAAAATCTCTGTGAGGAGGTCGGAGATGGCCCTGAAAGTCTCAAACTTCTAGTCTAAAGCTAACTGGCCTTGTGGTGCTCAGCCCCATTCTTTTTTAACATAAATAAATAAATAAATAAATAAATAAATAAACCCTGATTTATTTAGTATGAAGAAAAAGATGGGCCATAGGATTTTCACATCACAGGGGGAGCTTCAGTTGTGGAACCCCAAGACATGACCTCCCTTCCTTGGCAACATCTTCAAACAGAACTTGGAACCCTTCTAATGGGCGTCACAATCTAGTACCAACCGTCTCCCAAGCTCACTTGGCCAGAGACGGTCCACAGCGAACCTGCTGAGCTGCTTCTCCACTTCGCGAGGCCGCAGCCTCGGGACCCCAGGCAGAGAAAGTATCTGGGAAAGATTGAGAAGACGGCTGACTCCATCCAGGGGCCGCAGGCCACACTGCAGCAGCCACATGCCTGTCACAGACACCCCAGGGACGGTCTCCAGGGGAGTGACCACCAGGGACCTGTCAAAATCAAGGTACTCTGTGAAGTCTCCCTAAGCCCAAATACCAAAGGTACAGAAACTGGAAAGAGCCCAGGGGAACTATCACCAGGCCCAGAAACACCCCGTAGCTCTGGGCAGGTCTCCCCAGACCCGGGCACAAAAAACCTAGAGAGCCAAAGTCCGAGGGGGAGACTGACATCACAGCCAGCGGCCCCGAGAGGCACTGAGAAGCCCGGTGTACATCCAGCCAGGCCTGGCTGCCACTATCAGAAACAACTTCACAGAGAGCCTTGCAGAGTTCAGGCCAGTGTGGTCCCTGCAGGAAGTCACGCCGCACTCATTCTCTGAGCCCTTCCTGCCTGTTTTCCTGGGCAGCCAACCCGTCTATGGTCCCTTCTTCTCGGGCACTTCCATGACCCACACCTCTACCCGATCGGCCCTGATTTTGGGAAGAGGCATCTTGACAATATCTTTTGAGAATTCCATCTCCCTTGCGGCCTTTGTGATAAAGATCGAGATATGTGGTGTTTGGTCAATAAACAGCTTTTCACCACAGACTGGGTAGATGAGGAAGGAGACTCATACACTGTGTCACCTCAGGTGGAGTTAGAAGAGGCCTTTAGGCTTTCTGGACTAAAAAACTCATGTTCTCAAAATGAACTCTCAGTTCATATATCGCCTTGTATACCAGAACATCCTAAAATGCCTTGTCCCGGAGAAGAGAAATCCATCCACTACAGAGCTGCAGGCCACTGGAGAAAGCTGTGTTGTGCTAATGGCCACACTTTTCAAGCCAAACGCTTCAGCAGGCAGGCTCACTGTGCTGTCTGCACAGACCGTGTAGGGGGACTTGGCCGCCAGGTATATAAGTGGGCCAAATGTAAACTCTCGGTTCACAAGAAGTGCCACACACTCGTCACAGTTGAATGTGGGCAGCATTCTTTACCATCAGATGCCGTGATGCCAGTCGATCCATCATCCATGGCTTCAGACCCTGCACAGACAGCGACCCCACAGAACCTTGCAACTCATGAGGCTTTAGAACAAGTTGATGAAGAGAATGAGGCAGGGAACAACAGAGAAAGTGGCAAAGCTTCACCTAGTTTAGGTCTTCAGGACTTTGATTTGCTTTGTGTGATAGGCAGAGGGAGTTATGGGAAAGTACTGTTAGTCCACCTGAAAAAATCAGGTCATGTGTATGCAATGAAAGCAGTGAAAAAAGAGCTTGTCAACACTGATCGGGTACAGACAGAAAAGCACGTTTTACAGCAGGCCACTAATCATCCTTTTCTTGTAGGACTGCATTCTTGCTTCCAGACAGAAAGCAGACTGTTCTTTGTTCTAGACTATGTAAATGGTGGAGATCTGATGTTTCATCTGCAGCAACAAAGAATCCTTCCTGAAGAACATGCCAGGTTTTACTCTGCAGAAATCAGTTTAGCCTTCAACCCTCTTCAGCGAGGGATACTGTATAGAAATTTGAAATTGGACAATATTCTACTGGACTCAGAAGGGCACATGAGACTCACTGACTATTGCCTATGTAAGGAAGGCTTACAGTCCGGAGATGTGACCAGCACTTTCGGTGCCACTCCTAATTACCTGGCTCCAGAAATTGTAAGGGGGGAAGATTATGGTTTCAGTGTGGACTGGTGGACTCTCGGAGTACTGATGTATGAGATGTTGATTGGAGAGCCTCCTTTTCATCTTGATGAGAGCTCTGATAACCCTGACCAAAACTCAAACAATAATCTCTATCAAGTCATTTTAGAAAGAGAAATTCGCATACCTCGGTGTCTGTCTGTAGAAGCTGCAAGTGTCCTGAAGAGTTTTCTGAGCAGGGACCCAAAGGAACGATTGGGTTGCCACCCTCAGAGGGGCTTTGCTGATGTTCAGGAGCATCCGTTCTTTCAAAATGTCGACTGGGACATGATGGAGCGAAAGCAAGTAGTGCCTCCCTTCAAACCAAATATGTCTGAGGGATTCGGGTTGGACAACTTTGATTCTCAGTTAACTGAGGAACCTGTCCAGCTCACCCCAGATGATAATGACATCGTGAGCAAAATGGAAGGACACGAGTTTGCAGGTTTTGAGTATATCAATCGTCTTTCAATGTATGAAGAAGAGTGGGTCTGATCCTCATTTGTCAACTGTGCATTCTGCTTATTACTATTTAATGCTTGGAAAAACTGGTTACCAGCCTGGATTCAATGAACTATTTCATAACTGTCTAGAAGCTAATTTTAATTTATTTTTTGTAGTTATATTTAGATTAATACTTGATTCTTACAGTCTATAATAGGGACTATTGAATGTTTTTGTTGATAAATGAAAACATTCCATTTGTTGAGTGGAGACAGAAAGTATAATACTTTTTCTAGTTACGTACTATACAGGAAAATAATTTGTCTTTTAAGTAGAATGTCTTACCTATGCTTGTTGATCTCAAACCATATTACCTATACCTTTTGGACCCCAGTTTATGTAGTCTTCAGGGAATCCAAAAAATTATAACACTTTTAAATTAATCTGCAGAAAACACATATATATTATAGTTCTATCTCCTTAGTTAAGTTTTTTTATTTAGTAGGATAACACATGAAATACATAATAGAATTCATTTCAGGGGCAAAGTTCTTCAAAATATTTTTATCAAAATTACTGGTCAGTAATTTATTATTTAAAGAGTTACCAGATCTATAGCATTCCTGTGCTAGTCCTATTTTTATCCAAAGGACTTGAAAAGTAACCACCATTTTCTAAATAGGTTATAATGATACAATCTGAGCAAAATTTAATTTTAGGTACATTAGTTTTAAATTTAGAATGATTTAAAATTTGTAGGCATTTAATAAACTACATTTTTATCTTTTTTGAGGTACCCCATTTCATTAGAAATGTAACTTTTCCAAAGCTTTTAGATTTATTACCTTTTCTTCAATTTTCAAGTTTGAACGTAATAAAAACATAAAGGAAAATGTTTATAGGCATTTGCTTATTCATTTGTGAGCCATATATATTTCTCTTAATGTCTGGAACTTGTTTTAAAGCAAAAAGCATTATCCACAGCATAAAATTATAGAGAATTGTAACATATAAGAAATATGTTTATGTTTCTTTTATTTTTACTTTATTTTATTTTTTGGTACCAGGGATCGAACTTGGGACCTTGCGCTTGCGAGGCAGGCGCCGGAACCACTGAGCTAAATCCACGGCCCTTTTGTTTTTAATTTAAAGTACAGATTTTTAAGTAGTAAGATTGACTTGCGTATTTTATGCAGAACTGGACTACAAATATGTTTTTAACTATATTCTTTTTTTTTGCCATCTTTAAGTGTCACGCTAGTTCTTTTCATATTATATAGTAGGTCTTTCAAAACATTCACTGGGAATAAGGCAGTTTACAGACAGAATGGTTGGCATTTTGGTGTTCTCGGAAATAATTTATTTTGCATAAGCCTGTGGTCAGATCATTTTATGCATATGAAGCCTGGATTAATTTCAAGCATCTTGTTCAGTGCCGGAACATTTACTTTATAAATTTGTTTTGTTTTGATTTTTGTCATGTAGAATACTGCCTTGGTCATCATAATGTAATGTGTTTTTGTGTACCTTCTTTTTCATGTTAAAAATCTTTAAATAAAATGTTTAATAAACATCAAAAATAAAATAAAATAAAATAATAAAAACCCCCCATAAAATGGCCTTTGAAAAAAGGTATGTGACTGTTCTTTCAATATGAAGCATGAATTTTAAATGTCCCATTCATTAAAAAAAAAACAACAAAAAAACCCTGATGGATGCCATGTAATGTATAAGCTCTACAGGAGAATTCCTCAAGTTAAAAACTTGGCTCCTGGCCACCTACAAATGAGACCTTGCACATATTTAATTCCAAGTGCTTTTTGTTGATTGATAAATTATTGATCAGTGAGAATCTACGGAAGATAATTTTTTTACTTCTAAAGAGGAGGTGGCAATCCTATCCTAATTGTGTCATTTTATTGCCAGACTATTTTGGTTTGCATCTATGTTTCAAAGTGTAATGGACAGATGAAGAGTAAGCATATCTGCCCTTGTTCCCCACCTTAGGGAGAAAGCATTGTATCTTCTTCATTCATATAAGGCGTTTTTGCTGAAAGTATGGAGTACATGTCTTTGATCTGTTGAGAAGGTTCTGTTCTACTTCTAGTCTCTTGATAGCTTTTACCATGAACAGCTGTGGAATTTAGTCCAATACTTTTTCTCCAACTAGTGACAGGATCGTATGGCTTTTTCCTTTCCTCTGTTAAAATGATGACTTTTGGGGGTGGATCTTCCAATGCTGAACCAACACTGCCATCCCTATAATAAAACCACTTTCTACATACTGCCAGATCTGGCTTCCAATAGTTTGTTTTGTTAAACAAATTTCTATCTATGTTCATACTTTTTTCTTCTGTTATCTTTATCCAGTTTTAGTATTAGCACAATGTTGAGTTCCTAAAATGAGAGGAGAAATGTTCCTTCTTTTTTCTGCTTTAAATGTTTGATATACTTTATCGGTTAAAATGTATACAAGCCTGGCTGGGGATTTAGCTCAGTGGTTCCGGAGCCTGCCTTGCAAGTGCAAGGTCCCAAGTTCGATTCCTGGTACCAAAAAAAAAATGTGTATGAGCCTGTTGTTGTCATTTAGGTAGGTTTTCAAGCTAGGAATATACTTTCTTTAATAGGAGCTATTCAAATTTTATATTTCTCCCAGAGTTTCATTAATTTGTCTTCCAAGGTACTTCTTAGAAGTTGTCAAATTTATTTCAAAAAAGATTTTTGTAATATGCTTTCTATATCCTTTCAAATTCTATAAAATCTGTAGTAATGTCTCCCAGATCTTGATATTGTAATTTTAAAAATGTATAATTGATATTGTGTAATAGGAAGAAAAGGTCTAAAGGAGTAGGGGAAGTGGGAGGGGTAGGGGAAAAGAAAGAAGGGAAAAGAAAAAATATGAGAAAAGGAAAAAAATGGAAACAAAGTCTTTGCAAATAGGGAAGGGCGGAGGGGGTGAAGGGAGGGCAGGGGAATGGGAAAAAAAATAAGAACCAAGAGACTCATGTAAAGGTACAAGATCCCAATGATGAATCTAACCATATTTTATACCTAATATGTACCAATAAACTTAATGGGGAAAAAGAAAAGAAAAGGTGGCATATTATTTTACCTACAACTTCAGAAGGCCAAGCATCCAGAGGCCCATACCCAGCCTGACCCCCTCCAGGATTCCCTTCCATTAATGCTCCAAGCCTGGCTCTCCAATCACTCCAAACTTATGTGGACCCAGCAGGTCAGACGCCAACAAAGAATCAGAACACCTTTGTCTCTAAGTGACCACAAAACACCTAATATTGTTTCCCCTTTGGCAAAATATAAATGATAATCTCTGCTCTACTTCTCTACTGATGTAAAAATAATACAATGATTTAATAAGAAATCAAATATGCTTTGAGAGAAGACAGAAAAGGACTAAACATGCACCATTGCAGAGAAACAAAAGATTCCTGAAGAAGGAAGGGATCTTACAGGTTATTTCTGGTCCTTTCATTTTGTAAAGAGAAACCCTGAAGCAGGAGGTAGACATTTTCCCAGGCTCAATCGCTCAGTGAAAAGCACAATGTGATCTCCTGATCTCTCACCCAGTGCATTTCCTTCCAAGCTACATTGTTATGTTTATTAATTTTTCTTTTGCTCTCACTGATGTTATAGAATATGGGAATGGTTTTAGTTGCATAAATAAGCCTGGTCTCACTAAGCAGCCATGATCCTCTAGGTAAGGTGTGCTTGTGCACATGCAGAATACTTTGTACATGATACACTAGTCTTCTGGGGCTTTTTCCAAGGGATAAAGTAGCTTGGCATTATGCCTTGTAAATTTCAGACTATTAAATGCCTGGGGATTATTGTTTCAAGGTATCAGGCAGCATTGACAACCGAGACAAATAGTTGAATTCATAAAAATGTTAACATTGGATCTATCACTTAAGCATTCTAAATACTATTTCTTCTACTGTAAAATAAGGAAATCTAGCTAGATTATCCCTTGAGTCCCACCAAATACTAATATTTTATTAATCTATGACCCATAAAATGTAGCACATTTCATACAAAGTTCAAGTTCTACCCAATCAAAATTTGCCACATAAAATATTATTATAATTTAAAACTTAAATTTAGCTTTGTTTTAAAAAGCTGATGGGTCCAAACTTCCACTTCTCAGGGTCAAAACTGTCAAGTACGACACCTCACCTCTTGACTGCTTTCCACATTCTCCTCTGAGCACTCGTATTGTATTTTGGTTGTAACACCCAGCATGTTCATGTTGCATGTGTTCTATTTTATTCTGTGTATATCTTCTGGAGTCAGCCCAGTCCCAGTATAAAATACTATGAAAAAAGAAAACACAGAAGAATGTGGTTACATACCCCATGACGATCCTCGAAGTACGCCAGGCTAGTTTTGGTTAAAACAAAGAAACGGACTTTAAAATTTGAGGGAGAAGTTCTTCTCTTCTGTTGGGATTTCTTGATTAGCTGTTCTTCCAGGAGGATGAAGTTGTTCATGATCCAGTTCTTGAAAAGTGATGCGTCTTGGGCATCACCCCTTAGCACAATCAGAGGAAGCAGCTTCTGAACCAGAATTGTGACCAGGAGGCAGTTGATCTTCAGGGAGCCTCTCAAAGGCAACTTGCCTCCCGTGTTATCTTTCTATCAACCTTCAGCTGACATCGAGCTTCTCTTTTGATATCAAAGGCCACAACCACATCCTTTCGAAACTCACAAAACCCAGAGGCACATGTAAAAAATGTATATGCTCTTAGCTGCATGGTTTGAAAAAAGATATTAGAGGAAACTTAGACTCCAATGTGTATTGAGGACTGGATTTTAACTTTTATACATCCTGGTTTAGCCCCTCCAAGGGTTAAGACACTTGACACAAACGACAAGAGTGTGGCACATAGCTTCTGTTGCTGATGTAACAAATTGCCACAAATATGGTACCTCAAAGTAACACGAGTTGATTATCTTACAGTCCTGTAGTTTGGAAGTCTAACATGGGTCTCACTGTGGTGCTGTGGTCCTTTCTGGAGCATTGTTGGGGTAAGCTTTGTGTTCCCGACCTTCCTGTCTTCTGAGGAGCACCCATATTGCTTGGGTCTGGACCTCTTCCTCCTTTTTGAAAGCCAGCAACAGCACACTAAGCACTGCTTGCCTTATACCTCTGTAACTGCTTCTTTGGTGACCCCCTTCCACATGTCAGGACCCTCATGATTGCACAGGCTCCATCCAATCTAGGGTCACGTAGGATGGTCTTCCTATTTTATGGTCAGGCGATTAGCACCCTAATTCCATTTGCTACTTTAATTCTCTTTTGCCATGTACCCTAACATACAGGGTGGGGATTAGGGCAGGCACATCTTCAGTCAGGGCCATTATTCACCCTGACACGGCCAGATCCTGGTCCCACCACCTTGCGAGCTGTGAGACTGCCGGCAAACTGCTCAATGGCTCTGAGCCTCAGCACTTTCACCCACGAAAGAGACCAACAAGCCCCTACACCAGAGACTGCAGGGCTCTTGGGTCACCCTCACGTTATAGCTTGCTCAGAAGTTCTCACCCCAGCCCTCCTGTGCACGCCTCTCACACCACTTAGCACCTGCTGCTCCTTCTGCCTGAAAACATCGTGCTTTTTCACTTCCTGGTTAACTCTAAATTATATTGTCAGCTTCTGCTTACATGGCAGCTCCTTGGGGAAGTCCTCCTGGTTCCCCTAAGTCAAATCCAGCAATTACACACACAGAGATGGCACCTTATAACTTTCTCTTCATACCTCTTGTGACAGTTTTAATTGTACCCTCTGGAGAATGATTTTGGACTGTTTGTCGCCCATTAGTTTGGAAACTCCAGGGGCATAAAGAATATGTGTGGTGTTGCTCTTTATTATATACTCAGCACCCATCAAAAAGCCAAGCACATGAAGACTATGTTTAAGAAATATTTATTGACTGTATAATCACCAAATTGGGAGAGACAAATAAAAGAGACAATCAACATATACCTCTTAGCAGACATATAGTGGTTTATTATTTTTTAAAAATTAAATTAGATCCCATAGAAGTTTCTCTGTGATGCATACAAAAGATTACTTTTTTTTTATCTTGAAATTTTGTAGAAGAGCAGAAAATAAGCAGACCCTTCAGAGTCACAAAATTGACACAGAAGAGTTTGAGTTGGGATCCCAGCTCTGTCGCTTACTAAGCTATTATTCTCTGAGCGAGTTACTTGCTGTCCCTGATCCCCAGCCTCTTTGGGAGGGTCCTTTGAGGACTGAATCCCAGACATTCCGTGAGGAGTGAGTGCCAGTCATGCATCCTGCCTTAGAGTCAGGGCACAGCCGAAGTGCAGATTGAGACTCACTTCCACCATGCAGTTAATAACCAAGACATCCTAGTGGAAGCAGATGGATAGGGATAGCTAAGGCAACAAAATGCTCATTATTGCTGTACAGGAGTGCAAGTCTCTAAAGTTCATTTTTAAATGTAATTACCAGATTATAGCTTAATTTTATTTTATATATTGGACATTCTCACATAATCACAATACTCAGGAAGGAAGATGTAGAGAATATTTTAAATGATCTCCCTATTTTGAATTGTTAAGACATATGTGTAAATGTACTGCACAAAAGAGGTAGTGTTTTTAAAAATATGGCCTTGAGGTAGGGATTGCTTTTTTCCTCAGTATGTATTTTCTTCTTCTTTTGGGAATAACAGACACCCTGAAGTCTACCTGGACATCATTTGGCCAACCAGAATAAAGACTACATTTTTCAGCCTCCATTGTAATTACGTATACTCATGTGACTCTTTTCTGACCAACAGACTATAGCAAAGTGGAAGGGTCTTTAATGGGAATCTTCATATCCTTTTTCTTCCCTTTATCCTCCTTCCTGCTATTTAGAATGGTGATGTACTGGCTGGAGCAGTGGAAGTTGCATGTTGAGGATAATGGAATGTATATGACAGAAAGAGCTTGAGGTCTGGATGACCATGGATCTTCCATGTTAGCCTTGGATTACTTTTTTTTAAATATAGAAAGAAATAAATTATTTTCTAAGACCCTGCTGGTTTGCATTTTGTCATTAGCAGCAAATCTAATTCTAACTAATACTATGTACTACTTTCTCAAACCACACTATAAATTCCATTGGGAAGGCTAGGTTTATACCTAGTTGGTTTAAATTAAAACATGTATGGACTTTCTGAAGTGTTCTCACCCAGAAAAAGCAAAATAGCTGGAGCTATTATAATAGTCACAGAGTCTTTTATTTGCCAACTGTCTAAGGAATAAAATTATAAATAATTTTATTTTCTCACTTATAGAGCCTTCAAAACCACTTGCTGGGATTAGTCTTTATTCACTCTTAAATGTAACTTTAGAAAGGCCAATGTTTTCTCCATCCCTTTTAGGAAAAACAAATAGGCTTTTTTTGGTTTTGATTTAAAAGTTCAGGTCACAGGAGACACACTGAAAGAATGTTTCCTGGCCAAAGATAGAACCATTGAGGTATCAAAAGGAATAATAACTGCAATAAACTGAACAACAATAAAAATGTTAAAATCATGAGTTCATAAGATAGTTGGAAAAAATTCAAATCACTGATCACTTTTAGAGCCTAATGAAGATCTAACTTATTATTGTAAAAGCTGAGAACAAAAAACCTGTATTTTCCTGAGAACTACATCTCAGTTTAGTAATCAAATATTGAATGAGTTAAAATCTTTCTTTGGAGAAGTGAATAAATGGAAGGAATGATAGAACATCTGGATTTTGAAATCCTGAGATTTAACGGCCACTAAAATCACCATGTGCAAAGCCAGTGGAAAAACACAGCACCTTTGCAAAAAGCTGCAACACTGCAACACACTGACCCATCTTTAACATCACAGAAAGAGAGGCAACCAGACACTGAGAGTCTCCTGAGTGATGCAAGAGGAAGTACACAAACCACCCACGCAGCAATCTGAGGAGAGGCTTGGTTAGATTCGTGTTTGATTTTTTTTTATTTTTGCAAGACTTCTGTGTTCATAGGAAATATAAAAGATAAAAGAATGTGGCAAATGACAAGATGGAGTTGTAACTGGGTATGTCCAGAAGACACAAACTACCTGGGAGTCTGGAAGAGAACCTACAGATGAAAAGGTGACTTCATCAAACCTGTGAGGATTTAGCTTTCAGAGTAAAAAACAAATCGACTACACAAAGACATGACGACACAACTGGGAAGATTTGAACAGTTGATAGCTGGTGATACAGATAAATATTAATTTTTAAGGTGTGATACTGACACTGTAATCATGTTAAAAGAGAATCCATATTTTGGAAATGATTGATAAAATAATCAGATATCTGACGTTTGCTTCATTTTAATCCAGTAGAGAGGGAGAAGCAGGTGGGGAGAGAAATGAAAAAGGCTCTTGGGTTGGGCAATGACTGAAGTCGAATTACTAAAAAACCTAGGGGCTCATTCTTCCCTTCTCCTTACATTGATATATGTTTGAAAGTTTCCAAGTTAAGAAAAAACAGTTCAGTGTGATAATCAAGACTCCAAGTGCATATTCAAAGCAATGGTTTTCTTCAGTGTTAGTGTGGGTCTGCCCCAGGATTTGAAGCTCGGTGGCTTTTGTACCATATCCTAACGCCTCCCCTTTCTCCATGCACTCGCTGACTTCTAATCTTCCCCCTCAGGCTCAGGTTGGAGGGAAGAAAGGAAAAGGAGCAAAGGGCACAGCATTCAGTGAAGCTACAGCAGGAATTTGAGGGACAGGATAGATATACAACGCTGCTTCGCTTTCATGAGAAGGGTTTGTCTTGTGTTTTGTTCTTTCCAGAGACTTTTCAGCTGAAGGCTTCAATCGCTGTTTCCCTTATGTGCGATGTCACTCTAACCGGCAAATGAACACAACCGTCAGACTTTGGGTTCTGCCGGTCACCTCCCCACCTGCCCTCCAACTGCTTTGGATCCTTTTGCCCACTAGGTTGTCCTTGGAGTGAAATATCCTTGAAAATGATCCAGAATCGGTGTAGTCCTTCCCGTGGTTTGTTCACCTGGAAACCTCAGGCATTTTTGTCCTGCTATCAAAGGTCACACTGCTGGTCCCAAGAACAGCCCCTTCTCCCTGAGATGCTGAATAAGCAGCGTTCACCGTTATCTTTTTCCAAGCAGGAGTTAGACACAGTCCTTAGATTTCCAAAACTCTGAGACTCATATCAGGCTCTGAGTCATTCTTTAAAGTCCCCATCCCTTGATCCCCCCTCCCTGCCTCATCCTACCCTCACGGGTTGTGAGAGGAAACACACAGCAAACCCAGAACTGCCTCTCTTGGCTTCTCAAGTCTTGTCTTCTGAAGGCTGGGGAGTGGATGAACACTATTACAGGCAGAACCGGTTTTGTCTCTTCTTGTGTCAAGTGTGGAGTATATAGAACCCCACTGTAGGGTACCTATGTACTTGATTCCTTTAATTATATTTTAGACACTATTGGAGCCTCAAATGAAGATGAGTTGAGAAAGTCTCATTTAATATCCTATAATTTAAAAAAAAAATACCAGTTCATCTTGGTACTGCTGAATGCACATAATTAAGCAATGATATCAGAAATTGTGCTTGTCGCCACTTAGTCCTGTGTCAGTTTCCCACTAAGAATGGTTGTCCTCCATGGGAGAAAGATGGCTGCCAGCTATTACAGGCAGATATTTTGTCAGTGGAACTGGATTTTCTTTCCTCATAGTTCCAGTGACAGTCCCAGCACTGTGAATCACCGGCTTACCTTGGGAACATACTCACATTGTGACCTAATAACTACAGCCAAGGCACTGGCACATTTGGTTGCCTGAAGCTGTCACTGGCTAGCATGGGTCTTTGCTTTAGTAATAATGGAAATTAAAACAAAAATAACACTATGAATTTACAGGCAAAAGTTCACCCGAGACTGCCCCCAGTGCCGAGGAACAGAGCTGTTCCCAGGGCAAAGGAGGTGAACCTTCCGGGCTGCCATACCACCACCCCCAGTGCCAAGGAGGTGAGCCATGTGGGTGCCAGCGGCACATATCCTCCCCTCCCCACCCCCCCAATCCCTGTTGATATGAGAAGACACTTAAACGAGTCTCAAAAACAGACTCCCAGAGCAGAAGATTTAGCTCAGTGGCTCTGCCACCTGCCTCAAAAGCAGAAGGTCCTGAGATCGATTCCTGGTACCAAAAAAACCAGACTCCCAGATCACCTAAAGCAAACCCAAAGGGAAACGAGATGGAACAATCTGATACTCAACCACATGGACTCCCTGAACTGACAACAAAAGAGGATCTGGGAAAAATGAAATCAGAAATAATTTCTTAGACAGCAGCAGAGATTGTGTCCATAGTGCAAGACATGATTAATAAATCTAGAGAGGACACAGATAAAAAAAATAGAGGAGCTGAGAAACAGGATAGAATCCCAACACAGGAAACAAATGGAATCCATAACACAGATGCAAATAGATTTCCAGGAGATTAAAAACTCCATTGAAAATTTACACAGCAGAATGAGCCAATGTGAGGACAGAATTTCAGATATAGAAGATAAGATTACAATTAGTGGCCAGGAAAAGAAAAATTTCTTTAAAATAGTAAGGGATCATGAGAAATCAATCCAGCAGCTGCTAGACAATGCAAAGGAGAATGACATAAGACTGACTGGAGTCAATGAAGAAACAGAAGAGAGTGCAGACAACATAAAAAAACAGAAGTGATGGCAGAAAACTTCCCAAACAGGAGAAAAGAACTTGACATACAGATAAGTGAAGCATATAGGACTCCAACTAGCCTGGATTAAAAAAAAAATCTATACATAGTCATATAATAGTTAAGATTCCAGAAACCCAACAGAAGAACAAAATTCTACAAGCAGTGAGAGAAAAGAAACAAATCACATACAAAGGAAAGCCCATCAGAATCACAGTAGACTTCTCAACATTCAAGCCATCAGGGCAAGAAGAGCTTGCTTGGAGTGACGTATTTTAAGCCCTAAAAGAAAACAGCCTCCAACCCAGACTGATGTACCCTGCAAAACTATCTTTCAAAATGGATGGAGAAATAAGATACTTTCATGACAAAGAGCACCTTAGGAACTTCAGGGATACCAAACCAGCACTCCAAAAATTTTTAGACAATATCCTAGGAACAGACAATGAGGATCACAACCCCAGGAAGCCCAGCAGAATGAATCCATCAGGTGCAACAAGAAATTAAACACAAAAGGGGAGAATCCAACAAAAAGAAAAAGTCATGACAATGATAAATCAATATGTATCAGTTATAACCATCAGTGTTAATGGTCTCAATTCACCAATCAAAAGAAATAGACTGGCAGAACAGGTAAAAAAGCAAGATCCAACAATATGCTACATACAAGAAACACACTTAATTAAAAAAGAAACTCATAGACTGAAAGTTAAAAGGTGGAAAACAATACTCCATGCGAAAGGAACTCCAAAAAAAAAGGAGGAATAGCTATCCTCTTTGCAGATTAAGTGGATTTCAAACCCACACTGATTAAGAGAGACAAAGAAGGACACTACATCCTTATGAAGGGAACAATCCAAGAGGAAGAGATGACTATCATAAACATATATATGCACCAAACACTAGTGTGCCCAACTATATAAAACAAATACTAACGGACATGAAAAATCAAATAAAAACTAACACAATAGTAGTGGGCGACCTCAATACCTCCACTGTCACAAATAGAGAGATCAACTAGACAAAAAATAAGCAACAAAATACTATAACTCAATCAAACTCTTGAAAAAATGAACTTAACAGATGTTTACAGAGTGTTCCACCCCACAAAATCAGAATACACATTCTTTTCAGCTGCACACAGGTAATTCTCCAAAATAGACCACATACTCACTCTTAGAACATGTTTAAGTATTGCTTCTTGGCCTTTTGGCTAAGATCAAGTGTAGAACATGTTTAAGTAAGTGCAAAGGAATTGAAGTTATCCCCTGTATATTATCAGAACTTAGTGCGATAAAACTGGAGATCAATAGCAAAGGCAACTTCAAGAATTTCATAAACACATCAAGCACAAGGTCCCAAGTTTGATCCCTGGTACCAAAAAAAAAAAAAATTTGGGGCCGGGGATTTAGCTCAGTGGTTCTGCCACCTGCCTCGAAAGTGGAAGGACCTGAGTTCGATCCCCGGTACCAAAACAAAAACAACAACAACAAAAAACAAACACATGGAAATTGAGCAACACACTTCTGAATAACCAATGAGTCACAGAGGAAATTAAAGAAGAAATCAGACAGTTTCTACAATTACATGAAAATGACAATACAACATATCAGAATCTATGGGACACAATGATAGCAGTCTTATGAGGGAAATTTATAGCAGTGAATATTCACATTAGGAAAACAGAGCGAGCCCAATTAAACAACCTGATGCTGAACCTCAAGCTTCTAGAAAAAGAAGAGCAAAGCAGAAAAAACCCAAAGCACATACAAGGGAGGAAATTATAAAGATCAGAGCAGAAATCAGTGCAATGGAGACTAAGAGAATGATACAAAAAAATCAACGAAGCCAAGAGTTGGTTCTTTGAAAAAATTAACAAAATTGACAAACGTTTAGCCAACCTCATTAGAAAAAGGAAAGAAAAGGCCCAAATCCATACAGTTATGATTGAAAAGGATGAAATTACAATGGAGCCAGCAGAAATCCAGAAGATCATCAATACCTATTCGAGAACCTATACACTAGTAAGATGGAAAACACAGAAGAAATGGACAGATTCTTAGATATGTATGAATTACCAAAGTTGAACGAAGAAGACTTAAAAATTCTAAACAATCTAATATGAATCAGTTGAAATTGAAAATGTAATTAAAAGCTTGCTGGGCCGGGGATTTAGCTCAGTGGTTCTGCCGCCTGCCTCGCAAGCACAAGGGTCCAAGTTCAATTCATGGTACCAAAAAAAAAAAAGTAAATAAATAAATAAATAAAATAAAAACTTACCAAATAAGAAAACCCTCGGTCCTGATCACTTCACTGCTGAATTCTACAAGACATTTAGAGAGGAACTACTGCCACTACTGTTTAAACTCTTCAATGAAATTGAAAGGGAAGCAATACTCTTGAATTTGTTCCTGGAAGCAAGCATCACCTTGATACCCAAAGCAGAGAAAGACCCAAACAAAAAAAGAACTATAGGCCAATCTCACTAATGAACATAGATGCAAAAATCCTTACTAAGATACTGGCAAATAGAATGGAGAAGATCATCAAGAGGATCATACACCCTGACCAATTGGGATTCATCCCAGGAATGCAGGGATGGTTCAATGTATGCAAATCAATCAATGTAATACACTATATCAATAGAGCCAAGGACAAAAACCATATGATCATCTCAATAGATGCAGAAAAAGCATTTGACAAACTCCAACATGCATTTGTGATAAAAACCCTACAAAAAACTGGAATAGATGATCTTTACATCAAACTGATAAAAGCCATCTATGAAAAACCAACAGCCAATATCATACTAAATGGTCAAAAACTGAAATCCTTCACACTACAATCAGGAACAAGACAAGGATGTCCACTATCACCACTCCTGTTCAATATAGTCTTGGAAACATTAGCCACAGCAAATAGACAACAGAAAGAAAGAAAAGGAATAAAGATAGGAAATGAAGTCAAATTGTCATTATTTGCAGATGAAATGATACCCTATATAGAAGACCCCAGGAACTCCACCAAAAGTCTTCTAGACTTAATAACCAAATTCAGTAAAGTAGCTGGTTACAAGGTTAACACACAAAAATCAATAGCTTTCCTCTACACGAACAACAGAGAGAACAACACTGAGAAATAGGGCAAATAATTCCTTTCACAATAGCATCCAAAAAGCTGAAATACCTAGGAATCAACCCAAGAAAGGAAATCAAAGGCCTCTTCTCTGAAAACTATAGCACTCTGAAAAGAGAGATTGAAGACGATATGAGAAAATGGAATGACATCCCTTGCTCCTGGGTAGGAAAGATCAACATAGTGAAAATGGCCATACTCCAAAGCTGCTATATAGATTCTATGCAATCCCAATTGAAATTCCAGCAGCATATTTCATGGACCTTGAGAAAACAATCCAAAAATTCATTTGGAGCAAGAAGAGACCTAGAATAGCAAAAGCAATTCTAGGCAACTGAGACATGGCAGGGGGTATCACAACCCCCAATTTGAAACTATACTACAAAGCTACTGTGATAAAAACAGAAATGTTACTGGCAAAGAAACAGACCCGAGGACCAGTGGAACAGACTAGAAGATGCAGAAACAACTCGACACACTCAGCCACCTCATCTTCGACATAGGAGCCAAACACCCTCACTGGAGGAAAGATAGCCTCTTTAATAAATGGTGCTGGAAAAATTGGGTTTCAACTGGTCAAAGATTAAAACTAGACCTATATGTGTCACCAGGCACTAAACTAAAATCGAAATGGATTAAAGATCTAAATATTAAAATAGAAACACTGAACCAGTTGGAACAGAGGTTAGGTAGAACTCTTGAAGACATTGGTGTAGGAAAAGATTTTATAAACAAAACCTCAGTTGCCCATGAACTAGCACAAACAATCAATAAGTGGGATCTCTTCTTATTAAAAAGCTTCTGCACAGCAAGAGAGAGCACCAACAGTGTGAAGAGACAATCCACAATGTGGGAAAAAATCTTCACCTGCTGTTCCTCAGACGAAGGTCTACTATCTAGAATCTATAAAAAACTTTAAAAAATCAGACCTTCCAAATTTAAAGACCCAATCTGAAAATGGGCATCTGAAATGAACAGACATTTCTCAGACAAAGAAGTAGAAATAGAAAGAAACATATGAAAAAAATGTTCAACATCATTGGTCATTGGAGAGATGCAAATGAAAAAAACACTGAGATTCCACCTCACCCCAGAAAGAATGGCTGCTATCATGAAATCAACCAATAATAAATGCTGGCAGGGCTGTGGGGAAAGAGGAACCCTGCTCCACTGCTGGTGGGAGTGTAGACTGGTGCAACCACTGTGGAAATCAGTATGGAGAGACCTCAAAGAACCAGGACTAGAAGTCCCATTTGATCCAGCTATTCCCCTGTTGGGTATCTTCCCCAAAGAATTAAAAGAATCCTACCACAGTGATATATGTGCACCCATGTTCATAGCAGCACAGTTTGTAATAGCTAAAATTTGGAAGCAGCCGAACTGCCCAACAACTGGAGACTGGATAAAGAAAATGTGGGATTTTTTTACAAAATGGAGTACTACTCAGCCATAACAAATGAGGAATTAGAGACTTTTATAGCTAAATAGATGCACATTGAGGCAATACTCTTAAGTGAAATAAATAGGACACACATGTGTAAATACAAAATAGTTTCTCTAGTGTGAGAAACTGAAAGTATAAATAAGGACTAAAGGTATAATAGGTAATGTGAAATAGGAAGAAAAGGGGCAAAGGGGAAAGGGAAGGGGCAGAGGTAGGGGAAAGGAAAGAAGAGAATGGAATTAATATGAGAAAATGAAAAAAAATGGAAACAAAGTCTTTGTAAATAGGGAGGGATGCAGGGATTGAAGGGAGGGCAGGGGAAGGAGGAAAAAAATAAGAACCAAGAGAGAGTATGTAAAGGTGCAAATTTCCAATGATGAATGTCATTATATTGCATACCTAAAATGTATCAATCAAATTAATTTTTTAAAAAAGCTTTACCTGAAAGGTAAAAGAAGCTAAACAAAGACTCCCATTTGAGTAGTAGCTGAGGATCAGACCGGCTTTCCAGCAAAGCCAAGCCAATTTTACAGGGTTCAAGTGGGTTGGGGTTGATTAGCTCAAACCTAGTTTCATAGCTTAGGCTGAATCCTTGTAAACTGAAGGGCAATTTGGTTCTCATGAAAGGAATCTTCATGCCTTGCAGGGCAGTCTGAGTTATGTGAGGCCCTGCCAGAATTCAAGGTGACCCTAGGCTTAGGGCAATGAAGATTTCTGGGTGTAACTCAATGTCCCTGCAATTCTCTTATCTTGATATCTTCAATCTTGAAGGGGGATGAGATAGACTAGATAAATTTAGGGCTAATAAAACTTATTTTGTCAACTTTTAGAGGGACACTCCCTAAATGACTAACATACCTATATGCAGAGCTGAAAAGGATTTGATCCAGAATTTTATAAAACTAAGATTAAGCTTTCTTCTACTTTTAGTTGCCTACTAGGCATATGTAAGCCCAAGTGATGAGGCAGAGTTTTTAGAAAAAGAAACCACTTTTGAGTCCCTGTCTACAAAATACAAGTCATGCTTTTAAAGAATAACAGGTTAGGGCCGGGGATTTAGCTCAAGTGGTTCGGCCACATGCCTTGAAGGCTCAAGGTCCAGTACCAAAAAAAAGAGTAACAGGTTAAAGGCCTAGGAATTTGTCCATTATCCCCATGGTGGTCTCTAAGTCACAACTGTGTCAGTTCTAGGTCTTCGCCCACTCCTGGATTTGGAGGTGGGGTAGAGTCTGCCCTTTCCAACCACCCAAACTGAGAGTGGGGAGTGTTGGTTCTCCAGGGAACACCACAGTGTTGCCACTAGAGGATGGGAATGTGAGCTTGCTCCTTAGAGAATGAGCTCACCTGGATACTGACCCAAAGCCTACTTCTGTTATCTTACTATTTGAGGCTCTCCAACTGCATAGTCACTTTTCTCTGGGACAGGGGACCATCTTTTGGATATATCTCCAGAGCTTTTATCTCCACATCAAAAAGATCCAACTGTTCTCTTTAAACAGTTTTGAAGGCCTTTATTTTCCCATGCAAACTAAATCAAGTTTATCAATATCTATTTTAAGAGTAATAACCTAGAATATCTCAGTCACTACATGGTCTATTCTGCAAATAATAAAACCTTATTCCTTCTTGGACTATCAATCCTAAAGAAAAACCTCAAGATGATTACAGAGATTTATCTGCATAAACTATTCACTACAGTCTTTATCCTAATGGAAATTTCTATCTATACATCAGTGAGATCCTAGTCAAATTATCTATGTGCATCCACCCATACAAAAGACTACTACAGGATCGTGCAGACAAATCAAGTATATCTGCAATGTATCATCCTAAAAAAAGTACAAGAAATACTGTTAAGATGGAAAGGGTAGAATAATATTTATGGCATCACCCTGCTTTTTATACTAATAAAATTGCCAATATTAAATATATATGTACACATACAAGGCAATGGCAGGAAATTTACATAACAAACTTCTAGCAGATAGAACTGGTGTTTCATGTTTTAATTTATAATTTAAAAATAATAGAAAATATTTTAATTTTTAATATTAAACAAAAGAATAAGATGCAGTGTGTCAGAAATCATTACTTTAACTAGTGATGCCTGAGGTAGCCAGGAAGCTGAGAGCTATTTTTATATATATATGTATATATTTGATGGAAAAGCAGGTCAGCAAACAAAATTTAAAAATCAGTTCTAATCTCACCACTCAGTGATAATGATAATCCCATGTTAACATTTGTTTTATATTTTTCAGAGTTAAATTTGCTGTTTACCTGCAATAATAATTTTATCCCAGATCCTGACTCAGTCACTTCCTGCTCTAAATATAGTTTCTGAGCCTTATTTTTATCTTTAAATTAACTGTTTCATCATTTTTGTCTTTAGCTGAAATCTTTTTTTTAATGTAGCAGGCAAGAGATAAATACATAGACCTCAGGGGGACACCTCATGGCTTAGGAGCAGAGCCAAACAGGAAATAGTGAGAGCGAAATAGCCCTAAACCTCTGATGAGCAGGGAGAAATGTTGGTTTAGAATAGAGCTAAAGGCAGCTGAGCAGAGCAGAAAAAAGAACAGAATAGGAAGAGGGGGAATGGGGATGAAGAAAGGATTATCACTTAGAATAAAATTATTTTGATCACCTGTCAGCTTCTTTTATGTATACCGGCTCATCTTCCTTTTAAACCGGAGGCAGGTGCAAGCTAATTTGCATAACTAGCCCCAGGGGAACTTTTAGGTGCCTGTGGTCTTCTCTGCCAGCCAGAAGGTCAGGCAGAAATCAGGTTGGCTTCCTGAAGTCCTAGGTGCCCAAGGCAACCACAGCTCATCCCACGCCACCTCAGTTGGCAGCAAATGACATAAAAGTCAGTTTATATTTTAGACCAGGGGATTTACCCAACAGGTACACACTGTGTACAGTACGGAAATCTCCCCACCCTCGCATCCTGCCTGGCTCACAGCATCTCCCCTCCGCAGGTTGTATACTCACTGAAAAAGCTATATATAGCTGCTTTTCTGTCTTAACTTTCAAAATAATACCTGGGGGACAAAAGCTATTGACATGGCAACTCTTTCCACTATAAGTGTGTGGACTTTAGCCATCTATACTCTTGCATGTCTAAATATACTCAGTATCTTACATATTCTTTTGTATTTTCATAATGTTCCCATCTCTTCAACTTTACACCAATTTAAAATGTATAGAATACTATCTGTAAAATTGTGGTTTTGCTAGTTTTCCTTCTTACAAAACTATTACTGTTGGTCTTAAATATAGTGACAAATACTGTTAGGTTCACCCATTCGCTCAACTAATTCACTATTACTGCACCATGTATTTATTTGCCCTGCTTTCTTCTCTGCATCTTCAGTATACGGTCTCCTAACTAGCTGTAAACTCTCTGAAATTAGGATCATGGTTATATATGCTCCACTATATCCCTTGTCAAGAAAAAGTACCCAGCCAGATGGGGTGGTGCACACCTGTAATCCCAGCACTCTGAGAGTCCACAGCAGGAATAACCCAAATTGGAGCTCAGCCTGGGCAACCTGGAAACGTAGTGAGACCCTGTCTCAAAATAAAATATAGAGAAAGGACTGGAAATGTAGCTTAGTGCAAAGGCCCTAGGTTCAGTCCTTATCCTAGTACTGCAACAAGAACAATCATAAAAAAGAAAAGGTACCCAAAGCTTGAACATAAAACAAACATGTAAAGCAGGCAAATGTACTCGTGGCTGGCTGCCCAAAGATTATTTAATTGTCTAGGAGAATGAGGAAGACAATGGAATTGGTTCAGTGAGTCAGGGCTAAAGTGTTGCTATCCATTATTTTTAATGGCTTTCATGAAATATATTTCACATACTGTAAAGCTCATCCATTAAGTGTACAGTTTGTTAGTTTTTAAGATAGCCACAGAATTACAGTTTAATTTTAGAACATTTTCAACACAAGAAAGCTGTAACTGATTAAAGTCTCAACTCTGTAAAGTTCCATAATAATGTGTGGATCTTCATTCAGAAGAGATGCAAATTATTTCTGTTTAGTAACAAAAGTAATTCCATAGGTTATAATTTTGTTGCACTGGAATTTAACCACTCTAACATTTCTTCTTTAATGCCAGTGCCTATTGCTCTCATTCTTCTTTGATCCAGACTTATCATCCTGTTGGTTCCTCTATGAATGAATTAGTTTCATCTTTGACACATGTTTATTCTATATTTGTATGAAAAGTGTGGTTTAAAATTTCTGAAACATATTCTGATAACTTGATTCCTCTTAGCCTGATGATGTGGACATAGTGGACAATCAACACATATAATTGGATTGACTGGAGAGATGTCTAGGAGGGAGAATGGTCTCAGAATAAGCAAATGAAGTTGCATGTTATTTTGCACTTTCATTCTCAAATTCTGAAATTTTATGCTAGAGTTAAATTTAAATGAAACTATTATTTCCTGCCTTCTATGTGAAGGTTGGAAATTAACAAATATTCTAAGAATATAGTTTTACTAGCATGATATTTTTACAAACCTATAAACCTAAAATGTTTCTTTTTATGTAAGTGGTATATGTGGTGGAACAAAATTTGAAAAGTATAAAAGGAAATGCCCTGAAAAACAGTCTTCATGCTGTTATTTCACTCAGGTGACAAGGTGCCCCAGAGTAGCTCTTGCTATCAGTTTCCTTTGTATCCTTTCACACACGCACACACACACACACACGCATGCACGCATGCACGTGCACATGCGTGCACACACAGAGTCTTTGAACTTTGTATTCAAAAATATATAATATAGGGCTGGGTTTGCAGCTCACTGTTGGAGCATAGGCCTAACAACTATGAAGCTCTGGGTTTAAACTCCAGTACTCAAAAAAAAAGACATCATGTGTATCATTTTGCAATTTTTGTTTTGTTTTGAGAGAGGGTCTCGCTATCTAGCACAAGCTGGCCCTGAACTCACTATGTAGCCCAGGCTGGCCTTGAACTCACAGCAACCTTCCTGCCTCAGCTTCCTGAGTGCTGAGATCACAGGCGTGTGCTACCACGCCCGGCTTGTAATTTGTTTTAACTTACTAATATGTATTAAAAATTGTTTAATGTCAGTCTAAAAGCCATATATTGAGATGTGCCTCATAGAATGTGTCTGTGAGCTGGGTGCTTTCCATTCCTTTCCCTGAGACCATAGGTCTTCCCCACCGCCACCTCTTGCAGGAGCTGCCTTTCTCCACTCTTCCCTGGGCACCACTACAAGCTCCTTTCAATATGGTGGCCAGAAGGACTCTTTCTGTGCATGGGTCCGAACATCTCCCATTCAGAGCAAAGCCAAGACTTTACAACCGTCCATGAGGTCGGTTCCCTAAGAGCTGCTCCTCTATCACCTCCCCCTTGCCTTTCAGCCTCAACTCCAACCACCCTGCCCCACTCACTCCATGCTTGTCCCCACGGCCTTCTTGGTGTTCCTTAACACAACAGCAGGCTCTTCCCCGAGGCACAGGTTGAGGCTCCTGGGCACAACCTTTTGTGTTCCCTGCAGATATCTGCATGGATTTTCGCTGACCTCCTTTATGTCTTTGGCTAAAGGTCACTTCTCATTGAACCTTCTTTAACAGTCCTTCCCCTGCCTCACATGCACTTCCATCCCATATACCCACTCATGTTTCTCTGTACCCCTCATCAGCATGGACACACCACATAATTCACTTAATCACTGCCTGTGTTCAAGCTCCATGAGGCCAAGGAATTTTGTCTTTTACTCACTGCTGGATTCTCAGCACAAAGTCTGTACCAGATAGTGTTAATTGAAGGAATGGATGAATTTACACATCTGTAGTGGAGTTCCATTAGTGTGACCCAGTTGAGTGCAATTTATCCATTGCCATATTTTGAGACTTTCATATCATTTGGTCTCTTATGACACTGGTGGACCTGCTTAACTTCTCTGAGCCTTAACTTCCCCTTCTGTAAATCAGGGCTAATATTCATCCCTATATCTTATAGGGCTGCTATGAAGATTAAAACTTTTTTAAAATTTAAAATGGTTAGCATCATGCCTGGCTTATACTAAGTTCTCAATAATATGACTATGATTCCTCTCATTTTTAATGATTAATTAAATTTGACTCATGAGAATATATGGTTTAGTATCTTATATGTGATATTAATATACAACCCACAGTGTGGGAAAATTTTTTGCCAGTTGTTGCTCAGACAAAGGACTAATATCTGGAATATATAAAAAACTCAAAAAAATCAGACCCTCCAAACTTAAAGACCCCATCCAAAAATGGGCATCTGAAATAAATAGACATTTCTCAGATGAAGAAGTAGAAATAGGAAATAAACATATGGAAAAATGTTCAACATCACTGATCATTTGAGAGATGCAAATTAAAACAATGCTGAGATTCCACCTCACTTCAGAGAGAATATCTAATATCAAGAAATCAACCAACAACAAATGCTGGCGGGGATGTGGGGAAAAAGGAACCTTTCTGTACTGTTGGTGGGAGTGTAGACTGGAGCAATCACTGTGGAAATCAGTGTAGAGATTCCTCAAAATACTAAAACTAGAGGTTCCATTCAACCCAGCTATTCCCCTTCTTGGAGAAAGAATTAAAAGCATCATGCCACAGTGATATATTTGCACCCATGTTTATAGTGGCACAGTTTGTAATAGCTAAGTGCCCATCAACTGATGAATGGATAAAGAAGATGTGGGGTTTTTTTTTTTAAGCAATGGAGTACTACCCTGCCATAAAAAAGATAAGCTCAAGACATTTCTAGCTAAATGGATCCACCTGGAGACCATACTCTTTTTCATTTATTTATTTTTTTGGAGACCATACTCTTAAGTGAAATAAATCGGACACACGTGTAAATATCGCCTGGTTTCTCTAGTATGAGAAACCAAAAGTGTACATAAGGACCAAAATGTATAGTAGATATTGGGAAAAAGGAAGAAAATGTTCAAATTTAGAAGGGGAATAAGGGAGGGGGAGGAAGAAAGGAAAAAAGGGACAAGAAAGAAAAAAATGGAGGAAAAAATAGAAACAAGGCTTTTGTAGATAAAGAGGGGAGGGCAGTTGGGAGAGGAGGGGAATGGGAGGAAAAGAAGCAAAATATACCATGTACAGATACAAATTCCCTATGATGAATGTGATCTTCATGTGTACCTAAAATGTACCAGTAAAATAAAAAGAAAAAATTTATAACATTATATATAGAAAAAAACCCAAGTTCATATTTTTAAACCTGATAATGTTGACTTTTAGTGATTATCCCTTCATAGTACAATCAATATAAGCCACTTTGTTCTCTTTTTGGAGAAGTATCTCAACAGCTGTGGAAAAAAGCTTTGAGCTCTTCTGAGACAGAGACCTTTATTTTTGCATTTCCCTTTTCTAGCTGGTCTCATGCAATATACTTGCTCATTAAATTTTGTTTAATATATGAAAGGAAGGATGAATTTCAACTGGCACAAGTTAGTTCATATTGTTTGAAAGGCTGTAATGTGGTAGGCACCACAGTAGGCAAATGGGATAGCAAAAAGAACATTCTGTGGTTGGCATTTTTTTTAAGACCTCAAGGCTTCTGCATAGTAATCACTGAGTTTGGAGGATGTGTACTGATTTCAGAAGTAGTTTTTTTAACTGGGGGAGGTGGAATTTGAATTTATCACCTTGTGCAAAGTTAAAAAAGGAAAAAAAAATCCAGAAAGATGTCTTTGCCACCATTTCTCCGAAGGGCTCTTCAAAGAAACAAAATGTCAATGGTTTATCAAGAGTGAGGCAGCAGATACGTCAGTGTGGGAAATCCTATGGTGATTCAAGACCTCTGTGAATTCCTGTGGTTCCCACTAAGTCCCCACGCATTTTGTTTCCTGCCACATCTCCTTGCTTGTGCAGAACAAGAGGGTAACAGTTGGACATCACGCCTGAGGCAAAGAAAAAGCTCTGACCTGAGTCATAAGGCCTAGCCGAGAATCCAGTTCTGCATTCTGACCCTAAGCAAGACAATCCTGAGCCTGATTCCCCTCCATAAACGTACGTTTTTGAAAAATTAACCTCTTGCAAACAGAAAATGCTGAGAAAATTTTCTATATCCTGGAAACCACTGTGATAACCAGAGTGGTTCTGATGGGTAGCAGAAGCTTCTCTGCACTGTTACCATTCACCCAACATCGACTGAGGGCCTGTCTGAACTGTGTTATCTACATGCTGAGGACACGGTAGGAATCCAGATGGGATCCCTGCCCTTGGCCAAGTACAAGGTCCCCCTCTAGGATTTTGTCTCCAGGAACTAATTCATCTGAAGTGAAAATGTTTTTGCAGCAAGATGGTCCTTGGAGGGGTGTCTGAAACAACAAGAAAACCAGATGTATACAACCCAGATATGTACAAAATAATTGTTTCATAAATTTAGCATCCCAATATTTTCATTACAAAGAGTATTCTGCCTTCTCCTATTAAAAAGAATACCACATGGCAGGGCCAGCCTGTTCCCTGTGGAAGTGGTAGTTTTCATTGTTGTTGTTGTTGTTGTTGGAAGGGCTGCTGAAGCAGTCTTGAGGGGTGGCTACTTGGAGGATGGGACAAAGGGGTATGTGATGGTGACAGGTCACAAAGGCCAGCAGAGGATAAATGCAGCGATGTGAAGAGAAGTAGACAAAAGCCCTGTAGGGAGATATGTTGCCTTCACTCCCTCTCTTGGGGACTTGATTTGTAGCTGGCAAAGATGTCTGGAGTGAAGAGAACCCTAAGCAGCGAATATGCGCTACCTTACTACACAGCCCACAACTACCGCTCCGTGGGCTTGTTTAATACCTCCATGGGGGACCTGCAGCGACAACTGTACAAGGGAGGAGAGTATGAGATCTTCAAGTATGCACCAATGTTTGAGAGCGACTTTATCCAGATTAGCAAAAAGGGAGAAGTGATTGATGTACACAACCACGTCCGAATGGTGACCGTGTGCATCATGTCCACCAGCCCCATTCTCCTGCTACCTGATGTCATGTTGTTGGCCCGGCCAGCTAAAGTCTGTGATGAACACACCAGATGCAGCCTGCTCACCAAGAAAAGAAGTCAGAAGCCCAAGAGGACTCTAGAACTCACCAGGCTACTTCCCTTGAAGTTTGTCAAGCTCTCCATCCATGACCGTGAGAAACAGCAGCTGCGCCTGAAGCTTGCCACGGGCCGAACTTTCTATCTGCAGCTGTGCCCCTCTTCAGATACCCGAGCAGATCTCTTCTGCTACTGGGAAAAGCTTGTTTATCTCCTGAGGCCACCAGCTGGCAGCTGCAGCAGTACCCCCATGGATCAGACTGGGGATGCAGCCACTCCCAAGGACAAGAGCCTACTGGTGAGCAACTGGAGCCTCAGGGAAATGGGGTAGGGTGCTTAGGGAGAGAATCCCAAAGCAGGTCATAAGGGCTCTCTGTGCTGGGAGATGCATTGCATTTGAAAAGGCTTAGGGCCCAGTAAACCACCACGAGGGCACTTAGTACCCTGGGAAGTTCAAATGCTTCTCCAAAATGCACTCAGTGTCACACACCTTAGGTAGCAACTACTCTGTCTCACACCCAGTGCTGTAACCGCTTCTACAACATCCCGATGGTCCAATCTCTTCTTAAACATTTTACACCTGAGTCCATTCATATGGAACATTTTTAAAATCCAGTTTAAATAAATGTTTTTGTACTTTAAGTGATGCATAGTAACTGTACATATTTATATGGTACAGTGTGATATTTCAATGCTTATATATGTGTAATAATCACATCAGGGGAACAGGCATATCCATTACCTCAGGCAGTTGTCATTTCTTTGTGCTTGGAATATTCAAAATCCTCTTTATTAGTTCCTGAAATACACGGTTAATTTTTGTCAAGCAAGTTATCCTACTATGACACAGAATGCTGTGTAATCCTCCTATCCAACTCCACCCCAGCACCCATTAATCATCCTTCCTATCCTTCCTCCTACACACTCACCCCAGGTTCTGATAGACACCAGTCTATTCTCTACTTCTATGAAACCAACTTTTTGGTGCAGAACATTTTTAACAATTAGGAAGTCTTCGTATTATTTGAGCCATGATCTGTCTCCCTGTGACTACAATGGGCTGGTTTTTGTGTAAATCAGCACAACCCACACATGTGTATGTAAAGTCACAATTTGTTTCAGCAGCCATCAAAATGTGAAATGTATGCCTTGACTCAACAATCGCACTTCTAGACATCTGTCCTGCAAAGAGAGAAGTACAATGTGTAAAAGAAATCGTGGGCCAGGGAGTTGTATCTGTGAGTTCTTTGGGACTAGAATTGTTCAAGTGAAACTGATTTTTGACAGAGGTGTGCAGATGAGATCTTGTAATGTGTAGGAGCTGAGATTTGACAATTTCAAGAGTTCTAATGTGAGCCCTTGAGTTGCTCAGCTCCAGGAGGGGACCATCAGGCACTTCTGACTTTGTTTTCTGTGTCTCATCTGTTCCCTCCCCCATCTTTGGCATAGGGTTCAGACCTCCATGGAGAAGGAGATCAGGATTCTATGGTTCTGAAGCTTCATGAGGTTCGTGGAGCCAGCTCTTCTGCTTATGCTGGGGGAGAAGGAATCCAGCAGGCTGCTGCAGGATCATCCAAAGGAGAAGTAGCAGGGACAATGAGTGGTGTTGCAGTTCTGGGGGCAACTACCAGTCCTACAGCAGGTATGGCAATGGCAGGGACAGTGATGGGCCCCAAAGGTGGTGCTACGAACATGGCAGCAGCCAAGTCCACAGGCTTAAGCCAGGTAACCACGGCCGTGGCAGGGACAGCCACCAAGGATACAGCAGAAGGTGGATCCAGCAAAGCCATGGCCGCTGCTGCCAACATATCCTCATCTGATGTCAACGTGGTGCTGGTGGGCGCTGCCAACACCTCCTCAGCAGGCACCTCCACCGTGGTGGGGACTGCTGGGGTCACCCAGGACAATAGTGTGAGTGTGGTTTTTGCAGGCGCCATGACGACCAGGGCACCTGTGGCAGAAAAAGCTGAAGGGTCTGAGGTAGCACCCCTTGTATCAACCTTGCAGAGCGAAGGCTACATGTGTGAACGGGATGGCAGCCAGAAAGTTCCCCAGGTCAATGCTGAAGCCAGGAAGGAAAAAAGGGAAAGAAGAGAAAAGAAGAACAGAAATGCCAGCAAGAAAACTTCACATCACCACAGGACAGGTGAAAGTCACCACCACAGGGGAGATGGGGACAAGAGCCAGAAATCATCCTCCCACCGGTCTGTGTCAGGCCATGGGAACAAGAGAACGGAAAGAAAAGAAAAAGGGCAGAGCAAAGTAAGGGGCAGGGGACACGGGTCCACTCACAAAAGCTCCAGCCACAGCTCCGCCAACAAGGAGTCCAGGACCTCTCACAAACTGGGGAAGAGACGATCTGCAGCCAGTTCCTGCTCTTTAAGGAAGAAATCCAGTAAAATCAGCTCTTTTTTGAGGAACTTTATAACTGTGCTGTGTTCAAAAACAGCCCTCATATCACGTGAAAGAGAAGGAGACGTCATGGCGAAGAAAGTGGAGAAGTGCAACAGAGACGAAGATGGATAAAGGCCAAAGTGGCCAGGAGCTGGAGATCAGTGGCACCATGACATCTGAAGCAATGGAGACCATCATCTTTGAAGCCAAATCCATTTAAATAGGAGCCAGAGCAGGAAGCTATAACAACAACAATGGAGAGCTGGGCTCAGGAAAGTATCCCCAGTGAGACAATTACAGTTTAAATAATAAAGGTAATATAACTCCAAAAGTGTGTGCTGTCTTCTGCTTGAATATCTCTGTCCCACAGGCTGGCAGTGACCTCACAGTGGCTTTTGTGATGTTAATGCTCCAGGCAAGGACAGCCTCACATCCCCCAGACCCCAGAGAGCCAAAGTTGAGGAAAGAGCATCAAGTCCTTTCTACCTTTGGTTCCCTAGGACTATGGAGGTCACAGACTATGGGCTGGACATGTCACCACCATCCTTTCCCCATGTCTTCTTCCCTTCATCATGAAGGTCTGTGAATATAGAGATTCAGTTCAGCCAAACAGACTAAGAAAGACTACCCTCATATTTCCATGGGGGAAGGAGAGGGTCCAGGAACATTTATATGCAACTGGAACAGTGGAGTCACCATTAGATCAGGACTTAGCTGCTCACCTTCAGAGGACCAAACATAGCCAGCTGCTTAGATTTGTAAGCAAAGTTTTATTGGAACATAGTCACAGCCATTCATTTATGTATGGCCTTGGCTGTTTTCACACCAAAATGGCAGATTTGCATTGTGGCTATAAAGACTATATGGCCCATGGAATCAAGTATTTACTCTCTGGGTCTTTATAGAAAAAGTTTGCTGAATCCTGATCTAATCATAGCAATTCTCCTTCCTCCTATGTATATGCCCTGGACAAAAGCTTACAAATATTTATCAGGGGGCTGGGGATTTAGCTCAGTGGTTTCACCCCCTGCTGCGCAAGTGCAAGGGCCCGAGTTTGATCCCTGGTACCAAAAAAACAAATATTTATCAGGAAACAGTGAGATGAATGTTTATAGTAAAACAATTTGTAACTGCAAAACTCTGGAAACAGTCCAAATGTTCATTTACCAAGCAGGAGAACTGATAAACTGGTACAGGATGTGGCGCTTGTAATACAACAGTGAAAGTGAATAGCAGGTATTTACTTGAGCATGAATCTTACATAATGTTGAATAATAAAAGTAAGTCAGAGAAATATGTACCATAGAGTTCCATGTATAGAATAGTTCAAGAAGAAGAATAAACAATGTTTGATGTGTGTATTTGCCGAAAACAGCAGAATAAATAAAATTCAAGATAGTGGTGGTCTACAGTATGAAAAGGAGATGCAGGGTATAGGAAGAAGTTACAACAGAGTGGGAATTATTTATTTTTTGTGGTACTATGGTTTGAACTCAGGGCCTCATGCTTACTAGGCAAACATTGTACTGCTAAGCTACATCCCCAGCGACCTTTTCATTTTAAACTTTTGAGACAGTGTCTTACTAAATTGCCCAGGTTGACCTTGAATTTAAGATCCTCCTGCCTCAGCTTCCTGAGTAGCTAAGATTACTGGCAAGTGCCACCATGTCTAACTAAATCGTTCTATTTCTCAACCAAGAGGGTATTTCCATGGGAGTTTATTATTATATCTTTATTTTAACATCTCTGAAATCAGCATGGCTTTTAAGTCACTGTCATCCAAGTGGCAGTTGTATGTCATTGGCACTGTCTTAAAAATACCTTAGCTTGTTTATTTCACTTGTCTTCCTTTTTATATCTGTAAAAGAGAGACTTATAAAAATCTAATTCTGAAAGACATCTTGCAGTAAGTATAAAATTTAGTGACATAAAAATTATTTAGAATATTGAAACAGAAAATGTTTAAACATATTGCTAAGAATTAAGAGAGGGTTAGACCGGGGATTTAGCTCAGTGGTTTTGCTACCTGCTGCACAAGTGCAAGGACCCAAGTTCAATCCCTGGTACCAAAAAAAAAAACGAATTAAGAGAGGGGTGGGAATGAGGCTCAGAGGTAAAGAACATGCTTAGGATGCCTGAGGCTCTGGGTTTGATACCCAGCACTGAAAAAAGTAGTCCAAAATACTATGTACTAATTAATGATATAAATTATGTATAATCTGGAAAGTAATTCCAAGAATAAAAAAACTATGCTATGATTGAAATGAGTTAGAGATTTTTTAAATACCATGAAAATTGCATTTGTCCTTAATTTTTCCAGCATTTAAAAAAAATTTAATTTTTATTAATGTATATTTGCAGTAAATGATTATATTCATTGGGGGAATTGGTACATGTTCATAACATACCTCCATTACATCTCTATTCTTTTGTTTTCTTAATTTTAAAATCATTTATTTTGCTCTTTATTTATATTTTGGATATTCATGTGAAATCACATGAAATTTAAGCTTTTGTGTCTGATTTATTACACTTACCATTATGGTCTCAAAGTGCATCCACGTTCCTACAAATGATTCAATTTTATCTTTCTTTATGGCA
Source organism: Heterocephalus glaber (assembly GCF_053883595.1). NCBI lineage: Eukaryota > Metazoa > Chordata > Mammalia > Rodentia > Bathyergidae > Heterocephalus > Heterocephalus glaber. The sequence continues at coordinate 31,586,622 of NW_028258377.1, forward strand.
GATTAGTATTCCCCTGTGTATAATTTCCACATTTTCTTTATCCATTCATCTGCTGATGGACATATAGGCCTCTTGCAAGATTTAGCTAGTATGAATTGTGCTGCTTTAAACATGGATATGCATGTATCACTGTAATATGATGTATTTAATTCTTTTGGGAAGATACCTAAAAGGGGAATACCTGGGTTGAGTGGAGTTTTTAGTTTTAGTCTTTTGAGGAATCTCCACACTGATTTCCATAGTGGTTGTATCGGTTCACATTTCTGCCAAAAATATAGAAGGGTTTCTTGATGATAACTATTCTTTCTGGAGTAAGATGAAACCTCAGTGTTGTTTTAATTTGCATGTCTCAAATGGCCAATGATGTTGAACATTTTTTTTTCATGTATTTATTGACTACTTGTTTTTTGCAGAAGTGACCGTTCATGTCAGTGCCCATTTTTTATTAGGTCTTTTATTTGGGGGGTCTATTTTTTTAGTTCTTTATATATTCCAGATATTAATCCAATATCTGAAGAATAGCTGGAAAAATGTTTTTCCCATTCTGTAGGTTGTCTCTTCACTCTGTTGTTTCCTTTGCTGTGCAGGAACTTTTCATTTGATATGGTCCTATTTCTTGATTTTTGGTATTATTTCTTGTGCAACCGGGGTTCTTCTGTTCAGAAAGTCCTTGCCTATCCCTATGTCTTCAAGAGTTTTACCTGTTTCATCTGCCAGTGGATCAAGTGTTTCTGTATTAACATTTAGATCTTTGATCCATTTTTTTTTCTTTTTTGGTATCAGGGATCGAACTCAGGACCTTGCGCTTACTCTTGCAAGGCAGGTGCGGTGCCACTGAGCTAAATCCCCAGCCCTTCTTTGATCCATTTTGATTTTAGTTTAGTACATGGTAAGAAATATGGACCTAAATTCATTCTTCTGCACTTGGAGTCAGTTATCCCAGCACCATTTATTAAAGAGGCTATCATTCTTCTAGCATTTGTTTTTGGTCCATTTGTCAGAGATCAGATAGCTAAATGAACATAGAGTTGTTTCTGTATTCTCTATTCTGTTCCATTGATCAACATGTCTTTTTTTTTTTTTAACAAATGCTATACTGTTTTTATCACTGTAGCTTTGAAATATAACTTGAAGTCCAGGATTGTGATGCTTGCAGCCTTGCTCTTGTTGCCCAGGATTATTTTTGCTATTCTGGGTCTTTTCTGGTTCCACATACATTTTAGGACTGTTTTTTCTATTTCTGTGAAGAATGCTATTGGTATTTTGATTGAGACTGCATTTAGTCTGTATATTAGTTTTGGAAGTATGGCCATTTTGACAATATTGGTTCTGTCTATACGGGAACATTTCTGTTCCATTTTATGATATCCTCTTTGATCTCTTTTTGTCAGAGTACTATAGTTTTCATTGTGGAAGTCTTTTTCCTTCTTTTTCTTTTTTTTTTCAGGGGGAAAAGCTTTACTGAGAAACTACAACAAATTCCAGAGTGCATGGTTTTCAGCTTACCTCATCACCCACTAGCACAGAACACTCAATCACTACACATTCCCTACCTCAGGATGGAAGTGCAGTAACTAGCATCTGGTCTGAGAGCTGCTAGGAAAAGAGGAAGGAAGGAAGGAAGGAGTGTCTGGGAATACCATCTTCTTACTCTTTCCCCCTCCTTCTTGGCCTGGGTTAGTAGAATCCAACTTTCCCAGGATGCAGAATTCCTGATTGGATCTTGTGGAAGTTGGGGGCAAAGAAATAGCAGCAAGAGCGTTTAAGAGCAAGAATTCAACTGGGACTTTCAAGCCCCAGCCACCAGAATCAATCCTTCAATTATTGACATGTCCTCAATCCCAAGATATCAAGAGGCTGACAAGCATAAAGTCAATCCTAGGAAGTTCTTTCAGTCTTTCATTAGGAAGGGTTGCTAGTGTGTAGAACTGGATGGCTTAAAAAAAAATCAAGCAGCTAAAGGTAAAAGAGTGTGAGCCTTCTGTCACACAGTACCAAGAAAGAGTCTGCCATGGCAGTGTCCTTCCTGAGGTGCTTCACAGACAGACCAGCCTCTGGTTACAAGAGCCATCCTGGGAGCTTCCCACAAGACTTAAGGAGAGGTTGGAGATCTGAGACAGAGTTGAATTTCTTGCCTTTCCCAACTCCTCCACTAAAACAGGGAAGGGCAGAAGCGAGGATTCTTCCATTCTTGAGCCTCCTAACACCTAAGGGTGAGCCCCATGCTTTACTGGTCATTTGTAAAGGGGAAGATGACCCCAGGTGTGACCTCCGTATCAGTACTCTTGCTCATTCTTCCTTCAAGTCCCTTTATTGCATTCACAGAGAATATATAGGTATTTAAACTTTGACAATAATTTTAACTTGTACATCCAAGTTTGGCTTGCTTTTTAATATATTTATAGATATAAAATTAGGCCTCTAACAGTGATAGGGACCAGTAGATTGCTGCCACCAAATAATTTTTTAAAAAAATAACATAAGAGGTAACATCCTTCCTATTCTTCCTCCATCCCTGCCCCTCCATCCACCTCTTCAGTCCCTCTCACCAGCCCTATTTAGGGGCTGATGGGATGATGAGAAGAGAGTGAAGGATACATAGTCAAGTGCAAAACACTGTGCTAAGTACAGAGGATGAAGTGGAGAGGACAGTGAAGAGTGTGGGATGGTAGGGGCTCTAAGGATTCTCAGAAAAACAGGATCCTGGGGTGGGGTTGCTGGTGTGTGGTGGGGAACCAATGAAACTCATAGACTTTTAAAAACAAAAAAAGGTCAAAAACTTAAAGCCAAAGAGAGAGTGGCAATCCTACCCTCCACTCTGGCCCCTTGGTTCTGAACAACCAGTTGTTCCCCTCACACTCCCTGCAAAAGAAACAAGGGAGATTATAAAGAAAAAGAAGCCTCATTCCCTATCCTAAACCAGTTAACAAAACAGGCTCTCTCTCCCCCAGAAAAAAGGCTTCAGGGAGAGGCAATTTCTGCGAGTCCTTTGCATTTCGCCACAGAACCCCATTCCAGGGCTCAACTCCCACTTCTAGGTGCTCTGTGTTGGTTCATTTCTCTCAGGTCTGCCCTCCTGGGATGTCTTTCTTTTATCTAAATAAAAGGTCCAAAGTGCGTTTCTGTTGAATGCAGGGGCCCGGGACAGGAAAGGGGTGCCCAAGCAGGATTGGGTTGGCAGCCCCAACCTGCCCCTCCTAGGGGTGAGGCCTCAGGATGGCATGCACTGGACCCGGTCCGGGCCCTCCTCCTCATCCGAAGTGTCTGAGGAGCTGGGAGACTCATCAGAGTCTGCGTCTGTAGCCCCAACCCCAGGTTCTCTCCAGCGCCGGTGATGGTGTCTCTGTCTCAGGTGATGCATAAGGAACCAGAGCATGTGGCTATCGAACAGGTCAGTGTGGTGCAAACTATCTTCATCACGCTCTCGCTTGTTCTTCTTAATCACATCCTTTAACCCTGTCAGCTCAGTGGAAGCTTCAGCTGTGGGTGCCCAGATCTTCACATCATGGTCTAGGCCACTGGTTGCCAGCACAGGCAGATGTGGATGGGGCTCAAGACAGTTTACCTGTGGCATTATTTCTGTGGCCCTTGTATCTTTTAACATATTGGGCCCCATCACTGTGAGAGGAGTTGAAGAGGTAAATGTCTTCATCATTGTAACTGGCTGGGAGCTCAAGTGATGAGGACAGAATTTTTTGAGTACTCCATTATTCTTGTTCTCATCAATTTTCTTCTGGTCATAAATTCTTACAAATTGATCTGGGCCACCCACTGCAAATTGATGGGTATTGGCGGGATTCACAAAGATTGTATACAATCCCACTTTCTTCTCTTTTTCTTTTGTCACCACCAGTTTCGAAGCTGGCCAATCTTGTCTCAGGTCGATGGTAAAGACAACTGCATCTTCACCTGCAGACAGGAACGTACAGGGAGAGTCTGGTTCCAGGGCCAACTTGTGCGATGCTCCTTTGTGTTGCACCACATGCTTTGTATTCTTGCAGCACTGTGTGGCAGACAGTTCTGCTACCTGAACCTGTCTATCCCGGGCACACATGGCCAGGGTGGAATCTCCACTGTTGGACAGGAACTTGGCCTGGAAGACATTACTTTTGTGACCACTCTCAAAGTCAAGAACTGGCTGCCGCTGCACCCAATCCCACACCACCACCTTCAGGTCATCGCTGCCACTGGCCAGCCAGGTGCCACACTGGTTAAAGTGCAGCGTGTTGACACAACCGGTATGGCCCTCAAGCCCATGCTGCAAGCGGAAATGCTGTACAAAGACTCTTGCTCCACAAGCCTCATACACAAAGAGAGCACTTGAACCCAGTGCCCGCTCCCGAAGGGCAGGAAGGGCTTGCCAGCGAGGTCTTGGCAGGGCTGTTGTCTCTGAGGACACCCAGTCTTCCAGGGCCCGCTGATCATCTGATGAGTTCTGGTCACGGCTGGCCCGCTTGCGTGTACACGGCGCCGAGGATGTTCTTCTTCCTCCTCTTCTTCCTCTTCCTCGGAGCGGTCATGAACTCAGCTTTCATTATTGATGGAGTAATGACCAGTGTCCTCCATGCTGTCAGAGTCCTTTTCTTCACCTGTGCTCTCCGTGTCTGTGCCACGACTTTCTGTGCTGGTACGGTTGGGGCCACCTTCATCCTCAGTCAAACTCAAACTCAAGTCTGAGGCCTCCACTTCAATGCCTGAGGATGTCTCCCTCCCCTCTTCTGCTCCAGACATCTCCTCTGGACTGCTAGATAGGCTTCCATTCGCTAAGTCTGTTCTATCATCTGTGCTGCTCCCTTTGGTGGACATCTTGAATGATGTTTACTGTAAGCAGCACTGGCCAGCGGCCGCCACCACTGCCGCCTCTGCTCTCTGCAGCTGCGCCTCTCTTTTTCCTTCTTTGGTTAGGTTAATTTCTAAATATTTAATTTTTCTTGATGCTATTATGAAAGGTATTGTTTCCATAATTTGCTTCTTGGTAAGTTTATTATTGTTGTACAGGAATGATATTGATTTTTGAGTGATGATTTTGTATCCTGCTACATTACTAAATTTGGTCATTTATTTTAGGAGTCTTTTAGTAGAATTTTTGAGTCTTCTATGTAAAGGAGCGTGTCATTTGCAAATGATAATTTGACTTCTTCCTTTCCTATACATATCCCTTTTATTTCTTTCTCTTATCTGATTTTTTTGCTAATGTTTTGAGAACTATATTGAACAAAAGTGCTGAGAGTGGACATCCTTGTCTTGTTCTTGGTTTTAGAGAAAAAGCTTTGTTTTTCCCCCACTTAAAATGATATTGGCATTCGTTTCTCATAAATAGTTTTTATCATATGGAGATATGTTCCTTCTATACCTATTTTCTTCGGGGATTTTTATTATGAATGATGTTGTATTTTGCCAAAGGCTTTTTCTGTTTTGAGATGATCATGTGATTTTTGTCCTTCTATTTATGTGATGTACTACATTTAGTGATCTGCAATATGTTGAACCATCCCTGCATCCCTGTGATGAGTCCTACTTGGCCATGATCTTTTTATTTGCTGCACAGTATGCCAGTATCTTGTAGAGGATGTTTGATAATTTTTTTTTTTTGGTATCGGGGATTGAACTCAGATCCTTGTGCTTGTGAGGCAGGTGGTGGAACCACTGAGCTAAATCCCCAGCCTGATGTTTTTTAATTTTTAAAAATTTTATTAGTGCATGTTTGCAGCACATAATGATTATATTCATCATGTGGAGTGGTGCATATCCATAACACATCTTAATTCTTTTTATTTCCCTTCTCAGCCTTTCCTTCTATCTCTCTCCTCCCTCTATCTTTTGGTCTCATTCCCATTTGCAAAACATCTATCTCCACGTTTCCCATTATCTATCTTTTGTTCTTTTCTTATACATGTTTGTAGTACATAAAGATTGCATTCATCATGGGGAGTTGGCACATGTACACGACATATCTTAATTTCTTTTTAATACACTTCCCCTCTTCTCCCTCCCTCTCCCTCCATCTATTGGACTTGTTGAGGATTTCTGCAGTATGTTCATCAAAGAGATTGGCCTGTAATTCTCTTTTTTTGGTTGGGTCCTTTTTTGGTTTTGGAATCAGGGTAATTCTAGTTTCTAGGAATGACTTTGGGAGTACTCCTTCCCTTTCAGTTTCACTAAAGAGTTTGAGGAGTATCTGTCATCATATCTTCCCTAAAGTTCTTATAGAATTCAGTGGTGAATCCATTGAGACACAGGCTTTTATTAGTTGGTAGTTTTTTTTTTAATTACTGCTTCAATTTCATTGCCTATTATTGGGTCATTGAGGGTTATTTTTATATCTTCTTGGTTTGGATTTGGTAATTCATGTATGTCTAGGAATCTATCAATTTCTTCTGAATTCTCCATTTTATCAGAGTACAGGTTCTCAAAGTAGTTACTAATAATCTTTTAGGTTTGGGCAGAGTTTGTTGTGATTTTGCCTTTTTCATTTTCAGTTGCATTTATTTGGGTCTTTTCTTTCCTCTTTTTAATAAGATTTGCTAGGGGTTTGTCTAGTCTTTTAAAGAAACAGCTCTTTGATTCATTGATTCTTTGTATTTTTAATCTCAATTAATTTCTGCTCTGATCTTTATAATTTCCTTCCTTATGGTAGAGTTGGATTGTTTTTGTTTTTCTAGGATCTTTTAGGTACATTATTGGGTTTTTATTTGGGCTCACTCTGTTTTTCTGGTGTGGGGATTCACAACTATAAATTTCTACTTAGGACTGCTTTCATTGTGTTCCATAGGTTCTGGCATATTGTACAGGCACTAACATTTGATTCTAGGAATTGTCTAGTTTCTCCCACGATTTCTTCTGTGACCCACTGTTTATTCAAGAGGATACTGTTTAATTTCCATACATTTGTATAATTTCTGTGGTTTTTTTTTTCTTTCATTGATTTCTAGTTTCACTGCACTATGATCTGATAATATGCCTGGGACAATTTTGATTTTACATTTTTCACTTACTTAAGCATGCTTTATGGGAGAACATGTGACCTGTTTTATGAGAGAAAGTCCAATGTGCTGCTGAGACATGTATTTCATTTTTGTTGGGTAGAATGCTCTCTCTCTATGTATCTGTTAAGTTCATTTGTTTGAAGGTTTGGTTCAACTCTGATATTTATTTTTATTTTTATTTTTTTTGTCTAGTTGATCTGTCTAGTTGTGACAGTGAGGTATCGAGGACCCCACTGTGATTTGTTGATGTTTATCCTATCTTCTATGTCCAGTAGTGCTTGTTTTATGAAGTTGGGTGTGCCGGTGTTTGGTGTTTATGTTTATAATTGTTAACACTTCCTGCTGAATTGTTCTTTTAACCAGTATGTAGTGTGATCTTCTTTGCCTCTTCTGATCAGTTTTGGCTTGAAGTTCACTTTGTCTGAAAATAGGACCGCTGTATCTGTTTTTTTCAGGTTCTGGTTACTTGGAACATTGTTTTCTATCCTTTGATTTTTTTTTTTAAATTTGTGAATTTCTTTTTTGGATTAAATGTGTTTCTTGTATACCGCATATCATTTGCGTTTTGTTTATTGATCCATTTTGCCAATCTATTTCTTTTGACTGGGGAACTCAGACCATTCACATGGTATTACTACTGAAAAGTATTAACTTATTCCTGTAATTGCATTATTTTCCTGTTGATGATCCTCCTCCTTTGATTAACTGCTCACCCTGCCAGGTGTGTTCATTCTATTAGTCTTTTTGGATTTTGGTTTCATTGTCTCTTTCTAGGATATCCTTGAGAATTTTTTGTAGTGCTGGTTTGCTGGTCATGAATTTCTTAAGGTGCTCTTTGTTATCAACATACCTTATTTCTCCATCAATTTTGAAGACAAGTTTTATAAGATATATAAGTCTGGATTGAAAGTTGTTCTTCTTTAGGGATTGAAACACTTTGCTCCAAGCTCTCTTGGCCTTAAACGTTTGTGTTGAGAAGTCTGCTGTAATTTTAATGGGTTTACATTTTTAAGAGATCCAGTGCTTTTCTCCAACAGATTTCTAGATTCTGTGCCTGTGTTGGATTTCTGGGAACTGTTTCTTTTTTTTTTTTTCTGGTACCAGGAATCAAACTCAGGGCCTTGTGCTTGCCAGGCAGGTGCAGTGCCACTAAGCTACATCGCCGGCCCCAGTAACTCTTTCTTAATTTTAAAAAGATGACAATTTAATGAGTTCATGGAAATTATTATAGTAACAATATGATAAAAGTTAGATTTGAGAAAAATAATTGTGGCACATGTATTCATTTGAGCTTGGGTAAGAGACACTTTCTTAGTCTTGCAATTTTTATTCTCTTATAAAGGCATCTTCTAGGACAGAAGTTGTATTTTCAGAAAAATAAGCACATTCTCTGAAGAGTAAAAAGTAAGAAATTAAGTGTTCTGTGGGTTTGGCAGTATCAAGGGGAGCTTTTAATCAGTTGGTCTGGTGAATGTCTGGAAAATCCTACCTTGTAATTTTGAACATACAAGGGCTGATATATGCTGGGAACTCAAATGTGCTTGGAGTTGACCCTTGAGTGGTGGGTACAAGCAGAAGGAGTGAGAGGGGCACATTTTAAAGATCTGAAGGTCTCCCGACCCGGCTCCTCACTCGCCGCAGCCGCCTCCGCCGTGTGCCTCCGCCGCGGACTCCGGCGCTCTCTTGCCAGAGTCCCCGAACTCTCGCTTTCCTTTTCACCCGCTAAACCGGACCACCAGCGAGCTCCACCATGTCAGATGCGGCCGTGGACACCAGCTCCGAGATCACCACTAAGGACCTAAAGGAAAAGAAGGAGGTTGTAGAAGAGGTGGAGAGCGGAAGAGACGCCCCTGCTGATGGCAAGGCCAACAAGGAGAACGGCGAGCAGGAGGCAGACAAGGAGGTAGACGAGGATGAGGAGGAAGGCGGGGAGGAAGAGGAGGAGGAGGAGGAAGGTGATGGTGAGGAAGAAGACGGAGATGAAGATGAGGAGGCAAAGGCAGCTACGGGCAAGCGGGCAGCTGAGGACGACGAGGATAACGACGTTGACACCAAGAAGCAGAAAACCGATGAGGATGACTAGACAGCAAAAAAGGAAAAGTTAAACTAAAAAAAGGCCACCGTGACCTATTCACCCTCCACTTCCCGTCTCAGAATCTAAACGTGGTCATCTTGGAGTAGAGAGGCCGCCGCCCGCCCACCGGGCAGCGCCCCCTGCAGACAGCTCTCCACCGCCCACCCAAAACCCCGACGCGAATTCGCCACAGGGGAGGAGAAAACCAAAACTTCCAAGGCCCTGCTTTTTTTCTTGAAAGTACTTTAAAAAGGAAAATTTGTTTGTATGTTTTATTTACGTTTTTAATTTTTGTCCATATTGTTAGGGGTCAGCCAGTGTTGATGATCCGGATGACCAAACCTGCCTTCGGAGGATTCTCTGTCCCACTTCCGACTTTACTTGTGGTGGGACCGTGTTCATTATGATCTCAAAGGAGAAAAAAACCTTGTAAAAAAAGCAAAAACAACACCAAAACAATCTTATTCCAACCATTCCAGTAACTTTTTTTGTGTATGTATTTAGCTGTACTACAAGTAGTTGGTTTGTATGAGATGGTTAAAAAGGCCAAAGATAAAAGGTTTCTTTTTTTCCCCCTTTTTTTGTCTATGAAGTTGCTGTTTATTTTTTTTTGGCCTGTTTGATGTATGTGTGAAACAATGTTGTCCAACAATAAACCGGAATTTTATTTTGCTGAAAAAAAAAAAAAGATCTGAAGGTCTATGGTACAGCCTCCTAGAATGTGAGAGGTTGGCATGTAGAGCAGAAGACAGAAGAAAAGGGCAACTCTTTTCAAGATTTTGGCCCGAAGTCTCAAATTTACAGTTATGCCAGAAGGTGAATTATCCCTGCTACAAACAGCTTAACCTCATGATTTTGCAAAATATGGCCTCATCTTTTGTCCTTTCCCTAGTCTTGTGTATATATCCCTGTCCTTTCAAGGGCTTCTTTGACATGAGCAGAGTTTATCAACCATGCAAGGTGTTATCTGAGCAGACCCACAATTTACCCAAATGCCAAAAAGTGAAGTGGAGGTGGGGACTTGCCTACCATGATGTGCTCTGCCGTGCATTTTCTCTGCATTTCCTTTTCTATCTGCCACTTGATCGAGAGACACATGCATAAACACCCACATATTTCAAAGCAACAGGCCTCTTTCTTCAGAGAGAAATATCAATTGGGGCATCAAGGCAATGCCTCTGTCAGATAAAGGCCGATATTTTTAACAGCAATATTTATCACCACAGTAGCAATTCTGCTGTTGCAGGTGCAACGTGGCCATTTATAGCTGACTATGAACAAGTGTCCCGAATGTATAGTATACACACATATTAACAGAGGGATCTTTTGCCGACAGAAATATAAGCTCTCTCGTGGGTTTGTCATGTTGGAGTCTTTTAAGCAGAGGAAAATATGTCTTTTGCAGCAGGATCTATAAAATAATGAAAGGAGCCAGGCAAGGTGGCACACACCTGTAATTTCAGCTAGCTAGGACACTGAAGCAGGAGGATCGCAAGTTTCAGGGCAGCCTTGGCAACTTAGCAAGACTGTCTCAAAATAAAGAAAGAAAAAAATAAAAGAAAAGAAATTAAAAAATGAAATAAAAATAAAGAATAAAGAAAGGGCTCAGTGGTAGAGTGGTAGAGTGCCACTGAGTTCAATCCCCAGTACAGCCGAAAGAAAGAGATCAGAAGAGAAGTTCTGAAAGACAACTTCTCATCAGAATATCCTGTGGGGTGAACACTACCTAGAAACTCTTTCAATAAAGGACTTGTGGCCTCATGTGCTAGGAATGCTGCCCGTCAACAGCCTTCAGCTAGCAGCAAATTTGGAAACTGCTTCAGCTGCAGAGAATTCCCTCACCTAAAGGGATGGTCTTCCCTCAGAGCGACACCAAAGACTGAAAAATGTGAAATATGAAGCTCTGGCCATCTCAGGGCAACAAAGTCTGACTTGGAAGGGCTGTTCTAGTCTTCAGAGCTTCCTGTGAAGCCTAAATTGAAGGCAACTTCTTCTTACTACTTTCATCCCCATCCCTTCCATAGGTGCTGATTCTAAGAACTTTTCTTTCCCACAACTCCAGTTCAAAATCAGCTTCTCAATGACTATTACCCACAACATTGGGTTAGCAGGAGTCACCTCCTTCTGTGATACTCTTTTTTTTTGCGGTACCGGAGATCAAACTCAGGACCTTGTGCTTACAAGGCAGGTGCAGCACCACTGAGACAAATCTCTGGAAGGAATCACCTCCTTCTGACTCCATGAACCTTGTGAAAAGAGTCATACGACTATATAGCATGTATGATTTTGATTTTTGATTTTGATTTTTTAAATAATTTTTAAATGAAATATATTTTCTTATTGCAAAATAACGTATCTTAGAAAATTTACAACACATAGATTATAAAAAGAAGGAAAGAAATATCCCATTGCTTGTCTTGATAATTCACTACTTCCTAAAAAATGGACTGGTTATATTCAGGCATCCAAAAAGATGGAGTAGACCAGTGGGTGTTTGGAACGCCTACATTTGCCCAGCAGTGATGAGAAGCCCCAACATCTGGAGGTGTGAACTGAGGCCCGGTGGAGAACATGGATTTCTACAGGAGTAATAAGGAGTGTCCTCTCCCCACTCTCCTCCCAGAGCACTGTCAGCAGAAGCCCATCAAAGGGATGTTTAAAAAGACCCAGAGCCTCCTAACACAATGCGAGAATGTCCAGTTTTAGCCAAAAATCATTGTCATACTAAGACACAAACATGAAACCAAACAAAAAAAAGATCATCTATATATGAAAACGTCAAGATGACAGGGATTTTAGAATTATCTGACAAGAATTAAGCATTCAAAACAAAGGAATTAACAATATTATTGAAACATATGAAAAAGTAGAAATCCTTAAAGAAAAAGAAATTTTTCAGCAAAGAAACAGATGAAAAGAACAAAATAGACTTCTTATAACTGAAAATTTAATAGCTACATAAAAAAAGCTTGATGGTCAGGTTCAACAGCAAATTGAATGAGGAAAGAATTAGTGAACTGAAAGAAAAATAATAGAAACTACCAGATTTAAACAATTCAGAGAAAAATGATTAGAAAAAAAAATGAACAGAACCTCAAGGACCTGTGAGACTGCAACAAAAGATCATTCAGTCCTGGAAGAAGAGGTAAAGGGCAAGGCTAAGAAATGCTAGAAGAAATATGATTGAAATTTCTAAAATTTGGCAAAAGACAAAAATATACAGATCTGGTAAGTTAAGTGACTACCAAGTAGGATAAACTCAAAGAAATCTAGACCTAGACAAGTCATAATTAAATTCTTAAAAAAGAAAAAGTCTTAAAAACAGCCAGAGAAAAATGACACTATACTTATAAGAAATAGCAATTCAAATGACAGTGAAGTTTTCATCAGAAATTATGTGTTATGGTTTGTCTCTAGATGTCCCCCCAAAGCCTCATGTGGTCATAGGCTCTTTTGGAGGTGGCTGAATCTAGAGTGTGTGATTGATTCATGGTGGGAATGGGCCCGAGGGCACAAGGATTAAGGGGGTGAGTGCTCCCTGCCCTAGGTAGTCTGAATAAAATAAAAGGGGCAGAGAGATGCTGTTAAGGTCCCTTGTTGGTTTTGCCACTTTGTGTGCACCATGTTGTTTCTCTTCTGCAATGCCTCTCTGCCGTGTGCCACCCTGCCTTGGAGCCAGCTGATTATGGACTGAAACCTCTACGAACTGTGAGCCAAATAAACCTTTCCTCCTTTAACTTTAGGTGTCAGGTATTTTGTCTCAGCAATGAGAAAAGTAACTAACACATTATGGAAGACAGAAGCAAGTGGCATAATATATTTTAAGAAAGAACAAAAATTCAGAATCTTTGGCTTAGAAAAATCTGTCCTATAGGAATGAACAGGAAACTTAGATATTCTCAGTTGAAGGAAATAATATTGTCATCAGTAAAGCTATTCCAAAAGAATCTCTAAAGGAAGTGTTCTAAAAAGAAAAGAAAATTGTATAATTAAAAAAAAGAAAACAGAGGTGGGATAGATCTTGGAAGATGATAAAAGACAAAAGTACATGGTGAGCAAAAGAAAGAAAGAAAGGAAAGAAAGAATACAACAGGTTTTCATTCTCTAATGTTTTCTAAGACAGCTTAATCAAAAATTACTACAATTTGCCGGGGATTTAGCTCAGTGGTTTCATTGCCTGCTGCGCAAGCACAAGGACCCAAGTTTGATCCCTGGTACCAAAGGAAAAAAAAAAAAATTACTACAATTAGCTCAGTGGCATAGCATTTGCCTCACAAGCACAAAGTCCTGAGTTTGATCCCTGGTACCAAAAAAACAAAACCAAAAACAAAAATTACTATATTATCTGATTTGTTCTAAATGTTTGTAAAGCTAATGTGTAAGACCGTCATATAGCCGGGGATTTAGCTCAGTGGTTTTGCTGCCTGCTGCGCAAGCGCAAGGACCCGAGTTCGATCCTCAGTACCCCCCACAAAAAAGGATTTTACTTATGTCATATTATAAACAGGGAAGAGAAAGTGGATATAAAATGAGGTAAGATTTTTATAGTTTAGTCAAACTGTAAAGTGATAATATCTGAAGACTCTGAAAAGTTATATACAAATACTGTAATACCTAGAGCAACCACTAAAAAAAGCTGAAAAAATAGATATACTCAAAAACACTATGGATAAATCAGAACAGAATTCTAGAAAAAAAAAAGTTTCAGTGAGTCATCAGAAAGCAGCAAAAAGCAACTATAAACAAAAAGCAGATCAGAAAACAAAATGTTATATATAAGCACTTGCATATTAATAATCACGCTAGATGTAAAGGCTCCACATATATCAATGAAAAGACAGAGATTGCCAGTGGAACTAAAAAGCATGACCTAACTCCATGCTGTCTACCCAAAACAAAAAAAAAAAAACAAAATCAATCACTTCAAAGGTAATGATGCATGCTGAAAGTAGAAGAATAGAAAAAAATATATTATGGGGCTGGGGATTTGGCTCAGTGGCACTGCGTCTGCCTCACAAGCACAAGGTCCTGAGTTCAATCTCCAGTACTGCCAAAAAAAAAAAAAAAGAAGAAGGAAAGAAAAAGAAAAATATATTATGAAAATATCAATCAAAGGAAAGAATAACTAGATATATTACTATAAGATAAAGTAGACTATAGAGCAATGAAAATTGGCAGAGAGGAATATTATATAATAATAAACAGGGGCATTAATGGGACCAAGAAGACAGCAATGCTAAGAGTATTCACTAAACAAAATAGCTACAAAATATGTGAGGCAAAAATTGATAGAACTGAATGAAGTACAAAAAATCATGGTTATAGTTGGAGATTTCCATATTCATCTCTTGACAAATTAAAGAACAACTAGACAGAAAATCGGTCAGTATACAGAAGACATCAATAACACTATCAGTCAACAGGATTTATTCAACATTTATAGAACCTCCACTTATCAACAAGAGAAAATATATTATTTTCAAGTAAACATAAAACATATACTATACAGCATATTCTAAACTGTAATTAATATCAACAACTTTAAAAGAACTAAAATCATACACAGTGTTAAATGGAATCAAATTAGAAAGACAAGAGGAAAATCGCCATTGAAAATCCATCTAATCCTGGGTCAAAAGGAAATCTAAAGGGAAATTAAAAATACATTGAATTGAGTGAAAATGAAAACTATACCTAAATTTATGGTATATATCTAAATCAGTATGGAAAGGGGAGATTATAGCATTCTATTTATACATTAAAAGAAAGAAAAAGTCTGAAATCAGTGGTCTAAGTTCCTATCTCAAGACCAGAAAGAAAGAAAAATCAAAGCAAGCAAATTTAACCCAAGTTCAAAGGGAGAAGGAATAGAAAGATAAAAGTAAAAATTAATTAAATTGAAAACAAAAAACATATGAAACAAAGATTTGGTACTTTGAAAGGGTCAGTAAACTTGAGTTCCATCCCAGGTTCTGGTAAAAAACAAACAAACAAACAAAAAACTAAAAAAACTGACACAGAAAGAGGGAGGATATAAATGACCAATATCACAGATGAAAACCAGGAAGATCACTGTAGTAAGGGACTATATCACAAACAACTCTACATAGAAATTTGCCAACTTTGATTAAATGGACCAATTTCTCTCTCTCTCTCTCTCTCTCTCTCTCTCTCTCTCTCTCTCTCTCTCTTTTTGGTACTGGGCATCGAACTTGGGACTTTCCACTTGGGAGGCAGGCGGTGGAACCACTGAGCTAAATCCTTGGCCCTGGACCAATTTCTCAAACAAAACAACTATCACAAGTTATCAAATATGAAAGATATTTTCAGTTGACCTATAACTTTTGAAAAATTTTACATCATAATTTTAACCCCCCCCAACAAATCTCCTGGCCAAGCTGGTTTTAATGGAGAAGTCAGTCAACTGTTTACACTTGATCTTAGCCAATAGGCCGAGAAGCGATTCAATCAACTGTTTAAAGAAGTAACACCAGAGGAAGGGTGGTGAGGGGAAGAGAATGTAGAAAGAACTAAGATGTGTTATGTACATGTACCAGTTCCTATGATGAACATAATCATTATGTGCTGGAAACATGGATTAATAAAATGTTAAAAAAAGAAGTAATACTGGGCCAGGGATTTAGCTCAGGGCACTGCACCTGCCTCACAAGCACAAGGTCCTGAGTTCAATTCCCAGTACTGGGGAAAAAAAAGGAAGTAGTACCAATTTTACACAATCTCTCCCAGAAGATAGAACACTTCTTAGTTCATTTAATAACACAAGTATTATCCTGAGTTTTATATTGTTCCTAACCAAGACAGTCTAAAAAAAACCCCAGTAGACCAAGATCCCTCATAGATATAGACACATATATTGCCAATAAAATATTCACAACTAAACTAATGCACTATGTAAACATAATTATAGAGCATGACTAAGTGGAGTCTATTCCATAGATGCAAAGCTAATTCAGCATTTTAAATTGATGTAATTTTTTGTTTGTTTGTTTTTTGAGGCAGGGTCGCCCTTTGTACTTCAGGCTGGCCCTGAACTCACTATGTAGGCCAGGATGGCCTTGAACTTGAGGCAATCCTCCTGCCTCAGCCTCCCGAGTTCTGAGATTACAAGCATGTGCCACCATGCCCGGTTGATGTAATTTACCATATTAAGGGCTATGGAAGAAAAATAACACAATCATATCAATCAGTGCAGAAAAAGTACATGAAGAAGTTCAACACTTATTCATGATAAAAACCTCTTGAATAAGTAGAAATAGAACTTCAATTTGATAAAGAGCACCTACAAAAAAAAAAAAAAACCTTCAGCCAATATTACACTTAATAATGAAAGACTGAATGCTTTTCCCCTAAGATCAGGAACAGAAGTGGGAGGATGAATCAGGCAGATCATAAGTTTGAGCCCAGCCTGGGTTCCTTAGTGACTTAGTGAGACTCTGTCTCAAAATAAAAAATAAAAAATGAGCTGGGGATGTAGCTCAGTATGAAAGCCCTGGGTTCAATCTCAAGTATCAAAAATAAACAAACAAATAAAATAGTGTGTTCATTCATCATTTTTATTCAACATAATACTGGAAGTTTTAGACGGAACAATAGGCAAGAAAATTAAATGAAAGGAATAGAGAGCAGAAAGGAAGAAATAAAATTGTCCTCATGTGTAAGTAACATGATTGCTACATAGAAAAATCCCAAGGTAGCCACAAAAAAGTTCCCAGAACAGATGAGTGAGTTCAACCAGTTCACAAAATACAGAATCAATTCTACTTCTATACACTAGCAAAGAACACATGGACATCAAAATTAAAAACACAGTATCATTTATAATTCCTCAAAAAAAGTATTTATGTGGGGCCAGGGATTTAGCTCAGTGGCGTGGTGTCTGCCTTGCAAGCACAAGGTCGAGTTCAATCCCTGGTACCAAAACAAAAAGGATTTATGTGTAAAATTAAAAATTAATAAAAAAACCCACCCTTATGCAGGGCTTGTATGCCAAAACTTATACAACACTGAAGAAAGAAATGGAAGATCTAAGTAAATGAAGAGACAAATCAATTTTATGGCCTGATAATCTCAATGTACTAAAACTGTCAGTTTTTCCAAAATTGATATATACATTTAATATGATATCTATTAAAATTCTACCCAGATATTTTGTAGATAAACAGAGAAGAGGGCTGGGGATTTAGCTCAGTGTTTCTGCTGCCTGCCTTGCAAGCCCAAGGATCTGAGTTCGATCCCTGGTACCAAAAAGAAAAATTATATGGAATGGAAATAAATAAGGGCATCTAGAAAATTGTGAAAGGGAAAAAATAAAGTCAAAGGAATAAGTCTACCCAATTTCAAGACTGTTATGGTTTGTGTCTAGATGTCCCCCCAAAGCCCCATGTGGTGATAGGCTTGATCTAGAGAGTGTGGAGCTGGAATTGATTCATGATGCAATGGTAGGTTCAAGGGCACTAGGATTAAGGGTGTGAATGCTACCTGCCCTAAGCAGTCTGAATAAGATAAAAGGGGCAGGGAGATGCTGTTAAGGGTTCTTTTGTTGCCTTTGCTACTTTGTGCTTGTTTCTGCTCTGCCATGACTGTTTGTCATGCCTGCCTTGGAGTCACCCGATTACGGACTGAAACCTCTATGAACTGTAAGCCAAATAAAGCCCTTCCCTTCCAACTTTGGGTGTCAGATATTTTGTCTCAGCAATGAGAGAAAAGTAACTAACATAGACTTATTATGTAACTATAGTAATGAAGATTATGTGGTATGACTGGAGGGATAAAACACATAGCTGAATAGAACAGACTGGAAAATGGGGAAATACAGCTATATAAATGTGGCTGATACTTTTTATGAAGGTGTCAAAGCAATCTAATAGAAGAAAGATTTATAAACATGTGGTGATGGAGCAATTGGACATCACTAGACAATAACATAAGCCTTGACCTAGTCTCATACCTTATTTAAAAAATGACCTCAGGCTGGGGATTTAGCTCAGTGGTTTCGCACTGCCTGCTGCACAAGTGCAAGGACCTGAGTTCGATCCCTGGTACAAAAAAACCAAAAACCAAACAAACAGACAAATAAACATGACCTCGAAGTGGGTTAAAGCCATTTATGTAAGGGTTAGGGATATGGCTCTGTGGCAGATGCTTGCCCAGCATGCACAAGAACCTGGTTTTGATCCCTAGCACCAAACAAATACAAAAACAAAATAAAACTTACTTGAGACTTGTTTAAATTAAACGTAAAAGTATAAAACATGTAGGGAGAAAATAGGATATAATCATTGAGATCAAGGGTTAGAAAAAGAGTTCTTAAGACTCCGCAGGTGCAAGTCTGTAATCCCAGCTACTTGGGAGGCTCACAAAGGAGGTTTGCAAGTTCAAAGTTAACATAGGCAATTGAGCAAGACCCTGTCTCAAAAAAATGAAAAGTATTGGGGATATAGCTCAGTGTGAGGCCCTAGGCTCAACACCCAGTGCTGGAGAAAAAAAAAAACAAAACCACAATCCATAATGTTCTGGAAATCTCGGAAAGAAATACATGGAGATACAGAATTCGGGTGAAATAATAAAAGTTCTACTTGCAAGCAGGCGGGACTGGTCTGGTCAGTATCTGTGTGCCCCTTGGTTCAGTGTTTCCTTTTTATATCCTTTTTAGCCATTATCTCATCCCTAGTGGTCTTTGATGTGTAGATACAATTCCAGTTCCTATTTACAAGTCACAGATAAGCACATATACATTGTAAATTCACCCAGGCATTGCAACTTTGTTAGGTTAATGAAGTTACTGGTTAAAGAGTCAGGTAACTGTCATCTTAAAGTCACCTTAAAGAACAAGAGTTATGGGAAAAGCAAATCTTAAAGGAACACATTACTTATTTTGCTTCTACAACTATCTTAATATTCAATCTACTAAGTTATCTAAAACATTTCCCTATCAATAAAGGAAAAAAGTAGGTAATTTTGACTTCATCAAAAGTTAAAAATATTTACCCTTTGAACAATCTTGTTGAGAGAATGAAGACAAACAAAAAACTGGGGAAAATATTTATAAACCATATATGCCACAAAGATTTACTATCCCACAAAGGATTACTACCTAGAATATATAAAGAATTCTCAAAAGTAAACATTAAGTGAATAAATAATCCTATTAGAAAATGAGTAAAAGATATCACCAAAGAGTATACAGAGATTAAATAAATAATAAACTACTCAGGCTCATTAGCCATTTGGGAAATGCAAATGAAAACCATAATGAGATAATACCGTATACTGTGAGAATGGTTATAATAAAAATAAATAGGAACAACACCAAAGACTGATACAAAGTTACAGGAACTATATCACTCCTGCATTGCTAGTATACACATAGAGTGGTATAGCTGCTCTGAAAAAGTCTGTCAAGATCCATAAGATGAAACATATAACTACCATACAATCCAGCAATTGCATCCCTGGGCATTGATTTTAGAGAAATGAAGAGTTATCTCCACACAGACTTCTTCACACAAATGTTTTTAACAGCAATGTTTATAATAGTCAGAAACTGTAAAAAGCATATATGTCCTTCCATGATCAACATAAACTGTTACATCCATGGCATGGAATAATATTCAAGGGAGAAAAAAGAATGCAGAAAGCACTGTTTATCTTTACAACAACCTAGGTGAATCTCCAGAGAATTATGCTGACTGAAAATAACAAGTTTCTAAAGATAACATACTGATTGTTTTCACTTACATAGCATTCTTGAAATGAAGAAAAAAAAAAAAGAAATAGTCAACAGAGTAGTGATTGCCATGGTAACAAGGATTAGAATAAGAAGGAATTAGATATGATACAAAAGGGCATCATGAGAAACTCTTGTGAAAAAAAGATGGAGACTCTCAGTGTAGAAATTGTATCTTGACCACGTAGTTACATTTCTTGTTGCTGAGACAAAATACTTAACACCCAAAGTTTAAAGGTGGAAAGCTTTATTTGCCTTAAGTTCACAGAGGTTTCAGTCCATAGTTGGCTGGCTCCTTGGCAGAGTAGCACACGGCAGAGAGGCATTGCAGAGGACAAACAGTTTATGGTTGAAGGAAGGTAGTAAAGCAATAAGGGACCTTAACAGCATAGGGCATTTTGCACTCACATGCTTAATCCTAATGCCCTTGACCCTAGTAGTGCACCATGAATCAATCCCAGCATCACACACTCTGAAAAATCCATCCACCTCTGAAAAGGTCCCACCTGTAGCCGCATGAGGCTTTGTGGGGACATCTAGACACAGCCATAACAACTATAGGGAGGTCAGTGTCCTGGTATTATACCATAGTTTTGCAAAATGTTACCATCAGGAGAAGCTGGGGAAGGATACAAGGGATTTCTCTGTGTTACTTCTTACAATTACATCTGAATCTACAACTATCTCAAATTTTAATTTTTACTCAGCAAGTTATTTTGTGGGTATTCATAAATTGATTCTAAAGATTAAATGGAGAGGCAAAAGACCTAGAATAGTCAAAATAATATTAGAAGACAAGAACAAAGGCAAAGAACTGACATTACCAGACTCTAAGATTTATTGTAAAATTATGGTGAACAAGGCAGTATATGTTATTTGTGAGAGAATAGACAAATAAATCAATGGAAGAGAAAAGAAAGCCCAGAAATATGACCACATAAATTCAGTCAACTGATTTTTGAAGAAGGAAAAAAGGCAGTTCAGGGGGAAAAGGAGAATCTTTTCAAAAACAGCGCTGAAACAACCAGACATCTACAGACCTTATAGTTATCACAAAAATTAACAAAATGTCAATCACAAACTTAAATGTAAAATGCAAAAATTTAAAACTTCTAGAAGATAGCACAAGAGAAAGTTTAGATGGCCTTGGATGTGATGGTAGGTTTTAGACACAGCACTAAAAGACATGTTAAAAAGTCTGCTCTAAAAAGACACTGTCAAGAGGATAAGAAGACAAACCACAAACTAGGAGAAACTATTTGCAAAAAACATACCCAATAAAAATCTATTATTCAAAATATACAAAAAGGCTGGGGATTTAGCTCAGTGGTTTCACCGCCTGCTCCGCAAGCGCAAGGACCCAAGTTCGATCCCTGGTACCAAAATATACAAAAAACTCATAGAAGTCATGAGTAAGAAAATGAGGCTGGTGTGGTAGTGCACACCTGTAATCGCAGCACTGGGAAAGCTGAGGCAAAAGGATTGCTGTGAGTTTGAGGCCAGCCTTAACTACATAGCATGATCTTGTCTCAAAAAACAAACAAGAAAAGAAAAAAGAGGGCTGGGGATTTAGCTCAGTGGTTCTGCTGCCTGCCTCGCAAGTGCAAGGCCCCAAGTTCGATCCCCAGTACCAAAAGAAAAGAAAAAAGATCAGGCTGGGGATTTAGCTCAGTGGTTTCGTCACCTGCTGTGCAAGTGCAAGGACCCGAGTTCGATCCCTGGTACCAAAAAAAAAGAGAGGAAAAAAGAAAGAAAAAAAAAAAAAAGAAAAGACAGGAAAAAAGAAAAAGAACATCATCATTCAAAATAGGCCAAAGAGGGCCGGGGATTTAGCTCAGTGGTTTCGCTGCCTGCTGCGCAAGTGCAAGGACCCGAGTTCAATCCCCGGTACCAAAAAAAAATACACAAAATAGGCCAAAGATCTGACCAAACACCTCACCAAAAGATATGCAGGTGGCAAATAGACATACAAAAAGAGCATCAACATTGTATGTTGTTAACAAATTACAACTCCATGCCATTTCACGTCAATTAGGATGGCTACAATTCAGAACACTCACAACTAATACTGTTTTGGCTATGCTGACGACAGGGCAAATTGTACACCCACTGTGGAAGACAGTTTGGCAGTTTCTTACAAAACTAACAATGATTTTACCAAATGATCCAACAGGCACACATTGATATATACCCAAATTCAAAACCTATGTCTACACAAATACTTAGACACAGATGTTTACAGCAGTTTCATTCACAAATGTCAAAAATTAGAAGGTACCAAGATGTCCTTTATTACAACAGGGTGCTGAACTCTGGGGCCACACAGAGGGAGGCGGCCAGGTGTCGAGCCAGTGAAGCTTCATTTGTCTTCACAACCTCTCCCTATTGCTGCCCTTACCACTTGAGCTCTGCCTTCTGTAAGATCAGGTGTCGCATAGATTCTCATAGAATCTATGTGAATTGCACGTGTGAGGGATCTAGGTTGCTTGCTCTTTATTCCTTATGAGAATTATTCCTGAACCTCCCAATGTCCCCCAACCCCCCATGAAACTGGTCCCTGGTGCCAAAACTGTTGCGGACCACTGAGTAGGTCAGTGGATAAACTGTGGTGCACATACAGACAACAGAATATTACTAAGTGACAAAAGCAAATCAGCTGTGAAGCCACAAAAAGAAATGGAAGGGCTTAAACTCACACTACAAAGTGAAAGAAGCCACTTGGAAAATTCTACATGCTGTGATTCCAATATGCATTCTGGAAAAGGCAACACCATGGAGACGGTGAAAAGATCAGTGGTTTGCAGGGCTTTGGGGTGGGGAAGGGATGAGTAGGTGAAGCACAGGAGATGTTTAGGGCAATGAAGGTATTTTGTATGATACTATATTAGTAGATACGCCATTGTTCATTTGTCAAAACCCACAGAATTGTAACACTAAGAGTGAACCCCAGTGTGAGCTATGGGGGTTAGGTGCCAGTGACGTGTCCATGTTAGTTTAGCAACCTCTACTCTACCACTCTGGTGCCATGTTGATGGAAGAAGGGGGCTGTGAGTGTGCAGGGGGAGGAGGTAAGGGAACTCTGCACTTCCCACTCAATTTGCTGTTTACCTAAAACTGCTCTAAGTAATAAAGCCTATTTAAACACCGGACTGGTTACAGAATTTCAGAGCCTTTTGCTTAGCTTCTGGGAAGAAAAGCATTCTTCTTCATTGGACATGACCGTTCAAGTGCTCTTTGAAATCTGTGACATTGCTAGCCTTAATTGGTCTGTTATTACAATAACACACAAAGGGAGACACCAATAGAATAATCAATACCAAGTGTAAAAGACATTTAGAGATCATATGATTTTTGAAAAACAAACATGGACTCTTAAATGGAGGTAAGGGTGCTTCGGTTGAAAGTGGGTACAAAGTGAGCACCCCGCAGCCCTAGCAGCCTGGTTCCCCTTTGCCTCTAGAAAACATTTTTCTGACTTAGAGGTCATTGAATTTGTCCAATACTCTGATTTTACTGAGAGAGATGTGGTAACCCATGGTTACCAAGCAGATTAGTTGCACTCTGCTCCCCTGAATCTCAGGCCAGGACTTTCTGTACTCTGTTCCACCCTTACTGAATTGGAAAGTTTCTTAGTCCAGGCTAACACATGGAGATCAAATTGGATCGAGTTGGTGAGAAATAAGGAGACAAGAGAAAGCTGATTTGGGAGGAAGATAGCCAAACACTGCATATCTCAGGCTGTATGGATTAAAGGAACCATAAGGGTCTGAATTCATAAAGCCTGTCTCTATCCTTGGGAGGTACATGGTTCCAAAAGAAGTTCATTATAGACCTGAGGCAAAGTGGAATCAAGTGGATAAAGACTTCCTCAGATAGCTGCAGAGAAGTATTACTTGGGCTTCAGTGAGTTGGGCCACTCCATCTGCAGCATCTAGGACAGAAGCTGGCAGTCAGAAGGTGAGCAATTAATATTGAATGAGTAAATGAATGAATGAACTAGAAATTTAATACATCATGAAACTCTGAAATCCTAGCCCATGCCTTCTGGAAAATAATTCTCTTTGAATGTTACAGTTGCATAGATCTTTCCTCTTTCAGAATGGTGGTATTGAACTACTGATCTTGTCTTTATTTAAAATCCTAGGGCCGGGGATTTAGCCCAGTGGCTTTGTCGCTAGCTGCGCAAGCGCAAGGACCTGAGTTCAATCCCCGGTACCAAAAAAAAAAAAAGGGCCAGGGACTTAGCTCAGTGGTTTTACCGCCTGCTGCGCAAGCACAAGGACCCAAGTTCAATCCCTGGTACCAAAAAGTAATAATAATAATAAAATAAAATCCTAATAGTTTGTCTGTCATGGAGTTTTTGCCATAATTTTTTTTAAATTGCATTAAAATATTATTTATCATGATTACTAAGTTTTGTACCTCCCTTGATTTTGTACCTGATATGAAAACCCTACATGCTTTACTTCTTGGTCCTGATGTAAAGTGATACTGAAAGCAGGTGGCTTATATTTGTACACCCTTGCTTTCAGGACATATGGAGTGGTTTCTTCTTCTTTTTTTTTTCAATATCTATCTTCTAACAAAACAATATTCCATGTTGGCTATGTGCAAGGTAATGCTGGTATTGTCAGCTGATGTCCAGCTGAGTCAGGAACTCAGTTATACCCATAGAAATAAAGTAAGTGTACAATTACAACTTAAGATACAGGAGTGGTATAAGAAGTAAAGAAAAGAGGTGAAGATGAGTGGGTAACTTTTATTTGAGTGAACTCGGAGAAACCCTTTGGAGAACGTCATATTTGAGGGGACATTAAATGGGTTGGATGTACCCCAGATCCTTCTGGAAGTATGGAGGAAATCAATCAACCAGTCAGCTAACAAAATGAGTAGATTTTCTTGAAGATTTAAACGGGTATGACAATGGCATGGCTATTTTTTCCTTTGATAAAATTCTTCATAATAATGCACATATAGACTTTAACAACTATATGAAATAATTCAATAAGACTTACCTACCTTTTCATAAGATTCTAAGTCCATTTTAAGTTCTTTAGCCTGCAGGAAATAACTCACAATATCCCTCAACTCTACATGTAGACTTGAGTTATGAGTTGTAGAGTTGTGTTCTGAATGAAAATCGAATCCCACAAATGACAGGTTTACTGCTGCCCCCTGCTGGTAAGAAAAAAGGTAGCATGCAAAGCAAACCACCCTTTCTACCTGTGCTGCACCCACCCAGGTCTGAGTTGTTAAAATTGTTCTTAGTGATAAAGTCATTCATATAGATTAAGCAACATCAACATGGTGATTCATAATTGAAACTATACTGCAGGCTGCAGGGGAAATGTATTAGTGACGATTCTCACCAAAATCACATCATTTAAATTATCTAAGTATGATGATAAAATCACGGATGGAAAGAAACATGTGCTACAGAGGACAATTTTAATTTTCTACCTTTCAGTTCCTCTACCTGGACTGATCAACGAGCTGAAGATAGAATGAGCTCATGGATTATCACTTGTAACAGCATCTATACTGAGATTCCATCTTACTCCAGAAATAATGCCCATTTTCAAGAAATAAAATAATAACAAATGCTCCTAAGGCTGTGGTGTTGGTGGGAATGTAAACTAGTACAACTGCAGTGGAAATCAGTGTGAAAATTCCTCAAAAATAGTACAACTAGAGATTCCATTTGACCCAGCTATTGCCCTTCTAGGCATCTTCCTGAAAGTGTTTAAGACATCATATCACAGTGATGTATGCATATCCATGCTTATAGGAGCATAATTCACACTAGCTAAATCTTGGAAGTGGCTATATGTCCATCAATAGATGAATGGATAAAGAAAAAGTGGCATTTATACACAAGAGAGTACTTACTCTGCCACAAAGAAGGATAAACTTGAGTTACTTGAAGAAAAATGGATGCACCTTGAGATCACAATGTTAAGTGAAATAAATCAGACACACAAGCTTAAATATCACATGGTGTCTCTTATGAGAAACCTAAGTATAAATTAAGAACAAAATAAAAAAGACAGATACTAGAAATAGCAAAGATAGAATTTGTGCATATGGGAAGGGGACCAAGACATGGGAGAGGGAGAGGAGGGGAATGAAGAGGGGAATGGGATTAAAGAACAGAAATTGGGATACAGTGTGTACATGTGCCAACTCCACACAAGGAAGGTGATTATTATGTACTATAAACATGTACCCAAAAAAAGAAAACAGAAAGAAAAAGAAAAAAGGAAAGAGGTCAAAGAGATGGAGGAAGGGGGAGGGCAGGAAAGGGGGTAAAAAATGAATTAAGATATGTTATGTACATTTACCAACTTCCCTGATGAATGTAATTATCATGTACTGTAAACATATACTAGTAAAAAAAAAGAAATGAATATAGAATTCTTGCTTATCCCAGATGTTGCTTTCTGCGGTTCCAATTGTGGTTAATTGTGGTGTGAAAATATTACATGGAAAATTTCAAAAACGAACAATTTATAAGTTTTCAATTGTGTACCATTCTGAGTAGCATGTTAGAATCTGAGTGCTGTCCTATTCTGACCTGACTGGAATGTGAATCATGCCTTTGTTCCCTTAGTAGCCATCTCAGTTATCAGATCCACTGTCACAGTATTGCAGTGCTTGTATTCAAGAAATTCTTGTTTTATTTAATAATGGCCCCAAAATGCAAGAGGAGTGATGCTGCCAGTTTGAATATGCCAAAGCAAAGCTGTAAAGTGAAAAGCAAGATACTTTGAGAAGCCACATTTACATAACTTTCATTACAGCATGTTGTTATAATTATTCTGTTGTTATTAATCTCCTACTGTACTAATTTATATATTAAACTTTATCGTCCAAACACTAGATTTTGTAGGGTTTTATGTAGGCCATGGTGAAGACAGTTTTTTTTTTTTAAATGTACCAGAAAACCCTGAAGAATTCTGAATAAAGGACTGACTGGTCTTACATTTTAAGACAGCGTGGTAAACAGATTAAGGGTAGACAAAGTGGAAGCAAGAAAACCAGTTGGGAAGCTGCTTCCAAAGTCCAAGTGAGAGAGAATGATGATATCTCTGGGATTGTAGCCGTGGAAATGTTGAAAATTAATCATATTTGAGACTACTTATTTTTAACTTAATATTTTTATTTTAATTTTTAAAATATTTGGACCAATATGAGTAGGTATATATTCTTTATGCTTATAGTTCTTATACAACAATAAAAGTTATGACATTTACAAATTAAATTAAAACAAAAATATAAAATCAATAAAATGCAAATTATTCACCTTTATTTAATACAATAATGCTATTTTGGTCAAATAGAAATGTTTTGCTCAAGCCAGGGGCCATGGTGTATACGCCTTTAATCTCAAAACTTTGGAAGGCTGAACCATGAGGAGTGCAAGTTGGAGCCTAACCTGAGCAATTTACTGACTTATAGTGACCCTGCCTCTAAAAACCAAATAAATAAACAAAGCACAGAAAGAGAAGGGCTAGTAATGTGGCTCAGTGCAAAAACCCTGGGTTCAATCTCCAGTACTACCACCATCACCATACCCCCACTCCTGAGTTTTGCTCAAAGGAGTAAATCACAAATATTTGGTTTAAAAGGAAAAAGCTATAGTTTTAGATCCCTATTTTGTTCTTGAAATTATTTGAATGTCTTTAAGAATGCTGAGAATATGTTCACATAAATATCTTATTATTTAACTGGTATTAATAAAGGCAAGTCTTTCCTACCTCTGCTTTCTTTTTTGTTGTTGTTTTTGAGACAAAGTCTCACTGTGCAGTTTACATTTGCCTTAAATTCACTGTGTAGCCTAGGCTGCTCTTGAACTTGCAGTGATCCTCCTGCCTCAGCCTCCTGAGTGTTGGGATTACAGGAGTGTGCCAACACACCCGGCACATGTTTCATAGTAACCAGAATATTAATCAAACCTGTTAAACAGCAGTTCTCAATTGCCAATTGTAAAAAGGTGAGAACTGAGAAATTAAGAATATTAAAAATTGCCTTTACTAAATTTTGCAATGACTATTGAATCCAATTAGTTTTAAATTTGGAACAGAAACACTCTTTACTATTTATCTGCTATTATACTTATTGCTAATGAACTGTTTTATGTTCATTACAGCTCAGGACTGAATGACACTGACTCATGGTACAGATCTTTTCTTTTGTTTTAAATTTTATTCTTCAGAAGATATCTGTTGAGTACCTACTAGGTGCAAGTTTTTTGTTTGTCGTTTTGTTTTGTTTTGTTTTTTGTACTGGGGATCAAACTCGGGACCTTGCACTTGGAAGGCAGGTGACAGAACCACTGAGCTAAATCCCCAGCCCCTAGATCTTTTCTAAGTAATGATAGAAACCAAACTGGGCACGTTATGTATACAACAGCAGGACACCACCATTTCTTTCATCTTCATATAAGTTGTGTCCTGCAGCGTTTTATTTTTTTTCAAATTGGATTTTAATTTTGAAAACAACACTATTGTTGAGGTGCATCTCACTTTCTTCATGTTTACTAAGAATATGTGATAAATGCTGCCAATCTCTGCATCCAATCTCATTTTTCAGTTGATTTTTTCCTTCCCCAAAGAGTTTGCAATACAGGCAAAACACAGAATCTTTAGAAGTAGAATAAAGTAACCAGGATCTAGTGGTTTTTTCACCATGTGGAAGAATTCGTGTATAGTAAGTTTCTGAAAACTTCCTGCCTGTGTTGTCTTTTGGAAAGTCAAAATCTCTTACTTGAGGTGGATCACTCTCAACAAGTGTGTCCCATTGCTTAATATTCAAAATTCGAGGCCACGTACCTGGATCCGCAGAAAGCCCAACTGATAGAAAGGAGTCTTCTGATTTTTTTGTCTTCCAGTTGCTTCTGAAATTCATCAGCTATGGGTAACACAGAATAACGCAAATTCATATTTTGTTTGTTCAGGGACATATCCGGGCTACATTCTGTTGCAACTTTTTCTAAAGTCTTCTCTTTTTTTTCTGGTACTCGCTCTATTTTTTCTAAAAGTATATTTAATAATCCATATAGTTTACTTTCATTTTCTTCTCCTATACCACTCCTTTTCCTTTTTTCTGATGCTGATAATGTTTGTGATTTTATTTCCATCATCTGTTTATATTCATTAATACAATTTTGGCAGCAAAATCTCTTCTGCTGACCTCCAATCAGGATACCCTTTCCCATATTTTTATCAGGCATGTACTCTCCACACTGTTCACAGCAGTTCATTTTTAAACCATTGGCCAACCTGTACTTATTAAAGCAATGGTTACTGCACAGCTTGTGAGTTACATTATTAACACTGACTTCATGGTGAACCTCTGTCAGTTTATTACAGATTATACATCGTGATGTATTAAAAACTCCTTTTCTAAGATGATGACTGTCTTCACAGAGAGACAAAGATGTACTAGCAAATTCTTAGAAGGATCTGCTTGATTCCACTGGAGGAACAACAGTAGCCTTCTTTGTAGGTGCATCTTTTTTACATATTATATTTTGTGTTTTTCGAATACATTTGAGAGAAGGAAGAAAGGCAGGTGGTAGAACAAAAGATACGAGCTGATACTTTTTGGTGGTAAGCTGTTTGTCCCTTCTGTGAAGGATTTTTGGAGTTTGCACAAGTGATTTTAGCTGGTTGCTGTCAGGCAGAAGGCTGGAAAATCTGTTTAGGAAATGAAGCCACTGGTGATAGAGAATCCACCCCTGGCTGTTTCTGATTACGGGGAAATGATGCTGACTAGGGGATCCAAGAATCAGGATTATGCTGAGTTGTAAATCCTCCATTCTGAAATACATCTCCTGCCACATTCATTCTACCAGGATTAAAAGGTCTTACTCCAGTCTTGGTCTGTGAAGTTAAAGACGGCGCACATGTTTGTATATTAGCACCAAAATTACTTGAGTGCAGTCTGTTAGCACATCTCCCAAGCTGACATTCCACAGTGTTGTTATAAAGTGTGATTAAGTTCATATCTCGCCCAGCATTCAGAGTTTACACCTGTTTCTAATACTATAACATTAGTAATATGCATTTCAGAGTCTGGCTCTGCAATGATAACACTATTACCCATTCCTGCATTTACCTTACTTCTTGAACGACTGGATGTGGAGAAATCCGAATCTTTGGTACTGTTTTTAGTTCCAGGAAGTCCCCACTGTATTACTGGAAGAATTTTTTTTCTCCCCTCCATTTGTTTCTATGTCCTATTCATCATCAATAACAACTGTCTCAAACAAATTTCCTTTCTGAGAAGCCAAATCTCTTGAGAAAGGCAGAATTACAGAACAATTTCCTTGTGGCTTTTCATGTTTTGATGATGTAAATATAAAGTTTCTTTGACCAGCTATTGCTGGAACAGAAATTGAAGGAGGTTGTAGAGATTCAATAACTACAACATCATCATCATCTTCCACTGATAAGTTTCTAGATCTATTGACTAAAGGATCTGTGGGATCACCACATGAATTTCCTATGTCCATGAGACTAGCTGTCATGGCTGTACTCCTTAATACAGCATGAGCATGGTCAGTCAAGTCTAATCTTCCCATTGATGGATCGTCCATGCCAAACAACAATAGAGATGTTTTCCTTCTTAATTTCTGCCAAAGTTTCAGCAGAATAACATTAAGGGGAATCCTGGTTCCAGCTAGCTCAGCAGCGCCCGCACTCCTGCAACCCTCGGGCCATACGCCGGGGAGGATGGGACATGTGCGCCGCACCCAGCAGCCCCGAAGCCCCAACGCACAGTGCAGTGGCCCCAGAGTCCGGGCCGCGGCTTGCTCAAGACTACTTATTTTTAAATAGAACTGATACAAAAGGCTGGTACCGTGGTTTCAGTGGAGTACCAGAAGAAAAAAGAGAAAAAGATGACTCCTTATTTTCTGCTTTTGCCAATGGGCAAGTGCGATTGGATAAAGATGTCTAATGTGCACACAGGCATCTGAGGCACAGAGGAGAGCGTCCCAGGGCCTGCATGATATTATCCGGATGTTAGCACCTGCATGATACCTAAGAAGTCTCTTGAGAACTCGGTGCTGGGGCAATCCAAACCATCACATGTGCCAAATGCTGTTGATGAAGAGAGTAAAATGAGGACTGAACACGACCACGGGAAGTCACTGTTGAGGACATACTGGTGTCAGCGGTGGGAAGAAAAGTCTGACAGGTACACGCTTAAAAGTGGATGGATTTCTTCAACAAAAAAACTAATGTTGGGTCTGGGGATTTAGCTCAGTGGTTCCGCCGCCTGCTTCGCAAGCGCAAGAACCCGAGTTCGATCCCCGGCACCAAAACAAACAAACAAACAAAAAACTAATGTGTGTGGGAAAACTGAAACGGGAGGAGGAACCTATAGAAGAACAGGTAACTGCAAAACATCAGCCAGTCAAAAAGGGAGGGCCTTCTGTGGAACCAGAGACATTTGGGATTCAACCACTGACCTGGTAATAGATGACATGAAAGGTTTATTACTTTGTTCTGAAACGAGACAAGAGTATGGTTGTATTTTTTTTTTAAGTCCTTACTTTTTAGAAATGCATGCCATAATAGAGATGAAAGAAAATGGTTCCACGGGCAGGTAATTATTGGAGCTGGTTGAAGAGTATACTGCACTCTCGTTTATGTTTGGAAGTCTCTACTAGTTTTAAAAAAATGAAATCAAAGAATCCTATTTTTAAAGAGATAAAGTCGAGAACTTTTATCAGATAACAATCTTATTTTTTGTGTGTAACATACTTTTTAAAGACTCCCAAGATGGAAATTTGTGACAGTTTTTGTGAAAATAATGTCCAAAAACAAGCCATTTACGTCTGATTTTTCCTATTTGGTAATTTGTGACTGAGAAATATAATAAAAAATCTCTGAATTCCTAAATGAAAAGTGAGCAGATGGTGAAGAAATGAATATTCAGAATATTATTAATCTCAAATCATATTCACAGTTTTTCCAGACTGAAAAATATACAACAAATAGCATATTGAGTCCTCTCTCATGTTTGAAAGATTCTTTTTTTTATATCTATATATTTTTCTTTTTCTTTTTTGGGTACCAGGGATCGAACTTGGGACCTTCTGCTTGCGAGGCAGGTGGTTGGAACCACTGAGCTAAATCCCTGGTCCCTAAAGATTCTTTTTTAAAATTAATTTTATTGGTACATTTTTGGTATACAATAGTTACATTCATCACTGGAAATCTGCATCTTTATATTAAAGATTCTTTTTGATGGTGACACTAACGCTGACAGAATTTTTAAAAATATCTGCTTATCCATCTTTTGTGATTTTTTTTTAACATTAGGCAAAAGGATGCCTTGCTCAATTTTAACAGTTAAAGTTACAAAGGAGGAACAAAGGAACAGAACTAGCAATTACTACTTTTACTGACAGAA
Source organism: Heterocephalus glaber (assembly GCF_053883595.1). Taxonomy (NCBI): domain Eukaryota; kingdom Metazoa; phylum Chordata; class Mammalia; order Rodentia; family Bathyergidae; genus Heterocephalus; species Heterocephalus glaber. The sequence continues at coordinate 31,618,852 of NW_028258377.1, forward strand.
AATACAAAGAAACACACCTCAGACCTGACAGTCTTCTACCACGACAAAAGGCGAGTGAGTATGCGCAGGCGCAATAGCGAGCCTGCGGTCTGGGGTGGGACTAGACTCACAGTTAAAGGACAGCTCCTGCAGCCAATCAAAGGAGCGCGTCAGTGGCTTCTTCCGTAGCAGAACGGAAGTCCGATTGGGCTGCGGTGGCGAAAGCTGCTACAGTGTAAACCTAAAGCTGAGGTGAGTGGTTGGTGAGTCCTGGTGAGTTGTTCCTTCCCTGCCCGACCCCTGGTCTTCCTCTGGGCTGGCTGGGAGCCGGGAGACCCGGCGAGGTTCGGCTCCGAGGTGGCGGCTCGCCGTCCTCTCCTGCCCCGAGGAGGCCCTGGTGGGCAGCCCGGCCTCCTTCCGTAGACCCCGACTGTGTTCTGAGCTGTGTGGCCTCAGCGAGGCTTTGCCTTCTCTGGCCCTTTGCAAAATGGGAACCACCATCTATCTCTGTCCCTCTGGGAGCAGGGTCCGATCCCAGTGGACAGAGGTAATCAGACCCTGAGGGAACACCCTTATTCTTCTGCCCCCATAGAGCAGGCCCCAGAAGGTGTGAGCCTGAGAGCCAGTTACAATTCCTCCTGCTGGCTTTAATACAGCAGCACCTCGCTGGGTTTGCAAGTTCAGTCTAAAAGCGGTAGGCAAACATAGTTTCTGTAGCACGTTAAATTCTTATTGTACCGTTGAATGTTGCACGGCTTAGTGGTTTATGAAAGTTTGTGCTTTGGAGCTAAAAAGACCCGGGATTAAGAATTCTTGTTAGGTGATTTACTAGCCTTTTCATCTGATGCCAGCGCTTAACCACGTTGACACTGGGAATCCTCATCTCTAAAGTGAAGGTGTATTTCACTCACAGCATTGTGTAACTTGTGGAAAATATAAAACGATAGCACCTGTTGGGTATTGGTTTTTGGAAAATGGCAGCTTTGGTGATGGGCTTCCTATAGGGAGCCACAGAGCTTTCAACCTTAAAAAATATATAAATAAATAAAAAGGCTTGAATGAGGGAGAAACTTGGACTTTCTAAAATTTTATTTTGAAGTACCAGATCAGTGTTAATTGTCTGGCTTTCGTAATGTACTGTAATAAGAGAATATTCTTCATTTAGGAATATACACGTAAGTATTTGGGGATTAATGGATGAGAAACCAATAAAACAAATGAGGGAAAATGTTAACATTTGGAGAATCTGAGTGAAGAACAAAATACTCTTTAAAAATTCATGTAGCTTTTTGTAAATGTGAATTTGTTAAGTTTGAAGAAGTCAAATGTACTATTTGTAACAAAAATAAGCATGTTATAATCAGTTGAAACAATGTAAGTTTTTATAGACCTCTCACCTATGTATTTGTAGTTGTATAATACATAGACATTATATTTTATCCAGCTTCTTATATTGATAAAGAAATGGCTTATTTTCAACTTTTCCTACTTTTTTCAAACAATGCTGTATTTAACGTCCTTGTGTATAACTTTGTGTGTTTGTACCAGTATTTTATGGGATAAATTTCTAGAAGTGGAATTGTTGGTTCAAAAGAGGTTAGCATTTACTTCTTTGATAATGACAAATTAAAATGTGAGTTAGTTGTGTGTGTGGATTTTCCCCACATTCCTAAGGGAATTATGCAGTGATTAGGATGGTGAGTTCTGTGAGATTGTGAACGAAAGCTCTCAGGAAGTTCTTCCTGTTGTCCACATAGGTAATTTCAGACTTGCTTCTGAAATTGGGATGATCACTGTTTAAAAACAGAAAAGACAGTGACCTCTTCTGGAACCCAGAGCCTCCCTCACAGGAAATGTTCTCATGGTAGAATATTTGAAACCTAGAGAGTCTATTAGATGAACATAGTTCTAAGGCACAGCAGCATTGACATTTGGATAGAGGAGAGGCAGAGTCATCACTGGAAATTACTCCCTTGTCTCTCAGCACAATCCTAGCACACCACTTGGCCCGGTGGGAACTTGGAGTTGCCCCACACTTGCCTTCAGTATTTCACAAATTCCAAATATGTTACATGTCCTATCTGACATTGCCCTGCCTTGAAATTCTAATCAGATTAGTTTAAAGAGAACCTGGGAGAACCTTAGTTTACCTACTCTTGAAACGGAATAAGTGGAAGTTATTGTGGCTCTACAGTTCATAATAGCTGAATCTTGAAAAGAGCCCATATGTCCATCAACAGATGAACGTATAAAGGAAATGTATTTACACCATGGAGTACTATTTTGTTGTGAAGAAGGACAGATGAGTCATCTGTACAAAAATGGATGCACCTTGAGACCATAATGTTAAGTGAAATAAATCAAACACAAGTTAAAATATTAAATTGTTTCTCTTATATGAGAAACCCAGAGTAAAATAAAGAGCAAAATAAAAGATAGATAATAGGGGATACAGAGATAGATTATACTCAGTGGGGAAGATGGAGGGAGAGGAGAGGGAGGGAAGGGATAACGGATGAAAAAGAAGCATCGGGATGTGTTATGTACATATATCAGCTTCACACGAGGGAAAATATGTGGGTAATTGACAATATAATGCTCAGTTAGAAAAGAATGATAGCCTTTCCCTGTTGTAAATGCTAATTTTAGAAAATAAGGAGATCATCTTGTCCTGGACCCGAAACTCAGAAGGAGGAAGAAAATACTGTTTATAGTCACTGCATGTGATGTTTGTTTTGTAGTTGTGCTCTAAACCTTTGGTCTGTTTCCATAGGTTCTTGGTCCTCCACAATGGGTGAACCCCAGCAAGTGAGCGCACTCCCACCACCTCCAATGCAGTACATCAAGGAGTATACAGATGAAAATATTCAGGAAGGCTTAGCGCCCAAGCCTCCCCCTCCAATTAAAGACAGTTATATGATGTTTGGCAACCAGTTCCAATGTGATGATCTTATCATCCGCCCTTTGGAAAGTCAGGGAATTGAACGGCTTCATCCTATGCAGTTTGATCATAAGAAAGAACTGAGAAAACTCAATATGTCAATCCTTATTAATTTTTTGGACCTTTTAGATATCTTGATAAGGAGCCCTGGGAGTATAAAACGAGAAGAGAAGCTAGAAGATCTGAAGCTGCTTTTTGTACACGTGCATCATCTTATAAATGAATACCGACCCCACCAAGCAAGAGAGACCTTGAGAGTCATGATGGAGGTCCAGAAACGCCAACGGCTTGAAACAGCTGAGAGGTTTCAGAAACACCTAGAACGAGTAATTGAGATGATTCAGAATTGCTTGGCTTCTTTGCCTGATGATTTGCCCCATTCAGAAGCAGGGATGAAAGTAAAAACTGAACCAATGGATGCTGATGACAGCAACAATTGTACTGGACAGAATGAACAACAAAGAGAAAATTCAGGTCACAGACGGGACCAGATTATCGAGAAAGATGCTGCCTTATGTGTCCTTGTTGATGAAATGAATGAAAGACCATGAAAGTCTTTCTATTCTTTTTTCATTTTGGTAACTAGAGTTGTAAATTAGTATATTTTCCTTTTGACAGTTAAAAAAGTTACTGTATAGCTAAAAACAAGAGGATTTTTTTCTTGACTCCAGCTTTTCAATTTTGAGATGCTATAGGCAATAATTTCACTGCATAATAAAGCCAAATGACTGTAACTACATTAAGAGTAATCACCTTAAAAAGCAAAATGTTTGCTTTTGAGTGGGAGATTCCTATCTTTGAAGTTGCAATAAAACTTTGAAGATATCCTCAGCTTTCATCCATTTCAAGCTTTTATCCTTGAAAAAATAAATTTGTCATTTGTTTTAAGAATGATAAATAAAAGATATCAAGCTGTATATGTGGAATTATGAAACCTTTAGACTTATTTCATTAAAAATTTTGCTTTATTTCCAAAAAGTAATATAAAATGCTAAGAGGAGAACCCAGTAGAGTTAAAAAAAAAACAAACTTGTATTTTCTTCATGACTGTCCTGCATAAAATGATAGGGTGGCAGTCCCATAAGTTGTTCTTTTTGCCAGTCACTCTGGTAATGAATTATTTGGTCACTTTAGTTTCATGGATCCATTTTAGTAATTAAGAAGACTATGTAGTTAACTATACATTTCCTTTTAGCTCAGGTTTGCTTAGGGTGGGAAGCCTGCAGCAAGAAAAAGTTTGTTAGCAGGGACTGCTAGATGTCTACCAAAGATTCTTGCTTCCTTTTGAGATAAAGTTGAGAGATGGCTGCCCAGTCAGGGAACGCATACCTGTATGTGTCCTTGTATCTATGTGAGGTCTTAGCACTTAAGTCCTGGAAAATGAAATAATATGGGTGTAGGCATCCAGGTCTGCCTCATTAAAATTTCTTACATGATCCTCCATGTTTTTCCGCCATCTCCTGTTTAAATAGGCACATTCAGGGTACCACTGGAAGTCACTTGAAGATGGCAAAGATCAGTCATTCTGGTTCCTTGAAAGAGGACTAGGTCTACCTTTCATTAATTGCACATCTCCTTTCCCAGCGAATGTGACTTTATGTGAGCAAAAAAATAAACTTGTTTTCACTACTGAGATTTTATTTTTGCACTTTTTTTCCCCACCTACCACTTACTCCATTCCTCTTCCACCAAAGTCTTGGTGGAGAAATAGCCTTGTATCTGAGCTCTCTGCCTACCATTTTCTTAATGTAGGCCAGTGACTCAAATTGTCCTGGATCTGCCACATTAGCATCACTTGGGGACTAGTTAGAAATGTGAATTCTGACCCCATTCCAGACCTGAGCCAGAACTCTGGAGACAGCATCCAGGAAGCTGTATTTATCAAGCCTTCCATGTGATTACAATGCAAGTTTAAGATTAAGAACCACTGATAGAGGTAATGCTGTTTCTTAGATGTCTGTTTTTAATTCCACCCTTATCTGGTTTCTAGCAAAGAATTTGCTTCATGAAAGTTTCACTGGCCCTAGAACTGGTAAAGTTCAGTTTAAAGTGACTACAGGCCGATTCTGTGAGACTCATACACCATGAATCTTGGATATACGGGAGTTTTCCCAAGTAGACACCTCTTTATCAGACAGGTACTGTAGGTAGTTCACCAGTCTTTTCTGTTTGGTACAGAGCTTTGGGCTCCAGATATTCCAGTAAACCAGTCTGGGATTTGAAGCTTCAGTTGAAGTGAGAAGGCCCTAACCCAATCTTGTGAGGGAAAAAGTTGAAATTGCATAGCATTGAGCAACTCTCCAAAGATATCTCACCTTTGGTTGTTACAGCTTTGGGGAGGGTGTTGGGTAGAGGTATAAAGCCAGTTTGGGGCCACTTCTTAAATCCTGGTATGTAAAACATGGAATCATCGGACATCATTACAAATCACAACAGTTACTTGTATATGACTGTGTTGGGGGAGGAGTTGGTGAAGGCTGAGGAGTTAAAATGCCATGAGAGATCTTTAGAAGTCTGGAGGGTCTGATCTTGAGTGCATGGGATCTCAAGGATTCCCCAAAACAAATTCTTAAGGGTTCTGATGTGAACTGACATAGTGGAATGAAGAAGCATTAGTGGTCTTGTAGTTGTAACAAGTTTAAAAGCTTACATAAGACTATTAAAATACAGCTCTTCAGGGCCTGGGATTTAGCTCAGTGGTTTTGCTGCCTGCTGCGCAAGCGCAAGGACCTGAGTTCGATCCCCAGTACCAAAAACAAAACAAAATACAGCTCTTCACACACTTGTATAACCATTTTTGAAAGATAAATTCATGCAAATAAAGTATCTGGAAGAATCATCTGAGCTGCAGTTGAAGTGACCAATGCCCAGATTGCAAAAATTTTGGTTTCATTTTTCTGGACTAGGCCCCTGGCATTGGTTTTAAGAAATCGGCAGGTGGTTCTGTGCAGTGGTTAAAAAGTATTGCATAATCATTGCTTTATTATTGGTGACAAAACTGTACTTAAACTAGCTGAAGTAGAAAGATGAATTTATAGGAAGGATATGGGATTTACTATAGGATTGAAGGATAAAGTGAACATCTAGATCCTTAGGCGGAAAGGGAAGGTGTGGATGGAGTTGAGTTAGCTTCAAGATCCTCCCTATTAGCTTCACTCTTTTACAGACCAACTTTAATGATAACTGGTGGAGAAAATGCTGCTCTCAGTCCCTAAGTCTTACGTACAGATGCTTCTCAACTTAGAGTGGGTTTGTGTCTTGATAAACTCATTATAAATTGAAAGTATAGTAGGTCAACAAGGGTTTTTTTTTTTTTTTGGTACCGGAGATGGAACTTGGGTCCTTGCACCTGTGAGGCGGGGGGTGGAACCACTGAGCTAAATCCCTGGCCAACAATGCTTTTAATACACCTATCGAGCATAGCCTAGCCTAGATGAGAGGTCCTCAGAATACTTACATTAGCCTACAGTTGGGTATCAAAACGGTATTGTGTTGAGTATTGCTAATCCAGGAAAAGATTGAAATATGAAGTATAGCTTCTATCAAATGCTTATCACTTTCACACCATAATAAAGTTGAAATATCCTAAGTTGAAGCGTTTTAAATTGGGAACTCTCTGTATTTCTGTGTTTGCCACTATCTGGGAGTTGCTTCTCAAGTACAAACTTTAGGGCTGGGAATTTAGCTCAAGGTCCTGAGTTCAGTCCCCCAGTACAAAAAACAAAAACAAAACTTTAAATTGCCATCTTCGTCCTCCATAGGGGCCCTCATGGGTTCTAGCTCTTCTTTCTCACTACATTTCAATTTCTCCATATACAGTTCTACCGCCTGCCTCAGGTCCTGAGTTTGACCCCCGATACCAAAAAAAAGAAAAGAAAAAAAAATTCTCCATGTAAACCTCTTGAACTGGAAAATATGACTACCTTCATAAATGGTCTCAAACATGATTCAAAGTCAAACTGTAGTTATGTTACTCTTCTACAAGTGATGGTTCTCTTACGACTCAAAAATTAAAAGAATGAGAAAAAAATCTTTGCTCTCTGGAAAATAAAAAAAGAAAAACTAAATTAAAGGGGGGTTAATAAACTAGCTACACATGATCAAGGTGATTACATACCTGATTTCAACTGGGCCATTCAGTTGGGACCTTGGTCTTGTAAGAATTTGTCCCCTTAATGTCCATGTATGGAAGGGGTTCATCTCAGAGAAAGGAAGGGGCGCTGAGCTGACAACACTGTACGATTACCAGTTAAGCACATGTAAGCTTTGATGTAAATATCAAAACACATTGCACAAATATTGGTATGAGAGTAGTCCCCCCAATTATTCATTTATTCACTCTATTCATGTGGTGAATATTTGTTGTGGTCCTCTCTATGCTTGACGCTGGTTTACTATTGGGTGAGTGGGAAGGAGGAGAGTAAATAGAAGATAATACAAATGAGTTACTTTTTGAAGGTGATAAGTTTAGCATCCTCAGAAGAGCCTTCCTTTCCTATTGCCTACTCCATGGAGAGATAAATATTCACATTTGTTAAGGGCTTTACAAGGCAACCTCTGCTCCTGTGCAGTGTTTGAGAGAAAGGCCTGAGTTGGGCCTGGAGCCCACTGTAAACAGCAAGTGCAAGTGTCTCTAGGAAATAAGAAGTTGATATAATTTGAATGAGAACAGCTACTGTAGTTAAAATACAGTAGAGTGAGGGAGGAGGTGAAGCTAGAGAAGCAGAGGGAGAGCAGATACACAGGATTTGGAGAGCAAAAGAAGAGCCTGGGTTTTTTTACACTAAATCTGATGGGAAATCAGTTGCAAACGCATACATAATACTTCGGTGGCAAGGTTCTAATCCCTTCACATAAAGTCATTTTATCAGGGGCCAGGGATTTAGCTCAGTGGTGCCGCTGCCTGCCTTGCAAGCACAAGGTCCTGAGTTCGATCCCTGGTAGCAAAAAAAAAAAAAAAAATCTTTAAATTGACCCAATGAATTGCAATTAGTTTTATGCCCATATTACACCTGACAGAGTGGAGGTTCAGGGAGATTGTGTAGCTTACCCGAGGTCACTCAGGTAGTGACTGGCAGAACCAGGATAGAAAGTAGGCATTCTGGTTTGAAAGCCTAAGCACTCAACCTCCATCCTTCATTGCCCTCTATCCCGCCTTATTGCTAGTAAGTCGTATAAGTAAATAAGTACTGAAGCTGAGTGGAATCCAATGTTTTAACCTTTGAGATCAAGCTTATAAATACTTCATGATCCTAAACTGGAGGGGGAACATATTTGTAGATCAAAATTGAGTTCTCTTGGAATAGAATAAGATATTTATGACTTAGCTAAGATTTTTGTATCTTATGGAGATGCTACAGTTACAGTTCAAATCTTACTAAGAACTCTTCTTAGTATGTATTATCCCTGTTTATGACTAATAAACACAAGATTGAAGTTTGTGCTTTACTCAGGTCGAGATCTAGGTCAGGAATCAGCAATTTTTTTGGTAAAGATCGAAGACTGTGCAGTCTCCGTGCAAGCCACTCGACTACGAGGACTCGAAAGCAGCCATAGGTAACAGGTAGACAAATAAAGCCACTGTGTTCCAATACAACTATATATTAGAACTAGAATTTGAATTTTAATATTTTTCACAGTTCTTACTTGTGGGAGTTCAAAATCAGAGGATAGACTAGGCTTGGCCGATGGGCCATGATCTAGGTGGTTTGATTTTAAACTTTTTGTGTTGTCACAAAGATACTAATACATACCATAGAAATAAAAATGCTACCTGTCTCAAAAATGCAAGGACCTGAGTTCGATCCCCAGTACCAAAAAAAAAGAAATAAAACTGCTAGAATATTTTTCATAGGCTTGTTCTGAGGATTAAAAGAGGTAATGGCTACAAAGCATGTATCACATTTCCTGGAACAATACTTATAAATCTATTGAAAGGTATTATCCTTCCTACTATATTTTTTTAAAGTTTTCTATTTAGTTGACAAATAATAATTGTATGTATTTATAGGGTACAATATGATGTTTTGTTACAAATATACTTTTCAGTACTGAGCCCTTTTTCTTTTGCATACCACTGATACAGTATTTAGTATTAAAAAGTGGTTTGGATTGCATTGTAATGAGTCCACCAGTAAATGGCGCTCTTATCTCAAGTTTAAGAGGCTGCCTGTTTCTGAGGAGGAGACTGAAATTGTATTGTAATTCTGGGCTGTTGATATCAGAATTACATTGAATCTTTGGCTATCCTGTTAGTATCTGTTGAATCAGAGATGGTTGGGGATAGAAAATACTCAGGATTCTAGAATATGGGGCCCATTACTTATCAGCTGTGTAGCCTTGCTTTGGCATATTACCATCCCTGGAAACAGGTTCCTTGACTGTGGTGATTACAGTACTCACCTCATTGTAATACAGTACTTAGAAGGAAAGAGGAGACTTACCCTAATTTCTTCTAACACTCATTTGGCCCAGGCCACATGGTTTGTTGACCTCAGGTGTGCTTCTCTGTGCTGCGGCATGTGGTCTGGAAGCCTGAGGTGCGCTAGAGGTGTCAGTGGGGCTTAAGCCTGGGGCTCTGAGTTCCTGCTACTTGAGAGGAGTGACAGGAGAAAAAGGAGGAAGGCATAAATAACAAATAGCAGAAATGAAAAGGGAATGTTACTGTAGATATTAAAGAGTAAAAGAAGTAAAGAAAGTGTAATGGATAACTATCCCAATATATTTGACAATTTAGAGAAAAACTGGCAAATTCTTAGAAAATTGTCAATACTGATTTAAGAGTGGGATACTTAAATAGTTCTCTGAGGATTTTTTAAAAAAGTATCAGTAGACAAAATCTCACAAAGAGAACTTCAAGTTCAAATAGCTTCGCTGGCAAGTCTGCCAAACATTGCCAATAAACACAGACAGAGAATAAAACAATTCTAATCTTATACAGACACAGTAGGAAAACAGGAGACATTTATAAACAAAATATTAATGAATGGAGCCCAGTAAATTATAAAAATCAAAAGATAACATTTTGTGGCTAATCTGTGTTTATTTCATAACAAAATTAATTACTGTATTCTACCAAAATAATAGATTAAAATACTTATTTCAACAGATGTGCAGAGAGCATTTATAAAATTTAGCACCCACTGATAAAAAAGAAAAACTCTTAGAACCTTAGAACATTTTTAATATGATAAATGGAAGCTCCATAAAATCCATAGTATAGATAATACCCATTGTGAAAAACTGAGCCCTTTGTTTTGAGAGCAGGAATAAAATAAGTTTGCCTGCCATTAAACTGGGTTTGGTAGTATCTGCCTGAAATTCCAGACTTTTGAGAAGCTGAGACAGGATTGCAAATTCAAGCCCAGTTTGGCCAGTTTAGTGATACTCTGTCTAAAAAAATGTTTTAAAGGACTGGGGGATGTAGCTCAGGGAGAGGCCCTGAGTTTGAGCTCCAGTGCAGCCTGAATAAATAAATAATACATGCATACATGTGTACATACATGTATGCATGCATACAACACAACGAAACAGAACAAAAACACTAAAACAAACAAACCCAAACAACAACAAGCTTGTTATTGAATACGTACTAGATTCTCTAACCACCCAGCATGGTATGAAAAGAAAATATATACTATTGAAAAGGAAGAAACCTAACTATTTGCAGAAATGGTCAGCACAGAAAATTTAATGCAGTATACTGATAATTTATTAATAAGTATTTACTGCTAAGAAAAATCAATATTGAAAATAAATTTTATTTCCATATACTGTCAACAATCTGAAAATAAATTTAGTCATGATACTGTAATGTAACGTCTGGGGAGGGTGCTCACCATGTTGCACCAAGCCACGCCACTACTCTGCTGGAACAAGCAGCTCCCAGCAATCCTAAACCCAGTAAGGTAAGGAACTAGAGAAACAGAGTGGAATATAAAAGGAGACAGTTTATTCAAAGGTAGGAAAAAGGGGAGAGAGAGACCATGGTTTATTCTAAGGTGGGGGAAAGGAGAAGAGAGAGAGAGAAAAGCAGACAGCTACTGCGGACAAGTGGGAAGCATTCAAAAGTGAATGCTGGCAGGGGTATGGGGAGAAAGGAACCCTTCTCCATTGTTGGTGGGAGTGCAGACTGGTGCAACCACCATGGAAATCAGTATGGAGATACCTCAAAGAATGAGGACTAGAGGTCCCATTTGACCCAGCTATTCCCCTGCTGGGGATCTTCCCCAAAGAATTAAAAGAATCATACCACAGTGATATATGTGCACCCGTGTTCATAGCAGCACAATATGTGATAGTTAAAACTTGGAAACAGCCCAAATGTCCATCAACTAGAGACTGGAAAAGGAAAATGTGTTTTTTTTATAAAATGGAGTACTACTCAGCCATAAAAAATGAGAAATTAGAGGCATTTATTGCTAAATGGATGCACATTGAGGCAATACTCTTACGTGAAATAAATAAGACACACATGTGTAAATGTCGAATAGTGCCTCTGAGAAACTGAAAGTGTAAATAAGGACTAGGTATAATAGATAATGTGAAATAGGAAGAAAAGGGGCAGAGGGGAAGGGGAAGTGGGAGGGGTAGGGGAAAGGAAAGAAGGGAATGGAATTAATATGAGAAAATGAAAAAATGGAAACAAAGTGTTTGTAAATAGGGAGGGATGGAGGGGTTGAAGGGAGGGTGTGTGTGTGTGTGTGTGATAAGAACCAAGAGATTATGTAAAGGTGCAAATTTCCAATGATGAATGTCATTATACTATATACCTAAAATGTACCAATAAAAGGATATACCGTTTAAAAGAAAGGAAAAATAAAGTTCCTTCTGAGTCTCAAAGCTCACTCGTCTTTGAATGCTGGCTCTCCTTCACTGAGCACCTCTGCCCAGCTCTTTCCTGCCTCCTTTGGGAAGCATGCTCAGCAGGTCTGAGGTGTGGACAGAGCTCCTGGGGACGAGGAAGCAGTCTTCATGCTTGTGGCCATGTTTGCTTGTGTCCTCGTGGGGAAATACCTCTGACCAACTTCCCCATTCATGGAGAGAACTGGAGCTGTGCTCTCCTCCCCTCCCCACCCCTCCCCTTCTCCCCTCTCTTTTCTTCCACCTTTCTTTTCTGTTTTAGGTACTGGGGATCAAACTCGGGTCCTTGCGCTTGAGGGGCAGGCGGTGGAACCCGTGAGCTACATCCCTGGCCCTCCACCTATCTTTTTGTGGAAAAGTTGTGTTTTTCACTGAAGAACCCCAGTGGCCAAAACCATATTTTTTCCTGGTGGAAGAGGGCAGAGGCCTCCAGGAATCCGTACTGTCATCGGGGTCGGTTCCCTTGGTGGGAGACAGTGGTCCCGAAGTGTGAATCCCAAGATGACAGAACTAGGTTTGTCTGCTTATTGCTGACTCCCAGTGCCTGGCCTGGTTCTCATGCAGAACAGACCCTGATGCTTTGTCTTCAGGAGTTAGACTTCAATGAGCAATCAGGTTAGCTTTCTGGCAAGACTTCTCCAGTGAAGAGCTCAGAAGAGCCTGACTCTGTGACTTCACTTCGTGAACCCTCACGGGCGCCCCCATCTGCTCCGAGTCAGCCGTGGTGGCCGTTGTTTCTCCATATGTCTCCCCCTTCAGGCCCCTGAAGGCTGCTGCTCCTGTGCCTGCTCCCTTCCTCCCGGGGAGTCCTCCTGGCTCATAAAGAATAAACCAGCTCTGTGGCCCTGTGGCTGCCTGAGCACTGCTCCTCCCAGGGTGAGGGCTCCCTGGCTGCTGTGCTGTTTGCAGGAGAGGTGGGTCCTGCAGAATGAGATGGCCTGCTTGGTCCGGTCATCCTGGCCGTCCGTGTATGAATTTCGGTGTGTGGGCTGCATCTAGGTGTCGTGGAGGACACTGGCTTTCTCAGGGAAGATATGTAAGGGAGATCATTTCATAAAGTCCATTAAGGCAGCAGCTCTCACACAGGCTGAAAAATGAATCACACATGTTTCAATGTCATGAAATTCTACTGCGAAAGAACTTCAAAACACAATTGGATGTGTCAGGAATTTAAGCTCACTGGTGCCGAACCTGCCTTACAAGTGCGAGGTCCTGAGTTCCATCCCCAGTACTCAAAAAGGAAAAAACCCCACCACGTTTGCACACAATCATTGGTTTGCCCCACAAGTGACCCTTATGTTACAATAGTCTTTAAACAAGGGTGTGTGTACAAAGAAGATAGCTGCAATGGACCCCTGTAAGAGATTGATTGATTGATTGATTGATTGATTTTCAGTACCAGGGATGGAACTCAGGACCTTGCACTTGCCAGACAGGCTGTGCTACTGAGCTACATTCCTGGCCCATGTCTCAAGAAATTGAAAAAATAAAAAATAAAAAGAAGGAGGTGGTTTATTTACTTTTTTGCTAATTAAATATTTTTTAAGTGGTCACTATGTGCTGGGCACCTTGGTACTAGGACCATGGATACTTCCCTGGCTCCATAGAATGTCTAGTTGATCTGACTTTCCATTCAGAATGTAGTTCATGGCCATTCATCCATTCAGTGAACATTCATTAGCCACTTCTTTAGGCCAAGCACTGTGTGTAAAGACTGGAACATATCAGTGAATGAAATAGTTAAAAATCCTTGCTCTCAAAAAAAAAAAAAAATCCTTGCTCTCATGGAGTGTATACTACTTGTGAGAGGAAAATCCTATATTAAGTCAAAAGAAAAAGAGTTTCAGAGTTGTATATATAATCAATGGAGGGTTTTTTGTCTTAAAAAATATGCAGTGGATGGCCATGGTGATGCACATCTGTGACCTTAGCACTCAGGAGGCTGAGGCCATGAGGGTTGCTACAAATTCAAGGCCAGCCCGGGATACACAGTGAATTCAAGGCCAGCGTGAACTACACAGCAAACCCTGTCTCAAAACATCAAACCAAAGCAAAGCAAAACAACCAAAGCAGAGCAAAACAAAACACAAAAAGAAAACCCCAATTAACATGGCTCTAATATAGGGGAATAGATGTAACTCCCAAACCTGCTAAATATCCGAAACCTGAGTTCATGTTTTCTAAAATCGAAGAATGGAGTCTATGAACAATAAAGGTTAAGAGAAGGAAAAATTTATTGAGAGAAAAATAGTTTCTGTTTAAGAGACAGAAGGGGGATGAGAAAGTGGGTCTCCCAGGGACCCTGTTTCCTAGAGAGTTTTTATGGAGCAAAGCCAGGAGGTGAGGCGGGTACAAAGTGGTACAAAACTATAGTCAACTAGTAAGATTACAAGTACAGTTGCTTAGGTAATATTGGTTCAATGGGAAATCACAAAGTGGACATGAGTGGGACAAAAATATTATCAACCATAAGATTAGAAGTAGTCGCTTAGGTAATATTGATAAATCGGGGATACAATGGGGAAGGAAGTCATGTAGCAAGGTTATAAGGAGGGAACAAGGATTTTTGGTAAGGGATGGGTCAGGGATCTTTTCTGGAGGGGTGGGTTAAGATCTTGGTCTCCCACCCAAGTGACTGATACCTATTTAGAATACCAATCACTGCTATGCATCCCTTGGGGAAGCACAAAGGTGTAGCAGTTTCTCTTCTGCAATGCTGGCCTTCAGTGAATGTGTCTTGACTGTCCTCCATGTTGGTTCTTCCAGGGGGCACGGTCCAACTGCCTACAAGATGTCCAGTTAACTTACCTATCTACAATAGCACCACCATGTGGATAAAAAGTTGACACAGACCTTTACTTTTTGCCTTTTACATGTTTCTGCTTGCTTTAATTATTTTTTCCATTTTCTTTAAAAAAATTTATATTTCACCATGATACCAATGTTTCCCTATCCTTCCCATAGGAAAAAAAAAAAGAGACTTGGATAGGTTAAGGTCAAAGTCAAGGGCAATGATAGGATGCGGCATTAAGTCTAGACTGGAACATGGTTTTCAAGATAGGATTCAGAAGGCTGGGGATTTAGCTCAGTGGTTCTGCTGCCTGCCTCGCAATCACAAGGTCTGGAGTTCAATCCCTGGTACCAAAAAAAAAAAGATAGGATTGAGATAAACAGTGTGGCCCTCCAGGCACTGAGGCGTAGTGCTCCTTGTGCCCTCACAAAACTTAGGATTTTTTTCCCTCCCACCTAAAATGGAAGCAGCCCAAAGCAGTGTAGGAAGGGGCCTCCCTGTCAGGATATCAAGTGCTGCAGAAAACAAACAACAAAAAGCAGTGTGATAAGGCTGGATGTGTGGTTTGCCTTTAGGTGTGTCAGGGTTTTTCCCTCCAGAGGTCCAAACAGAAACCCCACAGATTCTGGAAAGAGAAGGCCCCTGATCTATTTAGAATTGAAAAAATAAAGCTTGCCATGTTTTATCTACCCATTATTTCTATCCAAGGGGAAAATTGTAAGCAGCTCAGTTGCTCTCAAATTGACTCAGAAAACATCAGTTCATGTGAATGGAAATTGCTTCCCCCTTTTTTAATATCATAAGAGGATATATTTATGGAAACAACTCAATTTAAAAAACACTATAATTACATACAATAAAATGCACAAAGTTTTTTTTTTTTTTGGTACTGGGGAGTGAACTCAGGTCCTTGCGCTTGTGCAGCAGGCGGTGAAACCACTGAGTTAAATCCCCGGCCCAAAATGCACTCGTTTTAAGCATATGACTTGAGTTTGCCAAATGTACTCCCCTAGGTAAATACCATGTCAAGCATGATATAAAACATTCCCACCATCCTGAAATACATAAGTTCAAATGATTTTCATGTCTATTTCCAAAGGTGATCTGATTTTAAAAATAAAACAACACAAATTTTGTCTCCAGATTTCTACTGAAAAAGTCTAGATCCCTCTGAGATAAGTGGAGATGCCCTGGTGATCTAGGGGGAATAGATGCAACTCCCAAACTTGCTAGATATCCCCAGCAGAGTTTGTGTTCTCTAAAGTCGAAGAATGAATTCTAGGAAAAATGGAAGTTAAGAGTAGGAAAAATTTATTGAAAGATAGCTTCTGTCTGAGAGAGACAGAAGGGGGACTGGTAAGTGGATTGCTCGCTCACCCAACTTCTTCCCAAAGGTGTTTTATGGGACAAAGCCACAAGGTGAGGTGGGTTCAAGGTGGAACAAAACTACAGTCAACTCGTAAGATTACAAATAGAGTAATACTGATCCAGTGAGAAATCACAAGGGGGACAAAACTATGAACAACTACTGATTATGACAAGTATAGTCTCTTAGATAATATTGATTAAATGGGGTTCAATGGAGAAGCAAGTCGGTAGCAAGCGTACAAGGAATGAGCAAGGATTTTCGGTGGTAAGGGGTGGGTCAGGGATCTTTCTTGGATGATTTTGGTCCTCCACCCTTGAGTGATTGATACCTATTTAGAATATCAATCACTGCTATTCACCCTATGAGGTGTGGTAGTTTCTCTTCTTTCACCATGCTGGCCTTCAGTGAATGTGTCTTGATTGTCCTCCCTGCCTGCCTGCAAGATATCTAATTAACTTACCTATCTACAGTACTAGGATGGTCATTTTTAAGGTTTTTCAGTCATCTTTCCAGGACTCAGTTGAGAAGTGCAGAAGAGGAGCAGCTGACCATTGATTGAGTGGTTTTTCCGAGTGAGGAGGACCCAGATTTCTGTTGGTTTTTAGTGGAAACCTGTATGAGTGAGAAGTATGAGTAAGAAATGTGAGTTTCACAAAGCCTTTGTAAATAGGGAAGGGTGGAGGGGTTGAAGGGAGGGCAGGGGAATGGGGAAAAAATAAAAACCAAAATACATCATGTAAAGGTATAAATTCCCAATGATGAATGTAAATGTATTATATACCTAAAATGTACCAATAAAAGAATTCAAGAGAAAAAAAGAAATGTGAATTTCAGGTTTCTGCATCCTCTATACTGCTGTCTCAACCCCACTGACTGCCAATATCAAGGCCGCTCTGTAACAGACACAGCCTGGGCCGTGGGTAACTAAGAGCAGGATGAGCTTGGCATCTGGGTCTTCACTGTTTTATTACCTTAAAACAAATCCTGCTCAGTTCCATGTGTGGGCATGTTAATCACTTAGGAGTGTCTAATACAAGGTTCATTAGTTCTAAATTTACTAACCCTGTCTCATCCCCCTTCAAGAATAGCTATTGTCTTACGCCTGCAGGCTTCTCAGGTTCCAGGAAAAGGTGAGCCTAGCTGAGCACCATGAAGACACCACTGCTCAGGCCTGAGTCAGCACCTCGGCAGGACCACAACCAGGAGCAGTTCCCAATGATGGGAGCCAAATTGCCCCTCAGGCTGATGTCTGGCCTAGAACTCACAGAAC
Organism: Heterocephalus glaber; assembly: GCF_053883595.1. NCBI lineage: Eukaryota > Metazoa > Chordata > Mammalia > Rodentia > Bathyergidae > Heterocephalus > Heterocephalus glaber. Next base: position 31,636,064 of record NW_028258377.1, read on the forward strand.
CAGTCCTGAGATCAACCAGACTAGAGCTTGACAAGGGTTACCTGTATTACCAACTGTACAAACCCCAGCTATGCAAACCCCAAGCCTGTTTGATGTCCACTGATCTAAAACTCCCGACCCTCCACCTGCGCCCAGAGGCAGATCTGAAACCTCTTTATCTGTGCTTCCCAGCAGGGCCCTGCAGCCAAGCTCCTTTGCCACACTTTCCCCGGGCTGACCTCCTTGATGGCTTTGTGGCTGGGTGGCTGAGCCAGGTCTATGGGACCCCAGAGCCAGGGCTTTTTCCCTATATCTTTTACTTCCTGATGAATCTTTTTGTGTAATTTTCTACCTATGGTATGACTCCTTTTTTTTTTCCAGAGAGGATAGTGAGATTAAAAAATAATTATTAAAGGTATTCAGATAGATAAGGTATTCAGTGGGACATCTGTTTAAATGTGTACATAAAATGATTTGTGAAATCTTTTATTATAGGTTTGTATTTTACTCTTACAATCTGCTATACGATATATTTTCTTCTGTAATTTATACATTTTACATTTCTTTGGGTTTTTTTGGTATCAGGGATGGAACTCAGGACCCTGTGCTTACGAGGCAGGTGGTGGCACCACTGAGCTGAATCCCTGGCCCTTACATTTTACATTTCTACTTTTTAATTCATGTTAAATCTAATCCATGTAAATAGGAATTTTTTTATACTTCAGTGCAGTGTTCTGTTTTGTCTTGCTTTGCTGGCACTGAGGGTTGAACCCAGGACCTTCACTGAGCTACATCCTCAGCCTTTCTTTTATTTTTTATTTTGAGACAGTGTCTCACTAAGTCACTACGTTTCTCAGGCTTGGCTGGAATTTGCGCTCCTCCTGCCTCAGCCTCCCAGAGTGCTGGAAGTACTGTACAGGCGGTGTGCACCACCATGCTTGGCTTGCAATTTCCATTGATGTCTCCAGCAACCCTCCTATTCCAACCAAAATTCACATAAACAGCAGCCTAGTCATCAGGATAAAAGAGAGTTACCTTGATGTGATGACTTATCTCATTTATTGCTCTTTTTAACTTTTTATTTTGAAATAATTTGAGATGTACAGAAAAGTTGTAAGGACAGTACAGAGAGTGTCTGTATTCACCCAGTTTCGTCTAGTGTTAACAGCTCGTGTACCACTGTACATTTATCAAAACCGTGAACTGGGAACTGATAGAGTTCTCTACCAGACAAAATGGCCCCAATGGTCCTACATTCTAAAATGGCTCCCATTCCTAAAATGGTTCTTGCTTATGGAAATGAGCCACTTGGGGGGGTGTGTGTGTGAACCTACCCCCTCTGGAGAAGCAAAACCTAAATTGTTGCTCCACCCTGCTACCCACGTGATCCTTCCTTTCCAATCACTTGCCATCCCGTTGTCTGCCCAACAAGCCGACCAATTCACGCCTCCTACCATATTCTCCCTACTGCACCGCCCTATATAAACCTCACCCCCGTTAATCTGGCTCTCTCTCGCCATTGTTTGAGACAGCCTGGCAGCTCAACTAAACTATAGTTCTTACTTGGTTCCTTATATTGGTTTTTAAAATTTAAAACTGAATGTTTTTTAAAAAATTTATTTATATATTTATTAGTACATTTTAGGTATATAATACATTTATATTTATCATTGGGTGTTTGTACCTGAACATGATGTATCTTAGTTCTTATTTTAAAACTGAATGTTTTTAGAAAATTACACAGTATTTAAGCCACACCCCAAAGTTCTGAGCTCCACACTCCAGGTCGATCTATGGTGCTGTTGCTGCACCTGTGCAGCGCAGTACAACGACAGCGGGGCTACTTCTAGAAAGCAGGCGACATTAGCTTTAAGAATATATTTAATGTAGCCAGGTATGGTGCTGCACACCTGCAATCCCAGCACTCAGGAGTCTGAGGCAGGAAGGGTGAGAGTTCAAGGCCAGCTGGGCTACTCTGTGTTCAAGGCAGAGGAGTGCACGGCAGGACACTCTCAAAACAGTGATGACAACAACAACAGAACAACAACAGCATACATTTATTTCATTTAACTCAATACATCTGTGTTGGCTTTCTGTTGCTACAACAAAATACATGAAATAAACTACTTAAAGGAAGGAAAGATTTAGCTCATAGTTTCAAAGCTTTCAGTCCCTGACAATTGGATTTATTGCTTTTGGGCCTGTGGCAAAGATGACCACCATGGCAGGGAGCACATGGCAGAAGAAACTACTCACCTTGTGAAATTGCTGAGTCAAGGGTTATGATCTTATTTGAGGTCCTATGACTATAAGACAATAATATAGTTTTATTTATTATTTATTTATTTTTGTTTTTTTAGTTGAGGACCCCCCCCCTTGAAGAATCTGGCCTCGAACTCAGAGTGACCCTCTTGCCTCAGCCTCCCAAGTGCTGGGATTATAGATGTGAGCCAGTATGTCCAGCAATAATACAGTTTTAAACAAATACACCGTAGCTAAAAAGTAGGACTGAAATTACACATCACTGAGTTGGAGGCGAGCCTGAACTACATAGGGAGATCCCATCATTAAAAAGAAATTGAATGAATGACAATCAGTTTAGATAATCCAACTTTTCTTCCAGCATGTTCCTTTCACTGAAAATAATTTTGTTTTTGCTTTTTGAAATTTGACTTGAAAAACAGACTGAGCTAAAACATCTAGGCCAAGTGATTCCTGTGAGCCTTTTCTTTTATAATCAGTTATTTTGACTCATTCATCCCCTCCTTCCTTCCTAACCTCCTCCCTTCCTCCCTCCCTCCCTCCTCAGAACCAGCATTCTGTCTGTAGCTTTCTGTTACACTTCTGCTCTCCTAATAATCCATTCTCCTCACGCAGCAGCCCAAGTGTTTTATTTAATTTGAACTCATCAGTCAGATTCTGTTATTGAACGCCTGTCAGCTGCTGCCCAGGCACTGGGCTTTGCTGGCCTCGCTGGCTCTCTTCCCTCCCTCTGTGTCAGCCCTGCTGGGTGCTGTCTGCTTGGGAAGAGCCCAGGTCCTTTCTAGCCCCAGCGCCTTTTTAATGCCTGTCCTCCTTAGAACTCGGCTTTCAGAAGGTAGCGCAGCTGTGTCTTCCTCATCTTTCAGTTTCCAGCCTCAATTTTACCTCTGAGATTCGACCCGTCATCCCTTCTGCAGTAGCAATCTGCTCGTCTCTTGTCTCCTTTATTTCCCGGATACTTTATTCCAATCTGAAATTCTCTTGTATTCAAGAGAATGTATGTGTGAGTGTGTGTGTGTGTGTGTGTGTGTGTGTGTGTGTGTGAGATCTATTTTTCCAATCTCCATTTAGAAAGTAGACTCTGTAACACATCCTATCTCAGGGGCCTAGCACAATGCTTGACTAGGCTGGTTGTAGACACTTGGAGGCTGGCTACATGGACAAGTGTAAGCCTGCTATATGGCACATTCCAGATGGGTTACAAGGGCAAAGATTCTTGTTTTTCTTTCAAGGAAGTCAGAATCCAGCAGCAAGGCCCAATATCCAAGGGAAATTATTATCATAGAAAGCAATAGACATAAGGCAGACCTGCAGGCTACTGGATTCTGAATAACACAGAAAAAGATTTTTTGGTGCTATCTTTATTTTTTCTTTTTTATGGAACTGTAAATCATTGGGCTGGGGATTTAGCTCAGTGGTTTCGCCGCCTGCTGTGTAAGCGCAAGGACCAGAGTTTGATCCCCGGTACCAAAAAAAAAAAAATCATTACCTTTACCACTTGCTTAATTTAACGCTGTAAAATTCCAAGTAACTGTCATGGAATAAGGATGAATAGCTTGACACAGAGCAGGTAGGTGCTCAATAACTGTGAAGTAGGAATTTCATGAAGCGGCAGCATGTGACTTAGATTCTAACAGCTGCCCCCAAGTAAATATGTAGTGGCCTCTTCATTTCTCACTTTGCAGAAGAAAAATATGCTTCTCTGTAGTGCTTATATGTTTATTAAAGCATTATTTCATCATTTGGTCCTTGGTGATGGGCTAGTATATCTTTAGACAATTGAAGTTGCTTTTTCTCTCTGTCTTCCTGGGTTATAGACAAGGATGATTGCAATTGGGCCAAATAAAATGTATCATGTTAAGGTAAAACAGGTTCCAGTTTTGTAAGAATGCAGAGTTCTGGCACTTGTTTATTTAATAAAATATTTTCCTTTTTTTTCTTCCCTTTCTTTCCTTCTTTCTTTGGTGGTGCTGGAGATTGAACCAGAGGCCTTGTGCATGCTAGGCAAATGATCCACTACTGATGCACATCTCTAGCACCCCCTCCTTTTTTTGAATAGGATCTTAATATGTAGCCCAGGTTGGATATGTAGCCTTGGCTGGCCTCAAACTCAGGGTATTCTTCCTGCCTCAGCCTTCTGCATGCTAGGATTACAGGTGAGCACCACCATGCCAGGCTATACCTGGCCTTCTTAAAATGTTTTTTAAGTTTTTGAGATAGGATCTCACTAAATAGCCTAGCTTGGTGTCAAAACAAGTATCCTCCTGCTTTAGCCTTCACACTTAATTGGGGTCACAGCCCCGCACCACCACCTGATGCTCATTGGTACATTCTTGTAAAGCACTCAAATAATATATAAGTACATAGCTTCAAACTGAAAGTCTCTCTTGTCCAGTCTGCTTCCCCACCAGGTAGGATCCTCTGAATAATTTGATGTGTCCTTTCCCATGATATTTCTGTGTAGACACACACGTGTATATATATGTTGTTATTTTGTTATGATATTATATTATTTTGTTATGATATATATATTATATACATACACATGTATATATATATATATATGTTGTGATTTTGTTATGATGTTTTTACAAAAATCAGCTCCTATAAAGTAGGCTGTCCTATGGATTGCTTTTCATTAATATTTCATTGAAATATTCCCATATCAGAGTGTCCTAACAGAATATTGACGTTCTGTGTCAACATAGATAGTTAATAAGCAGTCAACGTTTTATAACGCCAGATGCACTTCTCAACATACTGCCTTGACAGGGGCTTCCACAGAACCCAGCATTTTGTACATTTTGTACACTTGGTACTTAGGACGGAAAGTTCAGCTTGGTGCTCAAGTTCTGTGAGAGGTCATGGTTTTGGAGTGCTCAGAGTCTTAAAAAACTATCCTACCCCATCTGGTAAAAAAACCTAATGCTATGAAATCTCCTTGACCCACCCATCTTCCCCAAAGTGGATGTGGTGGAAATGTCTTACATGTACACAGTAATACAGCAGGACACACTGATTTAATTATTGCTTTTGTTGTTCTTTGTTGTTGTTGTTTGGTTGGTTTTTGTTTTGTTTGGTACTGGAGGTTGAACTCAGGCCCTTGTGCTTGTGCTTGCGAGGCAGGCAGTGGCACCACTGAGCTAAATCCCCGGCCCTGCTTTTGTTCTTAATTTTTCAGTACTGAGAATTGAACTGAGGGCCCCTGGAGCACATCTTTGGCCCTATTTATGTTTTTGTTTTTTTTTTTTAATTTTAAGATAGATTCTCACTGAGTCTCTGTAGCTCAGGCTAGTTTCAAACTTGGATTGTCGTGAGTCAGCCTCCTAAAGTTGTGGATAAAAGTCAAAGTTTTAATTTATTAACAAATACGTGATGTCATCTTTAATGTATTATTATCATCACTATTAAATTCCTTTTGGTGGTGGTCTGCTGGGGTTTGAACCCAGGGCCTTCACACTGAGTCACACCCCAGTCCAGTGTCTAGCTAATTCACTAAGTTGCTCAGGCTGGGCTCAAACTTGTGATCTTCCTGCCTCTGCCTTCCTGAGTGCTGGGATAACAGGCATGTGTCACCACGCTGGCACCAATGTCCTTAAGTAGGCAGTGTGCATTGTACTGCACCATCTCATCTTTCTTTGGAGAAACCTCCTGCATTACACCAGGTAGTGCCCTCTAGCTGCCTGCACAGAAACTGGCCACACCCAAGATTAACATCCTTGTCCTACACTGTAACTTCAACACTCCAGCAGTCTGAATAAGTGCATTATTACTTTTTTTAATAAGTGCATTACTAACATTAGAACAATGTATACAAATCACACTGGGGCCTGGGGTAGCTTATTTTATTTTTTCAAGTTGACAGCCTATTTTCCTAAACTTCTGAGGCAAAGACAGGTTTCGTTTGCTTAGAATGTTCCATTTTTAGCAGGAGTTTCTCAATAAGCATTTATTGAAATAATCTTTGCTGAGCCTGGCCAGGTGGCACACATCTGTAATTCCACCTACTTGGGAGACTGAAATAGGAGGATCACAAGTTCAAGGCCAGCCTGGGGAACAGAGTGAGACCCTTTCTCAAAGTAAAAAATAAAAGGGAGAGCCCAAATATGTAGCTTCATGGTAGGGCTGCTTACCTAGCACGGGTGAGCCCTGCATTCCATCCCCAGTACTCGGGAAAAGAGTTTGTTGAATGGCAGAACTGTGCAGGGGAAATAGTTCAGCAAGGCCTTCACTTCTGCCTCCGCTCACAAAAACTCCTCTCCCTCCCGTCCTCTTTTAGGGTTCAGTTCACTCGCCTGTAAATTGAGAGTGTGGCCCAGGTGTTCAGAGTCAGTTCCCGCACCAGTCATCTCGAAGTCTACCTGAGCTTTCAGGCCTGGAGTCACCAAAAGTGAAAATCTTGGGGTGGGGGTGGGGGGGGGCATCTTTTAAAATAGCCCTGCAGATAAGAAATCCTGTTCATTCTAGCCCAGGATTTGCCCAGAACCTGCTTCAGGTAGTAAGTGGATAAAATCTTGCAAAAGGCCCAACCTATTGCAGATCTGATTTTCAAGCCTCCCTCCCAGTGTTCTAATGTAAAGGTGTGGTGCAGAGATAAGCATGGAATTCTGGGAGAGGATGTCTCTGTCCTTAAGCAGCTTTGGAGAGGGGGTCAGCAACAGGCAGGTGGGGAGAAGCACAGGCTTCCATCGAGAGACTGAGAAACCATCTCCTGACTTACTGGTAAGTCCAGTCCTCTGCGGACTCATGCCAGGGAGGGAACCAGAACACTGCTGCCTGCCTCATTCTCAGTCTGAGTTGGGTGTCAATGAGCAGGATGATGTTTGATAGCAGAAATTAGGGGAAGTCAGCATAAATGGTTCCTTGGGTCTGTTGTGAGATAGATTCTCATTTAAAAGGAGTAATAACACCACATAGCTGAATTGTTTAAGCTTTGTCTTAAGGAAGGGCAGACTGACAGGAAGGAAAAAACCTCTAGAAAACAAGATGATGCCTTTGGATTAAGCCATATTTCTTTAGGCCATTATTTATAGGTATGATATAATAAATATGGTAACATGTGTCAATGGTATGGCTATGTTCAGTTTTGTTCACTGACTTTTGTGACTTTGTTAAAAAAATATTTGTAAAGAATTAACTCACTGGGGCCGGGGATTTAGCTTAGTGGTTTTACCGCCTGCTGCGCAAGCCCAAGAACCGGAGTTCGATCCCTGGTACCAAAAAAAAAAAAAAAAAAAAAAGAATTAACTCACTGAGTGGAGTGTAATGGTCTCTGAAAGAGGAGGGTCATACTGGCTGCTGACTTTTCAAGGTCTGTGTTAGAAACTACTGGCTGCTGACTTTTCAAGGTCTATGTTAGAGACTACTGAGGCTATGAAAGTCTGTGCATGCAGCAGGTTTGGTTTGGGGGGAGTGGAAGGGTGTGTCCAGCCTGGGATATGGCCTGAGGGGCCTCTGCAGTTGGGAGGGGCTGGGAAGCCACTGAAGAATTTTAGGGTTGGGGAGAGATCTAGAGAAACCCTGAGTTTAAAGCATCATTATCTCCCTAAGAAGATTCTCCTACTCCTTCCTCCCTGTGAGCTGCAGCAGCTGGTGGCAGGGGACATTGTCCTCTTGCACTCTGTCCCTCTGATGTCCCCCTGCTTGCAGTGGCACCCAGGAGCAGCCTGACAGTTGTGCTTTAGTCCCCAGTGCACCCCATCTCCTGTAGCTCTCCTCAAATCCCCAAATCTGTCCTGTCCTCACTGTGAACTTTTGGTTAATTCCTCTTTTCTTTTTTTGTTCTGGGGAATTGAACCCAGAGCCTTTGAACTGAGCTACATCCCCAGTCCATTTTTGTAATTTTGAGACAGAGTGTCTCCAAGTCTCTAATTTGCCCAGGCTGGGCTTAAACTTGTGATCCTCCTGCCTCAGCCTCCCAGAGGGCTGGGATTACAGAGGTATGTCCACACACCCAGCTACTTTGGTTAATTTCCTACTCCACTGAGGAAGCCATCAGCCCAGAGCCCCAGCAACCTACCCACTTAGCGAGTGCACCGATCTGATACCTGCCATCTTGGCCAAACCAGAACGTCTAGCTGGGCACCGACTCCATTGCTCCATTACTCAGCAAAATTTCCCCTTGTGCACTTTTTTTTTCTTCCTCTTGATCATTTTCTGATCATACAAACGTATGTTATTTTTGCCATTAAAAATAAAATGACGGGCTGGGGATCTAGATTAGTGGTTCCACTGCCTGCCTTGCAAGGGCAAGGACCAGAGTTCAATCCCTGGTACCAAACCAAACCAAACCAAAAAAATGACCCCACTTCCCATCATCCCTGTCCATTTTTGCCATTTGCCTTAAATCTCATTGACAGCACTCCCTGTTCCCAGTTACTGTCTGGTTTCCTTTTTCCACCTTTTTTTTTTTTTTTTTAACTTTCATTTTGAAATTTTAAGAGAGGATCTTTTAGTTACCCAGGTCGAAACATGAATTTGCGATTTTTTTTCTCCTGCCTCAGCCTGAGTAGCTGAGAATCTCTAGTGCCACCAGGGCAGGCTTATTTTTGTTTTTCACTATGATAAACATGCATACCTGGTATAACTTATCGATATTTATGTGGGTGAAGGAGATCTAGCTGTGGTGAAAATACGGTGAATCCTGGCAGTTGCCCTCTTTTGCAGGGCGGAGTGGGGGCCGGGGGCGGTGTACAGGAAAGAATAGTGAAGCAGCTCACGCTTGGGTCACTGCACCGTTCCCGGCTTTACAGAAACAGAGCTGTGTGCAGTCAGGGCTGGAAGTGCAGGGCTGGCAGCTGAGCACGGTCTCCTGTTGAGCCGCAGCCCTCACTGTGGTGTCCCCGCGGAGGATCACGGAGCTGCTCATAGAGGGCAGTGCCTTGTGAGGCCTCTGTAACCCAGATGAAAAACAAAGGAGTCCCCTGAGCTGCCCCGTGGGGGCGTCTGTGAGACGCAGTGAGGCTGGGGAGAGGGGCCTGGGTCAGAAAACTCAGCTCTGAGGGCTGAGCAGTTGTTTAACATCGCGGAGCTTTGGTTCTTCGTCCTGGTCTTGCCTATTGGTCATCGTGTCCTCTCCTTCTCACACCTTTCACCCCTCTGCCCGTATTCCCTCAATTATTAACTTCATGTGTCACTTTGAAAGGAACTTCCTTTCCCCTCTGATCTTTCCCACCCCAGTCAAAATGAATCATCGCTTCCTAAGCCTTTATGGGTCCATGTTTATCTACAATCAGTACTGAAATTGGCTTAAAGCAGTTTATGGTCTAAATTTTGTCTTGTTTTGAATTGAGACAGGGTCTTGCTATCTAGTTCAGGCTGGCCTTGAACTCATGATGTAGCACAGGATAGCTTTTAACTTGTGATGATCCTTGTGCCTCAGCCTCCTGAGTGCTGGGATTACAGGCACGTGCCACCACTCCTGCAAGTTCATGGTCTAAAGTTGGGTGCTGTCTAACATGGCAGTCCTTTGTAGCAACTTAGCTTTTAACTACAATCAAATTAAACGCAAAACATTTAAAATCTTTTGAGTTGTACCAGCCACACTTCCAGGGCTCCATCATCCCTGTGGGTAGCGGCTGCTGTACTGCACAGCGCTCACATGGAATGACTCCCAATTCTATTGGACAGCACTGTACAGGAGGGAAGAGAGGCAGAAACTGCCTGTCACACTCGAGCACACACACTTCCACCTGCACAGACACAAGGATGTAGTAGGGGAAGTAAGGGGAAGGAGGGGAAGGGAGGGAAGGAAGGATGCTATTAGAGAACTGAAGAGCGTGATGATTCCGCGGGGCTGGTTCATTACTTGAAATGGCGGGTGGACCAAAGGCACTCTCTGAGGAGGCGACATTTAAGCAGGATTGAAGGAAAAGGGAAATGTGAACATGGTGGAGCAAGGGGGTGAGGAATGAGACAGAATACAGCTAGAGGAAAGGCTCACGGTCAGAGAAATATGAAAGAAGCCCAAGTGGCTGTGGCCAGGTGGGCAGGAGAGAGAGTAGCAGAAGAAACCTGAGAGACAAATTCACTGAGGCTTTGTTAGGATAAGGAGTTAGGAGGAAGTGGGCATGAAGTCAGCTTTTTCTTTTTCCTGAGGGACCTATGGGAGTGTGGGGAGTGGGGCCTTGGCATGGTCTGATTACATATTTACCATTTCTCTCATTCGGCCTGACTTCATCAGTTAGCTGCTTACCTATGCGTATCTCCACCTAGTTACACAATCCTGGATTCTTTGCATCCTCCTGTGTTGAATCATGTTTCGTTAGGCTCTGTATGATAGTAATAACTGGTAGAATTGAAAGAAATGTTCCAAAAATTCCTTTTCATTGACCTACTGGGCTTTGGCCCATCTGAGAGTAAAATAAGACTTGTTATAAAATATTTTGTCTCCCAAATGAAAAAGGGCATGATTTACTTCTGTATGAGCATTCGGGCATCTGTTCTCCCCTAGATGGTTGAGGTGGAGTGTTCCTTTCAAGCACACAAAAGCAGAGAGAAACAGGGCAGCTAGTGACCAGAAACAGACTTATTCTGTGTAACAAGAACTAGAGTGCAAGAGAGTGGAGAAAATTTGGCTTTGGAACTCTGGAAGGGCAGTTCAAGATCCTGGCTCGGGTCTTTTTGTTTTTTATGGAAGAGGAGACTATGAAGTGATAGGCTGTGGAACATCTTGGGTGATGGCCCAGTGATTGGAGGGAGTTTGAGTTCTAGAGGGTAGGAGCAGGGGATGGGGTTACTGGCCTATAATCCTAGCACTTGGGAGGCTGAGGAAGGAGGATAGTAAGTTCAAGTCCAACCTGGACCACTTAGTGAGGCTCTGTCTCAAAATAATCAAACCAAACCAAACCAAACCAACAATAAGAAGAACAAGATTGAGACCTCAGGCAAAGATCTCCTTTCACCCAACGTTGGTGTAAGGCACTAAAGTTCACTACGTGGGCCTGGGACAGGCTGGAGAAAGACGTTTCAATGGTTAGAATGGTACAGGCTCCGTGTTGTCAACTCATTTTATTTCAGAAGAGGTGTAAAAGAGCTAGGTGTGGTGGTGCACACCTGTAATCCCAGCACTGTTGGAGGCTGAGACAAGAGAGTTCCCAGTGTGAGCCCTCCCTGGTAACTTAGCAAGACCTTGTATCAAAATCAAAAATAAAATATGCTTGGGGTGTAGCTCAATGCGAAGGCCCTGGGTTCAACCGAGTCCAGAGTCTGTTGCAGCAGGGTTCCCAGAGAACGCGGGTCAGGCCCTCAGTGTGCCAAGTCCCCTTGTGTCTCCACCAAGCCCATCATAGGCTGCACAGCCGGAAGTGAAGTACCCTTTGCTACTTGGGAGAAATTACTGAATCTTTAGACCACACAGGGAGCTAATGAAGTACTAGGCAGCTGACCCACGTTTGTGTGGCTCAATGAGTCAGAGCAAAAGTTAAATTCCAGCCTGGAGTGCAAGCATACATAAGTCCCACTAGTCCCAGCTTTCCTCTCCATGAATGAGCTAAAAGCTGCTGCCTTCAGCATTAAATGCCTGTGAGTATTGAGCAGAGTCTGCTCCACAGGACCTAGCTAACGGAGCTTCAGCTGTTAGCTGTTAGCCCCCTAGGTCGGTTTTCAAAATTCTACCACAGCTCTTCTGCTCATTAGGACGATCATTTGCAAGAGCAAGCAAGTGCGCTTAGTGCTATTTTATCAGTGAGGAAATGAAGGCTTGGAGGGGCTCTGTCACCCTGAGGGTCACCCAGCTTTGTGAGTGTCAGGGGCTTGGATCTGAACCCAGGGTCTCTTGAGGTGTTCTCCTGACGTCCCTCAGCAAAGGAAGTCCGAGCCCCTGCTTCCGGTAGCACGAGGACGGAGACACAGTGCTCCATGCTCTTGCGCAGCTCATCTGAGCATAGGTGAACGTGGCCCTGAGCCTGGTCGAGGTGAGGCTCTGAGCCCTGCCACCCCATCCCTGCCACTGGAAGGCTGTCTTTGCTCTGGAATTCTGCTCCTGAGCCACACTCACGTCACTGCCTCTGGCTGCAGCTGTTGGCTGTCTTCTCTGCTACGTCAGAACCCAAGTCAGATTGGAGGCTGCATGTGGAGAAGGAATTGGGAAATGAAGGGCTGGTTTGGAGGACAGCTCTCCCTGCCCTCCACTAGGAGCTGACCCCGCTCTGAACCACTGTGTGCTTTCCTCCCGAAGAGCAGGCGGCCCTGACTGACAGTCAGGGTGAAGGAGAAGTTGCAGTCTGAGCACTGAGGCCTGGTCAGACATCATTGGGTCAGCATGGTCCTTCACCTGCAGGTTGTCACCTTAGGCCTCCTGCTACTTCACACAGGTGAGTGAGTAGCGGGCTGGCATCTGGGGGTGGTGGGGGTGGAGAGAGACAGACGTCCCTGGGCTTTGTAGGATGGTCACCTGCTAACCAGGGAGCAGAGCACTGGGACGAAATCTGACTCCACATCAATTATGTAACTGCTATGATTCCAACATTGACAGCTAAGGGAGTGAGCTGGGAGGAAGGACACAGGCTGCCATTTGTATTTAACACACAGGGGTGGGGAGCTGTATATACACGGACAGTGCGTGGAAGAGGGAGGGCAGCATTTCATTAAATTCTTTTGTGCTTCTTGGTAGTTTTAAACCCTTTCGAACCATTTCATTTAAAAATAACTTTCTTTCTTTCTCTTGTACTGAGGATTGAACCCAGGGCCTTCACTCTGAGCTATATTTCTAGCTCTTTTTATTTTTCTATTGTGAGACACGGTCTCACTAATTTGCCCATGTTAGGTTTAAACTTGAAATCCTGCTGCAGCCTCCCAGAGTGCTGGGATTACAGGCATGCACCACTGAATCTGGCAATATTTTAATTGAAAACATTGCGTGAAATGACCAAGTATCTCTTAAATTTTAAAATCTAATGTTGGAGGGTTGGATTATGGGAGAGAGTTTATTACTTTAATTGTAATAATATGCATTGTACTTGTACTCCAAAGAATGACCTGAAGCAAGATTGAATTATAAGAATTACAGCCCAGTGTGGTGGCGCACGCCTGTAATCCCACCACAAGAATTCCAGTGATAGTTGAGCACGGTGTGGCACTTATAATCCTAGCACTCTAGGAGGCTGAGGCAGAAGGATCACAGTTTATAGCCCGGCCTCAACCATTGCTATTTAGTGAGACTACACCTCAAAATACAAAATAAAAAATGCAGTGGGTTTAGTCTTCAGTAGAGAAATTTACAAATCTAGTGAAAAATATGCTCATATTTTATATAGTAGTGAACATTTTTTTCTCTGAGCATTTCCCAAACTCACAGCCCAGTCTTATATATGATTATGTAGTTAGTAAATCTCAGATTTAAGAGATGTCTTGAATGCATTTGACAACAGGTATCTGAGGTATTATATCCTTCCTTTCTTCCTTCCTTCCTTCCTTCTTTGAGACAGGATCTTGATAGGTAGTTCAGGCTGGTCTTGAACTCTCTTCATTGCCCAGCCTGGCCTTGAACTCAGTTATCCTCCTCCCTCAGCCTCCCACACGTGGTTACTATTATTATTTTTAAGTGTATAATTTGGATCCTGACTGAATATTCTCCAGTTCTGTGGTTTCACTTGTTTTGGACTTGCTTAGTTACTGGGCTGTGATCAGAAGAGGTTTCGGGTTAGACAGAGCTACTGTCAGCATCTTTAAAAGCCCTGTGAGCTGGGCATGGTGGCACACACCTGTCAATCCCTCTTGGCAATTTCTCTGTTAGAAATCTGTCCTATAGGAAACCTAAATAGAATAGTTTTATAATAGAAAGAGTTTGCCATGCTTTTTATAATAGTAAAAATGAAGGTCAGCATGAATATTATACAGTACAATAAACTGTCTTATCCACAAATGTATCAATGAAACAATGATACTGATGAAGGATATACTAACAGGAAAATGCTTGTAGTATTAAAATGTAAAAGTTTAAGCTACAGCTGAATGTGGTGGGGCAGACCTGAATTCCAGCTGCTAGGAAGACTGAAGCAGGAATATCTCAAGTTTGAGGCCAACGCCAGCAGCTTAGTGAGATCAGACCCTGTCTCAGAATAATACCTTCTGGACATAAAACTCAGTAGTAGAGCCCTTACCTTGCATTCATGACTTTTAGATCTAGGTTCAATCTCCAGTATCAATAAAAGAAAATCATGCTATAAATTCATGTTCACAAAATACACAAAGAAAAAAAATGCGAACAAATAAATTAAAAAGTGGAAAAAAATGAGGAAAATACTGAGGTCTCAGCCTCCCTTTTCCCGTTTATTTTAGGCTCTGTATTTTCTACCCAAGTGAGTGCAGTGGAGGGGCAGTCGGTCACACTGCCCTGCACCTACTCGGTGTCTGGAGGATCAGTCACATCCATGTGCTGGGGCCGAGGGCCCTGTCCCAGGAACCAGTGTTCAGACACACTTATCTGGACGGATGGACATCAGGTCTCCTCTAGGAGAAATGAACGTTATTGGTTAAACCAGCATATTAAGCAAGGAGATGTGTCCTTGACCATCGAGAATGTAACCGTAGGTGACAGAGGCCAGTACTGCTGCCGGATTGAGGTTCCGGGATGGTTCAATGACATCAAAAAAACCATCTCACTCAGCGTTGTGCCAGGTGAGCTTACCTTGTTCCCTCTGATCCTTTCACTCACATTAGTGACAAGTGGGTAATTTTCTTTCCTTTAATAGGGAAAGAGGAGGTTCCTTCAATCCTGTTTGCCAATCAACACCTGCTCCTTAGAAACAGAGTAACTTTGTTTGTGTAGAGGAAGTCCTAGACCAGCCCTGATTCGAGGCCCTGGGCTGGAGTCAGCAAGGATCTTTCAGAGCAGCAAGGCAGACAGGCTCCTTGGTCCGCAAAATGGTACTCACTGTTCCACAGTGAGATCTGTGAATGGTTTATCAAGGGCAATGTGCTTACAGAATTGCATGATTTCTCTGAGTTCATGTCTTAGATGGATGATTCATTAAAATGCACATACTGTATATTGTACAGGCCTAGAGTTCTACGCCTTTCCCTGCCCTACCTTGGGGTTTTGAAATATACCTTCTATCATATCAGAAAAATTGCTGTTCTAAAAATTAAAATGACCTCATATGCAAGCTCTTCCATTCCAACAGCCATTGATCAGTTGCTTATAAGAAGTTCATGAAATCCAAACATCTGGGAACATTTGTTTCCTTTTGCTGTAGGCATCCTAATTTCCATCAGCATTTCATGAAAGAAACAGGTTCTTGAGGATTTCTTGGTTTCTGGTCCCGTTTCCAAATGAATCTCCTGCTACTGAGACAGAAGGAAAACGTAATGCTGTTGGCCTCAATAGCCTGTCTCTCTCTTTTTAATTAAGGGGAACATTGTTTTGCAGTCTCTTGGCTTTTAGATCTGGTTTGTTTCCCTTTGAAAGGCAAGCAGATGAAGTCACTTGTAGAGGAGTAAATTGAGGAAGTCCTAAGGTCCGAAAGTCTGTATGTCTTAATTAGCTGAGTCTGGGGAAACTGTCCAGGAGACAAATCAGGGAAGCAAAGGGAGGGCGATCCACCGTGCTGCAGGGAGATGTGGGCAGGAGCTGATATGATTGTGATCGAAACTTGCTTTAGTTGTAAAATATAGTATTGACCTGGATGAGTTTTTAAACATGGAATACAATGAAACTAGGAGCCTTTTTTTTTTTTTTAAATCATGCTTAGATTTTCAAAAATTTTGTTTATTTATGGTTAGCTGAGTTGCTAAGTTGCCAGCCTGGGCTTGAGGACTTGTGCTTCTGCCTTAGTCTCCCAGAGTGCGAGGATTACAGATGTGCAGTTTTCTAATATTTACAAAACTACTCCTTGGTCCAGTCAGAGTGACTCTAACTGAGCCAGTGTAACTGCCTCAGCTCTACTAAGCCAGCTTTTTGCTTAAGTTTCTACATGGAGCTAAAATGCTGAGCTTACTCTTCAGCTCTCCTGGGGCTTCTCCTGTCCAGGTCTTTCTATTCTTGACATTTCCCAGCTTTGCCTTGGGAAAAATGCCCTTGAGCCAGAAAAGTGAGCTCTTGAGGGTTTTTCCTCTTTGTTTTTTGATTTTGATTTTATTTTCATTTTTGTGTCTGTTGAGATCCTCTAATCACATTTTTTGCATGCTTATCTTCTTTTTTATATAGATTAGTTTTCTAGACTGTGGAGGCAGGGCTATAGATTACGCTCAAGCTTCTGGTTATACCTTATGTTATGGTTAGCAAATTATACCCAACAGCCAGTGCAGACTATGTAACAAGCCCACCAACTGTTTTTGAAAAGAAATGTTTTTTGGAATACACGGCTGTTTTAAAACTTGTTGCTGAGATCATGTTTTAGGTCCCCAAATCTAAAACATTTAGATTGTTTTGTTTTCTTGTACTAGGGATTGAACCCAGGGCCTCACGCAAAGCCCTTTTTAATCTAGTTTCTATTTTGAGCCAGCATCTCACTAAATTGTTCAGGTACAACTTGAAATTGGGATCCTCATGCTTTAGCCTCCCTGACCCGTAGGATCATAAGTACGGGCCACTGCTCCTGGCAATATTCACAGTCTGGCAATACTTATAATTTTAAAGATTTAAGACAACTGCTTATAAGAGAAAGATGTGCCTGGTGAGAAAAAAGTATTCAATCATCTGTGAACATAAAATAAAAACCCTGCTTTAAAGGAAATAAAGTAGTTTATTTTGAGCCAAATATGCGTGACCATAGCCCGGGAGTATGGATCCAAGTTGCTGCAGATAACTTGCATTATCGCATTCTTAGCTTTAGGGCAGGTGGAGGCTGGTCATCTGTCAAACTCAGCTGTACTTTCCAAAGTCTTTATCCACTTGTTGCAGGTGTTAGGACAGATAGAGAAGCTGATAATAAATGATCAATAGATTAGACTAAAACCGGGTGTGGTAGCATACACCCATGATCCCAGCCACTTGGGAGGCTGAGAGAAGATCCCAAGTTTGAGGCCAGCCTAAGCTATTTAACAAGCCCTTGTCTCAGTATAAAAGGGGGGAAAGGCTGGGGACACAGCTCAGTGGTCCAGAGCTTGCCTAGCATGCCTGAGGGCCTGGGTTTTATCCCTCACCCTGCCAAACAAAAGGGGCATGTTTCTGTGAAGCAAAGATGGACCAAGATAACTTGATCTGTGGCATTCTGTGGGACTGCATAACTCTGTAATCATAAAACTCCCCTAGCCCCAACTGTGATTGAATGTGAGTAAATAGATAAAAATGCTTGTTAGTTCCAGGACACTAGATAAGATCTGTATCAGCCATAATTATTCAACTCTTTGTTCAAAAACTGATGTTCGGGACACCGCTATCTATAGAACAATCTACAAAACATCTGCTGACCATCAGTACATGTCAGGCTAATTAACGTGCAAATGTAAGACCACTAACCTTTGTTCCCCCTTCGGTAAATTTCGCTTGTTAACTTCCCTGGAACCCCCTATAAAAAGAGCCTCGGACTCTGGGCTGATCGCCTCTCTAAGCTACTTTGCTTTGGGAGTGCCTTCTGGCCAGACTAAGGTCTGTTTTACTTTCCAACTTGTCCGGTGTGTTCCTTCCTGGGTGTTCTTCGCTGCAGTCAGCTCCTCGGAGCGTTTGGTAAGGCCCTTGGTCTTACATTCTGGAGGCACCGCTGGGATCCCTGGGTGTGCTTCACTACAGTCAGCTCCTCCAAGCGTTTGGTAAGGCCTCCGGTCTTACAATTCCATCCCTGCAGTTACATTACCTTCAGCCAAGGTCAGTCTGCAGCTCTTCAGTACAGATGTGGCTTCTTCCCAGATTGTTCACACCTGCTTGATCCCTTGCTTTATTGACTCTGCTTTTGGGCCAGGCACTCTGTTCAGGCTTAATTCTCCTCTCAGCTCTCTGCTTGGCTCCCAGAACTTCATAGAGCTGTGTGGCTTCTTACATATTTCAGATGCTGTCGATTTGTAACGTATAGAGTGAGCATCTCTAATCCAAAAATCAAAAATCCACCATACTCCAAAATCTAAATTTTGAGCATTGACATGACAGGAAAATTGGATAATTTCAAGCATGAAATTTGTTTCATGTACAAAATTATTAAAATCTTAATAATAAGTTATTAAATTATATAAGCTTTCCACCTAGTTATATGTATTAAGTATATGTGAAACAGTGAATTTCATATTTAGGCTTGAGTCCCATTTCTTGGATATCTCATTATGGATATGCAAATACTGGAAGCATTTTAGAGAAAAGATACTCAAGCTGTAAATCTTAGATGGGAAAACTTCCAAGTTCTTGTCCACCCTCTTACCAAGTGTGCAAATTTTCCCCAGGGCGCCTCCATGTGATCTAGCATAGATTAAGGGCAGGAGTTAGCCTTCAGCTAAGATACTAGTCTCTTGGGTGTTTTCCCTAGAACTGACAGAAGTGAACACTATTTAGTAAACTTGCTGGCCTAGGAAGCACTATTCAAGTCAGTCACTTGGCTTTGAGAGGACAACCCACATTCCCAGAATCTAGACTCCTTCCCTTTGGCACGTCTTCAGAAAGGGACATGAGTACTAAATGACATACATGTTTTCATATCCCAAATGCTTCTCAATACAGCTGCTCCCCTCACTCCCAGCAGGTATCCAAAGCTCTCCCGCCAGAGGTTCTAGCTGGACAATGTCAATGGGTAAATTCAGGAATAGATAGCCCTGCCTAGAGACAGTCTGTCCTTGGTGTGCTCAGCTGCATTGCAGCAGGAGTTTCCTGTTTCTTGTTCCCCCATTAATCCTGCTTTCACGTTGATTTCTAACTCCAGCCACGACCACAAGAGCTCCAAGAACACCAGGTGTCTCTACTGCTCCAAGAACACCAGGTGTCTCTACTGCTCCAAGAACACCGGGTGTCTCTACTGCTCCTCCAACACCAGCACATACACAGAGCCACAAAACAGGTAAAATGTGAATTGGAGCTGGAGGCCTTCTCATAGAAGGTATAGATCATCCAGCCCATTGAGTCAGAACAGAAGTACCATCAAGGTCAAGGATTCTTACTTGGGTTCAATACATGAGCTTCACAAGGTCTGTGTCCTCCCCTCTTCCCAGATGATGTGTACCTTCCACAGTGTAAGCATGTGAAGAGTGAGGGCGCCCATTACTTTTTATCAGATTCTCAAAAGGATTCCTTATTAGCCATAAAGAGGTGGACCACTGATCTAGAACACCATGTGTGGGTCTCACCTACTTGGGCAAGGCTCTGTGATAAGAAAATAGGGAATTCTGGGGAAGAAGAGCCAGGCTAATGAGCTTTTGGATCATGAGGCCATTCTGAAGTTAGGCCCTCCAATTGAGGATCATATTTCAATGAAAATAATATTTATTCTGTGTACCAGGCACTATGTGTTACAGTATCATATCATTTAATTCTCAAAATAGCTGTCACTATAGAGAGGATTCAAAGGGAGTTTATAGTGATGGGAAATGAGACACAGACTCTAAAAGGTAATTGTTGAAATTCATAAAGAGAAAAAGTAGTTGAATTAAGATTTAATTTCTATTCATTTGAATGTGGGGCTGGTGCTTTTAATTACTGGATCATGGATGGTTCCTATCATAGTCACTGACTTTATGTGAGAATGAATTTGTCCTGTTTTGACATCCTCATTGACAGAGACTTTGTAAAACTACCTTGTCTTTGTGGAGCAGTCAGTGCTTTACAGAGTTTTGCTTCAGGGATCCTTCACCTTAATTTACATGGTATGGAAATTGCAAAAGATGGTATTTATACTAAAAAAAAGAGAAAGAAACATTTAACTTAGTGACTTCGGAGGTTTAGAATGTACATGTTCATGTTGTCAATTTGTGTCATGTGGTTCACACCTCAAATTCCCCAGAGAAAAGAGTTTAAACAGTAAAAAAAATGGAAATGACTTACAGGTGAAGAGGTACTTTGTCATGCTGAGGACAAGTTTAGGGTCAAATTTTCTACTTCGAGGATTGAAAAGATAACTTACAATGGAGATTCTCAAAGCACCCTGAAACCCTTTGACTCCTGGAGGTAGCCCTGCATTCTGGGCTGTAATGAAATGTCACAAACACTTAGATAGAAAAATAGGTGGAACAACAACAACAAAAAATAGGTGGAACATACTGATTTCCCTTGACGCCTATTGAACCACGTGTACATATAACCATGAGGGGTCTGGAGGGTTGGGCTAGAAGATGAGTTTAGAAGACAGGGCTTTAGGTTATCTTTGGCGGGGGGGGGGGGGGGGGAGCGGGTACCAGGGATGGAACTCGGGTCCTTGCATTTGCAGGGCAGGTGGCAGAACCACTGAGCTAAATCCCCAGCGGCTTTAGGTTATAACTGGGATTTTAGAGCCATAAAGACACATTAGAAAAACAGCTTTGTTTCAGGCAGTTAAACACACTGGAGAATCTGTGAGACTTCCTCAATATTGATTTAACTTTTTAATACTTACTTTGTGACTTCTAAGGTAGATGGTTTCAAGGACTTGGTTTGGAGAACATGGGTAAGTTACTGACTTTATTGAAAGCTGAGATATAGACAGGTGCTGGTTTATGTGGCCATATGACTTGGGGGTTGTTCTCAGTTCAGTCTTTTTTCTGTTTTTTCATTTTTTGGTTTCTGGGGTTTCTTTTGAGATAGTCTTCCTATGCAGCTCAGCTGGCCTTGAATTCACTATGTAGCCCAAGCTGGTTTTGAAATTCTGGAAGTCCTCCTGGCCCAACCTCCCAGGCAGGCAGCTTCACCCCTGCCTTATTCTTCTCCTGGGAGTTTCCTAAGGAGTTTGAGTTTAGGATTAAAATGTACAGTACGGGGAGGAGGGGAGCACTCCAGCCAATCAGCTGCCTAAAGCAGTCGGAGTGCTGGCTTCAGCAGCACATACACAAAGACAGTCATGGAACCACTAGGTGTGAAGTTGTAAGAGGTGGGGAGAAAAGGAAGATGCTGTAGAGGAAGAAGTTAAGCTAAAGAGGACTTTTGTGCAGAACTAAATCGGGCAAGACTGACCATCTGACTCTTGCGTTTTCTTGTTTTTAGTTCCTAAAGACAGCCACATCCTCTTACTGGTTTGAGTATTAGAGGAAACAGTTCAGAGCATGGGAAAGGTTGAAGCTGAAATGCACGGTTAGTGACAGGGAGGGAAAGAGTGAGGAGCAATTAGGAAAGGCTGGACTGAGGAATTCTTATCCAGCCACCCCCATGAGTTTGACCCACAATTCTGTGGTGTTCTTGGACAAAGAGATCATGGGAAGACCTTATAATGACAAGTGAGCAGCTCTGCAGATAAGGCAAGCCATGCGATCAGAATAAAAGTTAAGATTTCAGGAGAGGAAAGCGACACATAGCTCTGTGTGAGAGAACTCTCAGTGGAATCTTTTGGATGATTAATGCAGGATGAGTCAGGAAATTACTCTTCAGAAAAGATGCCTAGGATGCACATGCAGAAGAGCTGGGACCAAGGTCTACCAGGGGCCTTGCTTTGAGGCTTGCAAATCATTACCTGGGGCAAGACATTGAGCGATATTGTCACCTTGAGGAGACATCGAGGGATCAAGTAGTGTACACACAATGAGTCAGTCACTATGTTTACCTCCCTGGACAGGTATGCAGACAACCTAGAAGGTGAATATACCTAGGAGATCCAGATGGAGACTATTATCAGTGGGCTAGGGCCGGTTAGTGGAAAGTAAAATGTCACTTGTGTAAATAGCATAAAAGCTTCAATCGTGTGTTCCACATGAGATGCACTGTTGTAGGCTTTGCATTTATAGGGAGGACTGGCATCTGGGAGTGTAGCAAATAGGGAATAATTTTATACAATAATTAAACTCTCTACCATATTATAAGGATTATATTTCCTATATGATAATGAAATAGCTAGGGAGCAATTCAGTGTCTGGAGGCCATTTTTTTAAATAAATATCTAGGGCCAGGGATTTAGCTCACTGATGGCATGCCTGCCTTGCAAGCACAAGGTCCTGAGTTTGATCCCCGGTACCAAAAAATAAATATAGAAAGAAAGAAAGAAAGAAGGAAAGAAAGAAAGAAAAGAAAAGAAATATCTAAGAAGAATTAAAAGGGCTAGAAGTGAATGGGTGGATATCAACCTCATGAGTAGGCTGGGGTGAAGGCTTTGTGGGAAATTGATGGTCATTTGTAATATAGTATTTATTTACTTCTTTAGTTGTTTTTTTGAGACAGGGTCTGGCTGCATAGTTCAGGCTAGTCTTGAACGCTACTGTTGAACTCACTGTAGTCTAGACCATCCTCGAACTCTCAGAGATCCTCCTGCCTCAGCCTCACAAGTGCTAGGACTATAAGTGTTCCCCACCATGCGTGACTTGTTTGTTATTTTTGTTGGCATTGAAAATTTCCCTCTACAAATAGAACATACTTCTTCCATTGTTTTCATTGCAGAACCTAGTCCACCTGTCCCTAGTCAAGCAGGAGAAACCCAGCCTACAACACTGCAGGAAACAAAGCCTCAGCCCACCACCTCCTCCCCAGACTCTGGCCCAACAGGTAACTGCATTCTCTCTCCTGAACCCTGGGAGCATGTAGATCATGGTAGCCATTGCCTTAACTAAGAACACAAATTCTGGAATACAATGAATCTGACTTGAGTTGTGATTCTGTCCACTCTAGTCAACAATGTGACTTATACCGATGTCTTCCCTCTCTGAATCTGTTTTGTGATTTGTAAAACAGATGTAATGCACTGATCTGATAGACTGATTATGAAGATTCAGTGAGATGAAGGGCTTGGACAGATACAAGCCACTCCACTAGCCAGAACATCCAGAATCCATAAGCGTAGTACTGGGTGCTGTATGGGACATCTATGTGCATATTACTCTACTGCTGTAAATCAAATCAACCAGTCTTGGCTCCAAGCTTGTTCCTGAGCTTGACCCCTCGGATGGCCTCCTCCAAGTCCCAGACCCTAAATATGCCCAGGAGGCCGCCCTGCTGTCAAGCTTGTATTCACATGGGCATTCTGAGGTGGTGCTGTGGACTGAGTATTCATGTCACTCCTCAATTTCATATGTTGGTACCTAATGCTCAGTGCAAGAGTTTCGAGAGGTGGGACATCTGGGAAGTGATTACTTCCTGTATAATAGAGACCAGAGAGGGCTTGTTTGCCCTTTCCTCCCCAAGGGGCTGCACTGAAGGTGCCATCTGTGATGAAGAAAACCCTCACTAGGTACCCAGTCAGCCTGCGTCTGGATCTTGGCCTTCTCAGCCTTTAGGTCTGAGACCAATACATTTCTTTTGGTTATCAGTGACCCAGTCCAAGGTATGTTGTTACAGCAGCCTGAGCAAACTAAGAAGGGCTGAAGGCACCAACACCAGCACCAAAGAGGCTGCCCTGAGGCCCGGCTTCTCTACATAATGCCCCAGTGCCCCGGTTCTGGGCTGGTCCCACTATTTGGCGATATAGAATGAACCTGTCTATCCTAGATGAAGAAAGGTCATCTCTCCCTGAAGCCTGTCACCTATCCCAACTAACTCCCTTTGTTACCCATAGTGTTAAGTTTTGAGAGCACCATGTGCTGAACTTCCTGTGGCTTAGAGCTGGTTTAGGTGTCCTTGTGCCTGTGTCATATCCAGAGAGATCAGGTCTTGCAGGGTAGGTCTGTGTATGTGCGTGACTCATTGTTTGAGGAGTCACCAAACTGTGGGTTCCCCACCCTTGTGGCCTT